>NC_140585.1:645994734-646594734 GCF_964204655.1 Triturus cristatus
ATTGGCGTGTTCTGTACCAAGTCGGTGTTCCACCATAAAGTCCATCCCCTGTAGGAAAATGGACCACCTCAACAGTTTTGGGTTCTCACCCCTCATCTGCATCAACCATCTGAGGGTCTGAACCCAGAAATGAGTCCCAAGCAAGTAGGGCCTCAGCTTCTTCAGTGCCCAGACCACAGCAAAAGCTTCACGCTCAATCGCCCTCCACCTCTGTTCCCGGGGAAGTAACCTCCCACTAATGAAGGCTACAAGTTGGTCTAGGCCCTCATCATTTAGCTGTGAGAGAACAGCCCCCTCACCATGCTCTGAAGCATTTGTCTGCAACAAAAATTATTTTGAGAAGTTGGGTGCCTTGAGCACAGACGCCATGCACATGTCAGATTTCAAGGCATCAAAAGCTTTCTGACAGGTATCAGTCCAGTTCATCTACCTGGGCTGCTTCCTGGAAGTCAGATCAGTCAAGGGGACAACAATGGTGCCATATCCCTTGGCAAACCTCCTATAGTACCCGGTGAGACCTAAAAAGTCTTGGGGTGCCCCCTAGCCAGAATGGTGTCAATCTTAGGCTGTTGGGGTTGACATCTGGCCTCTTCCTATCTGGTGCCCTAAGCACACCACTGACCTGCCCGATCTGGCACTTTCCGGCCTTCATCATGAGGTCTGCCCTCCGCACGGCCTTAAACACTTTCCAGAGGTGGTGTAGATGTTCCTCTCAAGTGGCACTGAACACTGCAATGTCATCCAGGTAGGTAGCACTGAAATCCTCCAGTCAAGTCAACACCTGGTTAACCAACCTCTGAAAGGTGGAAGGGGCATTTTTCAACCTAAAGGGCAGCACCCGGAACTGGTAGTGCCCCTCTGGGGTTGAAACTGCAGACCTCTCCTTGGCCCCATCAGTTGAGGCAATCTGCCAGTATTCAGACGTTAAGTCAAATGTACTAAGGTACTTGGCAGCTCCCAACTGATCTTTGAGCTCATCAGCTCTGGTGATGGAGTGTGCATCAGTCTTCATGACTGAATTAAGTCCTCGGTAGTCCACACAGAACCAGAGTTCTGACGTGGCACCGGGTGCAGCAAACATTGGGACCAAGACCACTGGGCGGACCCAAGGGCTGTTTGAGGGCTCAATCACCCCTAGAGCCAACATCTTGGAGACTTCTTCCATGATGCTAGCTTTGATCCTTTCAGTCAACCTGTCGATTTGTTTTTTTACAGGACGACTTTCCCCAGTGTCCACATCATGGACACACCACTGAGTGACACCAGGGGTCAAAGAGAACAGAGTAGCAAACTGCTCCAACAGTTGGAGGCAGTCCCTCTGCTGTTCAGGGTTCCGGCAGGGGAGAGGTTTACACCGTCCACTGACCCATAATGCTCCTTAGTAGACAGGTGGTGAGGGAGAGGCTCAGTCTCCTCCTCCATTCCATCATCTGTTGCTAGGTGCATGCCCACTTCGGACCTCTCCAAGTGGGGCTTGAGGTGGTTCACATGTAGGACACTCAAAGGGTTCCTGGGAGACTGCAAGTCCACCAGGTAGGTGACTTTACTCTTGCGCTCCACCACCTCAAAGGGCCCAGCCCAATTATCCTGGAGCGCATAAGGCTCCACTGGGGTCATGACCCACACTTTTTGGCCAGGCTGAAACTCGATCAGAGTGGATTTTTGATCGTACCACCGCTTCATCTCTTCCTGGTTGGCTTTTAGATTCGCCTGAGCGAGTTGTCTGAAGCGCTTAGTCTGGTTCCTGAAGGCCAGCATGTAGCTGTATACATTCTGGGGAGGTTTACTGGGAGCTTTCTCCCAGCCTTCCTTGACCAGTCTCAGAGGTCCTCTTACAGGATGTCCATACTGTTGTGTAGTTCCCATAAATATACATAGGATATGTGTACTTAGACAACATAAACTGTGAGATCTGTGTCAAGACTGATTCTAGACACCCCACCGGATACGTACGCCTGTATACCAGCTAGCTCACAGTGCCACTATGACTCCTCTTACCAAGGAGCGTATAGTTTCTGGCAACTATCACACATGACAACTCTGTCCCCTCAGGGATCGTGGAAACAGTACAGTGCATTTTGCTCAGTCGCTCGTGCTCACTTTGTCTCAGAGAGATACACAGAATAAACGATGCGAGATGTTTTCAATAAGTATTTATTGAACCAGCGTCATTCTAGCGTAATATACGTATGCTGCAACAACCATAAGAAAGAAACAGATGTGTACCAGTGTAATCACCAACAGAGTAAATAGATGGTAGAATTCTACCCTAATGCTAAAACAATGGATATCTGCTGGCATATAAATACATGACAGTAATTATGTGTACTCCTACGATGCTAACCCTAACTAGATGTACCTAAATGTACCTGGAATGTATGTAGGTATATAGCCAAGAACCCCTTAGGATATAGCCAAACCCATTACCTGATGTGGGAGAGTGAAGGACCCCGTCTTGGTCTCAAGATAGACACCCCGCAAGGGATGTCAGACCACTGCGTGCAGAGGTGTCTGCATGCAGGAACCTCAGCGTCTTGTGTCAGCAAGGAAGTCTTTCTCCTCTGCCTGTCCCAGCAAAGATATGGTGCTTATACACCCAAAAGGTACCCTCAGGGGTTCTACCTTACTGTGTCATGTAGGCCGAGGATGACGATGGTGAAGAACCTTAAACACAGTTATTATGCAGAAGATGGCAATCGTGCTGAGAATCCTCATGGATAATAAATAAGGCAAGTTTTTGGGGAAAACCACACAACATTTATGCAGCACCTAATTAGGTAAAAGGTCAGCACCAAAAACCCTTATGTAGTACAGTGACAGGGCAAATGTAGGTAAAAGGTTAGTAGACTACCCAAGCCTATATTGGGGTACATTGTGATTCATAACAATTCAGGAGTTCAAAGGGACTGAACCCTAAGGACTTCTGTGGTTCCTCCCTGTAAGTAAACAGCAGGTATGTTAAGAGGACGTCCCAATCACACCGCGTGGGTTCTGTAAGAACCATAATCATGCCTTTTAGGGTCTGGTTGAATCTCTTAACCAGTCCTTTACTTTGGCAGTGGTAAGGAGTGGTGATCTTATAGGTAACACCGTACTCCTGCCACAAGGACTTCATATGCTTGGAGATTCCCCATTGGTCTTCTTCCAAAAACCCACTCAGCCTACTCTGGAAAACATGGCCTCTTCCCAACCACCATTCCAGACCCCATAGGTCTACTCACCATTTGTCTGATGATGACACTTTCTCCCTACTTCTATCTTACAGCGGCTCTTGCAGTGTCTCCTCATACTCTCCACTCACATCCAAACTATCTCCTCCGACCCTTTTAGAGAGTCAAATGCTAGCCTGAGATCTGTGAACAAGAATACCTTACTACTGGTTGCCACTCCTCACCTAGAAACGGTAGCAACTAACTCGCACATCAAATCGATGTTGCTCAATTGCCGGTCAGCAGTGAAGCATGCAGCCGATATTTCTGACCTTATCCTCAGGCAAGAATGGGACCTCCTGATCCTAAATGAAACTGGGCTTAATGATACCCCCTCACCAATTCTGGACGTCTTAGTCCCTCCTGAATATGACATTATCAGTCTCAGTAGACCTGTTGAACT
Source organism: Triturus cristatus (assembly GCF_964204655.1). Classification (NCBI taxonomy): domain Eukaryota; kingdom Metazoa; phylum Chordata; class Amphibia; order Caudata; family Salamandridae; genus Triturus; species Triturus cristatus. The sequence goes on from NC_140585.1 coordinate 645,998,347, forward strand.
TGAGGGTGACATTGTTTGTATCTTTCACTCCATGTTCACTTTGAGACAGGTTCAAACTGCCATTATGTCCTCCTGTAAATACCTAGACATTGAAATCGGGTACAATGGCAAGATAGGCTGTTTGCTCCACACAATATTTCATCCCCCAGGTGACAATCTGCTCTTCATCGAGCAAATCATAGCATCCATTGCCTCATACTCTGACCAACACCCCAACCATATCTTCCTCTGGGATTTTAACCTACACTGGACTGACACAAATGATCTCGTATTGTGCTCCTTCAAGGCTTTCCTCTCTAACCTCAACTTCACCCAGGCCTGCAAGGGACCCACCCTCAACAAGGGCTCCACCCTTGATTTAATCATAGCTAAAGATAATATCATTAAACTCGATGAAATTTCACCCTGTGACTGGTTGGATCACTAGTAAATCTCTTTTTACATCCGAGAAAAGGTTATGGTCAGACAAGGTCAACCGCTCAAAACTAAACAGCTGGCTCGAAATCTGATCTAATCTACTTCCACCACCCGCTAACATGACAAACCTAGATGATCTTACAGATCATTACATCCACACCACGACTAATATTTTCGACACAAATGCACCTAAGCAATTCAGAAGCATACCGATCAAACAGTCCAAACCCTGTTTTAATGGTTCAACTAATGAGGAATATCTCAAACTAAGGCTTACGGAGAGACTTTGGAGAAACTCACTCTTCATCCCAAACCTCAAACAGTTGAGGATGACTAGAAGTGGATATAACAAGAATATCCATAGTGCCATAACTGATCACCTCAGGGCACAGCTTGACAGCGCCAAAAACAGAATTAAAAAACTATTTGAAATCATCAAACAAGAAGCTAAACACCCCTCCAACCAACTCTCTGCCCCAAGATCTCTTGCCCCAGTTGGGAGGAATTCTCAGCCCACTTCACTGATAAGGCAAGAAAAATTTAACTTGAACTGCAATGCGCCTCACCTAATCTGCTGCCTCTGACTCCTCTCTCACCATCATCTTGGCCAATGGTAGCGGGAGCAACTACTTCCTACCCCACAGATCACCCTCCAAAAAACAATGCATCATGTAATTTCTTTCTACTTCCAGACGATGCGGCGGTGCTCCAATCTATGGCTGCCTTAAAACCTTCCAGTCACTTCAACGATACGCTACCTGCCAAGTTTTTCAAAGAACTCAAATCAGCTATTCTTCCACGGTCCATGATTATTCATGAATCTCTCGTACAGGGTAGCATTCTTGATTGCCTCAAGATGGGTCAAGTCACTCCCGTACCCTAAAAAGTCAAATGAAGACTTAGCGGATCCTAACAATTTACGTCCAATTACCAATATCGTGACTTTGGCCTAATTGCTTGAGAAATGCGTTCACACACAGCTCACATTGAGAAGTTTCAGCTCCTTAACCTATACCAGCCAGGTTTCAGAGCGGATCACAGTACTGAAACTGCCTTAACACACATCGTTGATGATGCCTTGAGATCTCTTGATCAAAATGTTCCCTGTCTACTGATCCTTCTTGATCTGTCCTCAGCGTTTGACACAATCACACATGAAAACCTGATTGATCAGCGCCAAAAAAGGATGGGGCTATCAGACCCTGTCTTAAATTGGTTTGCTTCATTCCTACGAAACAGAAAGTAAAGAATCAAAGTGAACCACTTCCTTGCAACCAGTACCCCGGTCACAATTGAAGTGCCTCAAGGCTCCACACTCTCCCCCACGCTTTTCAACCTTTTCATGGAACCATTCCCCGAAATTCTGAACCGCTCTAACATTCAATACCATATGTATGCCAATGACACTTAATTGTATTTGAAAAGTTCCTCGCCAGATGACATAAAAACTCTAAACTGTGCGCTGCAAAAAACTCAACAATGGTTAACTCATAATCATCTTTTGCTAAATACTCTCAAGACAGAATTTCTCCTGATTGCCCCCCACAATCACTCTGCACCCACTCAAGTCTAACTTGAACAACTTACAGCTTTCAACTGCATCCCTCATGTTGTTGAAGCTGCGAGATCTTTAGGCATAACTCTGGACAAATGCCTGAATATTCAAGATCACATCAGTGCAACAACAAGGGGAGCCAATCATCAGCTCAACATTTTAAGGAAAATCAAGCCATTCTTGCCTTCTGAGGACATTCAGTCTGCAGTCCAATACCTAGTCTCATGCCTGGAGTATGGAATGGTGACCCTGGCCGGGCTACCAAAAGCTAGATTAGCACCTCTAAGAGCCACTCTGAACTCTGTTGCCAGACTCATCACTGGTTCCAGGAAACATGAACACATCGCACCAGACCTAATTCAACTAAACTGGCTGTCTATCGAAGCAAGAGTCCGTTTCAAGATTGCCTGCCTGACACACAAAGCTATTCACTACAACCCCCCCCATCTACCTGGCATAAATCTTGAACTATGGGGTTCGAATCGGACCTTAAGAAGCTCTAACACCCTACTGTAGAAAACTCCGAAATTCAAAATGAAAAGAATCCACAATCGTGCATTCTCTGGTCTTGCACCAAGAATATGGAACGCTCTTCTTCCCGAGATCAGATCAAACCCCTCTACCTCCTCATTCAAAAAACTTGTAAAATGGTTACTCATGAATGACCATCTACAGCAATAGCCCTGAAGCCATCTTCACTAACTTTTATTTCCTGTTGTCACTCTTTTATACCTCTGTTCATAAGTTTTAATTTTGTCTCTCCATGTGCCTTTTAAGATCTGCTGCTCTTCTGGTTCTTTGCATGTCCCACAAGATGAGTTGTTTCCTTTGTCCAATGTTGAAATTTGTGTCTTCCACGTGGCCCATGAGACTTTTTGCTTCTCCTAGTACCTCACATACCCCACAAGATGGGTTGTTGCTTGTTCTTGTTTAAGGTCCTTTGGTGTTGTACTCAATCTTTTACCTCCCTTGGCTTGCGTTCCTTTGCATAGTGCTCTGATACCCATACGGGTCATGTTCACGCTTTATAAAACTTTTCAAATAAATAAATAAATATGATGTTGGTACCCCGGTCGGATACCACCTCTCTAGGGAACCACACAGGAAAAGATCCCCGTCAACGCCCGGCCCACCAAGGGAGCTGTCGTAGTCCTGAGAGGAATAGCCTCGGTGTACCGGGTGGCATGGTCCACCAAGACCAGGATGAACCTGTTGCCCATGGCTGTCTTGGGGTCCAGTGGTCCCACAATGTCAGTACCCACTCTCTCAAAGGGGGTGCTGACTACAGGAATAGGTTGGAGAGGAGCCTTGCACTTCCTCCAAATCTTACCACTTGCCTGGCAAGTCTGTCAAGTCCTACAATGCATGTCAGAGTCCTTGTGCATTTGGGTCCAGTAAACATAAGAGCATAGAGCCTCTGAAAATCATTTACCCAGCTACCCTTCACCCAACCATCCAGGCAAAAGTGTGATTCAAGTTTCTTACAAGCCCTGAACTTCTGCCTATATAGTTCTGGGGTCAAGCCATATCTCCTGATTAAGGTTTTCTTCATAGGAGCATAAACCATCTTATCCTCCTCTGTTAAGGCTAGCAAGGTATCCCTCCCTACTGACATGAAGCGGCTCCACAAGCCCCCTGCCCAGTCTCTCTCAGGGACTCTGTAGGACCTCATTACTACCTCATACCTCTTGAACCACTGACCAATGTCATCACTTTTCATATAATCCTTGATCACTTCCTTAGGGATGTACACCCTCCCTTCCCCAGGCACTGAAGACAAGCTGCCACCATTGGAACTGGACTCCACACTCTTGACTTTTATGTCCAGCTCCTTCAAACTTCTCACATGCTCTACTCTAAGAGCACCCTCTTTTTCTCCATGGCAAGTTTCTGCCTCTCTAATTCCAATTTGCTATCCTCCGTGTCACTCTCTTTGCCCAACCCGAGCTTATCAAGCTCCATCTCATGCACCCTGCTTCTCTCTCTCTCTGTCCTCCAGCTATTCTGGAGACAGACCTCTTGAAGACACACTGCTGCCCTTCCCGGAAAGCACCCTCCCGCCAGGCAGAACCAATGGCCCATCCTGCTGCCCATCTAAATTCTCTGCCTCCACCATAGGATCCTCCGTATGCACACTGGCATTCCTTGAGTCCAACCAGGCCCTCAGTGCCTTTTGGTATTCCTCCTTTCTGGTGAGGCCTCTTACTGAGATTTTAAATTTCTTGCAGATGGATTTCAATTGTGGCACAGTGTAGGTTTCCACCCTATCCTCTTCAAACTCAATATCCACAGATGCAATTGATGCTGGTTTGTCATGGTGAAAATTGGCAGTTCACAAGTTGCAAAAAGTCCAAAAATAAAAAAATCAACAAATAGTATATGGTTGCGTAATGGTCTGCACTATACTAGTAGTGTACATCAACCACTGTATGTTAGTCACAAATGCAAGTCCTAATCCTCACAGCTGACCATCAATGTTAGAAATTGGGGTCTCTATTTGGCAATGGTTTGCACCATTGTCCAAGTAGGGACCCTTCTTCCTAGTCAGAGTAAGGGAGATACACTTCTAAAATAACCCCTGCTCACCTCCTTGGTAGCTTGGCACGAGCAGACAGGCTTATCTCACAGGCAGTGTGTAAAGCATAATACATTAATACAGTGAAAACACGGCAAATAGACACCACACCAGTTTAGAAAAATAAGTAAGCTCTATCCAAACCATACAAGACCAAAACGACAAAAATCCAACATACAATACTCACAATGTAATTCTTAGAAGGTAAAAACAGTTCTATCCATACCAAACTATACATGCAACACTTTCGACACAAAGTACCTTGGATGCATCACAGTCATAAACAAAAACAGCAGCAGGAAAGGTGATGCGTTGGTTCCTTATGCCCAGGAAATGTGATGCGTCGGTTCCTTATATCAGGGGAGGTGATGCGTCGATTCCTTAATGCCACGCAGGGGAGGTGATGCGTCGTCTCCTTACTGAAGGGGAGGTGATGTGTCAGTTTCTTACTGCGCGAGGAAGTGATGCATCAGTTTCTTACAGCGGCCTCAGCGTTCTTGTAGACTTGGCGCCCCGGTGCGATGAGTGGGGATCCGGGATGCATCGGTTCTCAATGCGGCGGCAACGGAGCTGCGTTGGTCTCTCCAACTGCAGTTTCATGATGCGTTGGTTCTTGCAGCCGCCCAGCAGGCCCTGCATCGGAATCGGTGCGGTGATCTTGGACTTGCACAGGATTTAGAGTGCAGCGATTTCTTCAACAGCGGGCAGGCGCTGCGTGGGTTTCTTCAGCGGCACAGCAGCAACACGTCAGAAACGGGTGCAGATGTGTCACACTTCACTTAGGTGCGTCTCTTTTCCAGCTCCCAACAGCAGCAACAGGCACCTCTTAGTAAGTCATAACTTCCAGCAAGGAAGTCCAGAAGAGCCGGTAGTGAAGTCTTTGTGTCCCTGAGACTTCAGAACAGGAGGCAAGCTCTACTTCAAGCCCTTGGAGATCTTCTTCAAACAGGAAACACAGCACACAGCAAAGTCTTTGTCCCCTCGGCAGTAACATCCACTGCAGGCCAACCCCAGACAGCACACAGCAAAGGGACAGTACTTCTCCTTCAGTTTTCCCAGCTCTTTTACTGTCAGAGGTTCCTCTTGAGTTCAGAAGTATTAAAAAGTTCTGAGGTCTGGGCCCCAATATCTATACAGCATTTCTCTTTGTTCCATTGTGGCAGAGTGCTCAGTCAAAACCAGTTCTGTCCTCTCTGGTCCAGCTTACCTGCAGGAGGAGGAGATAGCATTGTGTAAGGCAGATCAGTCCCATTCAGGTGCAAGGAAATCTCCTCCCCTACTCTAAATGCAGCCCAGGTCTATATAGCCCAGCCCTGACTCATCCAGGAAAGGCAGGACACACCTCAACCACCGTAGTGGCTGTCTACAGTGAATACACATCCCCAGCCCCTGTCACTCCAAAGTCAGACAGTCAAACCACAAACCGGTAGAGGCACACAGGATTGCTAAGCGAGAAAATACCCACTTTCTAAAAATGGTATTTTCAAACACAGAATATAAAAATCATCTTTACTAAAAGATGCATTTTTATATTCTGAGTTCAGGCATACTAAATTCCATCTTTCGATCTTGTCCCAATGAAAAGTTATACTTATAAGATGTTATAAGTAAACTCCCATTCTATCTAATGGGACAGATAGCCTTTCAATTGTGAAAAACAATATAAACTGTAGTTTACTATCAGGACATGTCACACACATCAGTACATGTCCTACATTTCACATACACTGAACCCTGCACACAGGGGTACCTTGGGCTACCTTAGGGATGACTCACATGTAATGAAAGGAAAGGTTAGAGCCTGGCAAGTGGGTGCACTTACCAGGTCGACATGGCAGTAGAGACTGCACACAGGTCTGAGACCCCTCTGAAAGGCTACTTGTGTGGGTGGCACAATCTGTGCTGAAGGCCCACTAGCAGCATTTAACTTACAGGCCCTGGGCACACACAGTGCACTGTACTAGGGACTTAGTAGTAAGTCTAATAAGCCAATCATGGAAACACCAATCCATATTCACAATTTATAGAGGGAGCACTTGCACTTTGGCACTGATCAGCAGTGTCAAAGTATACAAAGCATCTAAACCAGCAAAAACGAAATTCAGCACACAGCAAAAATACAGACGAGAGAGGCAAAAAGATAGGGGGAAACCACGCCAAGGATGCCAGGTCTAACAGGCAATAGCACATTTTGAAAACAATGAGATCAACTCCTGGGGTGCGTCAGGCTTCCTTAGCTTGGCACACCATGAATGGAACTAAATATTTAATCAGTGCTCTTACAGAGCCTGCAGCTTTTTAGCAAATTGAAGTGTACAGTGTGCTTTTACATGCACTATTTGACTCAATTTTGCTCAAACAATTTCTCTAAGGGAGAACCTCCTTCTCCACAAGCACTCCTAGAAGAGGTCTAGCCCAGTTGCTCGCTACTATTCAGGCTAGTATTATGGCCAACAATTTCAAAGCTCATGTCAGCACCCTAATATATAGGCGATAACTAAAATTGCCATTTGCATGTGTTGTGTTATTTTAATCTTGGGGTTAATATGGAACTTCAGCAATGCCAGAGACTGTGATGTCTTCAGCGTTAAGGTTATGTGACATCACTTTGTGTGATGTCATAAGGTCAAAGGGTGTGTGATGTCAGTGCAGATACCCCTGGCATTTTTTCGTGAATTGACTTCCATGTGAAAAGATCAGTCATGGAAGCGTGTACAGCTGTAACAAGCGAAGCAGTTATAGCCACTATAAAGTGCTGCACTTTCTTACACCATAACCATGGACATCGATTCACAAAAATGGCAAGGACCTTTGGCTCCTGGTGCCATCTCAGGGTTGCCCCATTGCCCCATTTACCTCCTCAACACTTTTATACTTACTGTTAAAAGGCTAGAAGCGGAAGCAATAAACAGCTCTGCTTACATTTTGTTTCTGTTGCTGTGTTCGTGGCAGGCGAGGCCGTGAGAAGCAGGGGTCGAACTGGTGGCAAAAGAGGGCAAGTAAGAGTTAGTAACTGTTACCCCAGGTGATCCCTTATTGATTTTCATAATTCCATCATATGAAATATCTTCTTCCACAACATGATTTTGCTAATATATCATATAGTAATAAAATATACAAATCATCTGCAGTCTGTCCATTTCACATTTTGAATTTAGGACGATTTCAAGAACTCACAGGCATATATAATTCTTCCCTATATATGAAAGTATACTTTTTATCAGAATTTTTGTGACTCACGTTTACATTAGCATTACAAAAGTATGAACTTTTTTTTAAACATGCCTGCCTGGAACCATGTTTACTTTTGCATTGTATGTAATAAAATACGTTTGAAAATTGCAGGGCATCTATTTTGCCTGCAATTGGCCACAGTTCGAGAAATGTACACTTTGATCCTTGTCCAAGCATTAAGTTCTACCATTTAACAGAACCCAGCATTAAAGTTATGACTCGGAACAAGGTGACCTCTGTTTAGAAAGACTTTTAACCACTGAAGCATTTTTGCAGGCATAATCACAGGAAATGTCCCCAGTCTCAAATTCTTTTAAGTGGTGGTCAGCAAAGGACGTCTTGTCTTCTCCACTTGTACTTTGCAGGATGTTTTTATGGCGTGGAAACCGATTGCAAAATGGTAGATTTCTAACTTCCTGCGTGAGAACACAAAGGTCGACGCCCCCGCTGGCGCACTGAGCTAGCCTTATTGTATGACATTTAATTGTTAGTATAAATAACTTCCTGAAGGGCCTGAAGCTCCTGCAGATATGCAACATTGTTTCAGCACGACGAGAAATAATTTTACTGTGGCCTTCAGTACAGGAATAGAAGAGGGTCCCTGCAGTTGCAATGAAAGTTAATCTTTTTTTGCTTTCAATCCATGTTACGCAATCAAAGTTACAAATAGAACTTTCAGCAAAATATGATACACCGGACGAGGCTGTGGTTGGCCTTTTAAATGAAATGAGATGTCTGCTCAGATGTTTCTATGCTCCCTTGTTGTACCTTCTCAATGGCTGCTTTGTTACTGAAGAAGGCCTGACTGCTTCCTTTGCCTCACTCCATTTAACAACAGTTATTTGTAGAACGTTGATAAAAATATAAAGCGCACTTGATTTAAAAATAGTACGCTACGCTACAAATGGATAATGGAAAATCTTCCTTGGTATTGCAACAGTTATGAAATGAACCCACCTTCCTCTCTACATACATCACAGAAGCGGTCGTACTTATTTTTTTTTAAAAACAACTTTATTGGTGCATAGTGATAGCACATAGTCAATTTGCACCATAAGGAGTTCATGTACAAGTTTCCTCGTCCCTCCCGCCCCAACTACGCGTATGTAGGTAGTCCAAATTACAATACGATTTTGACATTTTCAAAAGTGTCCAGGTAACAGCAGGAGGGGCCAAAAGTCATACAGTGGCGGCTACAACTTAACGGGGGTGGCGGTGCGGGTGAGGCGGGGGTGGAAGGGCGCTAAACAAAAGAAATACATTTTTTAAAAGCACTTGCAAGCAGGCTGCCACATTTAGGTCCTCTTTGCTCGCTTCCAGGGGCAGGAATCAGGAACATGAAGCACCCAGACGTCCACTCTCCCCTAGCCAATCACGACGCTGCTGATAGCATCGTCATGATTGGTCTGAGTGCCATGGTTCGGCGCTCAGAGAGGGATTGGGGACCTGGGCAAGTTCTTCACCCAGGCTGTACTGCAGCCTGGATGAAGAATGTGCATATTGCGAATGACTGGCCAACCCGAGAGGGCCAGCCAAACAGTCCTGCGTACTTGAGGGCCTCCCACTCCTCCCCTGTTCCTGTTAGAGCCAGTCCCACCCAGCTGAGCCCTGACGATGGCAGCGAGGGGTGCCATGAAGATGTTGAAAAGGGTTGGGCTTAGTGACGATCCCTGGGGTACTCCATAGTTGATTTTCATGAGTTCGGAGAGGAAAGGTGGCAGTCTGATTCTTTGGCTTCTGCCAGTGAGGAACAAGTGGATCCAGTCGAGGGCGGGTCCTTGTATGCTGGTGTAGTGTAGTCTGGCGGTGAGTGTGTGGTGGGAAACGGTGTTGAATGCTGCTGAAAGGTCGAGTAGGATCAGGGATGCAGTGTGGCCTTGGTTGAGGAGGGTGTGGATGTCTGTGGCGGCAAGTAGGGCGCTCTCGGTGCTGTGCTTGCTGCGGAATCCAGATTGAGAGGGGTTGAGGGTGGAGTTGTCTTCGAAGAACCTTGTTAGCTGTACGTTGAAGGTTTTCTCAGTGACTTTTGCCGTGAATGGTAGGATAGAGATGGGCTGGTACTTCTTGAGGTCTGTGGGATTAAGCAGGGGCCTGACTTCTGCGCATTTCCATTCGTCGGGGAAGGTGTCGGTCTTGAAAGTGGCGTTGATGGTGTGTCGTAATTCTGGTGCGATGTTGGTGGCGGCTCTGTGGTAGATGTGCGGTGGGCAGGGGTCTGTGTGGGCCCCTGAGTGGATGCCTTTCATGGTCGAGGCAGTCTCTTCGGTCGTGACCGGTGTCCAGGAGGAGATGGTGGGCTGGCTGGTGTTGCCGGAGGGCGGGGTGGTTGCGGAATCAGGTGTTTGGTCATTGAAGTTGTCATAGAGGTTCTTGATTATCATATGGGAGTAAGATCCAAGCTTGTTGCAGAGGTCCTGGGAGAGGTTGATGTCCATGGTTTCGCTGGGAGGCTTGGTGAATTCCTGGATGACGCTGAAGAGTTCCTTTAAGTTGGCAAGAATTTTGTTGTGGATGAAGGTTCTTTTGGTGGTTCTAATGTATTGGTGGTATTCCGTCATGGCGTTCTTGTAGGTGCTGTGGTTTTCAGGCATCTTGCAGTGTCTCCAGTTCTTTTTGAGGTGTCTTCAGATGCGTCTGGATTCTTGGAGGTCGGAGGTGAACCAGGTGGCTTTCCTGGGGCGCTGTCTGTTGGAGTTGCGTAGTGGGCACGTTTGTCTGCGCAGTTGGAGATCCATGTGTGAAGTTCCCTGGCTGCGAGGTTGGCGTCGGTTGCGGCGATGGGAGTGTCGCAGATGAGGGTGGAGTTGAGTTGCTCCTTGGTGATCCTGCTCCAGTTCCTTCGCGGATGGCGTGGAACAGGTTTGGGGGGCTTGGGTTTGTCGGCGAGGAAGTGTATGCAATGGTGATCAGTCCATGGGGGTTCCGTGGTGTGGCTGAAGTGGATGCTGTTTCCTCCTGCGAAGATGGGGTCGAGGGTGTGTCCTGCCTTGTGGGTGGGCGTGGTGATGAGTTGTTTCAGTCTGATGTTGGCGAGGTTGTCCAGGTGGGTGGCGCAGTTGGGGTCGCTGGGGTTGTCGAGGTGGAAGTTCAGGTCTCCGATGAGTTTGTAGTCCATGGAGGCGATGGCGCGGGACGCGATGAGGTCCGTGATGGTGGTGGCGAAAGGGGCGCAGAGGCTGGGGGTCTGTAGGCGAGGGTGCTGCTGAGTGTGGAGTTGGGGCTGGTCTGGACCTGGAAGTGCAGGTGTTCGGCGGCAGAGAAGGCGTGGCTCGAGGTGGAGGGAGTTTTTGTGTGTGATGGTGAGCCCTTCTCCCAGGTGGTTGGGTCAGTCCTTCCTCTGGATCTTGTATCCGTCGGGGATGGCAATGGTGATGTCGGGGACAGAGGAGGCATTGGTCCACATTTCTGTAAAGAAGGTGACATCAAGTGAGAGGGTGTCTAGGAGGTTCCAGATCTCTACGGCGAGTCTGTGCAGGGAGCGCACGTTGAGGAGGATGCCGTGGTGAAGGTCTGGTGGCAGTGGCAGCAGGAGAACTGGCCATGGGTTGTGTTCGGCGTGGACAGTTGGCAGTGGTTGTTCCTTCCGGGGTTGAGTGCGAGGAGGGCAGCAGAGTCATAGAGGTGGATGGTCAGAGATCCACGGTTCCTGGCGCTGGCCACGGTCCGGTCAGGGATGGGTCACGGACGGGCGCAGACGGGCTTGCCTTTGGTGTGCCTTCGGTCCGACCACGCAGCGGCTGCCATTAAGTAGGGGAGGGACGTGCAGCTGGGAGGCGGGAACGGGAGTCATCGGGGGAAGGGGCCACAGGGGCAGCAGCAGCGGGGAGAGAGCCGGGCATGCCGGAAAACAAAAACTAGGCACAGAGCACAGTAATTAAACAAAAATGAGCAGTACACTCACAACAAGGCAAAAATGGGCAGAAAAACAGTGCAAGACACAGCGAGGGGCACTGACCAGGCTGGAACGGGCTGGCAGGCTGGGCGGGGCACAGCACAGGAGCGGACAGCACCAGCCTCGAACACCTGACGGGTGGAGGCAAAACGGAGTCAGTGGGGAGGCAGGCACAGCGGAGCTGCTAGGGAGAGAGCAGATCTCAGAAGAGAGGTCAGAGGTCTTGTTTCCTTGTTTCTGTAAATGAATCATATAGTCAGTAGTAAGTGCTGGAACCAAAGGATCAACACAAGGTGAAGAATGGAAAACACTTGAGTAAAAACCTTCCATGCAGAAAATTTATGAAACTATGGTGGCACTATAATTAGCATTATTTTAGGGAAATGCTGCAAGGGTAAATAAGAAGCTTAGTCATCTGGAAGAGCTTTGCAGTAACATCCGAGATACTGCTCTACACCATCCCCCAGCACGAACCCCTACACTGCCCGAACACCACTGCACTGCCCTAAAACCTGAAACACCCCCCCTGCACAACCCCCTACACTGCCCGAACACCACTGCACTGCACTGCCCTAAACCCTGAAACACCACCCCCCTGCTTGACCCCCTACACTGCCTGAACACCACTGCACTGCCCTAAGGTCTGAAACACCACCCCCGCACAACCCCCTACAATGCCCGAACACCACTGCACTGCCCTAAACCCTGAAACACCACCCCCGCACAACCCCCTACACTGCAAGAACACAACTGAACTGCCCTAAACCCTGAAACACCCGCCCAGAACGACCTCTTACACTGCCCAAACACCACTGCACTCCCCTAAAACCTGACACACTACCCCCAGCACGACCCCCTACACTGCCCGAACACCACTGCACTGCCCTAAACCCTAAAACACCACCCCCAGCATGACCCCCTACACTGCCCGAACACCACTGCACTGCCCTAAACTCTAAAACACCACCCCCAGCACGACCCCCTACACTACCCGAACACCACTGCACTGCCCTAAACCCTAAAACACCACCCGCAGCATGACCCCCTACACTACCCGAACACCACTGCTCTGCCCTAAACCCTAAAACAGTACCCCCAGCCTGACCCCCTACACTACACAAACACCAGTTCTGTGCCCTAAACCCTAAAACACTACCCCCAACCCGACCCCCTTCACTACACAAACACCAATGCACTACCATAAACCCTAAAACACTACCCCAGCCCGACCCCCTACACTACCCGAACACCACTGCACTGCCATAAACCCTAAAACACTACCCCCAGCACGAACCCCTACACTACCCAAACACCACTGCACTACCATAAACCCTAAAACACGACCCCCTACACTACACAAACACCGCTGCACTACCCTAAACCCTAAAACACTATCCCAGCATGACCCCCTACACTACACAAACACCACTGCACTACCCTAAACCCTAAAACACTACCCCCTACACTACACAAACACCACTGCACTACCCAAAACCTAAAACACTACCCCCAGCATGACCCCCTACACTACCCAAACACCACTGCACTACTCTAAACCCTAAAACACTACCCCCAGCAGTACCCCCTACACTACCCAAGCACCACTGCACTACCCTAAACCGTAAAACACTACCCCCAGCACGACCCCCTACACTACACAAACACCACTGCACTGCCCTAAACCCTAAAACACTACCCCCTGCATGACCCCCTACACTGCCCCGAGCACTACTGCACTGCCCTAAACCCTGAAACACCACCCCCCTGCATGACCCTCTACACTGACCGAACACCACTGCACTGCCCTAAACTCTGAAACACCATCCCCCGCACGACCCCCCACACTGCCCGAACACCACTGCACTGCCCTAGACCCTGAAACACTACCCCCAGCACGACCCCCTACACTGCCCAAACACCACTGCATTGCCCTAAACCCTGAAACACCCCTCCCAGCACAACCCCCTACACTGCCCGAACACCACTGCACTTCCCTTATCCCTAAAACACCACCCCCAGCACGACCCCCTACACTGCCTGATCACCACTGCACTGCCCTAAACCCTAAAACACCACCCCCAGCACGACTTCCTACACTGCCCGAACACCACTGCACTGCCCTAAACCCTAAAACACCACCCCCAGCACGACCTCTACACTACCCAAACACCACTGCACTGCCCTAAACCCTAAAACACCACCCCCAGCATGACCCCTTACACTACCCGAACACCACTGCTCTGCCCTAAACCCTAAAACAGTACCCCCAGCCCGACCCCGTACACTACACAAATACCAGTTCTCTGCCCCAAACCCTAAAACACTACCCCGAGCCCGACCCCCTTCACTACACAAACACCAATGCACTACCCTAAACCCTAAAACACTACCCCCAGCCCGACCTCCTACACTACCCAAACACCACTGCACTACCATAAACCCTAACACACTACCCCCAGCACGACCCCCTACACTATCCAAACACCACTGCACTACCATAAACCCTAAAACACGACCCCCTACATTACACAAACACCGCTGCACTACCCTAAACCCTAAAACACTACCCCCAGCACGACCCCCTACCCTACACAAACACCACTGCACTACCCTAAACCCTAAAACACTACCCCCTACACTACCCCCTGCACTACCCAAAACCTAAAACACTACCCCTAGCACGACCCCCTACACTACCCAAACACCACTGCACTGCCCTAAACCCTAAAACACTACCCCCAGCAGTACCCCCTACACTACCCAAACACCAATGCACTACCCTAAACCCTAAAACACTACTCCCAGCACGACACCCAACACTACACAAAAACCACTGCACTGCCCTAAACCCCAAAAAACCACTACCCCCTGCACGACCCCCTACACTGCCCGAACACCACTGCCTTGCCCTAAACCCTGAAACACCACCCCCTGCATGACCTGCTACACTGCCCGAACACCACTGCACTGCCCTAAACTCTGAAATATCACCCCCACACGACCCCTACACTGCCCGAACACCACTGCACTGCCCTAAACCCTGAAACACCACCCCCGCACAACTCCCTACACTGCAAGAACACCACTGCACTGCCCTAAACCCTGAAACACCCCTCCCAGCACGGCCCCCTACACTGCCTGAACACCACTGCACTGCCCTAAACCCTAAAACACCAACCCCAGCATGACCCCTTCAATTCACAAACACCACTGCACTACCCTAAACCCTAAAACACTACCCCAGCACGACCCCCTACACTGCCCGAACACCACTGCACTGCCCTAAACCCTGAAACACCCCTCCCAGCACGACCCCCTACACTGCCTGAACACCACTGCACTGCGCTAAACCCTAAAACACCAACCCCAGCATGACCCCTTCAATTCACAAACACCACTGCACTACCCTAAACCCTAAAACACTACCCCAGCACGACCCCCTACACTGCCCGAACACCACTGCACTGCCCTAAACCCTGAAACACTACCCCAGCACGACCCCCTACACTGTCCGAACACCACTGCACTGCCCTAAACCCTAGTACACCACCCCCAGCACGACCCCCTACACTGCCCGAACACCACTCCACTGCCCTAAACCCTAAAATACCACCCCCAGCATGACTTCCTACACTGCCCGAACACCACTGCACTGTCCTAAACCCTAAAACACCACCCCAGCATGACCCCCTACACTGCCCGAACACCACTGCACTGCCCTAAACCCTAAAACACCACCCCCAGCAGGACCCCCTACACTGCCCGAACACCACTGCACTGCCCTAATCCCTAAAACACCACCCCAACATGACCCCCTACACTACCCGAACACCACTGCACTGCCCTAAACCCTAAAACACCACCCCCAGCACGGCCCCTTTCACTACCCGAACACCACTGCTCTGCCCTTAACCCTAAGACAGTACCCCCACCCGACCCCCCTACACTACACAAACACCAGTTCTCTGCCCTAAACCCTAAAACACTACCCCCAGCCCAACCCCCTTCACTACACAAACACCAATGCACTACCCTAAACCCTAAAACACTACCCCTAGCCCGACCCCCTACACTACCCAAACACCACTGCAATACCATAAACCCTAAAACACTACCCCCAGCACGACCTCCTACACAACCCAAACACCACTGCACTACCATAAACCCTAAAACACGACCCCCTACACTACACAAACACCGCTGCACTACCCTAAACCCTAAAACACTACCCCCAGCACGACCCCCTACACTACACAAACACCACTGCACTACCCTAAACCCTAAAACACTACACCTACACTACACAAACACCACTGAACTACCCAAAACCTAAAACACTACCCCCAGCATGACCCCCTACAATACCCAAACACCACTGCACTACCCTAAACCCTAAAACACTACCCCCAGGAGTACCCCCTACACTACACAAACTCCACTGCACTTCCCTAAACCCTAAAACACTACCCCCAGCAGGACCCCCTACACTACCCAAACACAACTGCCCTTCCCTAAACCCTAAAACACTACCCCCAGCAGGACCCCCTACACTACACAAACACCACTGCACTACCATAAACCATAAAACACTACCCCTAGCACGACCCCCTACACTACCCAAACACCACTGCCCTAAACCTTAAAACACTCCCCAGCATGACTCCCTAAACTACCCAAACACCACTGCACTACCCTAAACCCTAAATCTACCACAGCACGACCCCCTGCACTACTCAAACACCACTGCACTACGCTAAACCATAAATCTACCCTCAGCACAACCCCTACACTACCCAAACATAATTGCACTACCCTAAACCCTAAAACACTACCCCCAGCACGACCCCCTACACTATACCAACACCACTGCACTACCCTTAACCCTAAAACACTACCCCAGCACGACCCCCTACACTTCCCAAACACCACGGCACTACCTTAAACCCTAAAACACTACCCCCAGCACAACCCCCTACACTACCAAAACACCACTGCACTACCCTAAACCCTAAAACACTACCACCAGCACGACCCCCTACACTACACAAACACCACTGCACTGCCCTAAACCCTAAACACTACCCCCAGCATGACCACCTACACTACACAAACACCACTGCACTACCATAAACCCTAAATCTACCCCCGCACGACCCCTACACTACAGAAGCATCACTGCACTACCCTAAACCCTAAAACACTACCACCAGCACGACCCCCTACACTACACAAACACCACTGCACTACCCTAAACCCTAAAACACTACCCCCAGCATGACCCCCTATGCTACACAAACACCACGGCACTACCCTAAACCCTAAAACACTACCCTCAGCGCAACCCCCTACACTACCCAAACACCACGGCACTACCCTAAACCCTAGAAAAGTAAGCACCACCCCATGCTCCATCCCCCTTACCTTTCACTCCTCATGGTTCCCTCTCCTCGTGGTTCCTGCTTCATGTCGTCTCTGAGGGGTGGTGCACGTCGTTGTGAGGAAACGGAACAGCCTCTGTTTCCTTACAACTACGGGGATCGTCTACATTTTTTTAGAACTCATGGTCATTTACCATACATACCTTTACAACAAAATTTGTTGTAAAGGCATGCGTGGTAAATGACCATGCATTCTAAAAAAATACGTAGTAATGACTTCGCAATGTACAACGCATGCGTGGTAATGCATGCGTTGTAATGGTATCGCGAAGTAAAAAAATCGTTGAAACAGCTGTTTACCGATCGAAGCTGACTCCTGTTCTTCAGTGAGTCGTTTATTTGATGAATTAGGACGAAGGAATGTGTTTTTTTTTACCGAAAAGTGCAGTCCCAGCTGTTGGATTGTGAAAGTGTCCGCGTGGTCTGGTTTCACTTCCGGTGAGAGAGTGGAAGAGTCTGTGTGGATCTAAAGGGGTTCTGCTGTTGGACGTGGCCGGCGTGACACGTCATCAAAAAACCACAGCTAATGGAAAGCGTTGTCCCTGAAGTGTGGAGCAGTGCCATGAGAGGTCAACGAGTGTGTGTTTCAACGCAGTATGACCGTACCACGTGACCCATGTGCCTCCTCCAGTGTACGGAAGGCAGAAGCGGCATCCATCGCAGGTCCTCTTCAAGACCGTTGTAGCACTAATTCTACATTTTGGAACTAGGGCATTTTAACCTTGTTGTTCCTGCCAGATACAAAGAGTAGATCCTGTGTTATTCAGTGCCCTTGTTACCTTTTCTGTGGGTAGTGGTGCTTGTCACTTTGCTGCCTTGCCGGTGCACACGACAGGGCTCCCCACCTCGAAGTCGCGACCTCAGTGCGACTTTTCAAAATGGCTACCGGAATGCGCGCAGCCATCGTGTAGGGTGCGCGAAGGGTGTGCGACTTCTGTATAATATTTTTTTTAAAATAGAATAAATATAGTTTTCCTAACTAAAAATTATTCACCATTTTTAAAAATATATATATGTGATCAAGGCAGAGGAGCTGCCGAAACGCGTCATGGCGGAGAGTTTCTACTTGCAATAAACAAAAAATAAGCACTCACTTGGGTCCACTCTCGTCTTGTTTTCAACAAAAGGGAGCGCAGAAGAGCGAGGATTCTTTATATATATATATATGTATATATATATATATATATATATATATATGCAAATATAAATTCTGCAAATCGTGCAGAAAAGACGAGCCACACCAGTTCTTCATTCCTTAATAGTGCGGGTTTATTTTGGCAGACAAACGATGCTTTTCGATCTCAGGCGAGATCTTGGTCATATATATATATAAAAAATAAAAAAAACATAGGATTGAGATACATTAGACTTACAAATTTTCATTTAACAAACCTTTGAAATTCACTGGAAAAACCATAGGTTTCAGGCACGTTATAGTTAGAAATTAGCATTTAAAAAACCATAGCAATTAACTGAAAAAACCATAGGTTTCAGGAACGTTATAGTTAGCTGGACATTTCACTCGTACAAAACCATAGAAATGCCGGCATTATAGTTAGTTCAGCTAACTATAACTCGCGCCCCCGCAATGCACTGCTGATGACGTCACATATTACATCATTCATGACATGGTCAGTGACATCACTGATGACATCTCAAATGACATCATTGATGACATCACTGATGAGATCATCCACGTGAAAATCTGATGCACCTCCTCACACCTGAATATAACCTTTGATACACCCACTCTAAAATACAGACTATCATCTTCGAAAAAATAGACACATCAATACCAGTTACTAAATACGCACTGACTGATTCCTAGGTCTACACACACATCCACTCATTCTCCCATACAGTCACTCATACATGCCGTCACTCATCAATACAACACTATCATATGCACTCATACACCTATACAGACACTCACACACTGCCACATATCCAGAGTTACTCACACACTTAGTCAGTCATGCAAAGAATCAATCATACTTCCATTTACTCACCTGTACAGTTATACAGACACAACCTCACTTATTCATACAGATACTAACACATAATTACTCTCTTATAGAATCACTGATACAAATACACACTCATCCATGCAGCCACTCTCACAATTACTGACTCTCACATATAGTTATTTATATACACCATCACTCACATATACTGCCTTTTACATATGTAGTTATTTGCACATGTACCACTGAGACATCCATTCACTCACCAACACACCCATACACACACTCACCCTCCCATACAGCTGTTTCCACCTGTACTCTTGAACCCACTATGGATTTTAAATTATGTAAATGAATCCTGACAGCACCCACTGTGGATATATTATCAGAACTTCCAAGACCACAAGGCATTGGGGCACACAGCCCATTTGGGCGGGCCAATAGGATGTTTTAAAGAATTGTAAAGGCTGCTGGGACTTTATTTGCAGAGACAGTGATCAAGGGCAGCACGCCCGAAACGCGTATGGCGCCTTACTGATGGTGCGAGCATAATTGTACTGCAGCCTGCATTAAAGAAGATGTGAACTCCCAAGTGTGTTTGGCGTCTTCACAAAGGTAACTTTGATGTGTGAAGATTTAAATGCGACGTGCCTCATCGCGAAGATGCCCCGCTGCTAGTGCGGGCCGCAGTGCCTACAACGTTGGGCACTTGAAGGACTTGGGGGACCGAATTTCGTGGAAAAATATTAGCAGTGCAATGTACTGTTTCCCCGGAGGCAAACCCACTATGGATTTTAAATGATGTAAATGAATCCTGACAGCACCCACTGTGGATATATTATCAGAACTTCCAAGACCACAAGGCATTGGGGCACGCAGCCCATTTAGCAGGCCATTAGGATGTTTTAAAGTTCTGTAAAGGCTGCCGGGACTTTATTTGCAGAGCCAGTGATCAAGGGCAGCACTCCCAAGTGTGTTTGGCGTCTTCACAAATGTAACTTTGGTGTGTGAATATATATATATATATATATATATATATATATATATATATATATATATATATATATATATATATATATATATATCGTCCAAAAGTTGCCCTGCAGCGAGGACGCCCTTCACAGTTGAGTGCTATTCAAGAGCTTTTATTTCACAGAAAAGATGTTACCAGTTCAAATGCAAAGTCCTTACGCATTTCAGAGCCCGGCGGCTCCTTCATCAGAGGATGGCGCTGTTTAAACTGACAAGTTCGCTGGGGTTCCTTTACTGCATGCTATGTACCACCCACGTGGGCCTCACAGGTGAGTCATCATCCAGGCATGCTGGGATCCGTAGTTTAGTTGTAGCGAAAATATTCCCCCTTGTGGGTGCAGTTTAAACAGTGTCTTGGCTTTCATCCTGCCTATTGGCTTTTTAATGGTTACTAGCATTGTCCTTTAGAAAACTTTGCTTTTTATTGGCTAATCTTTCATTTTGGTCCCTCCTTTGGGTGCTTGGCTCCCCCTAGGGGATTTCACTAAGCGATCCTTCTGGTTGGCCATCACAATGCGTTCAGGCTTCCTCCTGGCACAGCGTGTGATGGCCCCTCCTCCTGTCGGGGCATCGCAGCCTCAGGGTTCCTTCTGGTTGTACATCTTGAAGGACATTTTCTGAACAGCTGCGAACACTCGCTCCCCCACCACTGGCTTTATTTTGGTGTTCCTCTGCTTATTTTCTGGCAATTAAGTAAGCCATAAACATTTATCATCTCAATTCCATGGCATGAATTCTGGCCTCCAGCATGCTGTGATCATGGTGTGTGTGAGTTGTAACATTGATATTGCCTTGAAGGACCTCCCCCTACTGCTTAAGCCACTCTGAAACCTTGGATTGAGTGGCTACCGAGGCCATCAGTACAAAGGGCACACACTTTCTATTCTACCTGTGTGTTGAACCTTATTCGGGATCAATTACTTGAGGTGCCAATATCCATTCTTTCCTTCTCTCAGATGTCCCCCGCTGCATTCGTTCCGGGTAAGCCTTGCACTCGATGGTGATACTTAAGAAAGACTGCTTCACTTTGGGGAAAGCAACGCATTTTCGGTGTACAGTGGCAGCATCATACATTTAAGTTCAACAAAGTTCTCGATGAATTTCAGTAAGCAGTTTTTATTTTTGTCCTCGAATCATTGACCATTATGCTAATTTACGTATGCGTGGCATTTGTAATTTATTTCATTAGGTTGGTTTGTAGCAGCTCCGAAAGTCAGTTTTTTGTTGAATATATGGTGCAGTACAGGGATTGCATTTTAAACAAAGTTGCTTCAGGCGTTGAAATTGATTCTCGAACATGTTATAATTTCTGCTGTTGCAAGAATTACGCTTAGATTTATGCTTGACATGCTGCTGCTACAAAAAAGTTGATTGTTTCCCTTCCCAGCAAGGGCATAGGGTGAAATTTGTTAGAAAATTTAGCTTATCAATTTAGCATATTCATTCTAACATTGAGCAATTGTGTGTCAGTAATGCCACATTTTTACCAGTTTTCTCTGATTGGATGGTTTAGTTTGACCCTTATAAGCTGCCGAAACACAATCTTATTACACGTTTGCCCGGCATAAAACCACGACAGGGGATACCCCTTTTCATGTAGTATTTTATACAATTAGTACAAATAGGAGTCATGGAACTTTGGTTTGTCTGGAATAGCACAACCACTGTGTTGTAGATGTATGTGCCCTCAGTTTAAATATATATAATTGTGTTACTGACGTTTACAGTAAAACCACCATTACACTAAGGGCATTAAACTAGGGCATGCTGGATTGGAAGCCTGGAAGAGAGGTATGAGCGGTATTGTTAATATGATTGGCAGAGGGGGCGAGAGTCATAACAGAAGAGGCCTTCATTGGTTGCTGAGTAACGCTGACAGAATCAATATGGGGTTTATAAAAAAAAACCTTAAAGACCATACCTTGGTGGGCGAGCGCAGCTCCTTCAGAACTGCTGACTGCGCCAATACATGAGCCGCGGCATCAAAAGTGTTGAAGTTGATCAGAATGCGGTCACTTTTAAAAGTTAAAAGGCTTTAGTTAGACCCAATCCATCCCACCCACCTGTCCATGATGATGTGGTGTGCTAATTGTACCCCCAAACCCAGATGTCTCCCAAACCAATGCATCACCTTATTTTTAAGTTGGACACAGTATTCCCTTGATCCCTCCTCCAATGGGGGAACATTAGACAACACCACCACATGTGGTGTAGCGTCAGAAGGCAAATAGATAGTGGGTTTAACTTTGATACAAGTGTGGAGTTGGTGAGAAGGCCTAGATATCAATGAGCCCCCATCTCCAGCAGCTTAGAAGGATCCTCTCACTACCACGAATTAGGCCACGAGGAGTTACGCCATCTTTGAAGACTTCCCTGGTCTAAATGTATCCCACATGAGTTCTCATCACCTATTAGTCCTCCCACATACACCACACCTACAGGGTTACATTCCTCACCTCCGACATATGTTGGTATAGACAAACTTAAAGGCATCCCCTGGGTTCTAGTGGTGAAAGTGGTGTCTAATTTTTCGATTACATTTCCAGGTTAGTTACAAATCAGACAACAGTTGATCTAAACGTGTCTCAAGCAGTTTCCTTTATTTCTCCCCAAGTGGCTAGTTGGAAGTGCCCAGCGAATGGATAGGACCAGAAGGTGACTGGGCAGGTTATTTCCTTGATTTAATTGGCTGTGGCAGGGCTAATTCGGATGAAGGACTCTAGGCTTCCTGGGTGCTTTCATGGGCAGTAAAAACAACCCCTGATACTACGGTTAAAGTTCTAGCACCAGGGTTACTACCAGAACCACAGAAGACATTCTCTACATTGGAGTTACCATGTATAAAATTTGAAATATTAGAGTCCCCAGAGACCCCCATGGAGTTCTGATTTAGCCCAGGTACGAGTCTACCCAACCCTTGTTCCACTGAGGATATTTCTACAGTCACTGCTCCCACTGCAAGGCCAACAAGCATTGGCATAGCCAATAGGTCTCGCCTTTGGGACCTTATAAGTATTTAGCCATGTTGCACGTTATCCTGGGTGCTGCAACATGTACTGTTATTTCACATGCCACTGGTAATGGCCGCACACACCCAAGGATGGGCTTCTGTGCAACTCAAGGAAAAGGCAATTTATAACACACCCTGACACACTCAACTGGTCTTGAGGTAAGGTTGCAACTTCCTGGAGCAGGGCAGTGAATTCAGAGTTGTTGAGAAGATGTTTAACTTGATTATATCACCTGAGGTTTAGAAAAGGATTTTTAAAAAAAATCCATCTCCTTTGATTACACATGACACTCGCATGCACCCATATAAATTAGCTTGAAGTAACTCAGTGAGTAAAACTCTGCTCTCTAAAAAAAAAAGTATTTAGATTTTGTCAGCAATATGGACTGCATCCCCTGCCTATAGAACCAGGCAGCTGCACCAATTAAGGAATCGCAGCCCCAAAGTGAAGCAAGCTTGTACTACATCAGTTTTTAACGTGAAAATTCATCTACTGCACCCATTACTCCACAAGCTCAGCAGTAGTTGTCATAAAGGCATATTTCAGACACACCCTGACGATAGACCTCCAAATGAGCAACATGCCAAAGGCATTGGGTTACCAGAACTTTAGAGTAAAAAAACGGGACATCTTGAAAAAATAGAAAAGGGACTACAATTTTTCATCCACGGAATGGCGCAGATTCCGGAATGACCGTTCTCATCAACATAGGATCACAGAAGATGCATTAAGAAAATAAATAAAATGTAATTTCTACAACCAACATCATACCTATTAAATTGCTTACTTATAACAGCTGCTAACTAGCACAACTTCAGAACACCCGCAAGCGTGCCTCTCACTGTTTTCAGTGGACCCCGTCTAAAAACCGGGACATGAGCCAAAATTGCTGAAATCTCCCGGGGCAGCTGGTGAAAAACCGGGACTGTCCAGGCAAATCCAGACAGCAGGTCACCCTACAAAGACTGCAAATAAGCTGGTTGTGCTTAATCAGATTCCGACTTCAGTGTGGTACCCGCAAAAGTAATACTACCGCCCCACTCTCGTGCAGCCAGGCAGTTAGACCAAATTTTCCTACTACAAATAAACCTAGCCAAAATCGTTCCCTTAACCTTCTAAAGAGTCCAGCATAGCGCCCATTAACAGAGACAAACCTAACGGCAAGAAGACCAATCACTCTTGGGTGTTTTCATGCTGCCTGTAGCACGTGGAGAACTATTTCCAGTAGTAACCAGGTCTCAGTCAGAAGAGAAAAGGGGAATAGCTACAGGCCTTTATTTAAACGATGCAGTCTTTGAGAATTCACTATATGCGGAGAATCTCACACTAGAGTGAAAAGTTTGCAGGGTGTCATATTTTGAAAGTTCTTTCAGTGGATGTGTAAAGAGGTTGTAAAACGCAAGACCATCCATGTTAAAACAAACTTTCAGATTGTAAAACACTGCTTTATATTATTTGTGCGGTGAAATAAGATTTCTGCAGATGCCAACGGAGAGAGAGCTTGACAACAAAAAATGATGGAATTTAATTTCCATGTTGATTTGCACCTAAGTGGAGGGAGGTTTAGCGGGTGAAAGCTAAAATGAAGCCCCCCAACCCCACTTAAAAGGGACCATCATCCCCGAATCAGGAATGTGCGCAATTATAAAATAGATTTTCTTTTTACATTACGCTGTGAGAAGTCAGCACGAGAGTATGTATGTCAAGAAAGTGACATCACTGCGGTGCTCAGTCACAGGAGACACGATAATCTGCTGTGGCAGAGGTGGGAAAGCCTCTCAGGAAGACTAACAAAGGACTTAGGGTAACCGTGCCAGGCGCTGTGTGTACACCCCCGCAGGGGGAGAATAGTCCAACCTTCAGCAAAGTGTCCATCTGACTCACATGGTGGCACCTAACAATGAGGTCGAGGCATGCGACCGGACAGGGTGACATCACACCCTCAGCATTGAGCCGATGCTGGGAAGCCTGCGCCCATACAACAAAGAGCCAGCGCTTCAGAGGGACCAATGCTTGAACAAGAGCTGGCATTGTCTGTGTTACTGAATAACCAGCTCGCGCAGTACAAGTGATAAGAGCCAACAAACATAGCGCTTCTGCCTGCCAAATGGCGCCTGGCGACTTGTACTGAGCCAGCTACCAGGGGCTTCCTAGTTTACTCAATGAACTGTTCCAACTCAGACATGATCCTGTTCACCAACCTTTGGAAGGTGGAAGGTACATTCTTTAAGCCAAAGGGCATTACCTTGAACTGATAATGTCCCTCTGGTGTGGAGAATGCTGACCTCTCCTTTGCTCCATCAGTGAAGGCAATCTGCCAGTGACCTGAAGTCAAATCAAAAGTACTCAGGTATTTAGCAGACCCTAACCTATCAATGAGCTCAGCAGCTCTAGGTATAGGGTGAGCGTCAGTCTTTGTGACTGCATTCAATCCTCTGTAGTCCACACAGAACCTTAACTCCTTGGGTCACCCCTGAGGATTAGGTTTAGGTACCAGGACCCCTGGACTGGCCCATGGACTCTCAGACGGTTCAATTACCCCCAATTACAGCATGTTAGCAACCTCAGCTTTAATGCTGGCTCGAACATGGTCAGACAACCTGTACAGTTTAGTTTTGAGAGGTAGTTCTGTCACCAGTATCAATGTGGTGCACACACCACTCATTGATGCCTGGGGTCAAAGAGAACAGGCCAGCAAACTGCTCCAGCACTTGCTTACAGTCTCTGTGCTGCTGGTCTGTCAACTTGGGAAAGAGCACAACTCCCTCCACTGACCCATCTTGCACATTAATGGAGAGGAGGTCCGACACAGGCTCAGTTTCCTCCTCCACACCCTCATCAGTGACCAGTAACATGGTCATGTCTGCCCTGTCATGGTGGGGTTTCAATCTATTCACATGCAGAAGCCTATGAGGGTTCCTGGGGGTGCCAAGGTCAACCTGATAGGTAACCTCACCCTTCTTTTCTAAGATTGGATAGGGCCCACTCCACTTGTCATGGAGGGCCCTGGGAGCCACAGGCTCCAACACCCACAGCAATTGTCCTGGAGTATACTCAGGCATAGTAGCCTTTTGATCATACCAGTGCTTCATGAGGTCCTGGCTGGCTGTGGAGTTATCTGCATATGTCGGAATGTTGACTATTTTGCTACGTTGGAATGTTATCCTTTGAAAAGGATGGCATTGCTGAAAGCTATGAAGCTGAGCTGGAGGTACCTGTACTTACTCTTCAATAAAGAATACCTGTCTCACAATTCCTGTGAAAAGTGGATCTTTACATTGGCAACGAGTTGGTCTTGATCTGCGCAGGGGGAAGATAACCAGTACCTCCACCCCTGGATTGATTTTCTACTAAAGAACCCATGACAAGTTAACTGAAATTATTCTACAAGTGAATTCCTGAATACATTGTGAGTACTTTCTCTGTATAATCGTCTGGCTTTTGAACCTGTCTGCCGTATGCTGTTACCCTACAATTCAAGAATTCAACTTTCATGTCTCTCTGAACATTTACTCTGACTGTAGAGATCCAAGTCTCAACCTGTAATCTATTTTGGGAATCACACTAGCGTGTCACATTTACAAAATTTGGCAGTGTAGCGCATGGCTGAATATTACTCAAAGATCACTCTGTCACTGTCGCACTCTTCTTGTCACTTTCATAAATTTGGATTACTCAGAGTTGTGTGTGGGTTGGTCTGAGCCTGCTGTGATTTATTCTGGGCCAGCTGTGCGAGTGACATCTGTGCAGAGTGCTTCAAGTGTTATGAATCTTGGACTGTGTCCACCAAGCGGCCCAAGTGTTATTGAAGCTTGAACTGTGTCCACCAAGTGGACACAAGTATTATTGAACTTGATAACGTGAGCTGATCAATCGAGTTTTGCGTCGAGGGACAGTGATTTGTTGAAAACAAACATCAGAAAAAAAGAAAACTGCGGAGTTTTGCTGTTACAGACATAAAAAAAAAATTGGGGAGTTTTGGTGTTTTCACGCAATGTGTAGCAAACGTTGAAAATTGCTATATCAAGGGTGCCAAAAGATAAAAGGTTTGAAAAAAAATACTATCGACGTCTCGGAACGCTTACCGAGTCACTAATCTCATCGAGACTCTGCTCCGGTTCCATTCCTCACTTGTGCTACCTCCTCGCACTGCTTCCCCCTCCACGTTCATGCGCATGCCCATACAAGCTCTAATTCCTTCTGATATTGACGTAAACCTCAGGTTGGGGCGGCCATTTTAGACGATTGAGAAGTATTCATTGGATTGGTATTAGAACACAATGTTTTCATCGCGGGGAGTCGAGAGTTGCAGTTACTTCAGATTTTTACTCTTCCTGTACACCTTCAAGTGAAGAATTAAGTCTACGAACTGAACTGGACTTTCTGGAACAACAAGCTGGTTTGTTATTTTTTAATTGGTATTTTAGTTTGTTATATTAGCTTGTTATTTCATTAACCTTCATTTTCTTGCAGGTGGGACTGATTATAATTAGTAGTTAAATTTAACAATTGTTATGGCTGATCAGGGGTTATCTGCACCTCTGACTTTTCTCCCTACTCCAGGTGACCCGGCTATGCTTTGGAAGGATTGGAAAAAATTATTTTTAACGTATGTCCTCGCTACTGGCACAGATAAGTATGGTCCCGTACGGAGGCAAGCAATTTTACTTCACCACTTGGGTGTTGAAGGATGCCGTTTGTATGAGGATCTACCTGAGATTTCTCTAGGGATGGGAGATGGTCAACCAAACAATGTCTATGAGATGACCATGCAGATGTTGGAATTACGATTCACCACTAAATTTAATGTTGTGTTAGAAAGGCACAAGTTTTTTTGTCGTAAGCAAAAGACAGATGAGGATATTGGGACATATGTTGCTGCTTTAATGGGTCTTTCGCTGACTTGCCGTTTTGAAGGTTTAGCGGATACCCTTATACGTGACCAAATTGTGAGATGCACTAATAATAAAAGAGTGCAAGAGAAATTGCTCATTAAAGACCCAACTTTAGAAGAGGCGATACAGATTGCCAAGGGTTTAGAACACACTCAATTGTGGATAAAGGAGATGGAAAATTGTAGTAATTCCATAGTGCCGAAAGAGCAAGTGGGAAAGGGATGTGAAGTTCAAGCATGCGTGGATGAAACTAAAGCAATGAAACAATTAACTAAAAACTCCAATAAGATTCCAAATAAGTCAAATGGTACTCTATGTGCAAATAGCAATACTTTAGGTACAAGCATGAGAGTTGTTAATTGCTATCGGTGTGGTACTCCTGGGCATATAGCTTCTACTCCCAAGTGCATGGCTAGAAATGCATTATGCAGAGCTTGTGGCAAGAGGGGTCATATTGCCAAAGCTTGCGGGACCAAAACTCAGTTTGGTCAGATACAGGAAGTGGACGATATGTGTGAAAATGTTCAAGAACTCATGTTATGTATTGATGATTGTAATAATTCTCATGTTCCTGCTGTAGCATGCGATGAACAGGTGGTACCAGATCATAATAATTTTATTTTAGAATGTGATGTTGTTAGAGAAAGTACATCTTTATTGGAGAAACCTCACTGTGTCATAAGTTTGGATAAGTATGATGCTAGTTGACTTGGGGAGTTTGTATACGCTGTTATCTATGAACATGTACTCCAAGGTATGGAACAATGAAAGTGATGTTGAGTCCTGGACCAAACCCGATATTAAGGCTGTGG
The DNA here is from genome assembly GCF_964204655.1 of Triturus cristatus. Classification (NCBI taxonomy): domain Eukaryota; kingdom Metazoa; phylum Chordata; class Amphibia; order Caudata; family Salamandridae; genus Triturus; species Triturus cristatus. The sequence continues at coordinate 646,027,172 of NC_140585.1, forward strand.
GGTATGGTGGAAAAACTATTGATATTTTGGGACTCAAATGGATGATAATTTCATTTAAGAAAAAAAAGGTGTGTGGTCGTGTGTATTTGACTAAGCAGGGGTCCAAGTTACTGGGTTGGCGCCATCAAAAGGACTTCAATATAATTCTTGACCCCAATGCAGATGAACCTGTTATGTCTACGGTTGTACATGATGTTAGTACAACATACCAAACTAATTTGTTATATTTATTATCTTTTCAATGCAGAGTTGTCGTTTCTCTCATGGGAGACTGGATGATGGCAGGCCACGTTATAGCATAAGCATCATGATAGACAGACCATGTGGAAATGTGGATTTTCCTGATCAGTTATGTCCCCTATCTTGGACCCCAACGGTTCTATATGCATGTTACAAGTACATGTATGTTCCCTCCAGTTCCAGTTTCGAAGACGCAAACACATGTGCGTCCACCGTTAACATGTCCTCTGTCAGATCCGCCATCAATGGGCTGGATATTCGATTCCTAAGTATGAAAGGCCACCGACTTTATATGGCTAAGTTACTCCATTTTTACAGTTTAGGCAAGTAGGCCCGATTCTTTCCTCAAAGCCTTTCCCTGCTCTCTGTCTCTGACAGTTTCAGCTTGAGCTCGCATCTGTATCCATGAACTTTGTCCTACTCCCTGTGCAGCTAACGGTGCCTGCCTCGGCCAGTTTTCGCCTGCCTGCCAAGAAGCTGTATTTCACCTTCGAATTATCTATTTTGCTCTTCAGCCGATGCATTCCTGTCTAGTGATTTAGGTAAACATTTCCTTTTACTCACAAGCAAAGGACTCAGCCTTTCCGTCCTCCTGCAAGTGATTCATAGCCCTGTTGCCATGGAAAGTTTTCTGCCCCTCGCATCTCATATAGGCACTTAGACGCTTGTACACGCACACACAGTCAGTATAGAATAGATTCTGTCCGAGAGTCCTTCCTTGTGGATAACATCGTTCTCTAAACATAGGATGTTAGATATGATTTGGGATTAGGTTGACTTGACCCCCCAGACTTCTCGTCTCCACATGTAGAGCTAAATGTCAAGTCCCCTTCACCCCCTAGTTGCACGTCAATCACACGTCATGCTGCTGCGCGCGCATCTATGTCAAGTATTATCTTATAGATCCACCTATGCATGATATCATAACCAATCATGTGTCTTTTTACTCCTTGTAAACACCCATTTTCGGTTACGCAGGTACCACGTCAAGTTCCTTATCAATTATTACGCCTACTGTATTTGCTTCATTATAACGTATGTACTATAAAAGTTACTTCTTGTTAATAAAGTATTGTACTTCACTTCCTGAACCCTCGTGGTGACGGAACCTGAAGGCCGCGACTCGAGTCGGCCATTTTGGAATAAAGCCCATTTAGAAAACCTCTTATACCACGGATTCTGCCTCTTGTTATTCTGAGCTATTTTACTTTATTTTAAGATTCTGTATGAAATTCAGTTTAGGTGAAAAGAATATTTACCACATAATGGCGCCCGAACAGGGACACTTTCTCATCTCACGCGCCGGCGGTGCGTTGCAGGCCCGGTCTCCTGCCACAGCTGGACGGACCATAAACGCGTACCAGCAGGATTTCCTGTAAGCTCCCTCCGGTCAAGCGGGGGCGACTGAGGCTGCGATCAACCCAGACGAGGCGGTGAGAAGTGCGAAGTATCCCGACCAGAGCCTAGCTGAGAGAGCAAGATCCGAGGTATACAGAGGCCCACCAGGTTTTCAAAGTCCCGATGTCCAGAGGGTCCGCTGTCCGCAGTCATCGAGTCCCGTCCATTCTCTGAGGCCTTCCGTTTCAAGGAGCTACTCGGTGAGTACCATCGCAGGGGAGGCGTGTTGACGCGCACATAGGTTGTGCCGGTCAAGACGGATTTGGGTACACAAATCCGGTCTGCACTGTTTAGCAGTGTATATGTACTGTTTAGCAGTATATCAAGTATTCCGAAGTATTCAGTTATTGTCAAGAATTCAGCGTGGTGATTAGTTAGGCAGACTGTCATCATTGTCGGTCATTGTTAAAATGTTTAATGTTTAATGTTTAAAGTGTTCAAATATTGTGGTATGAATGATTGTTCATTGTTCACTGTTCATTATTATGTTTTTTTCGTATTAAGTGAATTCAAGAGTAAGTATCAGATCAGTTGTCAAGATGCCGCTCTTCTCGAAGTTAAGACAGATTACTACCAGAAAAGGGGTGCTTGAAGAAGCAGTTCCTATTCCTCCTAGGGACACTCCAGGGCATTTTATGTATCACAAGCATGGCTTAGATGCCATATTGTTTCTTGATTTATGGGTAGATTATACCAAGGGATTGCCGGAAAGTCAAAGGTGGCCCGCAGCGGGAACCTGGGATGCAGAGTGCATCATGAAAGTGGAGGAAGAGTTATGGAAAAGAAAGGTCAGACAGTCACAGAAAGACGCTGTTGAGTTATGGCGTAAAGAATCTCATAGACGCACAGAAAAAGCACGTAGACAAGAAGAGAGGAGCAAAGAAAGTTCAAAGGAAGTTCAAGAAAATCTATTAATTGAGGAAGGTATCCGAGTGAAATCAGAACAAGTAAATAGACAAAGAAATACTCTTACGAATGGTATGTACCCCCTTCTAGCCGAAGGACTACCTAAGGCTGTTCCAGAGATGCCAAAAGACTTGCCACCCCCATTATTTCCAATTAAGGTACATCCAGAAGGGCATCCCAGAACCGCAGAAGATGTTTTTCTTTCCTCATATCTAGACGACGCAGCTCCCGAGTATGCTAACGCCACACCACATAGACCGTCTGGCGGAGGGGTTCAACGTCAGGATCAGGTATCCGTCCCCGTGCAACAGCAAGTCCCGATACAAGCTTCGGCAAGCACATCTGTTTCCGCATCTGTCCCCGCAGTCGATTCTACAGTGGTATCAACACCCATAGTTGCTGTGTCACGTTCAACGAACCCATTCACACCCGACGCCCCAGATGGGGCCACGGGAGGTGCTAGCAATACCTTTACCCCACCTAGAATAAATAAACTTGTCTTTCAAGAGTCAGCGCATTCACGTACACCCAAATTCGTAAGTGAACGTACGCTTAAGGAACTCCTTGTAAATTGTAGATATGACCCGGTGGTTGGTAAAGAGGACGAAATGGTCCTGGCATCATTACGTATCAGACGAGCCGCAGAGTATTTAGCGAGGTTACCAGGAATGACTACGCATCTAGACGAAATATATCATTTTGTTCAAACAGGGCGAGATCCAGAATGTATTAACAGAGCTATGGAATTCCAGAAAGTAGAGATACAGGGGGAACTGTTACGTTTCCTCATAAACTGTGTGATCAGAAATCAAGACCGTCCAGGGGTAGACCCGAATGCAATGCTTATTCTTACAAGATGGAGCCAGAATATATCAGAAGGGAGACACGATAAGAAAAACTGTATAATAGCCATGTGCCGAAAAATCCGTAGAGAGATAGAGCGTATTCATGAAGAAAGATTGGAAACAGACGAGTTCGAGCAAGATGAAGTGTCCGAATCAGGGAGTTCCGCAAGACAGTCAGAGACCATAGCCTATGTAGGCAGAGGAAGATCCTGTGATAATACTAGATGTTTTTCTGATCCCATACACTCTGTATGCCCAAATAACAGCAGAACGTACCCGACGCCTGTAAAAAATCTGAAGTCTCCTGAACATTTGTTTCAAGCCGCGGATAAAATACTACGAGAACGAAGGGGTTACCACCTCCTCGATTCCATGGATGAGCAAGAATTAGCCAGATCAGCCGTTCACTGGATTGACAGTTCTGAAAAATACGGTGATGAGACCGTAGCACACACGTTTTTTAATCTCAGTGCAGATGAACAACGTTTAGCTGGAATCTATATGATTCAGCAACTCCTTATATTATATAAGAGCCAACATGCTGACCCTGGTCCTTTACCTGATATATTAACGGAACTACTCACGAACAGATGGAGAGGTTCTAGTAACAAGTTAATTAAAGAGATATTGGTGTCACGTAAACAGTATGTCCTTTTTGTAAGTCCGGATTCTCTCTCGCTGCCCCGCAGAGAAAGAACGCCGTACTATATGGATAGACAAAATCCCTTACGAGAAGTGCACCCAATAAAAGGCGAAGACAATCAGTTTCACCGTGTATTTGTATACACACCCATATCAAAAATTGAATTTTTAGAAATGAAGAAAGTAGTACCAAGTCATGACAAAGACCCAGCGGGTTTCCACCGAGAAATTAAGGACATGTTACTGATGGGAGAGTATACCTATCCTGATATTATGACGATATTAAAGGTGCTCTTACCTGCTGGCATTTATGAAAAACTGAAAGAAAAAGAGTGGGAAGTGGGCGACCAAAAGATAGATTGGACAGCATTAGAAACGGAGGAAAAGGCCCGAACTGCAGGTTCAGGACTCGGGGATAAAGTCAAAGCATTACCAGGTTTACTAGTACAAGTACTGCCACGTTTATTAACTACGAAAAAGGAAGATTGGGGTGCAATCACGGCCTGTAAACAAAAGCATGATGAAGACACAAGTGATTATTATGCCCGATTTGAAAAATGTTTTGGAATAAATAGTGGGATAAAAACAAGTAGTGAATCGTATCCACACTTATTTGTGACAAAATTAGTAGAAAATGCATTACCTCCAGTAAAGAATAGAATATTGAAATTCGAGAGTACCTGGCAAAGTAACACTCCGTCACAAATGCTACAAATGTTACAGTATCATCACAATAGAATTAGAGATGAACAAGAACACGAACAAAGACGTATGAAAGATACAAAAATGAAAATGCTAGTGTCTCAGACAGTACCGGCTGAAGGACATAAAAAGGGTATGACACAGTCCGATTCAGCAGGACCGGTAAAAGGAACATGCAATTATTGCAAAAAGCCAGGTCATTACATACATGATTGTCCAGTTTTAAAACATAATATCGCCATAGGTAAAACACAAGAAAGATCGCGGCCACTCAGACAAGATCAGAATGAACAAGGAGCTATGCAGCATCCCCAGGCCATGCCAGCCGCACAACAGTCAATACAGTTTGTGCCAGCTGCACCACCGTTGCCTGCTACTGCCACACAAACCACAACACGACAAATGTATCAGACTGCACAGTATGAATAACCTGAGTATCAGCGTTACGCATGAACAAGCCTAGAGAGGGAAGTTGACTTACCGCTTATCGAGATTCCTGTAGATCAAGAAGGACCTTATGTACATAGTGAATTATTAGGTCAAGATAGAAAATTCTTACTCGATACAGGGGCAAGTCGAACCACTATAAAACGTAGTGAAGTTCCAGGGGCACCCCTCTCAGGCTCACAAAATGTTTCCCTTGGTTTTTCAGGAAAACCTATTGTTAATGAAGTATCACAGCCTCTCCCACTTACGATAGGACCTTTGACACGAACTACAGATTTATTGCTTACTAAATCATGCCCAGAAAATCTGTTAGGAATTAAAACTCTGAAAGCACTAGGAGCCATAATATGTTGTTCTCCGGAAGGAGTAAGGTTGTTTTTACGTGATTTTAAAGGTCACTATGTGTCTAGAGACATGGATCCCCGACTACAGACTTTACCAGTACATCTATGGGCACAAGGCCCTACGGATGTCGGCTGCATGAACATTACACCATACCGAGTCACATTGAAAGCAGGAGTGGTACTGCCACGAATGCGACAATACAAGTTACCGCATGATGCTGTAGTGGCTTTGTTGAAAATCATTGATGAGCTAATTGCCCAGGGAGTAGTTGTAGAAACAGACTCCAATGTATGTAATTCACCGATAATTCCGATTCTTAAACGAACTGATCCTACTGCCCCACCAGTATACCGATTGGTTATTGATTTGCGTGAACTAAACAAGTGCATTGTACCACAATTTCCTGTGGTCCCTGATATATCATCATTATTGACAGCAATTGATTCCGAAGCAACATTCTTTACTGTAATTGATCTCAAGAATGCCTTTTTCAGCGTCCCAATAGATCCGGAAAGCCAATACTTGTTCGGATTCAGTTTAAATGGGCGCAGCTTTAAATTCTCACGCGCTCCCCAAGGATTCACAGAAAGCCCCAGCATCTACAGCCAAGCACTGAAACGAGAACTTGACAGTATCCACATGCCAGTCAATACTGCACTGCTTCAATATGTCGATGATCTGCTGATCACCGCGAGAAGCGAACCTGAATGTGAAAAGGCTTCTCTGACAGTTTTACATTTTCTAGCCGACAAGGGGCACAAGGTGTCTCCTTCTAAGCTGCAATTCTGTGTCCAGCGAGTTATTTATCTTGGTCACTCGCTGTCCAAGGAGGGAAGGCAGCTTACACCAGATCGCATCCAGTTAATTGCTAACATGTCAATACCCCAGACACAAAAGGAGGTGCGGGCTTTTATAGGCCTCACTTCATATTGTAGGCAGTGGATCCCTCAGTACGCATTTCTAGCAAAACCACTCATTCAGTTAACCACACAGGAGGCAGCCACATCGACTGTTCTCCCTTGGACTCAGGAACATACACAAGCTTTTGAAAGCCTAAAGGAAGCCTTATGTCAAGCACCTGTTTTAGCAACACCATGTTATAGCAAACATTTTACACTCTTTGTTACAGAACGTGAAGGTACGGCCTTGTCAGTACTCACTCAGGATCAAGCAGGATCACGCAAGCCATGTGCTTATTTCTCCAGTACATTAGATCCCGTAGCTCAGGCTTTGCCTGCATGCCTGAAATCAGTGGCAGCGACAGCCTTAGCAATCAGACAAAGCGATGCCATAGTGTTAGGACATCCATTGACAGTACAAGTACCGCATGCAGTAGAGGTTCTTGTGAACCGAACACAAACACAACACTTGACCATAGCAAGACTTACCGGTTATGAACTAACATTGTTTCAGCCACACATAGAGATCCGACGGTGTAATACATTGAATCCTGCTACACTATTACCTGTAATTGGAACAGACCCACTAGCTCATGATTGTGTTGAAATCATTGAAATAAAGACAAAACCTAGACAAGACTTGACAGACGTTCCATTGTTAGATCCAGACCTGACGCTGTATGTAGACGGATCGTGCATGAGAACAAGTACAGGAGATTTAGTGGCCGCGTATGCAGTCACAACAGACACTGAAGTTATTGAGACAAATTGTATAGACACTTTGTCAGCCCAAGCAGCAGAACTTATTGCTCTAACACAAGCCTGTATTCAAGCCACAAATAAGAAAGTTAATGTATATACTGACTCACGTTATGCATTCGGAGTTGTACACGACTTCGGCGTGCTGTGGCGAGAGAGAGGTTATTTAACCTCCCACGGTGCCCACATTCAGCACGGACCCCTCATTCATGCCTTGTTAGACGCAATACATCTGCCCACTGCTATATCGATTATGAAATGTAAAGCACACACGAAGGTTACTGATATCATTTCTCAAGGCAATGATTTAGCTGACAGAACAGCTAAACAGACTGCTCAGAACCGCACATTAGACATGACAAAGCCAATAGTTCAGACACCAACACAGTGTATGACAATTAAGGATCCCGCACTTGACGTAATTGACATACAGACACATGCTACTGCAGAAGAATTAAAGAAATGGACTGAACTAGGAGGGATCCAGACAGATCAGGGATGGATGACGAAGGAGAAATCTGTATGGTTTCTTCCTGACTCTATGGTCCAAGCCATTATAGCTACAATTCACAGCCCGGCGCATTTAGGAGAAAAAGCTATGTTAGATAGCATTCAACACATTTGGTTCAATAAACATTTACGAGCAGCAGCTAAACAAAAGGTCCGTACCTGTATGATATGTTGTCAGTTCAACCCAGGAAAAAGTGTTCCCGTAGAACAGGGTGGATTCCAGACTCCTGATCATCCTTTTGAAGTGCTCCAAATGGATTATATCCAGATGGAACGATGTCGAGGATTCAAATATGTTCTTGTAGTTGTCTGCGCTCTCTCCCGATGGACTGAGGCGTACCCAGTATCAGATTACACGGCCCCGACTACTGCCAAACAGTTAGTTCGAGAATTCTTCCCACGGTACGGGCTACCACGTGTTGTATATTCAGATAACGGCCAGCCTTTCTCATCCGAATTAATGAAACATGTCTCACTTTTGTTGGGATATCAGTGGAAATTCCACTGTGTCCGACACCCCGAGGCAGCAGGTCTCGTGGAACGACATAATCAAATTTTGAAAATCAGATTGTCTAAAATATGTAAGGAGAAAGGTGTTGACTGGATAGTAGCTTTACCAGTTGCACTATTTTACATAAGAATGGTAGCACACTCTCGAACAGGGCTATCCCCGTATGAGGTGATCTTCGGAAGGCCACCAAATATGTGGGGGACGCCTATACCACGTAAAATAACTGATGTTAATTGTAATATGCTGACAGATTACTTGGCTTCCTTGATGTCTGCACTACAATCTTGTCGTTCACAGGTAGCTGCAGCTTTTCCTGACAACACTGAGGTGAAACCCCATGACGTCGCTCCGGGGGATCTAGTGTTTGTGAGGAATTTCGATCGGAAAACCCAATTGGAGCCCAGGTGGAAAACACCGAAGCTAGTCCTGCTGACCACAAGAACAGCCGTGAAAGTGGAGGGCCGCAAAGGATGGATACATTCCAGCCACGTTAAGAAATTTCATGGACTATCCTCGGATATAGACACTGTGCCCTGCACTCCCTCACAGACTGATTCAAAACTTCCCTTTGTTGAAAGGAATGACTCTCAGTGCTATAAATTAAAACTTAGGCCCAAACAGTCGAGCAATTTGATTGTTTAAGTCCTCTCCAAGGTGAAGCGGTTGAATTGTCTCTGACATGTATCCCTTGGACCTGAGTAGAGAAAATACCAGAGAAATGTTGAAACGACAGGCGTATTGTAAATCACTGCGTAGCTACTGTGTGAGGACATTATTAATTCTGTTTTTATTGAGTGTTTTAATAATTATTACGAGTGTGATTTTGCATATATATCATCCTATTTCTAGACATGTTTATAATGTTGCTGCTGAACATTCTTTTAGTGACCTACCGCCACATGAATTATCTTATAGACTTGCGCTGCGCAATAACACTTTCATTAGTATGTTACATCATTCCCATCAGACTAGTAATGCCACCAATTGTTGGGTGTGTGGCCGACTCCCTCCCTATCAGAATAACCAAGGAGTTCTGCCTTTCTTTCCACATCCGTTCACACACAATGGCTCCTGTGGAGCATGGTTTAGTTTACTAAATTCCATAGACCCAGACACAGCAGTTTATCAACAACATTGGATATGGGGAAATTTGAATCTAGTTTTATTCAAAGTCTGTCACCCTAATAAGGAGGGTCACCCCAGTAGAACAGGAACTGATTTAGAAAACGAAGTGTATAAATTAGGTAATTTTACGCCTAATCTTATGATTCTGAATGTCAAATCCGAAGTTGAACTAATTCTGCCCACTATGTCAGTATTTCCAGTTAAGGGTGAATTATGTGTAAGAAAAGTTGGTTCCATACATATGGGCCATAGCCAATGCGTTACTACAATAGAATATAGGGATCAAGGTAAATCTGCATTTAGAGCTTCTCGCCATTCTTACTTTATATGTGGTCAGACGGCATATATGCGTCTGCCTCTAGATTGGGATGGTACCTGTTACATAGCATTCCTTTTATCACCTGTTTTCCTAGCCCCCCCTGATTATTATCGAAATGTTCATTTAGTACACAAAAGAGAGCGAAGAGATCTCCCAGTTGTCGATTATACTGAGACGGCATGGGACAAGTATGTAGATTTCAATAAAGGTATCTTTCCCTATATAGGTACAATATCAAATAGTAAGCTGATACGCAGACTAACCAAGACTCTTGAAGCTGTAGTAAACGAGACTATAGCCGCCCTAGGCAATCTGACAGAGGAACAATCAGTGATGAGAATTGTTGTTCTCCAGAATCGTCTCGTCCTTGACGTCATCCTGGCCGATAGGGGCGGAGCTTGCAGGGTCATCGGATCCAGCTGCTGCATATTCATACCAGAAAATTCGCCATCTGTATATAAAGCTATAACACGCCTTCATAAGATTGTAAGCCAGATACACGAGAATCCAGGCACTTGGACGTGGTCCGGGTGGTTTTGGAGTGTGATATCAGCCTGGGGATGGAGAGTTCTATCCTTCCTAGGTATTGGCCTTCTTATGCTCTTCAGTTGTTGTTTATGCCTACAATGTGGACCAGCGATTTGTGGTCTGTGTGCCACATCATGCATTCCATATCAAAGTTCTCGTTCAAAATGCCGGAAAAAGAAGGAAGAAGAAATGATGCTCCATGAGCAAATCGATGGAATAATGAAGATTGATATCTCTTGAAGGGCAAGTAGGGGACAAGGAGGGAATGTGGAAATGTGGATTTTCCTGATCAGTTATGTCCCCTATCTTGGACCCCAACGGTTCTATATGCATGTTACAAGTACATGTATGTTCCCTCCAGTTCCAGTTTCGAAGACGCAAACACATGTGCGTCCACCGTTAACATGTCCTCTGTCAGATCCGCCATCAATGGGCTGGATATTCGATTCCTAAGTATGAAAGGCCACCGACTTTATATGGCTAAGTTACTCCATTTTTACAGTTTAGGCAAGTAGGCCCGATTCTTTCCTCAAAGCCTTTCCCTGCTCTCTGTCTCTGACAGTTTCAGCTTGAGCTCGCATCTGTATCCATGAACTTTGTCCTACTCCCTGTGCAGCTAACGGTGCCTGCCTCGGCCAGTTTTCGCCTGCCTGCCAAGAAGCTGTATTTCACCTTCGAATTATCTATTTTGCTCTTCAGCCGATGCATTCCTGTCTAGTGATTTAGGTAAACATTTCCTTTTACTCACAAGCAAAGGACTCAGCCTTTCCGTCCTCCTGCAAGTGATTCATAGCCCTGTTGCCATGGAAAGTTTTCTGCCCCTCGCATCTCATATAGGCACTTAGACGCTTGTACACGCACACACAGTCAGTATAGAATAGATTCTGTCCGAGAGTCCTTCCTTGTGGATAACATCGTTCTCTAAACATAGGATGTTAGATATGATTTGGGATTAGGTTGACTTGACCCCCCAGACTTCTCGTCTCCACATGTAGAGCTAAATGTCAAGTCCCCTTCACCCCCTAGTTGCACGTCAATCACACGTCATGCTGCTGCGCGCGCATCTATGTCAAGTATTATCTTATAGATCCACCTATGCATGATATCATAACCAATCATGTGTCTTTTTACTCCTTGTAAACACCCATTTTCGGTTACGCAGGTACCACGTCAAGTTCCTTATCAATTATTACGCCTACTGTATTTGCTTCATTATAACGTATGTACTATAAAAGTTACTTCTTGTTAATAAAGTATTGTACTTCACTTCCTGAACCCTCGTGGTGACGGAACCTGAAGGCCGCGACTCGAGTCGGCCATTTTGGAATAAAGCCCATTTAGAAAACCTCTTATACCACGGATTCTGCCTCTTGTTATTCTGAGCTATTTTACTTTATTTTAAGATTCTGTATGAAATTCAGTTTAGGTGAAAAGAATATTTACCACAAGTGCATGGCTAGAAATGCATTATGCAGAGCTTGTGGCAAGAGGGGTCATATTGCCAAAGCTTGCGGGACCAAAACTCAGTTTGGTCAGATACAGGAAGTGGACGATATGTGTGAAAATGTTCAAGAACTCATGTTATGTATTGATGATTGTAATAATTCTCATGTTCCTGCTGTAGCATGCGATGAACAGGTGGTACCAGATCATAATAATTTTATTTTAGAATGTGATGTTGTTAGAGAAAGTACATCTTTATTGGAGAAACCTCACTGTGTCATAAGTTTGGATAAGTATGATGCTAGTTGACTTGGGGAGTTTGTATACGCTGTTATCTATGAACATGTACTCCAAGGTATGGAACAATGAAAGTGATGTTGAGTCCTGGACCAAACCCGATATTAAGGCTGTGGGGTATGGTGGAAAAACTATTGATATTTTGGGACTCAAATGGATGATAATTTCATTTAAGAAAAAAAAGGTGTGTGGTCGTGTGTATTTGACTAAGCAGGGGTCCAAGTTACTGGGTTGGCGCCATCAAAAGGACTTCAATATAATTCTTGACCCCAATGCAGATGAACCTGTTATGTCTACGGTTGTACATGATGTTAGTACAACATACCAAACTAATTTGTTATATTTATTATCTTTTCAATGCAGAGTTGTCGTTTCTCTCATGGGAGACTGGATGATGGCAGGCCACGTTATAGCATAAGCATCATGATAGACAGGCCATGGAGGGGAAATACATAGGTTACATGTATGTGCACATGAGTGGTGGGAACACACGGGGACACATAGGCCTTATAATATTTTATTTTCCTCATTCCCTCCTTGTCCCCTAGTGGACCCTCATGTCATATCTATTCTCATGAAACAGTCAATCTGTTCTTGCAGCATTATTTTACCATTTTCAATGCTTTGTAAATGGGGATGTGGAACACATGCAGTAGCACACAGGCCGCAAATGGCCGGGCCACACTGCAGACATAGGCAACAACTGAATATCATCAGCAGTATTAGTCCACAGACTGTTAACACTTTCCAACCCCATGCTGATATTATTTCCCAGAGCCAACTGGACCAAGTCCACGTGCCTGGGTCTTGGTGTATGCTTTGGGCAATCTTGTGGAGTCTTGTTATTGCTTTGTATACAGACGGTGCGTTATTAGGTATGAAAACGCAACAGCTGGAACCGATGACCCTACAGGCACCGCCCCTATCCGCTAGGATGACGTCAAGAACAAGACGATTCTGAAGAACGACCATTCTCATAGCAGACTGTTCCTGGGTCAAGTTCCCCAGGGCTGATGCAGTCTCATTAGCAACTGTTTCTAGAATCCTTGTTAGCCTGCGGATAAGTTTACTATTCTGGACGGGACCTATGAAGAAAAAGAATCCTTTGTTGAAATCCGTATATTGTTCCCAAGCTGTTTCAGTCTGGTCAATGCCAGAGGCATCGAGCCCTCGTCTGTGTCTGATAAGTGCTAGTTGGAGATTTTGATGATAGTTCGATGGGGTCAAGAAAACCGGTGGTAGAAGAAATGATATATAGCACGTCCCACCCCAGTCTAAGGGCAGTTGTACATAGGCTGTCTGGCCACAAATAAAGTAGGTGTGTCGTGATGCTCTGAAGTAAGACTTTCCTTTGTCTTTAAACACTAGTATAGTGTTACACTCGCTGTGCCCCAAATGTACAGAGCCTTCTTTTCTGACACACAAGTTCCCTTTTACTGGCAGGACTGTGATTGAGGATGGACTTAAATTGTGTATGGGCTTGACATTCAACACTATAAAGTCAAGGGTCGCATTTCCTTGCAGACACTCTTCATTTTCTAGATCTGTACCTTTCCTTTGGGGAAGACCTTCTTCATCTGGGAAACATGCTTTATTCATGACTTTATTCAAGTTACCCCATACCCAGTCGCCCCTACACTCCTTGTCTTGACATTCTTTGGCATCACCGTTGATGGATGTCATTAAGGCAAACCATGATCCGCAAGAACCATTATGGGAGAATGGAAAAGGGAAAAGAGGCAACACTCCCTTCACCTTCTGATACGGGGGAAGTCGGCCACAGACCCAGCAGTCTGTAGCATTGCTAGTCTGATGTGAATGGTGCAGCATCTGAATAAAGGTATTGTTGCGTAAGGCAAGTCGATATGATAGCTCATGGGATGGCAGATCACTAAATGTGTGCTTTATGGTATCATTAGTAGCAGAGTGTTAGAGTGAGGCAATAGGAGGGAAAATAGCATGTAGCATTAAGCTGATACATATCATCGTGATGCACAGAAGAAATAAAACAATAAAAGTCACTATACATCTACCACGTAATATTTTACAGTATTTGCTTTTCATCTTGCTCTTTTTCTCATCCGCAGTATCCAAGATCTTATGCAAGCCAGAATACATGTTCAACCGCTTCACCACCTAGTGGACTTAATTGATCAAACGGGTTCTGACTTTTTAGATCTAAGTTTAGTTTTGTACTCCTGCTGGGGAGTCTCCTCTAGTAAAGGGGGCTCAAAGTCTGAAGTCTTTATGTCCTTTTTAAACGAATCGTTATTTCCAAAGTAGCGTTTACAATGATGAAGATGAACCCATCCTTTCCGTCCTTCGACTTTAACAGCGGTCCTCGTGGTCATTAATACCAATTTGGGCGTTTTCCACCTTGGCTCAAGAGGGCTCGTCCTATCAAAGTTCCTTATGAGAACATAGTCCCCAGGAGCGAGGGAATGTTCCTTGACCTGGGTGTTGTCAGGGAAGGCGGCAGCAACCTGCGAACGACAAGAGAGTAGTGCAGACATCAAGGAAGCCAGGTAATCTGTCAGCATGTTACTATCAACATCAGTGATCTTTTTAGGCATTGGAGTGCCCCACATATTCGGTGGTCTACCAAAAACCACTTCATGGGGAGATAAGCCTGTTCTAGAATGGGCTACCATTCGCATGTAAAAGAGGGCAACCGGCAGAGCTACCATCCAATCTACGCCTTTGTCTGCGCAAATCTTTGCTAGTTTTATCTTTAAGGTCTGATTATGTCTTTCTACAAGGCCTGCTGCCTCAGGATGTCGTACACAATGGAACTTCCAGGTATACCCTAACAGAAGGGACACCTGTTTCATGAGTTCAGAGGAGAAAGGCTGACCGTTGTCGGAATATACGACACACGGTAATCCATAACGTGGGAAAAACTCTCGTACCAATTGTCTGGCGGTAGTTACAGCAGTATAATCAGGGACTGGATAGGCCTCTATCCATCTTGATAGGGAACATACTACTACTAGGACATATTTGTAACCTCTGCATCTGTCCATTTGGATATAATCCATTTGGAGGACTTCAAAAGGATGGTCAGGTGGATGGAATCCACCTTGTTCCATTGGAATGCCTTTACCTGGATTGAATTGGCAACAGATCATACATGTTCTGACCTTTTGTTTCGCTGCTGCACGCAGGTGCTTGTTGAACCATATTTTCTGTAAGCTGTCTAGCATTGCTTTCTCTCCTAAGTGTGCAGGACTATGTGCAGTATTTATGATCACTTGCACCATCGAATCAGGAAGAAACCATGTTTCTTTGCCCTTAGTCATCCAACCCTGATCAGTCAGTACCCCTCCTTGTTCCGACCATTTCTTCAATTCGTCTAGAGTAGCATGTGTCTGAATGTCTTGTACATCCTTGGAAGGATCCCTAACTGTCATGGCTTTGGACATTAATGGTACCTGTGATTTTGTCATGTCTAGTGGGGTCTGAGCTGTCTGTTTAGCTGTTCGGTCTGCCAGATCATTGCCTTGAGAAATGGTATCTGTGGCTTTAGTATGTGCTTTGCATTTCAGGATAGCTATGGCTGTTAGTAAATGTATAGCATCTAGAAGGGCTTGAATAAGGGGGCCATGCTGTATCTTGGCCCCGTGAGAGGTCAAGAAACCTCTTTCCCTCCATAGTACACCAAAGTCATGAACTACCCCATATGCGTATTGTGAGTCAGTGTAAATGTTTACTCTCAGGTGCTTAGCTCTTATGCACGCTTGTGTCAGAGTGATGAGCTCTGCTGCTTGTGCTGACAGTATGTCTATTCTTTTTGTCTCTATGATTTCAGTAGCAGTAGTCACTGCATATGCTGCCACTAATTCTCCCGCCCCCGTCCTCATGCATGAGCCGTCAACATAGAGTGTTAGGTCAGGGTCTGGGAGTGCAACATCTGTCAAGTCTTGTCTTGGTTTAGTCACGGTATGTATTACTTCAACACAGTCGTGTGGGGAAACGTTTTCTGTACTGGAGGGCAAAAGAGTGGCAGGATTCAGTATGTTGCATCGTCTGATCTCTATGTGTGGTTGAAATAACGTCAGCTCATAACCTGTCAGTCTTGCTACAGTCAGGTGTTGTGTTTGTGTTCGGTTCAAGAGAACCTCTACTGTGTGTGGTACTTGTTCTGTCAGGGGGTGGCCCAGCACTATCGAGTCACTTTGTCTTATGGCTAAGGCTGTTGCTGCAACAGATTTTAGGCACGCAGGCAAAGCCTGTGCTACTGGGTCCAATGTACTAGAAAAATAATCACAGGGCTTGTGTTTTCCTGCATGATCTTGTGTTAGGACAGATAGTGCTGTTCCATCCCGCTCTGTCACAAAAAGCATAAAAGATTTGTTGTAATCAGGGATCGCTAAAACTGGTGCTTGACATAAAGCTCTTTTTAATTCTTCAAATGCCACAGTGTGTTCTTGTGTCCAAGGGAGGACTTTAGTAGAAGCTACCTCCTGTGTCGTCAACTGTATTAGGGGCTTGACTATGTGAGCATACTGGGGAATCCACTGCCTGCAATATGAAGTGAGGCCAATGAATGCACGTATCTCCTTTTGTGTCTTGGGCTGTGAAAGGCCAGAAATCAATTGAATACGTTCTGGTGTCAGTCGCCTACCCTCCTTGGATAGCAAGTGCCCAAGGTACGCCACTTGCTGTTCACAGAATTGTAACTTTGAAAGGGACACTTTGTGCCCCTTGTCAGCCAGGAAATGTAATACAGTGAGTGATGCATTTTCACAGTCAGTTTCCGATCGTGCAGTAATGAGAATGTCATCTACATACTGTATCAGTGCTGTAGTGGTAGGCATATGAATACTGTCTAGTTGTCGTTTGAGTGCCTGACTGTAGATGCTAGGACTTTCTGTGAAGCCCTGTGGTGCTCTTGTGAATCTGAAGCTGCGGCCTTTTAAACTGAAACCAAAAAAGATATTGGCTGTCCGGATGTATTGGGATACTGAAAAAGGCGTTCTTTAGATCGATAACTGTAAAGAACGTAGCCTTCGCATCAATGGCAGTCAATAATGAAGAAATGTCCGGGACCACAGGGTACTGTGGCACCACACATTTGTTTAATTCTCGCAGGTCCACAACTAATCTATAGACAGGTGATGCATTGGGATCAGATCTTTTAAGAATAGGAAGAACAGGCGAATTGCATATGTTTGAATCTGTCTCTATCACCACCCCTTGTGCAATGAGTTCATCGATAATTTTCAGCAACCCTACTTCAGCTTCAGGTGGAATTTTATATTGTCTAATCCGTGGCAGCACCACTCCTTCCTTGAGGGTGACCTGGTATGGTGTAATGTTCATGAAACCTACGTCAGTCGGGCCTTGTGCCCATAGGTGCTGTGGTACATTTTGAAGCCTGATGTCAATATCTTTCATTACAAAATGTCCCTTGAAATCACGTAAATACAGCCACACTCCTTCTGGCGAGCAACAGATAATTGCTCCCAGTTCCTTTAACGTTTTTATGCCTAGCAAGTTTTCTGGACATGATTTAGTAAGCAGTAAGTCTGTTGTATGTATTAGTGGACCAACTCCTAAAGAGACTGGTTCTGAAACCTCATTGATAATAGGCTTCCCTGAAAAGCCCAGGGATATACTCTTTGAGCCCGAGAGGGGTGCCCCTGGAACCTCGGAATGACTGATGGTAGTTCTACTTGCCCCAGTGTCAATCAAAAACTTTTTATTCTTTCCTAGTAAACGTGCATGTACATAGGGACCCGCTTGGTCCACAGGAACTGGAATAAGGGGCAAGTCGAATTCCCTCTCTGGGCTTCTTCACGAATATGCTTGGCATTCTGGATAGTTAGTCTGAGCGTGCTCATACATTTGTGCTGGGGCGTGGGCTGGTGCAGGTGCATGGACAGGCGGCGGCGGCGGCGGCGGTGGAAATGTATCTGATGTCTGATGTGTGTTATTTTCTTTGGGAGGATAAGATCGTGGCTTTGTTTTACCTATCGCTATATTGTGTTTCAGGACCGCACATTCATTTACGAAGTGGCCTGGCTTCTTGCAATAATTACAAGTCCCATTATTTTGTTTCGTGCTATTCTTATTCGTGTTTGTGTTTGCCGGGGTCGATTGGGCCACCAGCATCTTCATCTTTGTGTCTCTCATGCGTCTCTTGTCCTGTTCGTGTTCTTCTCTAATTCTGTTCTGGTGGTATTGTAACATCTGTAACATTTGTGAAGGGCTGTTTGCTTGCCAAGTACTCTCAACCTTCAGTACCCTATACTTCACCTCTGGTAGGGAATTTTCTACTAGTTTGCTCACGAAAAGATGGGGATATGAATCACTACCGGGCTTAAGACCACAATTGATAGTGAAACATTTCTCAAACCTAGAGTAAAAATCGCTAGTGTCTTCATCTGGTTTCTGTTTACAGGCTGAAATAGCATCCCAGTCTTCTTTCTTGGTAATTAGTAATCTGGGCAAAACTAGTACAAGGAGTTAGCTCGGGGACCCAGACCAACCCCCGGGCCTCTTCCCACTTCCTCTCTTTCCAACAGATCCCAGCTGAGCCTTTTCTCTCCCACCTCCCAGTCCTGTCCTTTCAGCTTCTCGTAAATACCAGCAGGCAATAGTACTTTTAATAACTTTAGAATGTCAGCATATGTATATTCTCCTAAGCGAAGAATGTCCTTTAGTTCTCGGTGAAAACCCCCCGGGTCTTTATCATGGGATGGTAACATTTTCTTCATTTCCAATATCTCTAATTTCGACAAGGGGGTGTAGACATACACCCGTTGCAGGTCATTGTTTGCATCCTTTACAGGATGAACCTCTCGTAGGGGGTTCAGCTTGTCGTATGACTGTTCCTTAACCTGGGGTGGAGCGGGAAGCAGGGATCTAGTCACGTATACTATATACTTATGTCGCTGATCCAGAATGACATTAATCAGTTCAGTACCCATGTTCATCCACCTGTCTAGTATTATGTCGTCCAGCAACTTATACTATAGACCAGGACCAGAATATTGACTCTCATATAACGTGATCAAATGTTGAACCATGTAAACACCAGCTATGCGCTGTTCGTTTGGTGGGAGGCTCAAGAACGTTTGGGCTACGATATCATTATTATATATATCATATTGGGATATCCACAGGGTGGCTGATCGTGCTAATTCATTTTCGGTCGGGGTGAGGGGCTGATCGTTACCTAGCCATTTATTCACCGCTTTTTCGGTGATCTGGAACAAACTTTCAAGGGAATATCTTTCTTTTATGGCAGTTCCCTGTTTACGGTGATTGAGGCCCTTGGGCCTTTCGAATCGCCGGGCACGGCCTACATAATGTATTCTGTCTTTGTCCCCTGCTTCGTCATCAGATGATAACTCAGCTGTTTCGTTCGGGCCTCCTTCGTGTGACGCTATTATTGCCTTTCGGATTTTTTGTCAACATGTTGTCTGTCTGGCCTGATTTATCATGCTGACCGACATCTATGCGATCACTCCAACCAATATAACAACGGTCTACGTCACCATCACCTTCGTCTTTTTCCCTGATCAGACAATTAATTAGGAAGCGAAGGATATAGTTCTTCACAATTACCTTTCTATTTTGTACAGCTTCTGCTATACACTCAGGACCATCCCCTGTTCTTATGAATGTGTACATTTTCTTTAGATGTTTATCCATATCTGGTAATTTTTCCAAATCTGCGACTGCTCGTCTAAGGCGTAGTGAAAACACGAGCATTCTGCCCTTTCCTGGATCTGGGTCATATATACATTCGGAGATGTCTACTTTTACTGTCGGCCCCCACCCTGATGTTGCCCCGGATCCTCCCTCCCCGCCGTCCTCGAGCTCCTGGAGCTGTTCTTGCGTTGGGGGTGCAGGGAAAATTCCGTCCACGTATGATGGTGGGGGTTCCTCTAGGTAGGTGTTAATGAACCTTTCGGATGCTGTTTGTTTTATTTTTCGGGGTACTTGCGGTGGCACTCTAACTGGTCTTTCTACTGGGGCCACTTTTGCTAGTTCCTCTGAAAGGACGGGATAAATACCAGCAACGGCAGTATTTCTTTCTCTTTCAGCCTGCTCTCCTTTTACCCGCTCCCCTTCTTCCTGTAATTTCTCTTCTTTGGCTTTTTCGGACTCCTGTCTACTTCTCTCTGCTTTGTGGAACTCTTTCTCTGTTCTTCTATGTGACTCCTTGCGCCATAATTCAATGGCATCCTTCTGAGCAGGTCTAGATTTTCTCTTCCATATCTCTTCCTCTACCTTTATAATACATTCCGCATCCCACGTTCCCGTAATGGGCCATTTATATTTTGTCTCTAAATCCTTCGTGTAATCCACCCATAGTTCTAAAAACAACACGGCATCTAAACCATGCTTACAGTACATGAAATGTCCAGGTGTGTCTCTAGGCGGAATGTTAACTGGTTCCTCTAGTACACCTTTCCTGGTACATATCTTACGCAGTTTTGTAAATAACGGCATGTTGGAATGTAACCAAAAACAAAAATCACAATGAACAAAAAACCCAAAAATCACAATGAAACAAACTTACACAAAAACCTGACACATTCAAACCTAACTGAACCTTACTAAGACAATAACATTCATACAGTTATATCGGTGCACCTGAAAACTTGGACTCTAAATCTTGAAACATTAATTCTTGAATGCATGCTCTTGAACATTCCGGTCTCACAAGTGAGACACGTCTTTACCGTGTTCATTAAATGAACCCGTCATTATTGCAACCCCCATGAGAAACTCACCGGGAAGCAGAACTTGAACTTGAAGGCCTCGGACACTTGACGCTGCGCAGGGAATGGCGTATCTTAGGTGGATCTCTAGAAACCTCGGACACAGCTCTCTCGCAGGGTGGGCTCTGGGTCGGGACGATCCGCAATCCTCACCGCCTCGTATGGATGCCTGGTCGCAGTCCGTCTCCTTCGTTGGCCTGTGGGAGTTGGCGGGAAAACCCGCGGCGTGTACACTCGAAGTCCGTCACGGCTGTGGAAGGGGGCAAAAACTGGACCTTCATCTCCGGCGCATGGGGAAAGAGATTTGTCCCTATTCGGGCGCCATTAATGTCGTAAATAAATTATTACGCGCTCAGAATTTCTAGATATCAATATGATCATGCATGAAGCAAGAGGCTGAGTCCGTGGTGTCAGGTTCAAAAGGGCTTTATTCAAATAACTCGAGTTATAGGGAGAATAGTTCCATCACCACAAGAGATCAGGACCAGGATTCTCAAAAAGGTATTCTCAAACTTTATTCACAGAGTACAGTATATATATGTTTGTAATAATATACGTAAGCAGGAGTGCTTCAGGCGGAGCAAGAGAGAATGAGATAAGAGCATGTGGGTGTGTAAGTAGGCGTGAAGGTGGTCGTCCACTTGATGATAATAGGTAAGTGTCATAGGTGGGTGGATGCCTGGAGGGGGTTGCGTGATCAGCTGGAACTTTACTGGAACTTTGCCTTACTTGTGCTCAACTCGAGCATGACGTGTAACTGACGTGTGAAAGGGTTGCTATGCAACTGGGGAGTCTGGAGTCTGAAAATGAGGCCTTCAGTGTCAGGGCGACCAGCACATCTTGTATTATCTGATATCTAAAGTCTGGAGCAGGGACTGATACGTGACATAGGTTGCCCATCACCAAGGGCGAATGTGGCATTTATTTCCTCGTTTACTGCTGAAGTCTTACATGGGGGCTATGGGCTTTTCACTGACGTGAGCTTTGTAATCGCACAAAAAGAGACAGAGAGGCTAGGCTTTCTCCTTTGCAGATGGGTCATGTTTATCCCTCCTTCTCCAGGCAGGAATGTGGTTTCGGTAGGAGTAAGCAGATAACCGTGCTCAATACTGTCTTGGACAGGGCCCCTTTGGCTGAGACCCAAGTGTGCAAGGCCAAGGATACGCAGCTACAGCTTTCAGAGCGTTCTGAGGCCTGAAACCTCTTTTCGGCTCTGGCTGGGCCACAATAATGGAAATGCGGGAAAACATGATGCAAAACGTGTAGGTCTCAATGCAGAGTTGTCGTTTCTCTCATGGGAGACTGGATGATGGCAGGCCACGTTATAGCATAAGCATCATGATAGACAGGCCATGGAGGGGAAATACATAGGTTACATGTATGTGCACATGAGTGGTGGGGAACACACGGGGACACATAGGCCTTATAATATTTTATTTTCCTCATTCCCTCCTTGTCCCCTAGTGGACCCTCATGTCATATCTATTCTCATGAAACAGTCAATCTGTTCTTGCAGCATTATTTTACCATTTTCAATGCTTTGTAAATGGGGATGTGGAACACATGCAGTAGCACACAGGCCGCAAATGGCCGGGCCACACTGCAGACATAGGCAACAACAAAATATCATCAGCAGTATTAGTCCACAGACTGTTAACACTTTCCAACCCCATGCTGATATTATTTCCCAGAGCCAACTGGACCAAGTCCACGTGCCTGGGTCTTGGTGTATGCTTTGGGCAATCTTGTGGAGTCTTGTTATTGCTTTGTATACAGACGGTGCGTTATTAGGTATGAAAACGCAACAGCTGGAACCGATGACCCTACAGGCCCCGCCCCTATCCGCTAGGATGACGTCAAGAACAAGACGATTCTGAAGAACGACCATTCTCATAGCAGACTGTTCCTGGGTCAAGTTCCCCAGGGCTGATGCAGTCTCATTAGCAACTGTTTCTAGAATCCTTGTTAGTCTGCGGATAAGTTTACTATTCTGGACGGGACCTATGAAGAAAAAGAATCCTTTGTTGAAATCCGTATATTGTTCCCAAGCTGTTTCAGTCTGGTCAATGCCAGAGGCATCGAGCCCTCGTCTGTGTCTGATAAGTGCTAGTTGGAGATTTTGATGATAGTTCGATGGGGCCAAGAAAACCGGTGGTAGAAGAAATGATATATAGCACGTCCCACCCCAGTCTAAGGGCAGTTGTACATAGGCTGTCTGGCCACAAATAAAGTAGGTGTGTCGTGATGCTCTGAAGTAAGACTTTCCTTTGTCTTTAAACACTAGTATAGTGTTACACTCGCTGTGCCCCAAATGTACAGAGCCTTCTTTTCTGACACACAAGTTCCCTTTTACTGGCAGGACTGTGATTGAGGATGGACTTAAATTGTGTATGGGCTTGACATTCAACACTATAAAGTCAAGGGTCGCATTTCCTTGCAGATACTCTTCATTTTCTAGATCTGTACCTTTCCTTTGGGGAAGACCTTCTTCATCTGGGAAACATGCTTTATTCATGACTTTATTCAAGTTACCCCATACCCAGTCGCCCCTACACTCCTTGTCTTGACATTCTTTGGCATCACCGTTGATGGATGTCATTAAGGCAAACCATGCTCCGCAAGAACCATTATGGGAGAATGGAAAAGGGAAAAGAGGCAACACTCCCTTCACCTTCTGATACGGGGGAAGTCGGCCACAGACCCAGCAGTCTGTAGCATTGCTAGTCTGATGTGAATGGTGCAGCATCTGAATAAAGGTATTGTTGCGTAAGGCAAGTCGATATGATAGCTCATGGGATGGCAGATCACTAAATGTGTGCTTTATGGTATCATTAGTAGAAGAGTGTAAGAGTGAGGCAATAGGAGGGAAAATAGCATGTAGCATTAAGCTGATACATATCATCGTGATGCACAGAAGAAATAAAACAATCAAAGTCACTATACATCTACCACGTAATATTTTACAGTATTTGCTTTTCATCTTGCTCTTTTTCTCATCCGCAGTATCCAAGATCTTGTGCAAGCCAGAATACATGTTCAACCGCTTCACCACCTAGTGGACTTAATTGATCAAACGGGTTCTGACTTTTTAGATCTAAGTTTAGTTTTGTACTCCTGCTGGGGAGTCTCCTCTAGTAAAGGGGGCTCAAAGTCTGAAGTCTTTATGTCCTTTTTAAACGAATCGTTATTTCCAAAGTAGCGTTTACAATGATGAAGATGAACCCATCCTTTCCGTCCTTCGACTTTAACAGCGGTCCTCGTGGTCATTAATACCAATTTGGGCGTTTTCCACCTTGGCTCAAGAGGGCTCGTCCTATCAAAGTTCCTTATGAGAACATAGTCCCCAGGAGCGAGGGAATGTTCCTTGACCTGGGTGTTGTCAGGGAAGGCGGCAGCAACCTGCGAACGACAAGAGAGTAGTGCAGACATCAAGGAAGCCAGGTAATCTGTCAGCATGTTACTATCAACATCAGTGATCTTTTTAGGCATTGGAGTGCCCCACATATTCGGTGGTCTACCAAAAACCACTTCATAGGGAGATAAGCCTGTTCTAGAATGGGCTACCATTCGCATGTAAAAGAGGGCAACCGGCAGGGCTACCATCCAATCTACGCCTTTGTCTGCGCAAATCTTTGCTAGTTTTATCTTTAAGGTCTGATTATGTCTTTCTACAAGGCCTGCTGCCTCAGGATGTCGTACACAATGGAACTTCCAGGTATACCCTAACAGAAGGGACACCTGTTTCATGAGTTCAGAGGAGAAAGGCTGACCGTTGTCGGAATATACGACACGCGGTAATCCATAACGTGGGAAAAACTCTCGTACCAATTGTCTGGCGGTAGTTACAGCAGTATAATCAGGGACTGGATAGGCCTCAGTCCATCTTGATAGGGAACATACTACTACTAGGACATATTTGTAACCTCTGCATCTGTCCATTTGGATATAATCCATTTGGAGGACTTCAAAAGGATGGTCAGGTGGATGGAATCCACCTTGTTCCATTGGAATGCCTTTACCTGGATTGAATTGGCAACAGATCATACATGTTCTGACCTTTTGTTTCGCTGCTGCACGCAGGTGCTTGTTGAACCATATATTCTGTAAGCTGTCTAGCATTGCTTTCTCTCCTAAGTGTGCAGGACTATGTGCAGTATTTATGATCACTTGTACCATCGAATCAGGAAGAAACCATGTTTCTTTGCCCTTAGTCATCCAACCCTGATCAGTCAGTACCCCTCCTTGTTCCGACCATTTCTTCAATTCGTCTAGAGTAGCATGTGTCTGAATGTCTTGTACATCCTTGGAAGGATCCCTAACTGTCATGGCTTTGGACATTAATGGTACCTGTGATTTTGTCATGTCTAGTGGGGTCTGAGCTGTTTGTTTAGCTGTTCGGTCTGCCAGATCATTGCCTTGAGAAATGGTATCTGTGGCTTTAGTATGTGCTTTGAATTTCAGGATAGCTATGGCTGTTGGTAAATGTATAGCATCTAGAAGGGCTTGAATAAGGGGGCCATGCTGTATCTTGGCCCCGTGAGAGGTCAAGAAACCTCTTTCCCTCCATAGTACACCAAAGTCATGAACTACCCCATATGCGTATTGTGAGTCAGTGTAAATGTTTACTCTCAGGTGCTTAGCTCTTATGCACGCTTGTGTCAGAGCGATGAGCTCTGCTGCTTGTGCTGACAGTATGTCTATTCTTTTTGTCTCTATGATTTCAGTAGCAGTAGTCACTGCATATGCTGCCACTAATTCTCCCGCCCCCGTCCTCATGCATGAGCCGTCAACATAGAGTGTTAGGTCAGGGTCTGGGAGTGCAACATCTGTCAAGTCTTGTCTTGGTTTAGTCACGGTATGTATTACTTCAACACAGTCGTGTGGGGAAACGTTTTCTGTACTGGTGGGCAAAAGAGTGGCAGGATTCAGTATGTTGCATCGTCTGATCTCTATGTGTGGTTGAAATAACGTCAGCTCATAACCTGTCAGTCTTGCTACAGTCAGGTGTTGTGTTTGTGTTCGGTTCAAGAGAACCTCTACTGTGTGTAGTACTTGTACTGTCAGGAGGTGGCCCAGCACTATCGAGTCACTTTGTCTTATGGCTAAGGCTGTTGCTGCAACAGATTTTAGGCACGCAGGCAAAGCCTGTGCTACTGGGTCCAATGTACTAGAAAAATAAGCACAGGGCTTGTGTTTTCCTGCATGATCTTGTGTTAGGACAGATAGTGCTGTTCCATCCCGCTCTGTCACAAAAAGCATAAAAGATTTGTTGTAATCAGGGATCGCTAAAACTGGTGCTTGACATAAAGCTCTTTTTAATTCTTCAAATGCCACAGTGTGTTCTTGTGTCCAAGGGAGGACTTTAGTAGAAGCTACCTCCTGTGTCGTCAACTGTATTAGGGGCTTGACTATGTGAGCATACTGGGGAATCCACTGCCTGCAATATGAAGTGAGGCCAATGAATGCACGTATCTCCTTTTGTGTCTTGGGCTGTGAAAGGCCAGAAATCAATTGAATACGTTCTGGTGTCAGTCGCCTACCCTCCTTGGATAGCAAGTGCCCAAGGTACGCCACTTGCTGTTCACAGAATTGTAACTTTGAAGGGGACACTTTGTGCCCCTTGTCAGCCAGGAAATGTAATACAGTGAGTGATGCATTTTCACAGTCAGTTTCCGATCGTGCAGTAATGAGAATGTCATCTACATACTGTATCAGTGCTGTAGTGGTAGGCATATGAATACTGTCTAGTTGTCGTTTGAGTGCCTGACTGTAGATGCTAGGACTTTCTGTGAAGCCCTGTGGTGCTCTTGTGAATCTGAAGCTGCGGCCTTTTAAACTGAAACCAAAAAAGATATTGGCTGTCCGGATGTATTGGGATACTGAAAAAGGCGTTCTTTAGATCGATAACTGTAAAGAACGTAGCCTTCGCATCAATGGCAGTCAATAATGAAGAAATGTCCGGGACCACAGGGTACTGTGGCACCACACATTTGTTTAATTCTCGCAGGTCCACAACTAATCTATAGACAGGTGATGCATTGGGATCAGATCTTTTAAGAATAGGAAGAACAGGCGAATTGCATATGTTTGAATCTGTCTCTATCACCACCCCTTGTGCAATGAGTTCATCGATAATTTTCAGCAACCCTACTTCAGCTTCAGGTGGAATTTTATATTGTCTAATCCGTGGCAGCACCACTCCTTCCTTGAGGGTGACCTGGTATGGTGTAATGTTCATGATACCTACGTCAGTCGGGCCTTGTGCCCATAGGTGCTGTGGTACATTTTGAAGCCTGATGTCAATATCTTTCATTACAAAATGTCCCTTGAAATCACGTAAATACAGCCGCACTCCTTCTGGGGAGCAACAGATAATTGCTCCCAGTTCCTTTAACGTTTTTATGCCTAGCAAGTTTTCTGGACATGATTTAGTAAGCAGTAAGTCTGTTGTATGTATTAGTGGACCAACTCCTAAAGAGACTGGTTCTGAAACCTCATTGATAATAGGCTTCCCTGAAAAGCCCAGGGATATACTCTTTGAGCCCGAGAGGGGTGCCCCTGGAACCTCGGAATGACTGATGGTAGTTCTACTTGCCCCAGTGTCAATCAAAAACTTTTTATTCTTTCCTAGTAAACGTGCATGCACATAGGGACCCGCTTGGTCCACAGGAACTGGAATAAGGGGCAAGTCGAATTCCCTCTCTGGGCTTCTTCACGAATTTGCTTGGTATTCTGGATAGTTAGTCTGAGCGTGCTCATACATTTGTGCTGGGGCGTGGGCTGGTGCAGGTGCATGGACAGGCGGCGGCGGCGGTGGAAATGTATCTGATGTCTGATGTGTGTTATTTTCTTTGGGAGGATAAGATCGTGGCTTTGTTTTACCTATCGCTATATTGTGTTTCAGGACCGCACATTCATTTACGAAGTGGCCTGGCTTCTTGCAATAATTACAAGTCCCATTATTTTGTTTCGTGCTATTCTTGTTCGTGTTTGTGTTTGCCGGGGTCGATTGGGCCACCAGCATCTTCATCTTTGTGTCTCTCATGCGTCTCTTGTCCTGTTCGTGTTCTTCTCTAATTCTGTTCTGGTGGTATTGTAACATCTGTAACATTTGTGAAGGGCTGTTTGCTTGCCAAGTACTCTCAACCTTCAGTACCCTATACTTCACCTCTGGTAGGGAATTTTCTACTAGTTTGCTCACGAAAAGATGGGGATATGAATCACTACCGGGCTTAAGACCACTATTGATAGTGAAACATTTCTCAAACCTAGAGTAAAAATCGCTAGTGTCTTCGTCTGGTTTCTGTTTACAGGCTGAAATAGCATCCCAGTCTTCTTTCTTGGTAATTAGTAATCTGGGCAAAACTAGTACAAGGAGTTCAGGTAGGTCTTTAGCTCGGGGACCCAGACCAACCCCCGGGCCTCTTCCCACTTCCTCTCTTTCCAACAGATCCCAGCTGAGCCTTTTCTCTCCCACCTCCCAGTCCTGTCCTTTCAGCTTCTCGTAAATACCAGCAGGCAATAGTACTTTTAATAACTTTAGAATGTCAGCATATGTATATTCTCCTAAGCGAAGAATGTCCTTTAGTTCTCGGTGAAAACCCCCCGGGTCTTTATCATGGGATGGTAACATTTTCTTCATTTCCAATATCTCTAATTTCGACAAGGGGGTGTAGACATACACCCGTTGCAGGTCATTGTTTGCATCCTTTACAGGATGAACCTCTCGTAGGGGGTTCAGCTTGTCGTATGACTGTTCCTTAACCTGGGGTGGAGCGGAAAGCAGGGATCTAGTCACGTATACTATATACTTATGTCGCTGATCCAGAATGACATTAATCAGTTCAGTTCCCATGTTCATCCACCTGTCTAGTATTATGTCGTCCAGCAACTTATACTATAGACCAGGACCAGAATATTGACTCTCATATAACGTGATCAAATGTTGAACCATGTAAACACCAGCTATGCGCTGTTCGTTTGGTGGGAGGCTCAAGAACGTTTGGGCTACGATATCATTATTATATATATCATATTGGGATATCCACAGGGTGGCTGATCGTGCTAATTCATTTTCGGTCGGGGTGAGGGGCTGATCGTTACTTAGCCATTTATTCACCGCTTTTTCGGTGATCTGGAACAAACTTTCAAGGGAATATCTTTCTTTTATGGCAGTTCCCTGTTTACGGTGATTGAGGCCCTTGGGCCTTTTGAATCGCCGGGCACGGCCTACATAATGTATTCTGTCTTTGTCCCCTGCTTCGTCATCAGATGATAACTCAGCTGTTTCGTTCGGGCCTCCTTCGTGTGACGCTATTATTGCCTTTCGGATTTTTTGTCAACATGTTGTCTGTCTGGCCTGATTTATCATGCTGACCGGCATCTATGCGATCACTCCAACCAATATAACAACGGTCTACGTCACCATCACCTTCGTCTTTTTCCCTGATCAGACAATTAATTAGGAAGCGACGGATATAGTTCTTCACAATTACCTTTCTATTTTGTACAGCTTCTGCTATACACTCAGGACCTTCCCCTGTTCTTATGAATGTGTACATTTTCTTTAGATGTTTATCCATATCTGGTAATTTTTCCAAATCTGCGACTGCTCGTCTAAGGCGTAGTGAAAACACGAGCATTCTGCCCTTTCCTGGATCTGGGTCATATATACATTCGGAGATGTCTACTTTTACTGTCGGCCCCCCTCCTGATGTTGCCCCGGATTCTCCCTCCCCGCCGTCCTCGAGCTCCTGGAGCTGTTCTTGCGTTGGGGGTGCAGGGAAAATTCCGTCCACGTATGATGGTGGGGGTTCCTCTAGGTAGGTGTTAATGAACCTTTCGGATGCTGTTTGTTTTATTTTTCGGGGTACTTGCGGTGGCACTCTAACTGGTCTTTCTACTGGGGCCACTTTTGCTAGTTCCTCTGAAAGGACGGGATAAATACCAGCAACAGCAGTATTTCTTTCTCTTTCAGCCTGCTCTCCTTTTACCCGCTCCCCTTCTTCCTGTAATTTCTCTTCTTTGGCTTTTTCGGACTCCTGTCTACTTCTCTCTGCTTTGTGGAACTCTTTCTCTGTTCTTCTATGTGACTCCTTGCGCCATAATTCAATGGCATCCTTCTGAGCAGGTCTAGATTTTCTCTTCCATATCTCTTCCTCTACCTTTATAATACATTCCGCATCCCACGTTCCCGTAATGGGCCATTTATATTTTGTCTCTAAATCCTTCGTGTAATCCACCCATAGTTCTAAAAACAACACGGCATCTAAACCATGCTTACAGTACATGAAATGTCCAGGTGTGTCTCTAGGCGGAATGTTAACTGGTTCCTCTAGTACACCTTTCCTGGTACATATCTTACGCAGTTTTGTAAATAACGGCATGTTGGAATGTAACCAAAAACAAAAATCACAATGAACAAAAAACCCAAAAATCACAATGAAACAAACTTACACAAAAACCTGACACATTCAAACCTAACTGAACCTTACTAAGACAATAACATTCATACAGTTATATCGGTGCACCTGAAAACTTGGACTCTAAATCTTGAAACATTAATTCTTGAATGCATGCTCTTGAACATACCGGTCTCACAAGTGAGACACGTCTTTACCGTGTTCATTAAATGAACCCGTCATTATTGCAACCCCCATGAGAAACTCACCGGGAAGCAGAACTTGAACTTGAAGGCCTCGGAGACTTGACGCTGCGCAGGGAATGGCGTATCTGAGGTGGATCTCTAGAAACCTCGGACACAGCTCTCTCGCAGGGTGGGCTCTGGGTCGGGACGATCCGCAATCCTCACCGCCTCGTATGGATGCCTGGTCGCAGTCCGTCTCCTTCGTTGGCCTGAGGGAGTTGGCGGGAAAACCCGCGGCGTGTACACTCGAAGTCCGTCACGGCTGTGGAAGGGGGCAAAAACTGGACCTTCATCTCCGGCGCATGGGGAAAGAGATTTGTCCCTGTTCGGGCGCCATTAATGTCGTAAATAAATTATTACGCGCTCAGAATTTCTAGATATCAATATGATCATGCATGAAGCAAGAGGCTGAGTCCGTGGTGTCAGGTTCAAAAGGGCTTTATTCAAATAACTCGAGTTATAGGGAGAATAGTTCCATCACCACAAGGGATCAGGACCAGGATTCTCAAAAAGGTATTCTCAAACTTTATTCACAGAGTACAGTATATATATGTTTGTAATAATATACGTAAGCAGGAGTGCTTCAGGCGGAGCAAGAGAGAATGAGATAAGAGCATGTGGGTGTGTAAGTAGGCGTGAAGGTGGGCGTCCACTTGATGATAATAGGTAAGTGTCATAGGTGGGTGGATGCCTGGAGGGGGTTGCGTGATCAGCTGGAACTTTACTGGAACTTTGCCTTACTTGTGCTCAACTCGAGCATGACGTGTAACTGACGTGTGAAAGGGTTGCTATGCAACTGGGGAGTCTGGAGTCTGAAAATGAGGCCTTCAGTGTCAGGGCGACCAGCACATCTTGTATTATCTGATATCTAAAGTCTGGAGCAGGGACTGATACGTGACATAGGTTGCCCATCACCAAGGGCCAATGTGGCATTTATTTCCTCGTTTACTGCTGAAGTCTTACATGGGGGCTATGGGCTTTTCACTGACGTGAGCTTTGTAATCGCACAAAAAGAGACAGAGAGGCTAGGCTTTCTCCTTTGCAGATGGGTCATGTTTATCCCTCCTTCTCCAGGCAGGAATGTGGTTTCGGTAGGAGTAAGCAGATAACCGTGCTCAATACTGTCTTGGACAGGGCCCCTTTGGCTGAGACCCAAGTGTGCAAGGCCAAGGATACGCAGCTACAGCTTTCAGAGCGTTCTGAGGCCTGAAACCTCTTTTCGGCTCTGGCTGGGCCACAATAATGGAAATGCGGGAAAACATGATGCAAAACGTGTAAGTCTCAATGCAGAGTTGTCGTTTCTCTCATGGGAGACTGGATGATGGCAGGCCACGTTATAGCATAAGCATCATGATAGACAGGCCATGGAGGGGAAATACATAGGTTACATGTATGTGCACATGAGTGGTGGGGAACACACGGGGACACATAGGCCTTATAATATTTTATTTTCCTCAGAGAGACCCGTTACAAAGTGAACTTAAAAAGCTACTTGCTCAAGGCATTATAGAGCCCATAGGGGCCTCCGAATGGTTGGCTCCCCTTGTGGTTGCACCCAAGGATGGTGGTAAGATCCGCTTATGTGTGGACTTGCGCGACCTGAATAGGAACATTTGGGTGGACAGGCAACCTCTACCCAACATTTCTGAGATGTTGACAGCTATGGGTGGTGGTAGTGTTTTTAGTGTAATTGATATGTCTGCAGCATATCATCAAATTGATTTAGATGTAGAGTCAAGACATCTCACTTCATTTGTCACACCGTTGGGGGCCTTTCGCTATTGCAGAATGCCCTTTGGCTTAGCTTCTGCCTCAGCGGTGTTTCAAAGAGTGATACAACGAATTTTCGAAAATATGAATGATGTCTTGTGTTTCCAAGATGATGTGTTGATTGTGAGGAAAGATAATAAACATCATGATATTGTATTGGAGGAAGTTTCGAAAAGGATGGGAAACAATGGACTAACCATAACAATGGAGAAATGTCAATTAAGAAACAATTGTGTAACATATTTAGGGCATGAAATATGCAAATATGGTATCAAGCCTAAGAAGAACATTGTTTCAGCCGTCAAGGATGCCCCTACTCCTTAAAATAAGGATCAGCTAAGTCTTTTCTGGGTCTGGCTGAGTATTGCTCGAAGTTTGCCAAAGGATTTACGAAAAATAGTTGAACCATTGAGGATGCAAATGAAAAAAGGGTCATATTTGACTGGAATGTCAATTGTGACCATGCATTTAACAAAATTAAAAGTAGTATTGTAAATGCTTCTACCCTTGGTCATTTTAATGTTAGAGATAACATTTCCATCACAACTGATGCCAGCGCAATTGGAATTGGTGCTGTTTTTACTCAGTTGAATAATGGGGAAGAGACAATCATCGGATTTGCATCCAGAAGATTGCGTGATGCTGAATTATTATATTCAGTAATTGAGAAGGAGGCTCTTGCATGCTGTTGGGGAGAGGCTTGGAGGATAGTGTTACTCCTAGAATTTCCAGGTGGATGTTGTTGGTGTTCGAATATAACTTTGTGGTCGAATATGTCAAGGGACTAAGAAACATGGTAGCTGACTATCTGTCCAGGATGCCAATAGAAAAAATTGATACTAGAGTGGATGATGTGATTGAAGAGGTGTTCAAAGAAAGTAGTGAGGAGGCTGCTTAGTAAAGAGGAGTGGACGAGTGCTAGGTCAATTGATGAGATTTTACAACGTGTAGTAAGATGTGTCTCGAAAGGATGGCATGAAAACCTCATTGAGGATGTTCGCTTTAAGAATTACTACCATGTGGAAAGCGAACTGAGTGTATGTGACGGAAGGTTGATGAAAAGGTGTCAGTTTGTGCCACCTGTGGGGCTAAGAAGTAAAATCGTAAACATTGCACATGAGGGGCATCTGGGAAGAAATATGACCAAAAGAAGAGTGCGACAGTCATATTGGTGGCCGGGAATGGATGGTGACGTTGAGGATGCAGTGAGGGAATGCTGTGCATGTGCTCAAGCTGATAAAACTAAGGTAGTTAGACAACCTCATTTAGCATGTACATCATTTCCCAAACGCCCATGGGAAAGAATAGCAATTGATTTTTTAGGACCAATTTCCAGACTCGGGACACGCAACAAGTTCCTGATGGTTTTGGTTGATTACCATTCTAAATGGTTTGTGGTTGAAACTACAGAATTTGTAAATACTCAGAATTCATGGAGAGAGTTTTCTTAAATGAGGGAATTCATAAGGATCTAGTTTTGGATAATGGTGTCCAGCTAGTGTCGAAAGAAATGCAAGAATTTCTATGCAAGTTTGGAATCAGTCATGAGAGAATTGCTATGTTCAGACCACAAGCAAATGGTTTAGTTGAAAGAATCAACCGGTTGATAATGGAAAACATCCAGTTGTCACTTGTTAATGGGTTGTCGTGGCATGAAGAACTTAAAAGGCTTGTGTGGTCATATAGGGTGACACCTCATTCTATGACTGGGGTTTCACCATTTATCTCCCTCAAAGGGTATGAGCCAGGAGTGAAGGGAGTTCCTGGTTGGTTAAAAGATAAGGATTGCGTGTGGGTTGAACGAACTGCTGTGGGAAACAGTGTAGCTCAGCTGCAATTAGCTGCAACAAAATATTATAATACTAAAAAAAGTGTAAAAAGTCTTGATACTAAAGTAGGAGATTGGGTGGCTGTAAGATGTTGTGAGTTGTCATAAAAGTCAAAAGTAGATTTTCTCAACCAATTCAAGTAAAGTCTATACAGAGAGATATTGTCTTTCTGTCTGATGGTTCCGCTTGGAGAACTGGTAACATTTGCAAATGTCGTGCTCCTTCACCTGTTCTTGAAAATTAATTGTTTTAATAATTTTATGAATCTCATTATTGTTAGAAGAGTATATAAGGGGGGAGATGTGTGGTGTTATCTGCATATGTCGGAATTTTGACTATGTTGCTAGGTTGGAATGTCATCCTTTGAAAAGGATTGTATTGCTGAAAGCTGTGAAGCTGAGCTGGAGGTACCTGTACTTACTCTTCAATAAAGAATACCTGTCTTCACAATTCCTGTGAAAAGTGGATCTTTACACTGGCCTCCAGTTTCCTGTTTGCCTTGTACATGTACTCTGCCATTCTAGATCTCAGGCCTAGCACATAGTCAAGCACATTGTCCTTAGCTTATTTAAGAGGCTTCTCCAAAGACTCTCTCACAAGGCTCAATCGTCCCCTCACAGGGTGTCCAAACACTAACTCAAAGAGACTGAAACCAACCCCTTTCTGTGGCACCTCCCTGTAGGCAAACAGTAAGCATGGGAGGAGAACATCCCATTTCCTCCTGAGTTTCTCCGACAACCCATTTATCATGCCCTTCAGGGTTTTGTTGAATCTCTCAACAAGACCATTTGCTTGTGGGTGATAGGGGGGTGAACTTGTTGTAGTTGACATCACACTCATCCCACATAGCAGTCAGATAGCTGGGCAGGAAGTTTGTGCCCCTATCTGACACCACCTCGTTTGGAAAACCCACTCTGGTGAACACACCAACCAGTGCTCTAGCAACTGCAGGAGCATCAATGGTTCTAAGAGGTATGGCTTCAGGGTACCTAGTAGCATGGTCAACTACCACTAAGATATACCTATTCCCTGATGCAGTAGGGGGGGTCCAGGGGACCAAGTGTCCATTCCCACCCTTTCAAAAGGAACCCCAACCACTGGCAGTGGTATTAGGGGAGCCTTTGTCTTACCCCCTGCCTTGCCACTAGCCTGACAGGTGACACAGGAGCTGTAAAACTCCTTTACCTTTTCAGACATATTGGGCCATTAGAAATGGTTCACCAACCGGTTCCATGTCTTTGTCTGTCCCAAATGTCCCGCCGAATAGATATCATGACCCAAAGTTAGGATGAACCCTCTGTACTTTGTCCCTGACTGAACTCCTCTCTGGAGGGTCCACCTGCTCCTGTCAGTTCTGCCAAATCTGACAGCTCTGGAACGGATGGAGTCCCTCCCTCAGAGGCCAGATCCTCCCCATCAGGGTTAGATTCTTCCTGCACCTCTGGAGTTCCCTGGGTTGGCTCACCAGGCCCAGTACCCTTGTCCTTGGATGCTTTATCTTTTGTTCTAGGGTCCCAGTGTCCAGCCCCTCCCTTCTGGCTAGTCTGTGACCTAGTCACAGCAAATACCTACTCAGGAAGGTCTAATATTTTCATATGGAGTCCTCTCTCCACCTCTGAACACACAGAGGCTTCAAGATCATTGCCCAGTAAACACTGGACTGGGAGCACCTTTGACACAGCTACCATCATATGGCCTGTCAAACCTCCCCATTCCAAATCCACCACAGCCATAGGATGGAGTTTGGTAGTGCTGTCTGCATAAGTCACCTGGTGAAACTCACCAGGTAACAACCTCTGTGGAAGCACCAGTTCATCCATGACCATAGTTACACTAGCCTCAGTGTCTCTAATAGCCTCAACCTCAGTCCCATTCACTTTAGGCCTCTGCCTGTACTTGTCCATGTTTGGCGGTAGGGCACCAAGGGTTGCAATATTCACCCCTCCCAGGGACACTAAGGTTGCTTCCACCACCTGACTACCCCTCTCTGGGGCACCACTTTCCACCCCTACACTGACACTGGCAATCCCTGTGGATGGCACCTTAGGGGGGAGCTTCTTGGCGCAGACAGCATCTCCCTGCTTGTGCCCTGGCTGGTTACAGTCAAAGCACTTACCCACCTTTGAGGGGTCAAAGAACCTACCAGGCTTTCCCTGAAACCCCCTCCCTTTGAATTTGGGTTGGCTCGGGCCCCCCTTCCTTGTGCAGGTTTTTGTGGGTCTTTGGAGGACTCCTTAGGTTTTTGACCTTCATTCCCCTGGGCTTTCCCCTGGGAAGGGACCTGTCCTCCTTTCTTCTGGTCACCCCGCTGGTGCTGAATGGAAACCCGGGTTCTCACCCACTCATTATCTGATTCCCCCAACTCTCTGGGGTCTGTCAGCTTAGAGTCCACCAGATACTGGCGTAACTTCTCTTCTGCACAATGAGTCAAAATATGTTCTTTCAAAAACAAACTATACAATCCCTCATATGTGTCAACTTTGTTACCAACAATCCAGCCATCCAGTGCCTTTACTGAAACGTCCACAAAGTCTACCCAAGGCATTGAACTCAATTTCTGGGGGCCTCTAAACTTCACCCTGTACTGTTCTGAAGTCAGACCAAATCTCTTGACTAAGCATGCCTTCATCTGCTGGTACGATTCTGCATCCTCTCCCTTCAGGGTCAGGAGCCTATCCCTCCCAGCTACTGGAATCAACTCTCACAGGAGTGCAACCCGATACCCAGAGTGGACCCCACTCATTTTAAGGGCTCTTTCAAAAGCTGCTAGCCACCTGTCAATGTCACCCCCCTCTGTGTTCTTGGACACAATGCCCTTGGGAACTTAAGGGTAAAATCTACCACCCCTGGACATCTCAACATCTTCTTCACTTTCGCTGCCACCATTCCTCTTCTCCTCCTCCCTCTCCCATTTTGTCTTAGCCAATTCCAATTTCTCCTTCTTCAAGGCAATCAACACTAATTGAGCCTGAAGCTGTCTCTCTGCAAGGGACGGTAGTGTTTCCTGAGTAAGGGACCCTTCCCCACTCCCACCACCACCTTGATTCACCTGGCTAACACTAGTCACAATAGAAGAGCTCTCATCCTCACCCCCCTCTTTGGTGAGGTTGGGGAAACATCCTCCCACCCTCATGGGTTCTCCTCAGCTGCCCTGGCCCAGGCCTGTAGGGACTCAAGCAACCCTGCCTTCCTCATCTTCTTGGCAGCAGGCAGCCCCCTAAGCCTACACTGTTCCCTAAGATCAGCAAGCTTGAACTGGGATAGTTTAGCCAGGTCCAGCTCCATGGTTCCCTAGTTTTGGGTCACAAAAACTAGGCACACCAGACTTAGAACAATTTAAAAAAAAGTTTAGTTCAAATTCCAAGAATCAAACTCAAACATTTTGTTCTAAGGCAATTTAGAGGATTTTTAAAATCTTAAATAATTCACTGTAAGGTGTACTTTTTAAACACAAGTCCTCATCCACACCGCTGAGCACCAAATGTTAGAAAGTGGATTATTGGTAGGGGCAAATGTAGGTCTGCCACTAGCAATATGGCCACTAACACATGGTAGGACTCATCATAGGACTTAGAAAATTATCCCCATGCTCAACCCTTGGTATTTTGGCTGCAAGCAGGCAGGCTTAACTTCAAAGACAGGTATGTAAAGCATTTAAAAACACAATTTCAGTAAATAATTAAGACACAAAACATAATAAAACTCCAACACCAGTTTATAAAAATAGGGAATATTTGTATCTTTAAAATGACACCAAAATGACAAAAATCCAATGTAGGGAACCGGAGATATGAATTTTCAAAGATTTAATAAAATATAGCACTTAGAAGATTATAGCACCATATTGCGATACCTGCTCGCGATAGACCGGGTCAAAGTTTCAGGCCGACCGCGTTGGAGCCCTCGGCGGCTACAGCTCGCGGCAGGTCCCGGTCTCAGTTTCTACCTTCACACTTAGAAACCTTTCTGGAGCTTTTCTCCTCGAGGCCCCAAGAAGCTCCCAGCCAGTCCGGATTCGGTGAGGGTTCGCCGGATTGACTTGTGACGAGGTCCCGGTCAACTTTACTGTAGAGTCCAGGCCGACACACGATGGAAGGCAGGCGGCTTGGCGTTCGTGGTTGCTCACCTTTTCTACAAGCGGACTTAGAAACTTTTCTGGAGCTTTTTCTCAAGGGGTCTCTCGATGCTCCTCATGTAGTTGGATCCGGTGAGGGTTGGCCGACTTCAGATTCCTTCTAGTCCCGGTCAGACTCTGGAAGTTGGACCGATGGAGCTTTTAGCCGGACGAACCTGGATGGCTTGGCCGGTTCGCGGTTATAGGCAGGCGGCCTTGCTGACCAGGTTGAGTCGGTCCCTCACTGGAGCTTTTTTCCATAAGTTGCTCCAAACTTCTCCAAACTTCTTGAAATTCTTCCTGAAGTTCCTCAAGGGATCCCAAAGTGTCTCAAACTCACTCCAAGGGCCTGGAAGCTCCAAGATGGTCCTTGAAAGTTGAGGACTTCAGTTCCCACAATCCACTGGTACAAAACCCTTACAAATCCACTGGTGATTCTCCAAGGTGTGGATTTAGGTGGTGATGTTCCAGATGAGCACTTTTAACCTGTAGCTTTCAGGGAGTCCACTCTTTAGTTCTTTTTCAGTGAAAGAATCCACAGGGCTGTAGTTTCAGATGGTGCAGTTTTCAGAGGTCAGGCCTTAGAAATCTTTGCACAGCAATCTTCTCAGCGTGGCAATGTCTTGCTTCAGTAAGTTTCAAGCAGCAGATCTTGAGGGCTTTGCCCTTCTCAGATTCTTATTCCAAGTTCTCTGGGTCAAACAGCAGGTCACTTCTGACCAATGGGAGCAAGGTAACTCCTCCCAGATATGACCACATCCTGTAGAGTGTGGTATTATTTTGTCCCAGAGTGCATCAAATCGTCCAAATCCATAATGGCTGATTTTCCAGTAAGGAGGTAAGAGCTGGCTAAACACACCCCTAGGATGGCTAATTTACTTAGACTCTCCCCCCTGCATCTGCTCATACCTTCATTAATCCTACCATCTGCCTAAGGTGGGAAGTTCAGAGTTGTAAATGACGCTGTTCTCTGCTCTCCTCTTTGAAGAACATAGTTTATGAACCCTTCCCCTGGCATTCCTATGGAACAGCACACTGCCCCTCCAGCAGAGCTGGATAACCCCAGGGGCTCTTTATCACCTCTACAAGGCAGCCTGGCTAATCCACCTAACTCTGACCAATCAGGGCAGACCACTGGAAGGCTGAATTTGGACTTACAAACAAGAAAGTCTTATAACTTCTTGTATGTACACTTTAGGAGAAATTCAACAATATGATATTGTTGGATTTATTAATACCATTCTGGGAAGTATTTGAATGGCATTTCCAGCCCTCTCCTATCAAGAGTTATTAATCAATAACTTCCTACCATGTTAACCTATGTAGCAGGGGATTTGCAATGGGAAAAATGACTTGGGCCATTTTTCCAGCACCAGGACTTACAAAAACATATTTTATAAGTACTTGTCTTATATCTACAGGGACCCCACCCCATGTGCAACTAGGAGAGACTCTAGGGGTTCTGAATCTGTAGAAATATTGCAGACCATCCCTCCACAGTGCTCCTAGCATCAAAGTCGAATTTGAGCAGCACATTACCACAATGTGGGGAGTGAAATATGAAATTTCACTTAACCCAGGGCATATAAATCTCATTTTATAAGAATGTACCTTATAAATATCTGACCCCCCACCTCTGTGACACCTAGGGGAAACCGTGGGGGTTCCTAATATGCCAAAACATTGTAGGTGATCCATTTTTAAGTGCCCGTAACCCCAAAGTTGAGTTTGGGCAAAATTTACTTTTTAAAAGCAGTCCTGATGCTGCTTTTAAACTGACCTCAGGCTTCAGCAGTGCACACATGCAAGTGCAAAAAGAGCTGCTGGTCTCTAAACTGCCATGCCCCAGGGTACTAGGGGCTTCTAGGTAGTTTCAATCCCCCTGTCCTATTATATACTAGGGGCTTATAGGGTAGGTCATGCCAATCACAGGGGTACCCCACCATACCATTGTGTACCCTAGTGTATGTAGGTGTTTTAACTGTATTCTAATGTGTCTCTTTCAGCATAGCACTGGCCCTGGGCCTGGTTAGGCAAAGCCCAGGGTCAGTCAGAGTCAGTTACCACCAGTGTCAGTCAGAAAAAGTTGGTGGAAGCCCAGGGCACAGGATGACTTTGCAACACAGCCCCCCCAAACAAAAGGTGATGGGTTACTAACCTACAACCTGGTAGTCCTCATCAGCTAAGTGGAAAAACCTGGAAAGTCCATCTGCATTTGCATGGCCAACCCCAGGGCTGTGTTCCACTGTAAAGTACATTCCCTGTAGGGAAATGGACCACCTTAACAGCTTGGGATTCTCCCCTCTTATCTGCATGAGCCATCCGAGAGGTCTGTGGTCAGTTTGAACATGAAAATGAGTCCCAAACAAATATGGTCTCAACTTTTACAGGGACCACACATCAGCAAAAGCCTCTCTCTCAATGGCACTCCACCGCTGCTCTCCTGGAAGAAGCCTCCTACTAATAAAGGCAAGTGGCTGATCAAGGCCCCCTTCATTTAGCTGTGGCAACACTGCCCCAATCCCTTGTTCTGAAGCATCTGTCTGAACCACAAATTCCTTGCTGTAGTCAGGGGCCAGTAGCACTGGTGCGGAACACATGGCAGCTTTCAGAGTGCCTAACGCCTTTTGATACTCTGGGGTCCAAATCACCTTCTTGGGCCTCTTTTTAGAAGTGAGTTCTGTTAGGGGCCCAACAACACCAGACACAAAAAAGCACATAGAACCCGGTGGGAAGGGGAACGCAGCACGGAGGAGCGAGACCGCCCCGCTCAGGGGCCAAGCAAACAGGCCCAGCAACGTTCCACATGTAGTAAGTGAGCTGCCGAAGCGAGCACCTAGGTGGTCATACAGCCAGCCAACAACCAGGACCGACCCAGCCTGAACAACTACGAGCTGACAGGAACAGGAGCGCACAGGGAGGGAAGGCCGCAGGCAGAAACACACCAAAGTCGAGAAGGACCCAAAACCAGGGACAAAGAAAAAGAGGATGCAACCTCCTGACAGGAAGCACAGGGCCCCGCCCAGGGAAGGAGAACCGGGAAATCCCAGCAACCCCGGGCAATAAAAACACTGTACGAACACATACCCCCCTGGCACATTGTGAAAGCAGTGGAAGGATATAAATCCTTGCCCCGTGCAAGCCAGTGCCCTCAGAAGCACAATCCTAACCAATGAGCCATAGCCCCATGGACCAACACTCACAGCAACAGAAACCAAGGGAGAAATACCCAGGTGAGCACCCCCCACGGGTCAAACGCCCCGCCCAGGCCAGACAAGTGCAGACCCCCGTAAGCAAAGAGGCAAGAGGATAGCGCAAAGCCGGGTGCCCGGACGAGAAGGTAGAGAGTGACCCTGCTTAACTTCTGAGATCAGACTAGATCAGGTGCTTTTAGGGTGGTAAGGCCGTAGGCCCGAAACAGGAACAAAGCAACCCAGTCAAGGACAGCACAACCGTGCCAAAAAGCCAAAGGGGCCCACCCAGTAACCCCCCGGACAACGAGGCAGGTGACAAATCACCCAGATTAGAAACAAGAAGCCCCCGCAGGGCAGGGGCAAACCCCATGACAAGCCAACCTTTGACCTTTGACCCTGTCACCAGGCAGGTCGCTCCCCCCATCCGCCACGCAGCCCCCTGTGGGTTGAACCTCCGTTGCCGCTTTTGCCGCCTGACTGCTTGCTCCCTTTTTTATTCTGTACCCCTGCGCTTGGCTTTCTGTGCCACTTTGTTTTTTCATTCTGCGCCACTGTGTTTTGCTTTCTGTACCCCTGTGATCTGTTGTCCCTCTCCCACCGTCTTTTCCCGCAGTTTTTTCCCCGGGTTTTCCCTGGGTTTTCCCCTGCCGCTGAGCCCCTGCGGCCCCGCCCCCTTCACTCCCATTGGCCGCCCCGCTCCCACCTCCCAGCTGCTCCTCCCTCCCTCTGCCCTCATATGTAGGCCGCGAAGCAGTGGTAGAGAGTGACCTTTGACCCTGTCACCAGGCAGGTCGCTCCCCCAATCCGCCACGCAGCCCCCTGTGGGTTGAACCTCCGTTGCCGCTTTTGCCGCCTGACTGCTCGCTCCCTTTTTTATTCTGTACCCCTGCGCTTGGCTTTCTGTGCCACTTTGATTTTTCATTCTGTGCCCATGTGTTTTGCTTTCTGTACCCCTGTGCTCTGGTGTCCCTCTCCCGCCGACTTTTCCCGCCGTTTTTTTTCCCGCGTTTTCCCCCTGGGTTTTCCCCCGCCACTGAGCCCCTGCGGCCCCGCCCCCTTCACTCCCATTGGCCGCCCCGCTCCCACCTCCCAGCTGCTCCTCCCTCCCTCTGCCCTCATATGGAGGCCACGAAGCGGCTGCGCGGCAGCCGCGCACAGCGCACGCGCCGCTGGCGCGCCAAAGGCGTGCCTAAGGCAAGCCTGTCAGCGCCCATCCGCGCCTGGACCGCACACAGCGCCAGAACCTCTGGACCCCGCACCCCCGCAACGCCAGACTGCACTACGACGCAAGCACCCTCCACGCACTCAACACCAGACGAGACCACCCCTGCTACCGGGCCACCCCGAAACGCACCCATGGGCCTTTCACCTGCCGGAACTGCAGATTCACCAGCATCCAACCCTCCACACCACCAGCCAGAGAACCCAACCACCTCCGCTGCATCCTCCTCAACAACCGCTCCGCACGCAAGCACGCCATCGTACTCTGGGACCTCCTAGACTCCACCGCCCCCGTCGTCGCCTTCCTGACGGAGACCTGGCTGAACGCCACCTCTGCACCAGACATCGCCATAGCCATCCCACAGGGCTACAAGATCTCCCGCAGAGACCGCACCAACGGAGTGGGAGGAGGAATCGCCATCATCCACAAAGACTCCATCAAAATCTCAACGAACACTGATGACACCCTCACCACCGCTGAGCACATGCACTTCCAGATCCACACCGACCCCAACACCACCCTCAGAGGAACTCTCATCTACAGACCTCCCAGACCCCGCCCACAGTTCAGTGACACCATCACCAACCTCATCAGCACCCACGCCCTCGTTTCCACGGACTACATCCTCCTCGGGGACCTGAACTTCCACCTCGAGAACAACAACGATGCCAACTCCACCACCCTGATCGACAACCACGCCAACCTCGGACTCAAACAGCTTGTGACGACACCTACTCACGCCGCTGGACACACGCTCGACCCCATCTTCTCCGCAAGCCCCCACGTCTCCTTCAACCACACCACCGAACCACACAGGACCAACCACAGATGCGTCCACTTCACCTTCAGAAAACCCACCACACACAACCGCACCCAACAGCTACCACGCCGCTGCTGGGGCAAGGTCACCAAGGACCAACTGACTACCCCCCTCGCCCTGAAACCACCCACCGACCCCACCGACCCAGAGACCGCCGTGACCAACCTCACACAGTGGATCAACGACTGCACCAACACCCTCGCCCCTCTCAAGACCTCTACAACCAACAACACCAACAAGAAAGCCGCCTGGTTCACCGAGGATCTCCGGATCTCCAAGCACACCTGTCGGAAGCTGGAGAAGAAATGGCTCCAGGACCGAACACCAGACAACCACACAGACCTCAAGAGCGCCACCCGCAGACACCACCAACTCATCAGGACCGCCAAGAAGACCGCCTTCAAGGACCGCCTAGACAACAACGCACACAACACCAAAGAGCTCTTCAGCATCGTGAAAGAACTCTCCAACCCCAGCTCCAACACCAAAGACATCCCGCCATCTCAAGACCTGTGCGACTCCCTGGCCACCTTCTTCCACCGCAAGATCACCGACATCCACGACAGCTTCTACTCCGAACCCCCCGCACCCACCACCGAGTCCACCACCCCTGCGACTACCACTCGCACCGGTCGCCTGACCGTCTGGTCCAGCGTCAGCGACGAAGACACCATCAAAACCATGAACTCCATCCACTCCGGATCCCCATCGGACCCCTGCCCTCACCACGTCTTTAACAAAGCCAGTGCAACCATCGCGCCCCACCTCTGGAAAACAATCAACTGTTCCTTCGAGACAGCAACCTTCCCAGAAATCTGGAAGCACGCCGAGATCAACGCCCTTCTGAAGAAGCCCAAGACAGACCCCAAGGACCTCAAGAACTTCCGGACCATCTCCCTGCTCCCTTTCCCGGCAAAAGTGACCGAGAAGATTGTCAACAAACAGCTGACCCGCTACCTCGAAGTTAACAACATCCTGGACCCTTCCCAATCCGGTTTTCGCAGCAACCACAGCACCGAGACCGCCCTCATCGCCGCCACTGACGACATCCGGACCCTGATGGACAAAGGAGAAACAGCCGCCCTCATCCTCCTGCAGCCTTTGACACGGTCTGCCACCGCACCCTATCAGCACGCCTCCATGACACCGGTATCCAAGAGAAGGCCCTGGCCTGGACCACATCCTTCCTCTCCGGCAGAACCCAGAGCGTCCGCCTCCCACCCTTCTGCTCCAAAACCACCAAGATCATCTGCGGCGTCCCACAGGGATCCTCCCTCAGCCCGACGCTGTTCAATATCTACATGGCCCCCCTCGCCCACGTCGCACGACAACACAACCTCAACATCATCTCCTACGCCGCCGACACCCAGCTGATCATATCCCTCACCGAAGATCCCCACACCGCCAAAGCTAACCTCCACAGAGGAATGAAGGCCGTAGCCGACTGGATGAAGGACAGCAGACTGAAGCTGAACTCAGACAAGACAGAGGCCCTCATTCTCGGACCCACCCCATCAGCCTGGGACGACTCTTGGTGGCCCACGTCACTAGGCACAGCCCCGGAATCCACGGACCACGCACGCAACCTGGGGGTCATCCTCGACTCCACTCTCTCCATGACCAGGCAAGTCAACGCCATCTCCGCGTCCTGCTTCAACACCCTCTGTATGCTCCGCAGGATCTTCAAATGGATCCCCTTCGACACGAGAAAAACCGTTACCCAGGCCCTCATCACCA
Source organism: Triturus cristatus (assembly GCF_964204655.1). Taxonomy (NCBI): domain Eukaryota; kingdom Metazoa; phylum Chordata; class Amphibia; order Caudata; family Salamandridae; genus Triturus; species Triturus cristatus. The sequence goes on from NC_140585.1 coordinate 646,072,155, forward strand.
ACAGACTCGACTACGGGAACGCCCTCTACTCAGGAACTACAAACAAGCTCCTGAGACGACTCCAACGCATCCAGAATGCCTCGGCCCGACTCATCCTCGACGTCCCCAGCCGCAGCCACATCACACTCCACCTGAGAGGCCTGCACTGGCTCCCCATCAACAAAAGGATCACCTTCAAGCTCCTGATCCACACACACAAAGCACTGCACAACACCGAACCCACCTACCTCAACAACCGACTCAGCTTCCACACCCCCACCCGAAGCCTCCGCTCAGCCAACCTCGCCCTCGCCACAGTCCCTCGCATTTGAAAAATCACTGGCGGTGGCAGATCCTTCTCCTACCTCGCCGCCAAGACCTGGAACACTCTCCCCACCATCCTACGACAGACCCAGGACCTGCTGGCCTTCAGAAGACTCCTCAAGACCTGGCTCTTCGACCAGTAGCACCCCCCCCCTCCCCAGCACCTTGAGACCCTCTCGGGTATGTAGCGCGCTTTACAAATGCAGTGATTGATGGATTGATTGAGCCAAGGAACGACCAACAGAAGCCAGACGAGAAACCCGCCAGCAGGGGGACCAATTGACCCTGTACCGGCCCGGGAACCCAAGCACGTGCCCCAGCCCCCCATGGCCGCAGATGTTGCAATTACCCGGCAGGGGAACACGCAAAACCTCACCAGCTGAAAAGGAAGACCGCAGGCTGCATCTGCACACATGGCGGAAAGGGAGCTGCGTGCCCGACCTGTGACCAAAAGGAAGGGGAAGAGAACGGACACCACCAACCCAGACCAGGCCGAACCCGTGGAGACATAACCACCGGCAGAACGGAACCGAGAGTGGGACAACAGAAAGTACACTCATGGGAACAGGTGAAGACGAGGTAAGAACCACAACCAAGGATGGCCCAGTAGCACCTGAGAACCACCGGAAGGCACAAGCTCCCAAGAGAAGGCTGCCCACCAACAAGGCACAAGAACACCCGACACACACTCCAAGGTGGGCCCCGACCCCAACCCAAAGCCAAGGGGCCAGAGGAAACCAAGGAGGACCGCCAAGAACAGGAAGACCCCACCGGAACAGACCCCACCGGAGAAGAACCAGGGAGACAACGGGGAGGAGCGCCAGCTGGCGGGACCTACAGAACTGCCACAGAGGCCACGCAGGACGTAAGGAGAGGCCACAAACGGCCCCAATAGAACCCCAATGGCCGGGAGCCGAGGAGAATCATGACATGGACAAGAGGCGAAGCTGGACGAGTAAGGGGCACCACGGTCCCGGACAGGAGAGGGCAAGCCCAAGGAAGCAGAAGCAAAAGTCCACTCGGAGACCACAGAAGCAGCCGAGAGAAGGACGGACAGGAGCCATCAGCAGCCCGCTGCCAGCAAAAAACGCAGCTGCCAACAACCCCGGAACCCCCAGGTGGACGCCCAACCAGGGACCAACCAGGCCAGACCCCGCACCCTAATGGAGAGCAGGCGGGAACAGGAGCACACAGGACGGAGGGACCATAGGCCCAAATCCCGGAAGGGAAGATGGAGTCAGGGAGAAACACCGCAAACCAAATAAAGCCATGGCCCCGTGATACACCCCTAAACGGCCGGAAACCACCAGGACAGGAACACACAACCCATAGGGCAAAAGGTCGAATGTAATGTGTCCACCAGAACGTACAAAAAAGGCGAAACACATAGCACTTAATTAAGCGCTCATTGTGACCCAATGGAACCTTTCTCCACCAAATAAAGAAAGAGTGAGAAAAAACCTGGGCCCAAAGCCGTGACAAGCAGTGCACGTGACAGCGCACACTTGGCCCCTGGATGCAGCTGCAAAAAGCACAACTCCGCACCACAAAAAAAAAGTCAGAAATGACCAGCAGGCAAAAAATAGACAGAAAGTTTTGCAAAAAACGTAGTACGTGGAGGACCAAATGTGATAGGGATGTATCCAGAATCACAGGATGCTGAACGTCGGTGTGAGACCCGAACCGGGTTCCCTGAGCCACCAGGGCGACCTCTCCAGCCTAAAGGCCACATACTCTAAACTCCCCATCTACACACTGTGTTTAGAAGCAGGTCCGGTAACCCAAGATATAATGGAGGAAACCTAGATTGGAAAAAGTTACCACAATCTACCCTTGAAAGCAGTTAGGCAAACACAGACCAACCGGCAACCGCAGAATTTTTGGTTGTCAGGTCGAATACGGAGGCTGGGACTTGAACCCCAAACGCCGGGTTCCAAAGTCAGCAGCTCCGCTACCAGACATCATCTCTTTCTTAGAACAACATCTTTTACACGATTGTACTAGTGACCACATATGTATAAAGGAATCTCGCATATTTACATTTTATGGCGCAGAGAGGTTGCAGATTTGCCCAGGATCAGTGTCTGAAAACCCTCCAGGAAAAATATACTAATACAGAAACATCACACTCACCCAAAGCACGACTGAAAGCCAGGAATACAGTATCACTGTGTGAGAAGAACGTAGCACGCATGCGCGTGCGCCATTCACCACAAACAACCTATACACAGATGGAAGTCATGTGAAGGAAGGTGAGAGAAACACAACTCACTACGTTAGCCACTAAGGACTGGAGCCACGCAAAGGACCCCAGTAATCTACAAGTCGCATGCCGTCGGCCTGAGGAACGGGTGAGTAATGCGGCATCATAAGGGACAGGGAACGTTCGAGGCCACGGCCACAGCGCGCGGCTTCAGGCTGAATGCAACTGCACGCAGCAACTGGCAACTCGCGCGCCCCCTCCTGGAGGAAGCTGCCCAGTAAGTGGACTATCGTGGCAAGGCCCCCTGAGTAAATGCGAGACGGGTCAAACCCCCCAACCGAGGACACCAGAGGAAGCAAAGCCCCCGCAGGAGACAGCGCCCTGCCAGCCCCACAGGACAGAATAGATTGCAGCGAGGCCCCTCGAGGACACCGAAAAACCAAACAACCACAAGGTGGAGGCGCGCCCAGGGAATGCATAACGGGCCACCGGGCGCCCCAACTCACACAAACCCCAAACCGCCCCAGCAATGGGAGACCCGGGCCTCAGAGCACCACCAACAGAAGGAGCGCCCCCGGGGGGAGGGGTGTTTCGGGCACAAGTATAACCACCAAAACACTGTGCAAACACGGACAAGGGAAGAGGAAAAACAAGACTGCCAGGAAGAGCCCCAGACCTCCTCGTCCATCCTTCTGTACACCCTTGGCTCGCTAAAGCAGAGCCTAACTAGCCCAGACCTGACACCGGGGAAGGAAAGGAGGATGGTCCTAGAGTCCTAGGGCCCGCTAGAGCAGGGCCACCAACCAGGGACCCCAGTTGCAACTACAGCAGGAACCCCTTACCTTAAACACGCTCTGGAGAATCTGTAGCGCTGAAGCAAAAAAACAGGCTGAGGGTTGGGCCGGCCCTCCTCTTATAGAGGTCAGGGGTGATAGGGGTCGGCCATGTTGGGAGGGGATGGGAGGCATGGGAGGCTAAATTTTGCTTTGGAGGGTTCTGGTGTGGAGCTGAAGCTCACTTCGTTAATCATGTGGCGAGGAAGACTTACGAGGAGGTAATAATCTTTAGACTATTGTTTGGAGCAAATTCTAGTTTACTCTTTCAAAACACATGTGGACAGCAGTAGATGCTAGAGAAGCACCTAAAGTGATCAAAGCTAAGGCCCTAGCAATCAAACCTATGACACCAGGTGAGTAAAGGTTACAATAGGGGAGGACATGAAATATGTCAGCGACAGAATATTTTTCTATGATAGAACCTGGTTAGAGGGAGCTCCAACCAATTGTACTTCACAGATTGATAACAGTCACAAATTGCATTTTTCATATTATTGCGCATCCTTCAAGAAGTGTAATACCTGCAAAATGGCAAAAATGAAAAAAGGCTGTGTCATTATCCCTTTCTTGTAGCAAGAAACATCCCACTACTGCAAAACAGGAATCAGGGCAGCAGGTGGACTGGTGGTGGTGTTCAGCAGCACAACATTCCCTTCCCCATGCACCTTGCGGCCTCTCACCCCTCAGCTAGCCTGGGCACTATAGCACCCCGACACCAGTGCTATTGTATGGTCCTCAATGACACCTGTAGCCGAGATCCTCCCCACTACACCAGTACTGTCCCTTGGAGCCCTAGACCTCAAAAAGACCTTTTCCCTACTTGACCTGCAGCAGAATTACCACTCTGTCCATGCACTGTTGGCCTCACCCTACCCTACCTGCACATCACACCGGAGTGGCAACAGGTAGTTGCAAGACCTGCATTAATCTCCAGATGCACACCTTGGGCCCCCATGGGACATCTCACCAGGAAATTCAACCTCAACTAAGATAGATGTGTTTCGTTTCCCCTTCGGTTTTTACCTGGTTTCACTGATTGTGAAGTTTAATTATTTCCCCTGACTAAGAAGTCTAAAACAGAAGAGTTTCAATCAGTCCATGAGCAAGCTCAGTAATGACTTGTCCACCATAGATCCTAGAGTGAGACTGGAGAGGGTAAAAATGAGACACATCTCTGGTTTGAAGTTCAGATAGGATATTCCGTCAGAAAAGCTTTTAGGTCTGATCTTTGGAAGTAAAGCTGCAAGCACAACCATTGCTAAAAATATATATAGAGGGGGCTTCGGCCAACAGTCCTATTGCTACAACCATACACAGAGAGGGCTTTGAGTTCACTCATTTCAACAATTGGTTTCTTCAAAAAACCTTTCTTATCCAGTGGCTTTGGACTTTATCAACCACCTTTTGGCTTAGCCAATGAAGTATTCTATTTACCTTTCACTAATTCTGTTGGTTGTTTGCGGGTATCTTTCCACCTTAACACCAGTGCTTGAATTAAGCTTGATGAAGGACTACTTTACAACCAAGGCCCTCTGTCTGCTCCTGCTGGCTTCTTCTTACAGTGTCTTGCTTTAATGTGCCAATGCTGCGATAGTTAGCACATTACCGTATGACCAGTTGGTTTAACCAATGCTTGTTTGAATGGGTGTGCATCTTGGAAATTCACACAAATAGAAACAAGCATAGTTCTTATGATGTTCTGTAATTGTTTATGGTGTTGTAAAAATTAAAAAGACCACACCACCACAAGCATTGATAATTTATATATTTCATTCCAAATAGATGCAAAATGCAGCTATCATTATTTTTGTTTCATGTAAAGGTCTAATTTATAGGAAAATTAAAAAACAGAATCCAGACTAAAATCTCTGAACTAAAGTCAATGATGTGGTTGTGTTTTGTGTTGGTTTTCATTCAAAATGCATATTTGTACTGCAACAAAATAAACTTGATATTAATGTCAGCCAGTAAGTCAAATACGTTTATTACGTTCTAAAAAAACCACATGAAAAAAGATACGCAATAAAATGTACAATCATCAGAATAAAACAATGATAGCAAAAACATTTAAAAAACAACCAGTAACCTATCTTCAGTTTAAAACGATTTCATCAATTATTTTGCTCTCCGTTAATTTCCATTCAAGCAGTGGTAGATGTCCACATAAACCAGAATATGACCTTATATTACTTTCATCAAAAAATGTCCATCATTTCTCAAATGTTCAACCTTTATGATACCAAAGTGGGCTGGTGAATGTATACACACAATATACATTACCAAACACAAGGACATGTTACAAAGATAAATAGAGATTCTGATTTGGTTCACTAATAGTAAGTAGGTAAGTAAGTAAGTAAAAGGCTTATAAAGCACATGAATGCTGGGGCGTCTTGGCGCTAGAGGAAGCAAGAAGGAGCAGAGGTTGAGAGTCAAGAGGCGCTTGGTCACTATTGGGGGGGAGCCAAGTTTCCTGAACTGGGACCTAGATGGAGATAGCCTAATATTGAGTGGAAGTTTGTTGCACAGCTTAGAGGCCATAAGGTGAGACTTCTGCCTCCCCATCTGGTCTTGTTAACTCTAGGAACATGAGCCAGAGCTTTGTTGGCTGATCTCAACATCCGGCAGGGGGCATGCCATTGGAATAATTTGTGGTGGTCATTTGGCCTACCCCCATAAAGGGCTTTATGAGCCAGGCAAGGGCCTTGAACTCAGTTCGCTGCTCGACTGGTAGCCAATGTAGATTTTTAATGACACCAGAAATGTGACTATATTTTGGAATTTTTAACAGAGTACGTGCAGAGAAGTTTAGAGAGATGGCGTTTGTCAACGCCTAGGTACAGGGCGTTACAGTAATAGTGTTCTAGTTGAGGGGATTTAACAACTTTTTCCACATCATAATCACTTTTTATTGCTCTTCCTCAAATTAACCATGCAGAAATCAAAAACTGCAAAGTGGCAAATGTCACTGATATCAATTTATCCAATTTAGAAATTCTTAGGACATTTAGGTGTCTAGTAACTGGACAATGTATTGAGAAGAACGTTATTGCCATTCAGTTATATAGCTTAAAAAGGTATTGAAAAAAATATCATGATTTTGTGAGTGTGTGCAGTCGTTAAAATCCTACATCGAAAGACACACCAGTTGCACGACCACAGTTGGATGGATTGGGCATTCTTACATCTCATTATCATGAGCAATGTGTCCCAAGATAAAGTGCAAAACAACATATTAAGCATACAATCAAATAGGGAGGAACAAACTCAATAAGTGAGTTCTAGAGCAGAAATAAAAAAAAATTGGAAGATTCACCACAAAAATTCAAAAGGTACATAAATTGTAAAGTGCAGATGCATAAAGTCATTGCCATGAAGGCTCTCAGCAAAAGGGCAATACAAAATAGTAGCCAAAAGCAAAAATATTCTAAGCCCCATTTAGCAGCAAAATCAATAATAAATTGGACAGCAATCCTAGTGGAACAGGAATTCATGTGGTTCACCCTCAACATTTGAAGATTTGTATAGGAAATCTTCTAATAGAATAGAATGAAAACTGCAGATTCAAAATGCTGTGAGCAAAAAGAAAATTGGGGGAAATCAGACAAGAGAAGGAATAAACATTATGTTGCCTTACCACCTAAGCACTATCCCACTACATGAATATTGATTCAGCCCGCTCTATGCTAATGACATCTGGAGATGACAGGAAAAGCTAGTTACAAAATAGCAATTAACTACTGTAATGAATGTAATGCAGCTAACAGAGAAAGAAACTTTGAAAGTTGAAACATTACGAGGAGCAAGATGGCGCCTGACTGACGGCCACGGCAATTGCCCCTTGCTGCCGGATTTTCTCTAAGCTGTATAATGAATGCCTAACAGCTCGGCCCACCCCAATAAGCAATTAGAAGTGTCCACCGATGACCTACCGATCGAGGAGTGCCGACTGCGATCTCCTAGCATTAGTGGAGGAACTTCTGGCTGTGGTCGTTGCGTCTGTCCGGCTGGTGCTAGCAGAACTTCGCCGGATTATGTCTGCGAGTGAGCGAAGAAACGAAGGAGGGCCGGATCCAGCTGGAAGGGTCGGGCGGGTCACAGCGGCACAGTGCACCAAACAAACCAAAGCCGGAAAGATGCCTCCAAAGTCCAATCGAGGAGTCCGTGGGAAAGCACCCGATGCGCAGGCAGAAGCCTGGGATCACACAGGGGCAACGGTGGCCAAGGGAGGCAGAGTAACGGGCTCTGCCAGCACCAGGGGGTTAGCTACCCAGGTCTCCCAGGAAGGCTCAAGGAAAGGTGAGAGCAGTGATGCCTGTAATAAGGGAGGAACAAGTGTAACAAGTGGAATGAGCGGAATAAGTGGCAGTGGTGCGGGGGCTAAAGGGACAAGAACCGGACTTAAAGATGTTGGAATGCGAAATAGCATAGTAGACTTTTTCTCTGCCAATCCAATTATTAGAAATGGCATTCCCATAGTAGGAGAAAGTGGGCAAATTGCGGTTAAGGTAATAAATGGGAAGCAAGCTCAACCGCAGCCCTGCCAGCCCGGTTCTATCCTGGATGTACCTCCAGCGAATACAGTAGGGAATGTGATTCAAGCTGATATTTCGGTTGATACCAGTCAAGTTGGCGGAAATAGCAGCTTGCCAGATAATACTAATCCGGTGCATGCTTACCTAGTGCAAGAGACTCAAATCAACAAGGATCAGCTGAATACGAGCAAACTAATAGAGGAGATCGTAGTAAATAATGACCCTGAAGATACGCTAGACCTAGGGGATACATTTTTTTCGGTCACTGATGGGTCTGAACTTAGCCTTTCCGAAGCAGAGGAGAGTAGTAATATTCAGCTCTCCAGCTCCTCTGCTAGCTCCAGCATGCCACAGAGAGATACAGTGGTCAGAAAAAAGAAACTTATGAAAAAACAGAGAGAAGGTCAAGCGCTGGAGAAAAGCACGGAGTGAGATCGCAGAGAAAGCAGAGGAAGCTTGGACCCTGCTTTGAAATAGGATTATTCCGCCACCAGGGCTATTTACCTGGATCAAACTGGCCAGGGGGGTAAGGAAGATGACGAAGCTGCACCCTCTCTAAAAATGATTTTTGATTCAATCAAACAATTGCAGGAGGAGACTCGTAAGGATGGATAGAAAAATAGATTGGCAACAAAGAAGCTTCAGGATGCAGTAAGGAAAATGGCTAAAGCTTGTACAGATATAAATACCAGGCTGACCCATGTGGAAGAACACACAAGTACATTAGAGGATTGCATGGAGAAAGCTCAGGTACATGCTGAGACATATCATAAGCAGTTTACAGATCTCCAATGGAAAATGGAGGTCTTTGAGAACAGGCAAAGACGCAACAACCTCCGTATTCTTGGTATTGAAGAAGACGTTGAAGGTGATGATATGAGGGCTTATATTTTGAGGCTGATGAAGGGTGCCTTTCCAGAACTTCAGCAATGGAACTGGGAGGCGCGTTCACCGCTTTCCTATGATGCTTAAGAAAACACCACACCCAAGTAGTGATAGAACTGCCATGCCAAGAGCAATTTTTATTTATTTTGGGAACTTTCTTCTTCGCGAAGAGGTCTATGCCAAAGCACGCCAAAATGCCAAATGGGTTTTTGAGAGCCAGTCTTTTTTTACGAGACCAGATTACTGCCGTGGAAAGACGTTGGCGATTAAGAGAGCTGATCCAGCCATGTCAAGCCATGGGAGCACAGGCATATTTGATGAACCCTGCAAGGCTTAAGATTATCTACAAGAATAAATCTAGGGTTTTTACTTCGGAGGTTCAAGCTAAAGCTTATATGGATTCTCTGAAACCCTAAGGAGACGGATAACTGGATACTCTTGGCTTGAAATACAGGAAGAGATTCCAAATGGGTCATTTGAGTTTTTAGGGAAAAAGCATTGTTTAAAAATTTAATACTGCAATAAAATAGATAAGGGGGAAAGCTTGCAGGGGGAAGATTGGGAGGATGGGTGGAGCTTAAAAGGGGGAAAAATAATAAAATAATAATAACTGCAAAGATGATAGCGAGAAAAGTTGGGCATTCAGTAAATCAGACAGTAAAACTAGACAGGAGGGCAGCAAGGGGGGGGAAATCTCAGGCTCCATCACAGAGACCTTAGGTCTGCTTGCTCCACATTATAGGAGGGAGGGCAGGGTGGCACTAAGAGGGGGGCTTTAGAGGGGGAAAACACTGGGGAAAAAACTCACCATCTAGTAAGGAATGCAACTTTGGAATCAAGGCATTTAAAAAAAAAAAGGGAACAGGGAAAGCTTCACTAAGTGGCAGGCACTCGGCAGTATGACAAATTCCACACAATATGCGAATAGTAACTATTAACGTATGTGGGTTAAATGATGCAGCTAAAAGAAGGATGGTAGGTGAATATCTCAAGAGGAGGCCATCGAAGGACATATTACGGACTTAGAAGAAGAATTAGTTAGTGCAATTGGCTCTAATCTTAATATCGAAGAGATTGCACAGAAACTGTCCTTAGGGGATATTATGGCCGCTAAAGCTGCTGGAAAATATTTGGCTTGGAAACAAACCCACCAACAAGAGTGTTACCTGTAGTTCCTCAATAAATGGAGAAGACTGGAAGTGAATCAGCAAGAGAGCTAGAGTGGACTACTCGAGTGCTATGTGCAAAGTGGGTAATCCTTTTGTTGGATATTAATGCCCTCACACACCCTTTCAGGTGTCATGCTTCATCATATGGGCTGCTCCTCGTCGGGCCGGCGGTGCAATGCCTAACGGGCTCCCTAAAAGGGGCACTTTATCGGAGTTCTTTTAATCCAACAGCCGTTTGGTGAAGTGCGGGTATGGGGGCCTAATGATTTGTAGATAAGAACAAGTGATTTAAAACAGGGTCGAGAGTACCAGTGTGGGAATTCAATTTTATTCTAAAGGTCTCCTTCCCTGATTAAAAAGGTGTATAGGCACTCGGTAGAGTTTAATGTCTCTAATTAGAGTGCTTAAAATTGGTGGTCAACATGTTTCTCGCCAAGAGCTCGTGCGCTCGCGATTCTTCAGGACCTATAAAACTATCTACAAAAAAGAAAGAGAGGGGGGGGGGACTATACGGAATATTAGTCTCCTAATCACAACAGATAATGTGAAGGAATCATTTAACTAGAATACCTGTCATGGTCTGGTGCTACCTGTAAAAAAGGGGAAGGACGGTAGGTTAAACAGATCATAGTAAAATCAGATTTGACCACAGGTAATTGATAAATGCAAAACAAACAACAAAGCAAAAAAGCTGTCGAGGTGATTCATCTTCATCACATTTAAAAGGATCAGTGGTGACTACTGATACATGAACGTCAAAAATCGTTCAATTTAAGTGGTGTACCAACAAAGTGAACTAAAGTGACTAATCACCTATGTGGAACAAATAAAATAAATAAACAGCGGCAGAAAAAGTCACAGGACTCACCCTATTCAGTAGGACTGCGGACCACAAAAGTACTTGGTGGGCTCTGCATGAGCCGAGGAACCTCTAAAAGTAGGTCTGAACCAAGAAGGTAGTGGACTTAATGGTGTAGAGCAGGGGAGGGAGAGTCACAAGTCACAACATTTGGAATAACATGAGAACACGTGGAGCAACAAGATTGCTGTGGATTTAATGATATTAGGCAGGGGAGGGAAAGTCACGGGTCCCCACAAAATGGACACACTTGGAAACACGTGGAGCAAAACTCATGCAGATAATAAATGAGAGGATCACCACGTCACCAGACTATGATCAAAAAAGTGTCTAGTAGATAACGGGGTGAAAACACTTTGACAAGGCTGTCATCCAGAGTGGCTAAAGAAGTCTCTATGAGGGTCTGTTGTAGGTAGCTGAAATCTTGTGTGTATGAGCGCTATCTCATATGTTTGCCACAATCGTGTAGTTCCTTGCTGGGAAACAAAGGTGGATAGCGAGTGGAAAGTCAAGACTAGAAATTAAAATTAACAAGTCTAACCAGACCGCTGATAGTTTACCCGTAGTGGAGAGTATGGCGTTTGAGTGCAACAGCCATCTCTAAAAGGTGCTAGCGGTGGTGGGGCTCAGCCATTACGTGGTGTCACGAGTACGTATAATGGTGTTAGAAAGGGAAAGAAAACGGTTATTGTACTCACGTCTGCCCCGCTCACGCTGCGTTTCTAGACCTACCCGAGCCACCGAGTCTGGGAGGTAGCGTCCGGGATATCACACGGGGATTATAAACATCCGGTCCGGTCACGTGATAATATCACGTGATCGTAACTAACCCACGGACATGAATTGGATTATCCGTGTGAAAACAGAAGATATCTGTAAGTTGTGGGTGAAAATGCACTGTTAAATGAGCCACCCTCAGGATATCATTAAATAAGGTTCTTTCATTCTGGAAACGAGGTCTGAAAAACTGTGGCGGCCATCTTGGATTGGGAGACAAAGTTTGTAAAAATAAAGTTTTGAATGTGACTCTCAAAGGTGCCCCGGGCTAAAAAAGGGTATAATAGAAACCTGGATAGCATATGGCCAGGAAGAGGGTTGGTAATGCGGTGCATTGAAAGTTTTTTGTTTGAAGGAAAGGCAAAATCAATTCTGCAAGTGTTGTCAGACTCTTGAGCTACGTAGCTGGATAAGTGAAGAACAATAATAATTTCTGAGTCTACTGGGATGTGTCAATCAGGATTTGAGTGACCCCCATGGAATATCATCATTGAGCCCAATGACGTTAGAAGACAGACGGTGGATCCATCTCTGTTCTTTCTTGAAGAGATTGTGTTGTGATAAATGAGGGTTGGCTTCTAGAATAAGCCATTTGACAGAATCTGGTGAGTGTCGCTTCTCTAGAAAATGGGCACTGATCTTAGTGTTCTGCTTGTGGCACCGAAAATTGCTACGATGTTTTGAGATTCGCAATTTTATCGGTCTTGTCATCATCCCTATGTAGTATAAGTTGCAGGGACATGTTATTAGGTATATGCAATTGCTAGTATTGCAGTTCGTGTGTGACCTCAATTCCCAGATGAAAGTAGTGTTAAGGGTGACGGTTTTATGTATCGACGTAAACGTGCATGCAGTGCACATACCACAAGGGTAGTGCCCTTTTACTGCAGGTAGTTGCCATAGTGTGCTCTGTGTTGGTTTGGTTTTGGGTCTGGGTCTGGTTTGTATAACCAGATCCTTAATGTTTTTGGAGCGTTTGTATGCAAACCGAGGTAGTTCAAGGTTCATTGTCCCTGTGTTAAGGATGTTCCAATGTTTCTTTAAAACCTTGGTAACTCGATTAGTGTTGGGTGAGAAAGTCGTGACACAGGTAAGGATGTTAGGGATGGTTGTCGTGTCTTCTCTGGGTTCCAAAAGGGCTTCTCTGTTATTATTCCTGGCCCGTTTTTTGGACTGAGTAATACTCTTCATTGGGTATTGTCTTTCCCTTAGGTTACGGGAAAGAATTTCTGCTTCACTTTTGAAAGCATCTATAGTACTGCAATTCCTCCTCAGTCTAAGAAACTGCCCGAAGGGTAGATTCTCTTTGAGTGCTCTGGGATGGTGGCTGGTGAAATGTAGCAGGCTGTTACGATCAGTAATTTTCCTGTAGAGAGTCGTAGAAAGAATGCCCTGGGTCAGTCTGATGGTTAAGTCGAGGAATGCAATTTGGGATGGAGATGCTGTAATAGTGAATTTGAGGTGTGGATTCAGATGATTGAGCCATGTAGAAAATGCTTCATAGCTTGTAGAATCTCCCGTCCAAAAAATCAAGATGTCATCTATGAATCGTTTCCATAGAAGAATATTATGACGATATGGATTCGTATCACAGAAAATATGTACCCCCTCAAACCAGGCCATGTATAAACAGGCCAGGCTTGGAGCAAAGGTACTCCCCATGGAAGTACCTTGGGTCTGGTGGTATAGTTGGCCTTTGAATTCAAAAAAGTTCTCTGTGAGGGCTAAGGTGGCACACTCCATGATGAAGGACACTGGAGTAGGTGATTCCCATGGATCACGTCCAAGTACTTCCTCAACCACTTCGAGAGTTGCCCTTTGTGGGATGTTTGTATACAGGGCTTCAACATCAAGAGTGATGAGGAAGTTGATGTTCTGGGTATCCTGGGTCTGATCCAGTAAGCGAAGTACGTCCGTCGTGTCTTGTATGTATGACGGTGTACGCTTAACCAGGAGTTGCAAAAAAAGATCGCAGAATTGCGAAAGAGGTTCAAGAATTGAGTTAATGCCCGAGACTATGGGGCGTCCAGGCACCGGTGTGACCCCCTTGTGAATCTTGGTCAGAATATAGAAATAGGGGGTCCTCGGTTCTCTTTTAATTAAGAAGGAAGCCTCCTTCTCACTTAGCCAACCCTGGCTCTCTGCTGAGTCGACTAGACCAGTTATAGTCGATTTTAAACGTTCAGTAGGGTTATTCGGAATAGGGGTGTAGTACTTCCTATTACTCAATTGTCGCAGACACTCGTTGTCATAATCAGTAGTGGTCATTATGACAGTGGCACCCCCTTTATCAGCCTGTTTTATGGTGATGGTAGGATCATTGGCCAGTGTAGTAATGGCAAGCCTCTCTGTTCTACTGAGGTTGTTGAACTGTTTGTGTCCAGAGATGGTTTTGATATCCTTTAGTACTGCCTGTTCATATGTCAGTACTTCATTGGGTATCATCCCTGCATGGGGAGTGAAGGTTGAGGGGTTATGTAGACCTGAGTCATTATCAGGTATGTGGTCTTTACCCTCAAAGAAAAATCTCAGCCGGATCTTGCGGAAGAATTGGTGTAATTCGCAAGTTTGGGTAAAGAGATCTACTTTGGGGGTGGGAACGAATCCCAATCCTTTTTGAAGGACATCATCCTCTATATCTGTCAATTGTCGAGATGATAAATTCACGACTAAGTTTGTTTTTTGTTGGTGTGACTCCTGGTCTCCACTCCCCGTTGGGGTGGTTCTTCCCATTGTACTCTTTTCTCTTGTGAGGCCCCTCTTCTTCGCCCTCGCCCTCTGCCCCAACCTCTGCCTAAAAAAGGTGAGGGCTGGTTCATGCCTTGGGGTGCAAATTGAGGTAGGCCGTGGGGGCCAAATTGAGGGGGGCCCTGTGGGTACATTGGGTATTGCCAAAAAGCTGGTCCCTGAAAAGGTGTTGGGGGAAAGAAATTGTATCCACGTCTGTTTTTCTTACCTCTAGACTGATTAGGTCTCGTATTCTCAGTACTAGAGTCACTATTGGTAGAGGATCCTCTTCTTGAGGAATCCGAATCAATATCTGATGGGTAGTTAGTGTTGGGCGGGACATAGTCTGCTTTAAGATAAGGGTAGACTTTCTCCTTATCAAAGCGTTTGATGTCTTTTTGGAAACAAACCCACCATGAGTTTAGCGAACAAGTTGGTCACATCCTTGCAGTGAGGACCAGACAGATAGCTACTAGGGGAGATATCATTGAAATTAAAACATCTGAGGGGACTGTTGCTAATACCCCTATGGTGATCTGTAAAGTATTTTATGGCTTTCATCAAAATTTATATAGTGAGGATACTGCCAGGGATCCTAAAGATTTAAGGGATTACCCAGAGTTAGCCCCTATTGAAATGTTTTCTACAGGAGATTCTATAGCCATGGATGTTAGCTTTATGGATGAGGAAATCCAGGGAACTATTAAAGATTTACCGTCGGGCAAGGCGGTAGTCCCTGATCTTATTCCTATAGAATTTGATAAAACTTTCTTTGTGGTTTAGAGGGAAGCTCTATGTTGTTTAATGTGCCAGGTACAGAATGGACAAACTCCTCCGCAATCCTGGGGAGAAGCGAGCATGATTATTTTCTTAAAGAAAGGTAAACCCCCAAATGAGCCAGGATCTTATAGGCCTATTAGCCTAATGAATAGTGATACAGAAATGTATTCCAAAATTTTAGCAAACCGTCTTAGCATAATTATAGGGAAGGTGATCTCGCCCCTCCAGCATGGCTTTATCCCTGGGAGGGGGACCGAGGAGCACATTAGGAGAGTCTGCGCCTTGTTGGACGGTACATCAGCCACACGAGACCCTATGGTGCTTATACTGCTTGATGCGGAGAAGGCATTTGATAGTGTCTTGTGGGGCTTTCTCTGGTCGGTACTGGAGAGTGTAAATATTGGCAAGGGATGTATAAGGGCCAAACAGGCGCTGTATAAGAATCCTAAGATTCGACTCCGCCTAATGGGAGGACAGAGTGATTCAATGGACATTAAGTGAGGAACCAGGCAGGGGTGTCCGTGTTCGACCCTCCTTTTTGCCTTTTATATTGATCCCTTTATCAGGAGAATAGAGCTAAATAAAGGTATTTCCCCAATAAGGCTTAACGGATTTGAGACGAAGATCTTGGTGTATGCTGACGACATTGCAATTATGACCGCTAACCCCTCTGTTGCGCTATGTGAAATAGAACATGAGGTAGAGTGTTTCGGGGCAGTTTCTGGCTGGGGAAAGACGCAAATTGTTGTTAACGCAAGGATTAATCTGGAAGACTCATGAGTGACCGAGTCGGCCACCTATTTAGGGGTTGTTATTACGTCAGACCTAACAAAAGTTGTTGAAATGAATTTAGCACCTGTGATCCAGAAGTCAAGAAGGGATCTTGATAGGCTGAATAATTTACACTTCTCAATTGTGGGAAGATGTAATATTATCAAAGTGATATTTCTTCCAAAAGTTTTATATTTGTTTAGAACGATACCCCTGAAGTTTGACAACTCCTGGATCAAAGAAATGGAGAGAATGATAAACAGGTTTATCTGGGCTCAAGCGAAGACGAGAAGGGCACTTAAATTCATGACCCTTCTCAGAGAGAAAGGAGGTTGGGCAGTGCCTGATTTAAAAGCATATTACTGGTCTGCGGTACTACAATATTTGTGTGGGCTGCTGGGAGGCATTGTTATTGATAGGTGGAGGGAAGATGCGGCAGTACCAGATGTATATGACCTACTTATAGACGGTGAAGTGCGTAATTGGCTTCTGAAATTTAGTGAGGCCAGCTATTACAAAAAAGTTAAATTTAAGACCTTAGGAGCAGCAATATCAGTCTGGACCTCTGTCAGGAAAACGCTGGGATTGGGAAGACTGAACCACTACACTCCTCTATTTGGGAATCCAACCTTATCCGAGGTTTTTCATGATAGTGTAATGAGGCGGTGGGATGGGCTGGGTGTTAAAACAGTTGGCGACATGATAGATCCTGATGGTATAATCACATTCGAAAGAGCTCAAACCCAGTTTAATTTGGATCGTAGGGAATTTTTTTAATTTTTACAGATTCGTTCGGCTCTTGTAAAGAAAAGTGGGGGAACAAGAGCCTTTAACAGAGACACAGTTATGGATAGGGTGCAAAATCCCGAAGGGTGCTCTATAACCCAGATTTATAAAGAGCTTAGCCAATATCAAAACGATGATTTGGATAAAGACTCTGAGAAATGGCGGGGGAAGCTTGGTATTGAAGGGAGCGAGTTAATAGTCTTACTTAAGTTAGGATGCACGGTATTGAAGGTAGCTAATCTACAAGCTCAGCACTTTAAAACCATTTTTGAACTTTATTAAACCCCCGCAAGAATAGCTCAGTGGGGAGGGACAACGGGTATTTGCTGTCCGCTTTATAGCTGCACGGAGGATGACACGGTACATATGTTTGCCTCCTGCCCAAGGTTGGATCCGTTAAAAAGGGCAATTGAGCAGTTTATGAGACAAACCTTGAGGATCCAAATCAGTTTAAGCAATGAACTGCTGGTTTTAGGCGTAGGTAGGGTTGGTGACCAAGTAGTATGAGTTTTTATTTTTAGCTATGGCGGTTGTTAGGATCTGTGTTGCAGCAGCTTGGAAGGATCCTAATCCTCCTACCTTCCAACAATGGGTATCACGGCTCTTAGCTATTTATAGTTTGGAAAAAGCCCTTTATGAGAAGAAAGGGTGGAAGGCTATGAAACTGGGTAAACGTATTTGGGCCCCAGTTACCGTTTGGAAGGCCAGGTTGGAGCGACCCCAGCCATAACTTTTGATTATAATATTAGGTTTTGTTTTGGTTAAAAAGAAAAAAAAGAACTGCATATGTTTTATTGATTGGGGGTTGTATTTTTGAACATAGTAGATTTATTGAACTTTCTGGTTGCCTTGCTGAAGTTTTGCTGAAGAAGATATAGCTACTCGTCAGGTTGTTGGAGCCTGAGAAAAATTTTGAATAATATTGTACGATGTTGCTTCGTAATGATGATTGGAAAAAAGTGATGGTGAAAATAAAATTTAAAAAAATAAAATAAAAAAAAGAAAGTTGAAACATTACTGAGGCAATGTTAGAGTGTCTTCTTTGAGAACAACGCAATTTAGAAAAAATAAACCTGACTTGCATGAATATGAGTAGCAGAAACACTAATCAGTCAATTGTGAACAAGATGGCATTGAGGCCTAGCTGAGGCCTATTTAGCATTAGCCAAGAAAAGGCATCATAACAGGTCATAACAAAATTGGTTTCAAGCCATAGCATAATATGTGTCGACATGTAAATTCGAGTGTAAATCTATATTATGCATGCTGTTAATAATGCACAAATAACATTAATGAACAAAAAGCTCTACAACTCAATAAAGACACAGATACCAATAACAAAAATGTCACTGAAAAAATAAATTAAAGAAATAACAAATGTTGCCCACACCTTAAAAGGAAGGAAACATAACCACAGTCACTAAAACCAAAATATCAAACATCAGTAAATCAACATAATTTTAAATAAACTAAACAATGTTATATATGTAGAGTCAAAATAAAATTAATATACATTAAACATAGAAGAAAAAAGACTACTTAGCATTTTTTTTTTTTTTTAAATTTTTTATTGAAACAATAAGTCAGTTACAAGCATGGGCCTACAACCACCAGGGCCGGCCGCTAGATTCAGAAAGGATCGTACATTAGTTAAGGCAGTAGGCGACTCCTGGGGCCCAGCCCCGTAAATGGCTCAGGATAGCTCGAAAGAAGCAGGAGACATACATTTAACATAAATAACAACTAAAAACAAAAGGCGAGGCATAAGGGCAAAAAGCGTGGGTCAGGCTACATCCGGGGGACTTTACTCCGAATCTTCAATTAGCTATCAACAGGAGGGAGTACTGAAAGATCGGGGGGGGGTAACGGGAGAGGAACATCTATATTCGATTATTACAACCAGTTGCAAGGAACCATCAAGGGTCAGGGGGACAAGGCAATATCGGTGTCCACTAGGGGGGGCGTACAGATACCCCCACGATACGCGTTCCATTGCCCCCAAATTCTACCCCATGCCCCGGGTTTACCGCGGGCCACATACACAGTCTTCTCCCTGAACATACACCAGTCCATGTTCTCCTTCCATACTGACACGGTGGGTGGCCGCTGGGAGCCCCAAAGCTGCGCAATATCCCTCTTGGCAATCATGTATCCCAGGGCCGCCCACCGAGTCTGAGCCGCGTTATAATCATTGGGCTCCCACACATTCAAGACACAGCGACGCACCTCCGGCAGCAGCGCAACCCCGGTGACTTGTCCCATGACCCCATGAACCCGACGCCAGTATTCCGCCACCTCCCGGCACTCCCAAAGGATATGGAGAAAGGTGGCACTGAGCCCACACCCCCGCTTACAGAGCCCATCTTCCGAGAATCCCATCGAGACCAGACGGGGGCCCGTCACATACACCCGGTGGAGAATCTTTAGCTGGACCAGGCGGAGACGGGCTGGAATGGCTACTTCCTTGGGGGACGATAGTGCGGACTGCCAGTCCTCGTCGTCTAATTCCACCCCGTCCCCCGTCCACGTCTCCCGAAGGCGCACCAAGAGGTCAGCCCGATTATTAATAAGTTTTTTATAGATTAAAGAGATAGTACTGTCGGGGACATGACCATCGAGTATGCGGTCCTCGAGGGGCGAAGAGGCAGGGATCTTGGTCCCCTCCCCAAAGACAGAGAGCAGGGCGTGCCGAACCTGGGCGTATCGGAAGAACTCCTTTTCCGTGAGTTCGTATTCGCTCTGGAGCGCCGCGAAGGTCTTAACCGCGCCCTTCATCCATAAGTCTCCCACTCTACTGATGCCAATCGTGTCCCGACGGTCAAACCCCTTCGTTGTCCAGAGGCTTCCCAGTCGGTCGGAGGCAAATAAAGGAGTAGCACATGTTAGTCGCTCACTCCAGCCCATGGCTACATTGGCCGCCTTCCAGATCCGTACCGCGATCTTAGTAGGGCCCGTCAGGGTCCGTCCAGCCGAGCGGGAGTAAAGCGCCCTGTTATAGTTCCCACCGGGGAGCAAGAATTTATCCATCTCATACGCCGGATTCAAGCCAGGCGCATACGTGGCATGGTTAATGGCCGATAACTGCGAGGCCCAATAATACCTGCGAATGTCGGGAAGCGCGATGCCCCCATCGTACCAGGGGAGAGTAAGCTTGGCCAGGGCGATACGCGCCCGTCCGTCCCACACCAGTCTCCTCTGCAGGCTCTCCATCTCCCGAAAGTAGGCCACTGGAATGATGTCGAAGGAGTTCTGAAGTGCATAGAGGAATCTGGGAAGGGACATCATTTTAAACAATGCTGCCCGACCCAGTGGGGACAAGGGCAGCCTACACCACCGCGCCGTGTCTTCCCTCAAACGCCGAAGTGGAAGCAGGAGATTGTGCTCATAGCGAGCCACCGGGTCCAACGAGACGTGTATCCCCAGGTATTTAAAGCCGGACAGAGATATTTGAATCGGAAGCCGAGGCGGCAGGAGAGGGGGGCCACCGGAGATAGGATAGACACAGGATTTAGACCAGTTAATCGTGAGACCCGAATTTCTCCCGTAGGAAGTCAGAACATCGAAGAGAACGTTAAGCGACTGCCGCGGCGAGGTAAGATACAGGAGAATATCGTCAGCATATAACGAGACCCGATCCTCAAAGCCCGGGGCCCACCGGATCCCCCTGATCGAGGGCTCCCAGCGGAGCCAAGCAGCGAGTGGCTCCAGGGCGAGAGCAAAGAGCAGAGGGGACAACGGGCACCCCTGCCTCGTACCCCTACCGAGAGCGAAGGGCCAAGAGACCCGCCCATTAACCACCACCTGAGCCATGGGTCCCGTGTAGAGAAGCTTCACCCAGCCAAGAAACCCCTCCCCAAAGCCGAATTTGGTCAAGGCAGCCCAGAGAAATGGCCACTCGATGGTGTCGAAGGCCATCGTGGCATCTAAAGAAACCAGCACGGCCGGTTCGGAGAGGTATTCTGCCCTGGCGAGGGCGCCATGGAGACGCCGCAAGTTGAGGGCGGTGTTGCGATGCGGGATGAAGCCGCATTGATCAGGATGAATCAGATTGCAGATGACGCCCAACAAACGATTGGCAAGGACTTTAGCCAGGATTTTAGGCTCTGCATTTAGCAGTGAGATAGGCCTGTAGGAGGCACAGCGGTCCCGCGGCTTACCTTCCTTGGGGATCACGACTATCGTGGCCAGTCGCTGGTCGAGCGGAAGGGAACCGGCCTCAAGGGACTCCTGAAACATACGACGGAGGAAGGGCGCTAGTTTATCCGGGCGCAACTTATATAATTCGATAGGGAGACCGTTGGGACCCATGGCCTTGCCCGAGCGAAGGGATCGAATCGCAGTCGCTATTTCATCTACCGACAAGGGAGCGTCCAGCCGCTCACGGTCCTCGGCGGACAGGCCGGGCAAAGCAATGTCCCTCAGTAGAAGGCAAGAGTCTTCCTCATCCCTATCAGTCACCGGGGAGTACACGGTCCGGAGGTGGTCGGCAAAACATTCCACAATCTCACCAGGCTCAGTCACACACACTCCATCCGAGACACGCAACTCCGGGACCACACAATTCACTCTCTCCTTCTTGTCCAGCCACGCAATCAGCTTTCCCGCCTTGTCCCCGGCATCATACAATCGACCCTGCTGCTCCCTATACATAGTTTTGGCAGCGTCAGTGACAAGAGATCTGTATTCAAACTGTTTCAGGCTGAGGGCGTGGAGCCCGTCCGGAGTGACACCCGCCTCCAAGGCCGACTCCAGCCCCGAGATGTCAGTCTCCAGCTTCACCACCGCCTCACTCCTGAGCTTCTTAGCCACCACTATCTGGGAGAGGGCGTGTCCGCGGATTACGGTTTTAAAGGCTTCCCACAGGGACATTGCAGACAACACCGACCCCTCGTTTTCAAGAAAGTATTGGTCCATAGCCTTAACCAGACTATCGCGAGTCGTAGGGTCTCGCAGGTACCACGGGTTAATGGGAGCGATCCGCCCTGCAGACCGCGACTCGGTGTCAAAGAGAAGCCACAGCGGGGAATGATCGGAGATACCCCTCGCCAGGTGCCTGACCTCTCGAATTCGACCCGTCTGCGCCGCGGGCATAAGGAAATAGTCTAACCTAGAAAGACTCCCATGTGCCCCAGAGTGAAAGGTGTATTGACATTGGGTCGGATGCATTAATCGCCAACTATCCACCAGGCCGAAGGTCTCCAACAGACCACCTAGCCAAGCCTGGGCAGCGGGGAGGGCCCTGGGTGGGTGACGATCCAGGTCACCCGAGACCACCGAGTTAAAGTCCCCGCCCATAAGCAAAAGACTGCCCGGAAGTTCAAGCAGCATTCGACCCAAGTCCGCGAAGGTGGAGTTCTGGAGGCCCGGGGGGACGTAAACTGAGACCAGGGCAAGGGGATGCCCCTCCCACCTCCCAGTCAGACAAACATAACGCCCTCTGTCATCTGAGACTACCCTGGTGATCTCCAACGGAAGTGAGGATCGCAGGAGAATGCCCACCCCCCTGGAGCCAGTTGTGAAACCAGAGTGAGCCACGAGGCGGTATCCCCCCCTGTTCATTGCATGGCAGACATTACCAACCAGATGCGTCTCCTGGATAAACACCACATCAGGAGTCAGACGACGCAGATACTGCAGTACTACACCCCGTTTGATACGGTCCCCCAACCCATTGACGTTCCATGACATCAGCTTCAACCCGTCCCCCCCCATCCCCTCCAATAGATCAAAGGTCCCCCCGCAAGTAGCACAAGTCCCAAAAGTGGAAGAAAATCAATACCTCGCCCTGCAAACAAAAAACACACGACAAAACAACCCCTCCTTCCCCCCCACCCCCCCCAACACCCAACTCCCCCCACCCTGCACCCCTGCGGGCCAAAAAACCCCCCCAACTTGCAGTGTGCCTGTCGCCCAACTAACCCCAGTCTACAAAAAGACCCCGGAGGAGGAAAGGGACCCGTCCCCGCCCGCCCCCCGTACAGGTCCTAGCAAAACACACTGAACCAAAGAAGTACAACCCAGCTGAGCAGTGCAAAATGGCAAAATCAAGGACCAAGAGTCACTCCAAAGGGGACCCGTCACCGTTGGCACGTGCAGAGGGCCCGGGACGGCCACCTCTGTCCGGTAGCGAGTCCAGCCAGTCACTCACGGCCACAGGAGAGTCAAAGAAGGCAGTCCGATCCTCATGTTCCACTCGGAGTTTGGCAGGGTAGAGCATAGAGTACTTTAGGCCCAGCTCACGAAGACGACGTTTCACCCCCTGGAATCCCATCCGCTGTTTCTGGACAAGTTGAGTAAAGTCCGGATAAAAGTTAATGGATGAGTTCTCATGTCGAACCGGGCCATGGACACGTGAGGCCTGCAGAATCGCATCCCGGTCTCTGTAGTAAAACAGTTTGGCCACGATAGGCCTCGGGGGGGCCCCCGGCCGTGGCCGCCCGCCCGGAACTCGATGAGCCCGCTCAACGGCAAAGAATTTACTCAAGCCCGCAGGGGTCAGCTGTTGGAGGATGAGTTCCTCGACCAGGAGGTCAACCGGGCGGTCGTCGGAGGACTCCGGTACGCCGATGACACGGATGTTGTTGCGTCGGGCCCGTCCCTCGAAGTCCTCCAGCCGCCGGGCCATCTGATCATTGACCACCTTGATGTCACCAAGCGCGGCCTGCAGGCCCGACACATCCGCACCAAGGGTGGAGGTCCGCGCATTGAGAGTTTGAACCCTCTCGTTTGTTTTGGAGAGATCCGCCCGTATTAAGGTGACATCAATCGCCACCGTATCGATCTTGCGGGCCAGGGCCTCGTATTGCGTGGCGATGGTCTCCCTGATGCCATCAATGGCGCCCATGATATCCTGTAGGGAAAGTTCCGAAGAGACGGATGTGCCCCCACCGGCGGCGTCTGAGGGGGGACCGGCCGTTCCAGTGGAGCCTCTGCCCTGAGTGTAGCGGTCCATGTTGTTGGTCTGGACCGATCCCCCACGGAGGGAGGCCTTAGTCTTACGCCCCTCGGGGCCCCCCTTGCCCCCCATGTGGTCACAGACTCCGAGGGGGACCGCCGATCAAAAGTAGCTGAGGTACAGGCCCTGGAAACCAGCGCCTCACCCGAGGCAACAATATGGCGGTGCGGGGGGACCCAAGGCGATAGGCACTCTAGTGGCAGGTGGAGACAAAGCCTTGTGCAGAGGTCGAGGAAACACCCCGCCACCTCAAGCGCTCCACCGGCCAGCCCCCTGAGGTCTGAAAGTGAAACCGAAAGTGGTCGAGCGGCCCCTGGCACCGAGCCGCAGCCGCTGTTGTTCAATTGCGACACGGCTCCACGGTTCACCTTCGCCCCGGGCACCTCCGTCGGGTGGGTCCCAAAAGTTCAAACAACGATAACTCAGGATTCCCAGGTCCGATTAAATTTCTGAAAAGAGATACGTGCTCAGCCGGTCGTCATCTCCCAGATTCCATAAACCACGTCAGGATATTGTCAGGATAAATTCCGAGGAGCAGCGAGGGTCCGGGGAGCCCTGTGCTCACGCGACCATCTTGGATGCGCGCTAGGCTCCTCCTCCTCCTACTTAGCATTTTTGATAAAAGGTGCTAAAAAAAAAATATCAAACTAGTCTACAACCAACCTATCAAATGTAACTTAAAGTATTTAACAAACGGAAATGCTTCTGCAATTAAAAATAGTATAGAAAGGTCACAACAACACACGAGAAAATGCTTCCTAAAAAACAACAGGACAGTGGCAATCTGCCGGATTCCAAACCTACAAAAAAGACTTCAGCACTTCGATGAACCAGTAAAAACTACAAAGTAAGTTTTACATAAATGAAAGTTAAAAAAAAAAAAACTAATCAAAATCAAAACTATGGGCTTGATTTAGATGTTGGCTGGCAGGGTTTTACTCCATCAGGGTGATGAACTAAAGTACTCTAGCGCCCTGACAGAGTCCCCATGTGCTAAATTTTGAAATATATGCCAGTCCAGGAGATGTCTCTAGCATTGGCTGTTCTTGATAATGCATTGTAAGTTTAACAAACAACTTTGTCAACATGACGCAGCCGCATGCCAACGTACAATGTTTTTTTACTATTTTCCAGAACACAAATCCAAAGTGGGATTTTGTTAAGGAAAACAAAGAAAACAATGCCCCCCTCACCATAGAAGTTTTCTTCCATGGTGAGGGAGGCCTTTTGCAATTTTTACTGCCTCTAACCCCCAGGTTTTCCCAAAGAGACAGAGTAAGGGCCGTCAGAAGTTTATGTTGGTGGTGGAGGCGGAATAGTCTCAGCCATCAACATAATGAAGATCTGCCCAACTCTAAATGAGGCAGGTGAACATTTAGGTGCCGATCACGATCCGGCAAAAAATTCCCCCGTGCGACTCGTATCGGGTCTTTTTACCGTACGAATCGTACAAATGCCGTACGAACTGGCAATCACGATTCGCATGGTAAAAAGTCCATACGACCCGCACCGGGAATCATTCCCCACACGTCCTCGGGTCGGAAAATGTGTCCGACACGTCCTCGGACGATTTACCTTACAAACGTAAAAATCCAAGTCCGACCGAGGAATCACGATCCATCCCGTGCGTCCGAGCCTACAACCGTATGGAAAAAACACTGTCCGCACCGAACACCAATAGCAACCATGGAGACATGTGCCCGCATACGCGCCCAACACTCCCCCCAGCCCCCGTACGTCCGACACGTACCCCCCGTATATGTATACCCCCACCCGTCTATGTACACCCCAGTACGTTCCAGTCGTACCCCCACCCCAGTACGTGTCGTACCACCGTCAATGTAAACCCCCCCACCCCTGTACGTGTCGTACCACCGTCTATGTACACCCCAGTACGTTCCAGTTGCACCCCCACCCCAGTACGTGTCGTACCCCCCGTGTACCTACACCCCAGTACGTTCGAGCCACACCCCCACCCCAGTACGTGTCACAGCCCCGTCTACCTACACCCCAGTACGTTCCAGTCGTACCCCCACCCCAGTACGTGTCGTACCACCGTCAATGTACACCCCCCCACCCCTGTACGTGTCGTACCACCGTCAATGTACACCCCCCCACCCCTGTACGTGTCGTACCACCGTCCATGTACACCCCAGTACGTTCCAGTCGTACCCCCACCCCAGTACGTGTCGTACCACCGTCAATGTACACCCCCCACCCCTGTACGTGTCGTACCACCGTCCATGTAAACCCCCCCACCCCTGTACGTGTCGTACCACCGTCAATGTAAACCCCCCCACCCCTGTACATGTCGTACCACCGTCAATGTACACCCCCCCACCCCTGTACGTGTCGTACCACCGTCAATGTACACCCCCCCACCCCTGTACGTGTCGTACCACCGTCAATGTACACCCCCCCACCCCTGTACGTGTCGTACCACCGTCCATGTACACCCCAGTACGTTCCAGTCGTACCCCCACCCCAGTACGTGTCGTACCACCGTCAATGTACACCCCCCCACCCCTGTACGTGTCGTACCACCGTCAATGTACACCCCCCCACCCCTGTACGTGTCGTACCACCGTCCATGTACACCCCAGTACGTTCCAGTCGTACCCCCACCCCAGTACGTGTCGTACCACCGTCAATGTACACCCCCCCACCCCTGTACGTGTCGTACCACCGTCAATGTACACCCCCCCACCCCTGTACGTGTCGTACCACCGTCAATGTAAACCCCCCCACCCCTGTACGTGTCGTACCACCGTCTATGTAAACCCCCCCACCCCTGTATGTGTCGTACCACCGTCAATGTACACCCCCCCACCCCTGTACGTGTCGTACCACCGTCAATGTACACCCCCCCACCCCTGTACGTGTCGTACCACCGTCCATGTACACCCCAGTACGTTCCAGTCGTACCCCCACCCCAGTACGTGTCGTACCACCGTCAATGTACACCCCCCCACCCCTGTACGTGTCGTACCACCGTCTATGTACACCCCCCCACCCCTGTACGTGTCGTACCACCGTCAATGTAAACCCCCCCACCCCTGTACATGTCGTACCACCGTCAATGTACACCCCCCCACCCCTGTACGTGTCGTACCACCGTCTATGTACACCCCAGTACGTTCCAGTCGTACCCCCACCCCAGTACGTGTCGTACCACCGTCAATGTACACCCCCCCACCCCTGTACGTGTCGTACCACCGTCTATGTACACCCCCCCACCCCTGTACGTGTCGTACCACCGTCAATGTACACCCCCCCACCCCTGTACGTGTCGTACCACCGTCCATGTACACCCCAGTACGTTCCAGTCGTACCCCCACCCCAGTACGTGTCGTACCACCGTCTATGTACACCCCCCCACCCCTGTACGTGTCGTACCACCGTCTATGTACACCCCAGTACGTTCCAGTCGTACCCCCACCCCAGTACGTGTCGTACCACCGTCAATGTACACCCCCCCACCCCTGTACGTGTCGTACCACCGTCTATGTACACCCCCCCACCCCTGTACGTGTCGTACCACCGTCAATGTACACCCCCCCACCCCTGTACGTGTCGTACCACCGTCCATGTACACCCCAGTACGTTCCAGTCGTACCCCCACCCCAGTACGTGTCGTACCACCGTCAATGTACACCCCCCCACCCCTGTACGTGTCGTACCACCGTCTATGTACACCCCCCCACCCCTGTACGTGTCGTACCACCGTCTATGTACACCCCAGTACGTTCCAGTCGTACCCCCACCCCAGTACGTTCCTGGCGCACCCCCAACACAACCTCCTAAGTACGGAGCGCACCCCATGCCCCAACATCACAACCGCATGTACGAGTCGTGCAAAGCCACACACAAGGACCAAATCGTACAACCAAATGGCCCATGTACACACCGTACACACGCTCAAAACGCACGTACACAACAAGGACAAAACAAAACAACTCAACAATACACCATTCGAAAGGCACACAGCCACTAAACATGGCCAACAACCACTAAAATAACACAATCACTGACCTGCAACTGTCAAAAACAAACAGAGGCCCAATACACCACCACTCCTTATAACACACCCACCCAAAATTCAAACACTGCCACACCCACCCATGGACCAATAAAAAGGGCCCACACACACAAACCATGAGCCTTTGCAACAGACCCACTGCTGCCAGACACCACAGAACCAGACTACAAGCGACACCACATCTTACACTTGCACACCTTCACACGACCACCCTCACAAACACCCTCTCATCACATTCACACACACACACAACCATCCACACCCCCCCCCAACATCCACACACCCCCACACCCACACCATCCCCACCCACACCCCTCACCATGCCCACTACCAAGAATCCAAAGTTCAGTCACCGAGAGTTGGAGGTCCTTGTTGATCAAATCCTCAGAGTCGAGCCACAGATCTTTGGAACATTGGTCAGAAGCACCAGCCAGGCAGCCAAAACAGCCATGTGGCAGACCATCGTCGATGCTGTGAATGCTGTTGCGGACACCAGGAGGACCAAGCAGGATTGCCAGAACAGGTGGTACGATCTGCGGAGGAGGGTCAGAGCCAAGAGACAGGAGGAACACGACCAGGCCAACGCCACCGGAGGAGGGCCCTCCCGCAGACCCGTACAGTACCATCCCTGGGAGGAGAGGGTGATGGCCATACTGCCGGTGGAGGCAGTTGAAGGAGTAGAAGGACTCCGAGACCCGGGTGAGTACACAAACAACGCACCTCACATGGGGGGAACTGCAACCACAACCAAAATTACTAACAGGCACGCAACCACCACAAGCCATCGCATGACTCAACCACACTCCATGAGCAGGCACATGCCACTGCTGCCACCATGCCCCATGCACCCAGCTGGACAATGTCAAGTCACAGGCCACAGAAGACAACAACACATGACACGGTAACCCGGATGGCGGGAGTGTGGGCACCAAGAATCACATAGTGCGACTCCAAAGCAGACAACAATGCCCTCTGCCCATATGGCCTAGGTCACAGCCAGACAAACACTGTGTCCCAACACAGGAATGACTTGCCAGCAAATGGCGGACGCCTTGCATCAACACATGGGGGTGAAGGCACTGTTTTGCACATGCCAGCAGCTAATGAACAGCCAACAGTGTGAAAGAGTGGCAGCACACACCACCACAGCAGCAGCGCACAGACACACAGCAGACAAAATGGGTGCCTGGAGATCAGAAACAAACTCACATCAACAGGCCAAGGGCCACTCAAAGATCTGCTAACAGTGTGTGCCCAGGAAGCTGGGCCAAGGTGACAGAGGGTGACACACGGAGGGAGGGAGAGGGGGACACAGAGGGAGGGAGAGGGGGACTGAGAGGGAGGGAGACACAGGAAGATGGACAGAGGGAGGAGGCTGACACACAGAGGGAGGGAGAGGGGGACACAGAGGGAGGGAGAGGGGGACTGAGAGGGAGGGAGACACAGGAAGATGGACAGAGGGAGGAGGCTGACACACAGAGGGAGGGAGAGGGGGACACAGAGGGAGGGAGACACAGGAAGATGGACAGAGGGAGGAGGCTGACACACAGAGGGAGGGAGAGGGGGACACAGAGGGAGGGAGAGGGGGACACAGAGGGAGGGAGAGGGGGACACAGAGGGAGGGAGAGGGGGACTGAGAGGGAGGGAGACACAGGAAGATGGACAGAGGGAGGAGGCTGACACACAGAGGGAGGGAGAGGGGGACACAGAGGGAGGGAGAGGGGGACACAGAGGGAGGGAGAGGGGGACACAGAGGGAGGGAGAGGGGGACTGAGAGGGAGGGAGACACAGGAAGATGGACAGAGGGAGGAGGCTGACACACAGAGGGAGGGAGAGGGGGACAGAGAGGGAGGGAGAGGGGGACAGAGAGGGAGGGGGACACAGGAAGATGGACAGAGGGAGGAGGCTGACACACAGAGGGAGGGAGAGGGGGACAGAGAGGGAGGGAGAGGGGGACAGAGAGGGAGGGGGACACAGGAAGATGGACAGAGGGAGGAGGCTGACACACAGAGGGAGGGAGAGGGGGACACAGAGGGAGGGAGAGGGGGACACAGAGGGAGGGAGAGGGGGACTGAGAGGGAGGGAGACACAGGAAGATGGACAGAGGGAGGAGGCTGACACACAGAGGGAGGGAGAGGGGGACAGAGAGGGAGGGAGAGGGGGACAGAGAGGGAGGGGGACACAGGAAGATGGACAGAGGGAGGAGGCTGACACACAGAGGGAGGGAGAGGGGGACACAGAGGGAGGGAGAGGGGGACACAGAGGGAGGGAGAGGGGGACACAGAGGGAGGGAGAGGGGGACAGAGAGGGAGGGAGAGGGGGACAGAGAAGGAGGGAGACACAGGGAGAGCAAATCAGTCCTTTGGTGTGTGGGAATGTCTGCTCGTCAGCAGGTGGACTGCGTGCATGTAGACAAGGGTGCCCAGTGCCAGAACCCCCCCTCTTCATCATGGCAAAACGCAGGGCCATGTTACAACCTGTACACGAGCACAAGGACAGCCACCTGCATCATATGAGTGTGTGGATCCACTCCATGTGCACATGTACAGTGCTACAAGGAAGGCGCAAACGCATAGCTCGGCACACATGCACACTCCACTGCTGACTGCAGTCACACTTGACGCAGCAAGTAAGACTGTGCCACACATAGTTAAAGGGGCCAAATTGGTGCCCAAGGGACACACACATGCACAAGTGCACTGTGAGTGGAATGCAAGACAGATCCTAATTCCAAGAGGAAATGTGCCAACTTTGTAACGGATGCAACATGGATGTTGCATGGATCAAAAGTAACATTGTCTCTCTCACACACAGGTCAACGTCGTGCTGCACCCCCCAACACTGGGGGGGAACACTCACAGGACCCGGATCTGCAGGAGACCGATCCCACCGGCAGCGACCACTCTCACCACTCTGCGGACGACCCCGACCGACCTGGCCCCTCTGGTGTCCAACCACCTGCAGCACCTGCGTCAGGTACAACCGTGCCAACCACCACCCCCACTCCTGCCACATCCCAGGAGACACCCAGGATCCCTGCCCCAACACCACAATGCAGCCAGGCTCGCCAGGAGGGACACGGTGTCCCGGGCACCCAGGAGGAGGCAGGCGACAACGCCAATGCCACCCCTCAGGGGTCCCGGAGACCCCATGTGCCCACAAGTGCAGGCCAGACGCAAGTGGGCAGGGGTGGTGGGAGTGGAGAGCGGCGGAGGCGCGAGCCTGACCAGTTGGCTGGGGATCCGGTATTTTCCCATGTCCGTAACATCCTGGACTCATACCGGCAGGACACCACGGGCATGGCCCAGGTTGTGTCCGTCCTCGAGGGGATCAAGGTCCAGCAGGCCCAGCAACATGCGGAGCTAATAGCCTGTCTACAGCTACACCAACGGAGGATGGAGGACAGACAGGCTGAGCAAGTGACGGCGTCCCAGGGGATTCACGCTGAACTCCGTCGGATGGCCGACACCATGGCCGACCCTCCCTGTGCCAGAAGGCGGAGAACATCACCACCCACAGGGAGGGATCATGAGGAGGAGGAGGAAACATCCGACGGAGCATCCCAGACGTCGTCACGGCCTGCTGCTGAGGTTCCCCGCAGGAAGCCGGGTCGTCCACGGAAAGGACCGTGAGGGTGGCTGCTACATCACCATCTCCCAGGACACCTGGCCTGGCACCTGGCCCACTGGAGCAACAGCATCACAGCATCAAGAGACATTCTCTGCCACATGGCCCTGCTGGTCACTGGCTGACCAATGTTGACAAAGACTGTGGCATGGACTCTGAGGATTTCCAATGGCAAGGACACCAACTCCCCTACTGAACTTTGGATTCCCTAATCCCGGAAAGGCCCTCACTTGGCCCCCCCCCCCCAATAATAAATCACACTATTAAGAGTAGATGCCTGCTGGTAGCATTATTACCTAACATGTGTCTTGTACAGTCTAAACATGCCTGAGTCATCTGTTCACTTCAACCATCCACACCCTGGGGCCTGAGTCTGGCACAGGACACATGGGTCACAGTTTTCTAGGCAAGACAGACATGGAGCACCATACACACCCGTGATGGTCAGAACCAGCTGAGGGGGTGGCCGAACAACCGTGCTGACAGACACATTGAGTACAGCAACAGTCATGCGCAGAGGTCAGGGATCCTGGCCCGTGTCCTGGGGGGCACCCAGGTACGTGTAGACAGGTGGCAGAACCATGTCCTGCAAGCTTGAGTCCGGTGGATGCAGAGAATGGGGTCATGGATAACGTTGGATGCATGGGGATGGCACATGTCACAATACCCACACAGTCATGGACATCATGCCCATTACACAGTCTCAGCACACACACACAGCTTGCATCTTGCCACTCGACACATTGACACATAGCCACAATCAGGGAATACCATGCCAGACATGCAGGATGCACCGTGCCAACACACCAGCATTGACTGAGAAGAGGCACCTTGGAGGCATAGGGACACCTTTAATAGTCATGTGTTTGGGATTGCAGAGGCAACTTGAAGTACACATGAACACATCATGTGGAGTAACATGTGGCTCCAACACTGGCACCCCCCTTCTGCAGCACAAATGCGTGATAGCCATGGAACTGGCACACAAGTGTCGGATAATAGCTAAATACCCACAGCTGCTCACGGAGAGCCTGCCATACACCATACATCCGCTGATGTGGAAGTCCCACGCCATGTCAAGACAATGTTAACCGGATGTGTCCGAGGGCAGTGTCACACACATTGATGCCTTCATCACAATCCACCATCCCATCACTGATGACTGACAACCAGGCAGCCCATCTATTCAGGTGTACCCAGCTGCATGTCGTGTCCCATGGGGATGCCACATGT
Organism: Triturus cristatus; assembly: GCF_964204655.1. Lineage (NCBI taxonomy): Eukaryota > Metazoa > Chordata > Amphibia > Caudata > Salamandridae > Triturus > Triturus cristatus. The sequence goes on from NC_140585.1 coordinate 646,104,640, forward strand.
CTGCAGAGGACCCAAACCCCGACCGGGGCAGTGTGCACACATCGTGAACAACTGCCACACCCAATACACCCCAGATGCATCCCTTACCCCATGGAGACTTCCAAACGTGTCCGTGCCTGTAACGCTGAGTCAGCCCACGATGCCATGTCCATGAGGAATAGCAGTGCCACAACAATGCAACCAGCAAACGGCATGCGCAGGTACCTGGGGAAGAGAGACACACAAGAAGTCAGCCACAAGAAGCACAGCCACTTGCATGTGCATGTACTCGACACATGTATGTATGACAACATGCCATGTCACAATTATGTCTGGGGAAATACTACCATCACTGCCACCATCACTCCAGTGACACACCCACACACACCTCTGACCCACGTGCCATACATGCAGGTGGAGACACACATCACAACGCATGCCACACGGGGACCAATGCGTGCACACTCAGACCCTGGTACTCACCACTAAGCAAAGAAGTCGCGTATGAGCCGAGTCCGGATGTCCTCTTGCGGCTCCACATCCTCCACATCACTAGCCCCATTGCCAAGCCCTTCGTCCTCCACGGGTGGATGGTCCTCGTCATCTTGATCCAGGATGAGGGGCACAGCTCTTTCAACTGCCATGTTGTGCAGCATGCAGCAGACCATGAAGATCTTGCAGACCTTCGCCGGGGCATATGGGAGTGCGCCGCCGGTCTTGTGGAGGCACCGGAATCGGCTCTTCAGCATGCCAAACGTCCTCTCTATCACTCGCCTTGTCCGGCCATGGGCGGTGTTGTAGCGGAGCTGGGCCGGCGTGATGGGGTTGCGGAGAGGTGTCAGCAGCCAAGGCATGTTGGGATAGCCAGCGTCCCCTAAATGGAAAGCACATGGATATCGTTAGAACAGGCGAAGCGGTAGTGCTGCTCGGCCAAACAGAATACAGGACAGACAGACTGTACCCACCAACAACACATGCACGTTCGTTGCGCAGCTGCATCATCATATCAGGCATCCCGCTACGCCTCATGATGTAGGCATCGTGTGCTGATCCTGGAAAACGAGCACAGACATGTGAAATCACCATGTTGGACAGACACACCACAAGGGCATTGATGGAGTGGTAGTGCTTCCGATTGCGGTACGCCACCTCCCGTGCGTGTGGTGGTACCAAACCTACATGTGTCCCATCTATGGACCCAATGACATGGGGCATCCCTCCCAGGGCATAGAATCCACGCTTGACCTCAGTCATCTGTTCAGGGGTTGGGAACTTGATGAAGTCATCCAGGTGAATCAACATGGCCTCCAAGAAATCATGCAGCACACCGCTGAACATGCTCTGGGACATGCCACCAACATGAGCTATGGTATATTGGAAGGTACCCGTGGCAAGGAAATGTAGGGCAGCCATTACCTTCAGCTGGGGTGTCAGTGCCGTAGGATACCTGTGCTGCGGTTGCAGGTGTGGTGCCAGTCTCGCCGTCAGCTCCAGAATCAACGGTTGGGTGAAGCGGTAGAGCCGGATCCTGTCATTCTCCTGCATGGTGGCCAAGTCTGGAATTCTTCGGGCAACAGGAGGCGCTCTGCAGTAATTTGGAAGTGACAAGGAAGAGTGAGTGCACTACGAGAACAACGCATGTCTACTGAGCACATGTAAATCTGCCAATACACACATGCCACATAGGGAGTCAGGCATGTGCTACATGCCCAGGACACGTATGGATGCAAGGTGACACTCCTTCCAAGACCCAGCCACACACGGTGATTGAGAACCTCCCCATGCCACGCCATGGGAATAGCTGTGTCCCAGTGCAAGTGAACAGCCCGACGCAAGACAGAAGTGACATACACCCACACATCAGCAGAAGTAGGATGCCGATTGTAGAGACTGGTAGCGGAACACCGGAGCCACAGGTCACATGACATTACACTAGGCCTGCCCACACACCTTGCCATGAAGGTGCACATGTCATGACTCACCACACATTCCTTGTGAGGATGCTGACATGGCCTTGTCACGCTACTCCGTGTCCCATGCATACATGTGCACCTCACATCAGATACCACATGTGGCATGGTGTGCGGAACAGTGTGCAATGATAATCTACACACAGACACATGTTGGTTGCTGCAACGGCTGCAGCTTTTGAGGGTGCTACAACATCAACCTGATGTAAATCCCGGACACATAAATGACATAGTCACATTGTGCACTGTGGGTAGTGACAAGTCAGGTTTCATGACCCCTGTACCGGCCATCATGGGACACTTCCGTGTGTTGGTGTCCGTGCCATGCCAGTGACGCTCACCCCAAGTGCGCAGTACGACATGCACACATGTCAAAGGAGTCAAGGGCATGCCTGGCACACATTGCACCCTCACACAGTACACCTGTACACATCTCATCATACATCTGGTGCCTTCTCCACTCAGGAGGCATGTTCCACATCACAGCCTGTCACACCTGTGCCCCACACATGTAGTAATGCACAGACGATGCCTTGATGTCCATTCCTGGACAAGTATGTCCATCCATGGACAAGTATGTCCGCCCTATTCCTACCTGTGTGTCGACTATCACCACAGTGATGTGTACAAACCGGCGTACTGCTGCTAAGAGGGCCTGTGTATGTTCCCCAATCACTGTGGGAGTGCTGCCGTATGTGTACCCATCGTGATGGCGAGTGTACAGGCATTTGTACGGTCCGTACCACAACGAGTACGCATACGCGTGCAGAACCATAGTGATAGTGAGCGTACATGCGAGTGTACGGCCCTCTCACTATGGGTCTGCACGCGTATGCGTACTCGTTGTGGTACGGACCGTACACTCGCATCTACGCTCACTATCACTATGGTTCTGCACGCGTATGCGTACACGTAGTGGTACGGACCGTACACTCGCATCTACGCTCACTATCACTATGGGTCTGCACGCGTATGCGTACACGTAGTGGTACGGACCGTACACTCGCATGTACGCTCACTATCACTACGGGTACACAGACCCATAGTGATAGTGAGCGTACAGGCATTTGTACGGTCCGTACCACAACGAGTACGCATACGCGTGCAGAACCATAGTGATAGTGAGCGTACATGCGAGTGTACGGCCCTCTCACTATGGGTCTGCACGCGTATGCGTACTCGTTGTGGTACGGACCGTACACTCGCATCTACGCTCACTATCACTATGGTTCTGCACGCGTATGCGTACACGTAGTGGTACGGACCGTACACTCGCATCTACGCTCACTATCACTATGGGTCTGCACCCGTATGCGTACATGTAGTGGTACGGACCGTACACTCGCATGTACGCTCACTATCACTACGGGTACACAGACCCATAGTGATAGTGAGCGTACAGGCATTTGTACGGTCCGTACCACAACGAGTACGCATACGCGTGCAGAACCATAGTGATAGTGAGCGTACATGCGTGTGTACGGTCCGTACCACTACGTGTACGCATACGCGTGCAGACCCATAGTGATTTCGAACGTAGGCATGCATGTACGGGCCGTTGCCATGCTTTTGGGGTGCCCTAGGGCCCGGAAACGCACCGTACCTGTGTGTGATTCTCCTAATTACATAGGGGACAAGTATTAAGGCCTACATGCATGCTGGTTGTCATGGCGACCAGGTTCAAATTTCGATTTTGTTCTGGAAGGTGCACAGCAGAAGTCAGTTGGAATTCTTCTACTTTGTTGCAATGTGTTTGTGGGGCTGACATCATGCAGGAGAATGAAACCGATAGAGAACCCACAGACTGCTAGGTTTGAAGGGATTGGTGGAAACATAGGATGCAAATGTGAGTGACCAATCACTCTGTACTCCTGTGCATGAGACTGGGCAGAAGGCCACATATAAGGCAGCCAGGTCCCATGAGGGATTACTTGCCTGCACATCTTTGCATTTGTCGACCAAGCTGCTGCTACTGATTCCCTGGAAACATGTCAAGGGCTGTGGAGAGGACACAGCCATTCACCCTGGAGGAGAACATGGCTCTGCTGGATGTGATCCTCCCACAGTACCCCATGCTGTATGGGCGACCAGGGTATCAGGTGAGTGCATAGGCCACTGCCACAGACTGTCCCTATGTTGTGACTGTGTCTTCAGGCATTGTGACCCGGTGTGACACACATGCCATGTACTGTCGGGGGGGTACCAGGGGGGGGGTGCCTGATGTCTCCCAGCAGTGCCCTGAGACAGGAGGGGTGGGGGCCTATAACTCACAGCAGTGCCCTGAGACAGGAGGGGTGGGTGTGGAGTCCTTCCAGCAGTGCCCTGAGACAGGAGGGGTGTGTGCAGAGTCCTCCCAGCAGTGCCCTGAGACAGGAGGGGTGTGTGCAGAGTCCTCCCAGCAGTGCCCTGAGACAGGAGGTGTGTGTGCAGAGTCCACCCAGCAGTGCCCTGAGACAGGAGGGGTGGGGGCCTATACCTCACAGCAGTGCCCTGAGACAGGAGGGGTGGGTGTGGAGTCCTTCCAGCAGTGCCCTGAGACAGGAGGGGTGGGTGTGGAGTCCTCCCAGCAGTGCCCTGAGACAGGAGGGGTGGGGACCTATCACTAACAGCAGTGCCCTGAGACAGGAGGGGTGGGTGTGGAGTCCTCCCAGCAGTGCCCTGAGACAGGAGGGGTGGGTGTGATGCACAGTGTGAGCCTTGATCATTGATTGTGACATTGCCATCATTCCACCTGAGTACCCACTATGGCACGTACTGCCTTTTCCCTCACCAGAGGATGATGTCCCTATGACAGAGGTGCAATGCGTTGGCTGCATTACATGCCATGTAGTAACCAGCTATTATGTTCACATATGTCTCTCTGTGACATGTGGCTGGTGTATTGATGTGGTGTCACTTGTACTTCCTCACAGGTAGGCGCCTCTGCCAAGGAGCAGATCTGGCTGACCGCCGTCAGTGCCGTGAGGCGTGTGGATGGTCGGAGGCGGAGCCTGTCCCAGGTGAGGAAACGCTGGCAGGATATCCGGTGCTGGACGCGGAGGATTGCACGGCTCCTGCTGGGGGACTCACCTGAGAGCCACAAGAACCGCGGCCGCCGCCGTCTGACCCACCTCCACAGGCGTGTGCTGCCGGTGGTCTTTCCAGACCTGGAGAGGCGCTTACAGGCGATGCAGCAGGCGGAAGGGGGTAGGTACATGTGCGTTTGTTGTGTGTCACCGGCATTTGTAAGGGCACAGTGGCATTAATTCACTGGCAGGGTTTAAAGGTGCTGTGCCCATCCAGTTTGCCCAAGTGTAGCGCTGCGCCCCTGCCACCCTTCCCCTCCTTGCAATGTGTTCCCTGGTCTGTGTGTAGTCACTCCTTCACAAGGTAATGTAGGCTGGCGCTTTGTCCACGAGAACAATGACTGTAGCATCATGGGTGGTAGTGGTGGGTAACAGGTTGTGGGACCTTGCCTGTGAACTGTCAAGTTCACTGCATGTGGGTTCCATGTCAGTTGGCACTGATGCTGGCTCCAGACATGGGAGTTGGTCTCTCATGTGTCATGCCTTACAGCGCGCATGTCCTATGTAGTGGCCTGTGACATGATGTGCATGAGTGTGCGCTACGCATAGTGCAGGGATGGTGACGTGTGTAGCAGTCATTCCCATTCAGCCATTCAGTAGCATGTAGTTGCGTGCCCAATACTGTCCCCTGGGGCACCTTATCCTCAGTGTTGTTTGTGTCATCATCAACGTGGACACTCTCACTGTCTACAGCGTAGGTTGTGCTCTGTGCCATTGTCCCCTGTCACCATGTATATAGACGTGCTATTATGTACAGGTGTCCACTGTGCAGCCTGACCTGATTGTCCCTCTTCATACTCACAGTTGCCAGTGCCTGTGTGTCTTGTTATACTCATCTGAGGATGGGCACTGGTACCTCATTATTTGTACAGGCGCACCTTTGCTGATTTGCGTCCAATCTTGCCTTTTGCCTGCCACTGTGTTTATCACCCAGACTATGAGATGTTGGTGCCACCTGTGTCTCAGCAATTAGCATCGTGTGGGGGTTGCTTGGGGCGGGCAATGCCTATGTGTCAAATCCTGATTCCTAATTGCTGGGTCTGGACAGTGTGTGATGTTACTGGACACACACGCAAGGTGCAGTGACCGAGTTATGTTGGGCATGTTTGCAGCATTACCTATGCAGCATGTGTCTCAAGTTCATGGATATTGTCCCTGGTCATAGGTATTTTCACAAACGCTGTGTGGTGCAGAGGCAGTGCAGGATTGTCCCCAGGGCCTGGGTGCTATGTCAGACTCCGTTTCCTGTCATCAGCTATTGTCTCATGCTCTCCATGGTATTTCAGTGGCATGGTGGCTCAACCAACTGTGTTTCATGCCCTACATCGGTACCTTGTTTTGCAGATGTTAGGGATCTGCCTCTTCAGGCTATGCAATGTTGACTATGTAGATTGGACTCATGTGACAGATGTGTACAGGTGTCTGATTAATTTCTGTCTCTCCACCCTGCCCACAGCATCGTCGGGGGACACAGAGGGAGACATGGACACGGACCAGGCGGAGGGACCGAGCACCAGTGGCAGCCGTGACATCGGGGCTGGCACATCGAGTGGGACAGAGGCGGAGGATAGTGTGGCCGAGGACCTGTCGACTGGCACATCAGACTACGAAGCTGACAGGTCCGAGGAGGATGTCTCAGGGTTGGCGGAGGCTGCACCAGCAGCTGACAGTGGAACAACACCTGCCACCGCCCCCTCAGTTCCCACCAACCGCCTCCCACTTGCTCGTGTCCCTTCCCAGCGTGCCCGGTCACCGCATGTCTCCTTCCTGCCAGGCACCGCACCCCCTGCACCTGTCTCCACTGCTGCCGCCAATGCTGAGTCTATGGACATCCAGCGGCAAATGCAGGTTGGTCAGGCTGCGATCCTGAATGTCCTCCATTCCCACGGGAAAACCCTCACCAACATCGAGGCATTCTTGGAGGGCATTCATTCTTTGCAGGCTGACCAACGCAACTTGCTGAGGTCCCTAGACTCCACACTGACTGCAGCAGTGGGTCTCCTGCAGCGCGACCTCCCCCCACCTACCCCTGCCCCATCCACACTTCCCACTTCCATGCCTGTCCCACGTACACCCAGACGTCGGCATGCACCCACCACAACAGACACAGGCACCACACCAGCAGGGAAGGTCCACCGCACTCCTCCTGACACGCACACACAGGGTGAGATAGGCACACCCACTGGGTCGGGGGGCAAACGTGTGACACGCAGCCAGAGTGGGAGTCCGCATTCCACACAATCCACTCCCTCCAAATCCCCTCCCCTCAGCTCTCCTGGCCACATCTCCCCCAAGGACTCCTTCATGGCCGCTCTGTCCCTGAGCCCCACAGTTACGCCACCACGCAAGCGGTCAAGGAAGTCCTCGGTCAGGGTGGTTGAGTCTCCCCCCCTGTCTCCACCCTCCCCCGGTGGCGCTGCAACCCATCCCTCTGAACCCCCCCCCTCCTTGGGGCCTGAGGTCACTTCGGGTGCAGGGGACTCCCTGGAGGACCTTGCTAAGGTGTGTAGTGCCATCCTGGCCTCCGCCTTTGGCCATGACACACCCCCTGTGGTTGAGTCCTCCATCCCTGCACCCACAACGCCGCCCCTTTGCCCTGATGTCCCTGCGGTGCCTGTTGCTTCCCCCCCCCCTGATGCCCTCACCAGTATGGAAGACGATGGCATTTGACTGTGCAGGCAAGGTAGGGGACACACATCCCACTGTGTCCCCCATGCAGCTGGGAATAATTGACTGCCCTATGGCCTTTGTTGACTTTGAACTGCCGTTGATCCACGGACATTGTGCTCATGCTGATTAAAGCTTTATTTTTTTTTTCATTATCACACTCCTGCTATGGTGGTATTGGTGTTGGTGGGGCTGCTACATTGTTTTGGGTGGTGTTTAAGGCTTTGGGTGTGTGGGATTTGTAGTAGTGTTCTGCTCTTTGGGGCCACCCTAGGATCTGTGTGCCATCACAAGGTGTTGGCTAACTTCCTTAGGTCATGTCAGCAGTTACTGCATGGTTCAATTGTCCCAGGGTGTATTCCTTCCTCTGTGTACCCAGTTTCTTCCCTGCAGGGTGTTCCCAATGTTTAGCGCAGAGCTGTGTCTACATGAGCTGTGTGTGTGACGGAGCCCTTCTACTTTGGCCATGCATGCATGGCCATGTCTCCACCTGCAACAATCGTGGCATCCTTGGTGATCACTGTACTTGTGTGTGGAGTCAGTTGACATGAGTTCATGGGGACATGTTCCCTTGTAGGCAGTATGGATGTGGGTAATTGTGGCATCACACACATGTGTTACACCCCTCCTGGGTGTGGACACTGCTGGGAGGACTCTGCACCCACCCCTCCTGGGTCTGGACACTGCTGGGAGGACTCTGCACCCACCCCTCCTGTGTCAGGGCACTGCTGGGAGGACTCTGCACCCACCCCTCCTGTCTCAGGGCACTGCTGGGAGGACTCCACACCCACCCCTCCTGTCTCAGGGCACTGCTGGGAGGACTCTGCACACACCCCTCCTGTCTCTGGGCACTGCTGGGAGTGATGGGCACCCACCCCTCCTGTCTCAGGGCACTGCTGGGTGGAGTCTGCACACACACCTCCGATTTCTGGATATGTGCGCTTGGCACATACACGGTGGGGTTACGCACACTGCATTAGAGGTGAGGGTACGAGTCTACTGACACTGGTGTGGTGGGGGTACGCTCCGTACGTCCGCGGGTGGGGGTACGGGTCGTACTTACACTGTTGGGCTGGGGGTACGCTCCGTGCGTCCGCGGGTGGGGGTACGGGTCGTACTTACACTGTTGGGCTGGGGGTACGCTCCGTGCGTCCGCGGGTGGGGGTACGGGTCGTACTTACACTGTTGGGCTGGGGGTACGCTCCGTACGTCCGCGGGTGGGGGTACGGGTCGTACTTACACTGTTGGGCTGGGGGTACGCTCCGTGCGTCCGCGGGTGGGGGTACGGGTCGTACTTACACTGTTGGGCTGGGGGTACGCTCCGTACGTCCGCGGGTGGGGGTACGGGTCGTACTTACACTGTTGGGCTGGGGGTACGCTCCGTGCGTCCGCGGGTGGGGGTACGGGTCGTACTTACACTGTTGGGCTGGGGGTACGCTCCGTACGTCCGCGGGTGGGGGTACGGGTCGTACTTACACTGTTGGGCTGGGGGTACGCTCCGTGCGTCCGCGGGTGGGGGTACGGGTCGTACTTACACTGTTGGGCTGGGGGTACGCTCCGTGCGTCCGCGGGTGGGGGTACGGGTCGTACTTACACTGTTGGGCTGGGGGTACGCTCCGTGCGTCCGCGGGTGGGGGTACGGGTCGTACTTACACTGTTGGGCTGGGGGTACGCTCCGTACGTCCGCGGGTGGGGGTACGGGTCGTACTTACACTGTTGGGCTGGGGGTACGCTCCGTGCGTCCGCGGGTGGGGGTACGGGTCGTACTTACACTGTTGGGCTGGGGGTACGCTCCGTACGTCCGCGGGTGGGGGTACGGGTCGTACTTACACTGTTGGGCTGGGGGTACGCTCCGTGCGTCCGCGGGTGGGGGTACGGGTCGTACTTACACTGTTGGGCTGGGGGTACGCTCCGTGCGTCCGCGGGTGGGGGTACGGGTCGTACTTACACTGTTGGGCTGGGGGTACGCTCCGTGCGTCCGCGGGTGGGGGTACGGGTCGTACTTACACTGTTGGGCTGGGGGTACGCTCCGTACGTCCGCGGGTGGGGGTACGGGTCGTACTTACACTGTTGGGCTGGGGGTACGCTCCGTGCGTCCGCGGGTGGGGGTACGGGTCGTACTTACACTGTTGGGCTGGGGGTACGCTCCGTACGTCCGCGGGTGGGGGTACGGGTCGTACTTGCACTGTTGGGCTGGGGGGTACGCTCCTTGCATACGGGGTGGGGGTAGGGTCCGTACATATCCGTCCCCATGCTATGTGATGTTTGTGCGGCCCGTACCCAGGCCTTTGCCACGTGGGTGCGATCCGTCCCGCCATTGTTGGGGTGACGTGTGTGGGCGTGGTCCGACTCGTACCCACGCTCTTCAGGCGTGGGTACGGGACGTACCTGTCTGGTTGTGTTGCCGGTTCGCGTGGTGACGGACTTCCGTTGTGGCGGTCGCTGGCTTATCAGGACACGCCCCCACCCCCTCGTGGTGACCAGGGCATGGGAGTCAGGTATGTCCAGGCCATGTGTAGTGTGTCACTCATGTGGTTGTTTTGTGGCCTGCCCTGGTCGTGCCACCCCCACCCCACCCCACTTTCCCCCCTCCCTTAGTTATTCTGACCTTCTGCGGCGTCTGCGTCGTAACCTGTAGAGGAGGTGTACTGCTATGAGGGCAGGGATGACTCGTAGGTTCGGGTCCATGTCTGTCCGTCGCGTACTGGTACTCCTTGCTCGCGTCGTCCTGTCGCGTACGGGTCCTCCTTGATCGCGTCGTCCTGTCGCGTACGGGTCCTCCTTGGTGGCGTCGTCCTGTGTGTCCGTCACGTACTGGTCCTCCTTGTTCGCGTCGCCGTCTGTCCGTCGCGTACTGGTGGTCCTTGTTCGCGTCGTCCTGATTTCCCGGCAGTTTTTGGCTGCCGCAAAATATTCACCGTGCGGGGTGACGTCGGTGCGAATCGTGATTCCTGGGTCGTGAATGGCTGGCTGCGTGCGTCCCGACGTCAGGTCGGCGCTTTCCCGGATCGCATTGGTAGGTGTTTTTTGTTCGGTCGGTCTTTTTTACGATTCGTACGGTAATGGTGTACCCGTGCGAATCGTAATTCCATGTTTGTATATTTTGACGACCGGGTACGCGTCGGACGGAGAATATGCTCCGTCCGACGGTTCGTACCCGGTTTTTGCCGGATCGTGATCGGCACCTCAGTTTGGTGGAGAGGGTACACCATCAATGTTCAATGGAGTTCCGCTCTGTAACTTGGGCGCTAAGTTAGGATAATAAATAATGAAAACTATACCACATGTTTTTTTTCTCCAAATTACAGGTGAATCCTCTGCAAGAAGGAAAACAATTCTGAAAGGAAAATAAAATAAAGAAACAGGCACAAAACTACCTGAAATACCAAAAAGGCAACCTAGATAATCAGTATTGTAAAATAAAGTTTACAATTAAAGTTAAGGTAATGCCTTAACATATAAACAAGATAAAGTAAACAAACAGATTCCTAACTAAATTTTACATTACAAAATATAAACAAATTCCTTCCCCTTAACCAACTGCAACAAACGCAAATTGTGCCAAAAAGACCTATAAATCAAATAAAACAAAGTAAAGAGAACATCCCAAAAATAAGATAAAATGTACACCTGCAACATAAAAATGTAAAATATATATAACATAACATATTGTCAATAAATTATAGAGGGTACACTTATAGTTAGGAGATCACCACCAGCCAGAAAATACACTGGAAATGCACCAGCTAGTATTCAAACAGAGCTCCCACTACAAATTAAATAGTTGAAAGAATTAGAGAACATAACCATCCTCTCCATATTACTGAGATAGTAGTTGGAAATATTTCACAACACATAAAAGAGGTCAGCGCAAGCTCACAAAAGTTAACAGGAACAATACTTATAAACATTACACCAAATGTTTCTGGATAAGCAACACACAACAGCCTACTCCCTGTCATATCAACCTTAAAAAGATTAACTGTGAGAACACTTAGAACAGCCAGGAAAACACCAGTAGCATCTAAAAACAAGCAATTGCAATGCAATAGGTATTGCATTACTGAAAGTTTGAGCTATTGGCATTGCAAATGATAGAGCTTTCTTTTGCAAAAAAAATATCCCAGCAGTAGCATAGGTGTGCAGTACCTTATGTGTCTAATAGAGGTACCATTACAACTCCACAGGCACACCTTGTAACAGCCTGTGTTAATGCAGCCTTTTCTTGCTTCGTGGATTTTATTTTATTACTTATGCTACTGCAGGGATATTTTTTAACAAAAATAAAAGTAACAAACATTATCATTTGCAACACCAACAGATCAAACTTTCAGAGAGACACTTGGAAGGGATGAAAGAGATGTGAGAGGGGTGCAAGTAGGAAGAAGCAAAAGCCGGACTTATAGACTTGGGAAGTTGGAGACCCATAAGCAGTTATTATTACTGCAGCAGGTGCAGTGACACAGATGTCCAGGGGTGCCATTGGGCCACAGCACTTCAGTTACAGCTTTATTTTTAATAATGACGTGTCAATTTTTCCTACTTGCATTAGGGTCATAACACCCGGACTGCACCACGACATCGCCTTCATTCCTTCTGGAGTACAGGATTTCCGTAGTGAGTCTTTCTTTACATGCATGAAACATCAGGTGCAACATTCTCAGAAAAATGAAAGCAAGTCTTGGCAAACCCTTGGTTACTGTGTTTCCTCATTGTCATATTATCGCAGCCGACCCCTGTTTTGTGCAATTGCGTGCTTGTTCTAATAAATATTTAGCAAGTGGCCAGAGATTCAAGTGGTGAGCAAGGAGATGTCGATGGAGACTTTCATTTCTATGCAAGTAGTTGGAGATGGACTGGATGGGAGAGGGGCAGTGAAGAATAGGTTCTGGTAATACAGACCCAACCCCTTTCCAGATGCAGGAGTGTCGCCATTTAGTTTGATTGGGGCAGGTTTGTAGTGCCATTTGGCTCCTTGCCTTGGGCTCAATCATGCCTATTTGATTTTCTCACTCTGACACATTTCCCACATACCTTCATTACACACAGCCACTGTAGCTTGGTTAAGTCTTTTCTCCATCATTGTGGTGTCACAGTATTAGGAAACGACTTCAGGTTGCCCTGTGTAGGGGACAATAATCAACCCTGGTATGGGCATGAATTAGTTGGGAGAACCTGAGATGAGGAGTGGCAGCATCTTGTAGAAGAAGCACATGCAGTTATAGCAAGTGTGATCTCAAAACATGAACAAGCAGTGTTGTGAGGGTGCAGTACTACAGGCTGTCACTAGGTGTCCCTTGGGACCAATTGTTGCCACATATGGTGCTTCACCCTTCAACATGTCCAAGGAAAGTATATGACAAAATGGTGAAGGTTGCCGACTGGGGGGCTGGGGAACTGTGTTTGAGTCTGAAGCCAGGTTGATTGTTTAATTTCCCCCAGCACATGGATAGGTGCACTCTATAAATAAAAGCTATAAATATAAAATAACATAAGAATTCAATGCTTGGGGTGAGTAAGCAGTGTCATGAGCATACAGCAATGGCCTTGGAGGAGAGATGGGGGCCTGGAGCAGTGTTGTGGGAGGGGTGAGTGGGAGGCAGGGAGAGGGGGAGATTAAGGGATGGCAAGCAAATGAAGCAATGGACCGCAAGCAAATTAAGTGACTGAAGTTTCATTGCAGAAGTAAACAGAACACTTAAGGAGCAAAGATGCAGCCCAACCAAAAAAAGGGTTCTCTCAAAGTTTAAATAACCTGAACAGTAAGAACACATGTAAGAAGGCCAGTCGTCAGAGGAGGATACAAAATTCCATAAGGAGGGACTACTAAGTGTTTTCACCAATGGAAAGCCAGCATTTCTAAAGGACAGCAACAGAGACCAATAAAAAGTTGGGCGTTTTTTCAAGCTCATATCCTAGATACAGCATGTTGTGAAGAGACCGCGCAAGTGCTGCCAAGGCGAGACCTAAAAACACATACCCTAAAATTTACCAATCACATATAAAAATACATCTTTTTAGTATATGACAACCTAAAAAACAATAAAAAAGTGAACATTTATGGTACCAATAGCAATTTACTAACCTTAACTCAATGAAACACATGGGTGATGGGTAGCACTTTTAAGTCGTGCCTTTCATCATTAAATCACATGTACACAATACATAGTCAATGTCAAAATGCAAACATCCCATTTTGGTGAGCATTGTGACCTAACTACTAAAGTGCAACTTACAATGAAATGCTAGTACATATAAAACAGCAAACTAACAACTACAACCCACTGAAAATAGTAATAATTTGAAGAGACATTGATTTCAACTATACTTAAAATCTACCCACACGCTGCAATTCAGGGGTGCTAATATCACTTTAGCTAGAATATATGGAGGCACCTACAAAGGGTCTGATTCACAAAGGTAAAATTACACATTTGTGTGAGTTTAGTACTTTTTGGTATTTACAAACTACATGTGGAGCTTTACGACTCTGCACTACCTACACTTATGTGTGGGAAGTTCTCTGTATGTGGAATACATATTGGGGCAGAGAGCTTCACATACATAAGTATAGGGAGTGTGGAGTTGTAAAGCTCTGCACATAGTTTGTGAATACAAAAAGCAGTAAACTTACACAAAAGTAAGTTTAACTTTGTGAATCAGACCCCACATATAGAACATGCACCTAACCTAGAATTTGCACATAAAATAAAAAACCTAATAGCTTTATCGTATATCTCTGTAACAAAAGTCCCTAAGCATTATGATGTAATATTTGAATACCTCTATTTCCAACAACATGAAACAAAACTAGCTCCAGTAATCGATTATTTTGCTGATGCATGACTTGGCACCTGCACCTTTCATGCCACAGGTGGGAACCCAGGTATCTCCATGGTGCAATATGTATGACAGCATCATGTACCAAGAAGCGTAGGAAAATAGGAAAGTGGAAGGATGGCACAATTCCTTAGAATGAACACTCTGTCAATTCCTAGAGCTACTTAAAAAACAACAATACTACCAGGAGGTAAAAGTGGAACAATCCCTAATCCAAATATCTCAAAAGGAAATTAAACAAATGTATGAACTCCTAACATCAATCAATCAACTCGTATTGGATCAGTTGAAAAGATATGCCTCCATTTCTGAATTCAAAGAAAGAGGATGGTATTCGGTGGTGGAGGGGAAGTTCATTCCAGGACTTGGCAGGAAGGTGGAAGAAGGAGCGTCCTTCACTTTAGCTTTGGTTGGATGTGGGGAGTGTGAGAGAGGGCAAGGGAGGAAGAGTGTAGGAGTCTGGAGGGATGGTGGAAATTCAGGCAGTGGCTGATGCATACTGGTCCTTGGTCATGGAGGGCCTTCTAGGCTTGTGTCAACATCTTGAATTGGCATCTCTTCTGGATGAGAGCCAGTGGAGGTTCCTGAGGTGGGGGTGATGTGGCTCCATTTGAGAGGTCGAAGATGAGTCTAGCAGCTGAGTTCTGTATCATCTGGAGTCTCTTCAAAAGTTAGGTGGTGATTACTGTGTACTGCGCGTTTCTGTAGTCCAGCCAGCTGGTGACTAGGGCTTGAGTGATTGTTTTCCTGGTGTTGACAGGGAGCCATATGCAGATCTTTTGGAGAATGAAAATGGTCTGGAAGCAAGCAGAGGAGACAGTGTTTATCTGGTGTTTCACGGCTAGTTTGCTGTCCAGGATGATGCTAAGGTTGTGGGCAGGGTCTGTCAGTGTGGGCCCGGGTTCGGAGGGCCACCAGGTGTCATTCCATGGAGATGTGTTGTTCCAGAAATCAGCATTTCCGTCTTATACGTGTTGAGCTTCAGGTAGTTTATCTTCATCCAGTCGGTGATGCTCGTCATGCAGCTTTGGAAGCTTGTCCTAGTGGTGGAGGGGTCTTATGAGAGCGTGAGGATGAGCTGGGTGTCGTCTGCGTGGGATATGATTTTGGGCCCATGGCTTCCGACGATGTTGGCCAGGGGCATCATGTAGTTGTTGAACTGGGTGGGGCTGAGGGACGACCCTTGAGGGACGCAGCAGATGATGTTCTTGGGTTCCGACATGAAGGGTGGGTTTGTCCTGTGAGGAAGGATGTGATCTATCCTTCTTTATGTTTTAAATAAACATGCAAAGTATGACTCTATACTGACAGACCAGGACTACCATATATGGATTCAATGGCAGGAATCTATAAAAAAGAGTCCAAAAACAAGGACGTAGCTTAGTCAGTTAGATTCGGGGGAGGTGGAATGGAGATTTCACAACCATCACTGCCATTGAAATGGCAAAATGGATGAAAATAATATTACATTTAAACCACACATATGCCATCCAGTCCTTTGTTTATTCCTGGCCTGTTTTATATGAGATGGAAGAAAAGGGGTGGGTGTATACAAGCTCTGCAAATTTTCATGGAGATGTGTGTCTGTGCTAGGAGGGCTTCTAATCCAAGTGGAACCCCAACCGTAGAACAGCTAGCCCGTCTGGAGGTACTTGGACCCAACTACACACACCAGAATCTATTTATTGTGGGGGACACACCCCAAACATCCCCCTGGAGCTCTCCTCCTGCCAAAAAACAAAAAAAAAACTGAGAAAGATAGAACATCCGATAAGACTCCAGTATTCTAGGTAATCCATCCAAAACCTGAAACATTTGAAAAAATAAATAAATGCTTCACCAAAAATTTAAAAATCAAAACGAATTAAAAAAAAATACATTTTGGTTAAAAAACCATCTATTTTTTCGACTTCTGAAAATAAAACCTATAAATGAAAAAACTCATAGGCTCACCTGAAAACTCTTACAACAGTAATATAAAACTAATCACAGAAAGAAAGCATGAAATCAATATTAAAAACATAGAACATATATATAAAATGCAAATTAACATTACATTTCACAATTAGGCCTACCACAATATCATGAACTAACTAACACATACTACACTAAAACAAATACACTAAAACAACAACCAGTTACAAAGACTAGACTAAATCTAAACTCCCCCTACCACTAAACCCTAAAAAATAAGTTAAAAATAATATTGCCTGACCTGAAGTCCAGCAATGTAAAACTGGCACCGCAAATTCCACGAACAGCCAAAAATGATGAAGAAAGACTACAAAATTAAAGAGACTGTTAAATGGAGGCAGTCGCCAGAATTTTCTTTTAAAAAGTCCCTCAGCAGAAAGCAATTCTGGTATTTACTGACCTCTTCTGGTGCTTTTTTATTAAGACAGTTAAATAGAACAGCAAAGAAGTCCCTAAGCGGAAGCAGACAAATCCTAGGGCTGATCTCCAGAGCCCACGAACTACAGACACATATAAGTATATACAAATATATGTCTATACTAAAGTATATACAAGAGGTCACGAATGCTCGACCTAAAAGTGACCTCCATCCCGTAGAAATCTATTAAAAAACATATTTTCTTTATCAGTGTTCATAAAATAATAGACTATATTAAAGCTGTTAAAATAAATCTGTGCTAAAGAACATGTACAAAAACATTTGAATCAATATATTGGAAAATATTGATAAAATATGAAAAAATATGTTTTCAGTTTTTATAATATTAGAATGTTTAAAAAATGAAAGTAATGTCAAAAACCAGGATATAAAACCGTGGCAGTTGCCTACTATAGTGAGACTCAGGAATACCACACTTGATTGTCTTGATAGGTCACAATCTTTACCTCATAGAACTACCGGAACTAACAATACGAAAGTATTGGTAATCTTGGGTATGAATCTTGGGTATGAAATTGCTGATGTCTCTTTACTGACAATTTTGCACTGAAGCCATTAGACTTTACAGATGTCTATACACTTTGTCCCACTTGCCTTTACTACTCTGAGCTGCACTGAAGCTGCTTATTCGAAAATGTTTACAATGGCTACATTTTCATTCCAGGTTGTTTCTGGATCCCTGCTGCCTAATCTCTAACCACACACCTACCTATCCATAACTACCTACCCGCAAAATATATTATATCTATATTTTTCATCTAGGATTGACCTAAATCTGAACTGGATCCATCTAGAGAAGAATGAGGCTAACATTCAAAATGAGGTTTGGGTGGAGAATAAATTAAGCATTCTCTAGACTTAGGGCAGAGTACATAATGACTTTGCTCAGATGTGTCTCTAAATACTGTTGTCCCATACCAATGTTTCCATACTGATTGGCTTCTCCTTCTCTGGCCATCACTCATAAATGGAGTTTAATATCAGAATGGTAACATATATATATATATTACACTGAAAAAAGCACGTTATAGTTAGGAATTAGCATTTAAAAAACCTTCGAAATTCACTGAAAAAACCATAGGTTTCAGGGGCGTTATAGTTAGCTGGATATTTCCCTCGTACAAAACCCTAGAAATTGTAGTTAGTTCAGCTAACTATAACTCGCGCCCCCGCAATGCACTGCTGATGACGTCACATATTACATCACTCATGACATGGTCAGTGACATCACTGATGACATCACTGATGACATCTCAAATGATATCACTAATGACATCACTGATGACATCATCCAGTGTCTGTGTGTTTCTATAAACTTTAAATATGTTTATTATATATAGGTAAAGGCATATTGAAGAATGAGTGAGTGTATAAGTGTGTGAATGGATGACTTTGTAGGTGCGTGACTGACTGTATAAGTGAGTCATTAAATGTATCTTACTGAATGCATAAGTTAGTGACTAAACTGTGTGAATGACTGCATGCGTCTGTCTGTTGGTGTGTAAGTGTATGCATGGTTTTGTGAATAGGTACATGAATGTCTATATAAGTTATTGATTGGTTGTCTGAGTATCTATATGGGTACCTGAGTGTTTGTGGGGGTGAGATGTGTGTGACTCTGTGCATAGATGTGTCAGTGGGTGGTTCACTGGGTGCATGGTTTCAACACTAGGTCTGTAATGGACTGTATGGGTGGGTGAATATCTGTATCGTCGTGTTAGTGTGTGAATATATGT
The DNA here is from genome assembly GCF_964204655.1 of Triturus cristatus. Classification (NCBI taxonomy): domain Eukaryota; kingdom Metazoa; phylum Chordata; class Amphibia; order Caudata; family Salamandridae; genus Triturus; species Triturus cristatus. Next base: position 646,123,310 of record NC_140585.1, read on the forward strand.
TTCATTAGTACATGTGTAATTTACTAAATACGTGAACGGCAGTATATATGTATGTTGGAGTACAGAAATAACTATAACTGAGAGTGTGTGATAGTGTGAGTGGCTGTATGGATGAGTGTATGCTTGTATCATTGATTGTATAAGATTATAAGAATGTGCCAGTATTTGTATGACTAATTGAGCTTGTGTGTGTATAATTGTATAGGTGAGTAAATGGCAGTGTGATTAATTACTTGTATGACTGAGCATGTGTGTGAGTAACTCTATGGATGAGTAGCGGTGTGGGAGTGTCTATATAGGTGTATGAGTGCATATGATAGTCCTGTAGTGAGTGACCATGAGTATGAGTGACTGTACGGGTGAGTGAATGGATGGGTGTTTAGACCTAAAATTCTGTGATGGGGTATGTACTTATTGGTGTTGGAGTGTCTATGGTTTTGAGAGTGGCAGTATGTAATTTAGAGTGGGTGTTTCAAAGGTTATATTAGGGTGTGACAAGAAGCATCAAATGATCACATGAATGACATCATCAGTGATGTCATCAGTGATGTCATTTGAGATATCATCAGTGATGTCACTGACCATGTCATGAGTGATGTAATATGTGTCGTCATCAGCAGTGCATTGCGAGGGTGCGAGTTATAGTTAGCTGAACTAACTATAATGGGGAATTTTTCGGGTTTTGTACGAGGGAAATGTCCAGCTAACTATAACACCCCTGAAACCTATGGTTTTTTCAGTGAATTTCTAAGGTTTTTTAAATGCTAATACCTAACTATAACGTGCATGAAACCTATGGTTTTTTCAGTGAATTTCAAAGGTTTTTTAAATGCTAATTCCTAACTATAACATACCTGAAACCTATGGTTTTTAAGTGAATTTCAAAGGTTTTTTAAATGCTAATTCCTATCTATAACTTATCTTTAAAGCTATGATGTTTAATGATTTTCATAGGATTTCTAAATCTTTATATTTCAGTGTGTCAATTCCTTTAATTATTTTTTTTATATTATTTTTTCACCATTTTGTAAACTTTTTTTCAATTAATTCTTTTAAAAATTAAAAAATATTATTAGTTTTTAATGATTTTTTTTAAGAAAAAAATTGTACATTTATTTAAACTATTTTGTATATTTTTTAAAATATTTTTTAAACTATATTTTTAATACTTTGTTATTTTTTTTAAAAATATTTTTTTGGGATTCACGCACCCTCTGCGCACCTTTCTTGATCCCTGCGCAGAAAATAGTCAGCATTTTACGAGTGTAGTGTAGGATCCGCGTACGGTTTGCGTTAGGTACGTATTTTCGTGCGCGATTGCTATGCGACTGGTATGCGACTTCAAGCCCATACGCGACACGTACGAAGCACGTTACACGACGCTGGCGCGCTTCCATGAAACGTCATGTGCGTGTTTGATGCGGTAGGTGCACAAATCCTGCAAAATATTTTAAATGTCAAAAAACATATATATATATGTATTTCATGTGAATATTAATGGAAGACATAATCTAAACTACTTAAACTACTAATAAAATTTATACATTTTTACTTCTAATACTATATTCCTTTTAAATGCAATTTTGCGAATTCGCGCTCGGTGCGTGCTGCCTATGCGCATGGTGCGCGGATCCCATGTGACCTGAAAAAAAGAATTTGATTGGTTCATTACACTTCCTATTCTAACTATTGAAAGACCCCACCCATTTCAATCTTTCTTCTTTGACCTTCTTTGGAGGAGCATCTCTCTGGAGAGAAGAACTTTTTTTGGCTAAGTTTACACTTAGTTCAAACTTTTTTCAAAAACAATGACTTCATGGCAGCAGGCATCACCAGCATCTGCTCATTCATCTGAGGATGAATTTTTGGAAGAACCACCACGCCAACCAAGATATACATCTGTGGTTTGGAAATGTTTCACTTCTCCTGAGGGGCAACCAAAAAACCAATCCCACCTTAGTGACATGTAAGATCTGCCAGTGAGTGCTCTCCCGTGGGGATCCCAACAAAAAATATTCCTGTGGTACAGCCAGTATGATGAAGAATCTGAGGACCCTCCATCCGGTGAACCTTGCTCGAGAGGAATGCCGAAGAATGCGAGTTCTTCCAGCTCCATCAAATGCATCGCAGCCGAGTACTTCAAGGGTGGATCCATCTGTGCAAAACTTGGACATCCGTCCACAGTTTGCAACCTTAAAAGTGCTCTGCATAAAATGCAACGCTGTACTTTGCTATGGAGAGCAGTCGAGAGAACCATCATTGCTAGTTTTTTCGTTTTTTTCCCCCTGAAGTTCATTGTTTTGTTCCTCCAGTTCTGTTTTTTCCTTTTTTTTTTCAAGAAAAAACAATTTTTTTTTAATTGTTCAAAAAACGAAGAAAAAATATATAAAAGAAAAAAGAAGACAAAAAAAAGTTCTTCTAAGAACTAACTTTCCTGGTTTAAAAAAAGAGCTATATTTGTTTGTTAGTGTGTGAAAGTTTAGATGAATGTATGTGTAGTACGTAATTGACTTAACGAATGCATTAGTAGCGTATGGTGAATGTATAAGTGCAGAACTATGAGGAAGTGCTGCAGCATCACACAGTAACCTCTTTAACTGCAGGGTGCTGTAGTACTTCCGAAGCACAGGGATGCAACATCTGTACATAAATATGTTGCAAATCTATGCTTCTCTCTGCACGGCTGCTTAAACTGCAGCCATATAGTGACACAGGCACCCTTGCACCATGGTGCAAGGATATCTGTGTCATGTGGTGTTTGTTTTTGTGCAGGAAGACACACCTTCCTGCACAAAAACAATCAGTAAACGCATTTTTCTCCTTCAATGTATGCTGAACATTTTAGCATGCATTGAAGGTTAAAAAATGAGGGGAAATGAAAACAATTCTCCTTGTTGTGCTTTGCTACACCAATTGGAGAATGGTGCAGCATTCACACACATGTCGAGATTTATGATTTCTGATAAATCTGGAGATGTGTCTTGTTCTATGAGTATTCAGTGCACAACAACACTTACAGAACGCCCTTTCAACGCAAAGTGGTGTGTATGATGAGGTTGTATTTACATGGAGAAGAAAAGGTACACAGAGTGCCTTTTCCTCTCTTTGTAAATATGAAAGAGTGTCTTGCGCTATAACCATGTTACAAAAAGTGACATATTTTTGTTTGAAAAATTGTTTTCGAATGATAGGAGGTAAGCACAGAGTTTTTTCTGCAAAGATGCTCAAAGAAGAATGATTGAAATGATTGCGGTCCTTCAATAGGTACAATGGGAAATATTATGAATCACTCAAATCTGTTTTTTTGCAGGTCACATGATATCCTATGACAGGGAGATTCAAAAACTACATAGGTATAAACAGGGTGTTTTGAAAAACATATTCAAACTTTGTAGCTTCTTCCAGATCTGCCCATTGTACATATTAATACTGAGTTAAACTTACCTTCACAGTAATAGAAATAAAAAATGGTACACATTTTTTTCAGATGTTTTTTGTAATGTAAATTGGGGTGAATTGCTTATTTTAGAATTAGGATCTGTGAAAGAAAAGAACAAATAGTTATAACATGTAATAATAAATTTCTAACAACACAACATAATTTAAACAGAGTAATTTGTTTGCCTTTTTTGCTGTTCTCAGAATATATTGAATTTCACTAGAAATAGTGATTTCAATCGTACTCATCACATAACAGCAGGCAAAAAAAACAATCAAAAAGATTGTTTAAAAAAAAGCAACATGCTATTCTCAGTAAAATACCAGAAAATACAAATCACACATATATGAAATGCTTATGGCTAACAACATTTTATAACTTTAACTTATAAAAACTGTAAATGTTGTCGCTTTAAAATATTCACCGAGTCAAAGAGCACGAAATAGTCCATAATTCAAATATATACCTTTCCTTGAGGCCAAATGATATTTTTGCACTCCTTTTTATGTAAATTGTCCAATGGTAATCCTATTAAATTATAATAATAAATTCCTCAGAGAGTGAATTATCTTCCTAAAACTTTGGCTTTAAAAATATTAGGCATCCGTTAGCCGGCCATTTTGGCGTCCCTGGACGCCACCATGGCGTTTGACACCTTGGAATGGCCGTATATTTGGGCAGCATTGGCGAAGTTTGGGTTTGGCCCGGGGTTTATCGGTTGGGTGAAATTGCTTTATGATAACCCACTGGCACAGGTGGTGGTCAACGGACGGGTGTCGGCTCCCTTTGTTTTGGGTAGGGGCACCCGACAGGGATGTCCTCTGTCGCCTCTTCTCTTTGCGCTTTGTTTGGAGCCCCTTGCGGAGCGGCTGCGGTGGCACCCCTCGATGCGTGGCCTTAGATGGACGCCGGAATACGAGGATCGTGTCTCCCTATATGCGGACGATATCCTCTTGTATCTTGCATCTCCGCGCAAATCGCTTATTGTATTGGTGGATGTGTTGAGCTCCTTTGGTCGCAACTCCGGATTGGTCATTAACTGGGCTAAGTCTTGTGTGTACGTTCTCTCCGGGGAGGCCCCCCCTTCCACGGGGGTGCCCTATCCAGGTTGCCCTGGACCCGGTGGCCCGGTATGAACGAAATCTTCTCCCCCCCCTTCAGCGCCTCAGGGCGGATGTGGCGGGTTGGCGGCGGCTGCCGCTCTCGCCGCTCGGCCGGGCGGCGTTGTTCAAAATGATGTCGCTGCCGCGCTTTTTGTACGCCCTGCAGAACACTATGGACGTAGTGCTGGCCCGCTATTTTCGGGTGGTGGAGTGTCTTCAGCGTCGATTGTTTTGGGATGGGCGGCCGCGGATTGCTCTTGCTAAACTAACCCTCCCGTGGTATGATGGGGGGGTCGCTCTCCCTGACATTAAACGATATTATTGGGCCTCCCAGTTGGCTGCTATCAATCACGGGATGTATGGGCCTGCTTTGAACCCGGCTTTTGAGATGGACAAATTGTTATTGCCAAGCGGGGATTATAATCGAGCACTATACTCGGAGTCCCTTGATGCGCGGTTGACTGGCCCGACGCGGGTCGCGGTGCAGGTGTGGCATGCAGCAAATGCGGCGATGGGGTGGAGGGATCGCTTGACTCGGGCAACGCCATTGTACGCTTCCCAGCGTTTGGGTTATCTGTGTACTACGAAAGGCTTTGAGAAATGGGATATGATTGGTATCAGCAAGGTAGGGGATCTCTGGACGAAAGGGAAATTTAAGACGTTCGACATGCTGAAAACTGAATATCAGTTGAACGATAGGGAATACTTTCGGTATGCTCAGGTTCATCATGCCTTGTGTTCCGTGTTCCCGGACGTGGCGGCTATTCCAGAGTATTCCCCGTTGGAAGACAGAGTATTGGACGGCTATGTGCCGGATAGCACCATTTCGCTGATTTATAAGAAGCTTATCAATGATCGAATGGGTTTGCTGACCTCATTGCGGGAGACATGGATTGCCGACGGTTTGGAACTTGACGACGAGGATTGGGTGTCAGCGGTGGCTTCCCCGAAAGAGGTGGCTATCCCGGCCCGCTTGCGTTTCGTCCAGCTTAAGATACTTCATAGAGTGTACGTCACGGGGCCTGGTTTGATGCGTATGGGGTATTCGGTGGATGGTCTGTGTAAGCGAGGCTGTGGACTACTGGGGACTTTCCTCCATATCCTGTGGGAGTGTCCGGAGGTGACTCGGTTTTGATGTAGAGTGCATGCGGTGTTAGAAGAAGTCACGCATGTTGCCTTGTTGCCGGAGGCACGGAGATGTTTGCTGAATGTCTGGGAGCCGACTGATTACAATGTGATGCAGACGCAGTGGGTGACTCTGGGCTATATGGTAGCGAAGCGTGACATTGCGCAATTGTGGGGCTCCCAGAGGCCACCAACGGTCTCAACGTGGAAGGAACACATGGACTGGTGTATGTTCAGAGAGAAAACGGTGTATGTGGCGAGAGGCAAGCCTGGGAAGTGGATTAAGGTGTGGGGTCCCTGGAACTCCTATCGTGGAGGTATTTGCGCCCCGCCCCAGACGCGTGAGATGGATGCTGCTCTGTCTCCCTAGCCCGCGCATTCCTATATGCTCCTGCGACATGCGAATTTGGTTTCTTCTGCCTGGCCCCCCCCCTCTGTCTCCTTGGGTTTGTTTACTCCTTCGATGCGGGAAGCACATGTTATTGCCATTAACCCCCTCTGCCTTGTGTGTGTGATGTTTTTCGTTTTTTCAAAATATGAAACCTTTCTTTGCTTGTTTATGGACTGCGGCTGCGGCCGGCTGAGTTGATTAGCACTCCAGTAGCTCTTTTGTTGCTTCATCGATGTGAATGTGAAGCTGTGCCTAGGTTTACACTGTGCATTAGCGGCCGGCCTGTTGGTTGTAGGCCCATATTTGTATATCTCTGAAACTGTAATAAAGGTTTTTCAAAAAAAAAAAAAAAAAAAAAAATATTAGGTAGGAATTTGGTAATTCACTAGGCAAACGTTGTTTGAAAACCAACTGGGCATCATTACAAAGTGTCCAGCCTTTGTCACATTTTAAATAGGCAGTGTAATGTCGACATTTTGTGGAAGGACCATCATGGAAAATTATTGCAATTGCTACAAAAGTCCTTCCTGATATTGATAGTTGTGTTGCTACAAATTGCTTTATTAAAGTATTCAATTTGCTTCCATCAGCTGTACAACATTGCATCATTAAAATTATATATTGTCCATATTTTTTTTTTAAATAATGTGGATAACATTTCTTATTTACATTGGCTACACTCCATGTTTTGATTTGCAGCTTTAACTAATTTATTGAAAGACACTGATTTACAGTCTGGTAATGTTAAATATAGAAATATTTCAGTGTCTACATTAGTGCTAGATGTATACATGCAATTTTCACAATGATGTTCCCATTTGTAAGAAAGGCCAAAAATATTTTCTATTTCTACACCTTCATTTTCAAAAATGGTAAGCATATACATTAAAAATTCCTGAGCATCTTGTTGGATATTTTGCGTAAATTGTGTAGAACCAGAACACACATCCAAAAGATTATGAACATCTGAAACAGTTTGTATTTTACTTGTATCTGTTGTCAATTTTACATAAACAGAATGCACCAAAGAACAAAATATTTTTTCCAGATTCTGCATAATTTGTTCTTGCAAACCTTCAAGATAAAAAACAACATTGACCACTACATTAGCATTGCAGTTGACACCTGAACTATTTTCAAACTGATAACCAACAATCTCTTCAATATTGTCCTTTTTCTTTTCACTTGCATTCACAACATTATCTTGTTCTTTTCCCTTCTCTACACCTTCAGTACAGATATTCTCAAACCTTCTTTTTCGACCAACCACACGCTTTTCAAATACAGGATATTGACCTTTTTTACTATATGCTCGTAAAAAACGACATAATTTATCAATAGATTCTTGTCGTACACTACAAATACTACTGCAATCCCAAGTGTAAACAGGGTGTTTAGGACATCTCCCTAGAACTTCATCAGCGATCACTTCAACCATTTTCTCTTTGTCAATTGGACAACAATCTCTAACCTCATAACCTCGACCATTGGTGTCAACTGCATGCAACAAATTATTGCTCTGTAAATAACTCTCTTCATTAAAGAAAGGCTCTGAACTGGAACTGGGTTTCCATTCGCCCAAAAAAACATCACAAAAATGTGTTCTATTAATTACTCTTTTCCTCCTACTTTTGGCCTTCATTAAATGGATTGGTTTATTTAGTGATCGAATTCTGCTTAATACTAAAATGAATAGTTTCCTTTTTACTTCAAAAGCCTTTTCAACAATGGTTTCAATATGCTTCTTCTTTTTATAAAATAGAGCTCTCTTTTTATATTTCTTCACATCTTTCAGCAAAGTATGTACTACTCTCTTGTAAAATATTTGTTTGCGTATTTCCTTAAACTGATTTTGCCTTCTTTTACCATACTTCGTCTCCTTTGACTGTCCATTTGCTTTTTTCCTTTTCCTATTATTTTGAATATTTTTTCTAGTTGAAGCATTCTCAGAGGTTTCAGCATTCTGTACATTCTGTCTGGTCCTACAAACATTTTTAATAAATTGCTTTGTCATCTTACCAGAAGATTTTTTTCTTTTTAGCCACATTATGTTGTTCATTCAATACTTTGTGGTTGATTTTTCTTCAAGTAACTCTCCTTTCTCTGTTCTTTTCTTTTTTTTCTGGCAGCGCGCGCTACGAAATTCATTTTATTTATTTAATTGTTTACTTACCTGCAATTATCCATATTCCGGTTTTTAGAACCCCCCACCCTGCCCCTCCCCCGCCCTGCCTTACCGCCCCACGGAACTCCCTCCACGGGCCGCGGCTGGGCAAGAAGGAGGGTTCAGGGGCATGCACAAAGGACCATGGAGGATAGAAGGGAGGGTCAGGACCTGGGCACAGACAAGAGAGTTCAGGGGAAGGGGCCTCACAACAGACCGCGCGGGGCAGGCAGGCGGAGCAGTTGCAGCACAACAGACCAGGGAGGGCAGAAGGGTATGGCAGTAAAATGGACCATGGAGGACAGGAGGAAGGGGATAGGGGCATGGCATGTGGACAGGCAGGGTGGAGGTGGCAGGGACAGGTTACAGTCATCTGACAATGCTAGGCAGGTGGGAGGGGAGTGGCAGCTAAACAGAACACTCAGAGTAGATAGGAGTGGCAGGTCCATGGAACATGGTGGGCAAAAAGGATGGAGCAGGGGCATGAACAAAGACATCGGAGGGCAGGGGGAAGGCGAATAGGGGCAGCAAGCTAAGCACAGAGGCTAAGCAGGAGGTCAATGATGGGCCATGGAATTGGGCAATGGGGGGCAGGAGGAGTGGACTGGTACATCATGCTAAATGGAGGGCAGTGGCAGCAAATCAGACCATGCATGGCAGGAGGGAGGAGGCTAGTCCATGGATTCAGACAACAGAGGATAGGGAGGAGGTGGATGGGGCAGCAAGCTAACTGTTCAGAGAAGGTGGGTATTAGGAACTTTATTGTTTTTAAAATGTGTGTCTGTGCGAACTACTTAAAATATGAACAAGTATGCAGCATAATCTCACTTTTATTCAGGAAGAAGAGGACGTTTGTGACTGTGACTCCGGGCTCACTTGGCAGAAACACCCCCTGACCCTCCACCCCATCCCAAAATGTAGTGCCCGTGAGAAGGGTAGGTGGACGCAGTGTTATATAGAACATAGTCCTGAGAGCACGATTGAAAATGAAAACTAGATATAGTATATGGTATAAACTATGCACCAAAAAGTGTGATATAAGATGAACCGGGGTGTGAAATATAATATGCAATACATTGTGCGCAATGACAGATTCATTGGAGAGCGCGAGATAGCACAGGCACTAGCGCGTGCTATGCGATATGCGCCTTGGAGTGTAATATGCTCAGGGCAGTGTTGTGTAACCTAACTAGTCTCTAAAGTTGTAATATAAAATATGTGCAGGGGAGTATAACGTTGCATTTGCACTGTGACAAAGATATGGATCCCAGATTGTAATATGTATGGCATAGCGCTGTGCGTTATAACATAGGCATCGTGGAAGGCACGTTAGATGGGGCAATATAACCCGTGCGAAGGCAAGTGTGGCATGACATATTCACGGGGTGGTGTTACATTGCACATGGGCTAGAGAGTGTCATAGCATACTCACTAGCTGGTGGAATACAACACAGAGGTGTGTGGCACTCGGCGGGCACTGGTGGATGTAACACAGCATTGGGCTCATCCAGGAGCGCGCTGTGACTCTCAAGTGAGGTTCGTCTCCTTTCCAGAGAGTAAAATAAAAAGTATTACACATCCGGCGGTGGATGTGTGTTTTATTAACCGTGAGGGGGGTTTCTTGCATAGTTTTGGTCGAATTTTTGTCGAATGCCCTTTGAATGGCTTGGTGTGTGTGTGTATTAAATGTGCCCGTCAATAGCTACCCATCTTTGTATAAATAAACGACAAGGGTGTATACTTGGAGAGTACCCACCGGCGGGGGTGCCGGGATAAGGCACGGTAGGGCGTCAGACACGTCAGAGCTTCACTAGCGGTGCAAATACATTCCACGTGGATTCATTGTATGCATAGTCGCCTTTTAATGAATATCACGCAAATAGTCATGGTGATAGGTACATACGGTCCAGCATGTCCTAGGTGTTTCTATAAATATATATTTTTTTTAAATAATAAAAAACAAAGGCCGGCCCCGGGGGATGGGATCCCCGGGGCCATAAGTGGCCTGAGGAGGGGGGCAACACAGCCCCCCTCCTAAAAAATCTTTTTTAGAAAAAGGCCATGACCCGGGGTTGGGATCCCCGGGGCCGATTAAGGCCTTGGGAGGGCCAAATAAATTTTTTTCAACAAAAGAAATTAGGGTGCAGGCCCTGGGGGATGGGGTCCCCAGGGCCAATAAATTAGAAAAAGAAGGGGGGCAACACAGCCCTCCTTCTTAAAATAATTAAAATAAACAAAAGACCGGCATCGCGCCGGAGGCCATGCCCCCTCCTTGCAGCACTTTGCAAATGCGCCCCCTGGCCAGTTGTGAGTTGGGGAATTAATTCCCCTTCAATACTGAGGGTCCCTGAGGGCCAACTAGCCCAATAGGTATCTCTAGTATGCGCCAGGGAGCTGCGTTGCAGACAGGTGTTCTGAGGCCACGGCCCTTTTTACACCTCTATGCAACGCAGCTCTGTGTCGCTTACTGGAGGTACCTAGTGGGCTAGTTTGACCCTAGGGACCCTTAGGATTCAAGGGGACTTAATCTCTCAACTTAGAACGGCCACAGGGCGCGTTTACACAGTGGTGAAGGGAGGGGACGGGGCCTGAGGTGACATGTGCAAACACGCCCTGTGGCACATTTTAAGTTGGGGAAATAATTCCCTTTCAATCCTGAGGGACCCTGGGGGCCAACTAGCCCACCAGGTGCTTCCAGTAAGTGCCACTGCTCTGCGTTGCAGAGAGGTGGTGCAGGCCATGCCCCTTTTTTTACCTCTCTGCAATGGCGCTTACTGGACGTACCTAGTGGGCTATTTTACCCCTAGGGACCCTCAGGATTCAAGGGGACTTAATCTCCCAACTTAAAAAACAGCCACAGGGCGTGTTTACACAGTGGGGAACGGATGGGACCGGGCCTGAGGTGACGTGTGCAAACACGCCCTATGGCGCGTTTTAAGTTGGGGAAATAATTCCCCTCCAATCCTCAGGGCCCCTGGGGGCTAACTAGCCCACCAGGTGCTTCCAGTAAGCGCCACTGAGCTGCATTGCAGAGAGGTGGTCCAGGCCGTGCCTGTTTTTACACCTCTCTGCAACGCAACTCTGTTGCGCTTACTGGAGGAACCTACTGGGCTAGTTGGACCCTAGGGACCCTCAGGATTCAAATGAACTTAAACTCCCAACTAAAAATGGCCACAGGGCGTGTTTACACAATGGTGAAGGGAGGCGACGGGGCCTGAGTTAACGTGTGCAACACGCCCTGTGGTGCGTTTTAAGTTGGGGAAATAATTCCCCTTCAATCCTGAGGGACCCTGGGGGCCAACTAGCCCACCAGGTGCTTCCAGTAAGCGCCACTGCGCTGCGTTGCAGAGAGATGGTCTAGGCCATGCCCCTTTTTACATCTCTCTGCAACGCAGCTCTGTGGCACTTACTGGAGGTACCTAGTGGTCTAGTTGGACCCTAGGGACCCTCAGGATTCAAGGGGACTTAATCTCCCAACTTAAAACGGCCACAGGGCGTGTTTACACAGTTGGGAAGGGAGGGGACGGGGCCTGAGGTGATGTGTGCCAACACGCCCTGTGGCGCGTTTTAAGAGGTAGTTTTAATCCCCTGCCCTATTATATACTAGGGGCTTACAGAGGAGGTCATGCTAATCACAGGGGGACCCCAACGCATAGTGTTCCCTAGTGTATGTAGGTGTTTTCACTGCATTCCGAGTGTCTTTTAACATAGCACTGGCTCTAGGACTGGTTAGTCAGACTCAGTTACCACCAGTATCCGTCTGAAAAAGTTGAGGGTACAGGATGATTTTGCACATTATCATTCTTCCTGCACTTTTCTTCGTCTTTGAGGAGTTCTGTTGCTTCTTTCTGCATTTCTTTTTTTCTTTCTGTGCGTTTTTCTTCTTTCTTCACATGTCCTATCTCTGTAGGCATAGTTAGAAATTAGCATTTAAAAAACCTTTGAAATTCACTGAAAAAACCATAGGTTTCAGGCACGTTATAGTTAGGAATTAAAAAAACGTAGATATTCACTGAAAAAAACTGCCTGGCTATGACAGTGAGTTAATGGATGTGTCAGTGGTATATAGGTAAGTAAATGGATATGTGAAAGGCAGTTTCGGTGCGTGTTTGAGTATATGAGTGACTGTGTGAGTGAGGGATTGTGATAGTGGCTGTATGGGTGAGTGAGTATGTGTTAGTATCTGCATGAATAAGTGTGTGAGTGAGTGTATAACTGTATAGGTGAGTAATTGGCTGTCTGATTGACTCTATAGGTGAGTGAATAGGTGTGTGAGTAGCTCTATGAGTGACTGAGTGTATGAGTGGCTATATGGCTGTATGAGTGGATATATCAGTGGCTGTATTAGTAGCTGTATTAGTGAGTGAGTTGGTGTATGAGTGGCTGTATGGGTAACTTCAGTGGAATTGCGTGTAGACCTATGAGTCAGTGAGTGGGTGTGTAAGTACTGGTATGGGTGTGTCAATGGTTTTGAGAATGGTAGTTTGGAAGTTGGAGTTGGTGTATGAAAGGTTATATTGGGGTGTGAACAGTGGTCAAAGTGGGGGAAAAAAGTAGGGGAACTGTGGGTGGAGAATCAGAGGGCGGTAATAACCTGAAAACTCGATCAGTGGGCGGCGTCAGAGGTGTGGCCAGAAAGTGCAAAACATCCCAATTTTTAGTATTTGTTTGGCCTTTCACTGACCAGTTACAGCTAATTATGTTATTCAATTCAATCAATGGATACACATAATTATTTAAGGTTGACTATGAGTTATCAACAATAAAATACAGTCGCAAAGTGGGATATGTTTCCAATCACAGAATGTCCCAAATACGCTTAAAAGTGGAAGCACAAGCCGTTTGTCTCTGATCCATGGGGTTTCTGTCATCAGCACTTCTCCCTTTTACCACAAGAACAGTTCAAACATAAATGGGAAAAATATCCTAGTTTGCAAAAGTTTTCTATATAGTTATGGCTCTGCCATATTTGCCACATAATACAACATCTGTTACATAATCTGACGATTTTAATTAATAAATTGTTTGTAGCTCAAATGGATCAACAGTTAAAAAAAAGTGACTTGTGTTGCTGCAAAATGGACGGCCCTTTGCCAAGGTTGACTGATCACCTTTCTCACTGCTACATTTGTATTTAACACTGGTACTAATAGGGAAAAATCTTTCCAGAGACTGTTAGCATGTGTAAAAATGAAAATATAATAAAGTGTCCGAAAATATACTGCATTACGTTGCAGCCTTTTTTTGCTGCATAATTTAGTCAATACTGCGGCGTAATTTTGTCTTCTTTTGCTGCATAATTCCAGTGGCCCCAAAGCAGCCAGTACATCTTAAAAGGTGCTTGTGCATGAAGCAGAGAGAATGTGAAGTTTGCAAACTTAGTTTGGTTTGTGTGCAAATCCTGCATTGCCGATCCCTGGTGAGTTGCAGCTACTACTGCTGAAACAAGGCCAATGGAGGTACCAATGGGTGAGGCGGACTGGCCTCAAGGGCAGGGCCGGCTTTAGCGCTGGTGGCGCCCTGTGCAACAATGTTTGTTGGTGCCCCTCAATGACCACCTCTGCCACGGATCCCCTCAATTCCAACCGTGCCCCTCAAGTTTCCATAACCACACTCTGTCTCAGATGCATATAATTTGATTTACAGCGCCACTCATATCAGTGTAGGGTTTCAGAACACTTTACATCACACACACTACACAGAGACAATCAATTATACATGTGTAAATCACTGTATAGGAAATGTTACATAAGACAAAAGACTAACAGGTGTAGAATTCACATGACAACCATACTAGTGGGCAGTATAGTTTAATAGTGATTGGTCTGGACAAACACAAACTCAGAATTTAAAATGTAATACCATCGTTGGGGGTTCTCTTTAATAATCAGAATTGATTTCTATCCAAATGAACATTTTTTGCAACATTAGGATAATCAAAATCTAGGGGAAAAATGATGACGCTCTAAATTATATCTTGCAGTTTGCATGCATCTCTTAGATGACAATAGCCCACTTTGTTAGGATTTTATCTTCTAAATTGCAAGTAACCAAAGATCTGCCTGACAAAAGCAGTAACCCACTGACCTATTTGCATTATGTGCACTTTGTGATCTGCATGGTGCATGTTCTTTGCAGCAGGCACATTAACCCTCTGCACAACCTTTCCATGAATCAAAACTTCAACTAGACAAACTCTCTCTCTAGGAAGAACATTAATCAACAGAGTTATCATACATTTTTTATTGTTGCCGAAAATTGCTGGAGGCAAGGAGGGAGGCAGCAAGCACTTTTAAAACCATAATATACTTGCCACCCAAAGTTAGCACCCGGTGCAAACACACCGGTTGCACTACCCTAGAGCTGGCACTTCTCAAGGGTTCTGTGACCTCAGTGACAGAGTCACTGTTGTTCTAAGGTGTACTGCTTCATAAACCTGCCTGCAAGACTAGAGGTGAACTTCCGTATGGATTGTGGTGGACAGGCCTCCAAGGTTAACCCACACTTGCCCCCACTACACACTTGCCCCCACTAGGGTAAACCTACTGGTGCTAAGACACCAGGGCTTCTATGGTCTTGCGGGGCCTTCTTAGGCCTAGCATGGGAATGTGCTCCCTCATTAGAGTGGTCTGGGGGACTGGTCATGAAGGCTGAACCAGGTTCCTCAGTTCCAAATTTGGCAGCTCTGGCCATAGTGCCACATCCTCTCCCACATTGAACACCATACTGCCCCACTGAGAGAAACTCACATGACCTTCAACTACAACCCAATTGTGCCCTGCTATAAATACCTGGATGCGACTCAGCTCATATTACGCACTTGACGAGAGCAATACGCTGCCTAAAAAACATAACAACCTCCTGAAAAAAGAAAACACTCTTAGAGAATGCACGATTAAGTTAAGCATGTGAAATGTAAGCAGGAACAACATGGATAACTTAACACATTTACACTCACTATTCAGAAATCAGTGAGTGCTTGTGCCTGAAAAGTTTAGGACATGACTACAGGGCCTGGAAGGGACACGCTTCAATTTCAATTGCTTATATCCTTACAAAATGCAAGCAGTATGGTTTAAAAAAAACACATCCATGAACACCGAGCCGCAGTGCACATTTCATTTTCCAATCCACCCATCAATCCTGCATTGCAGTACCTCCAGGAATGGTGCACTTCCTCATTCAGGGAAAACAATGCTGTTCAAAGAAAAGATAAAACAAAAGTAGCGCTTCACTGTCAATCTCTGTATAGTGGCGCTAATGTGTTTGGGTGTGAATAAAATCAATCTGGCCACTCTGTGAACACTGTCTTTCTTTATTTAGTTATTTTTTTTTCATAGTTGAATCTTTTTTTCACGAGGCTGTACTTTGGACTAGAATAATGTCAGAAAAAGACAACAGTTGCAAAAAAAGTATTTTTCTTTTTTGGATACATTTCACAGGGAACAAATAAATGAAAGAAAGAAAGAGGATGAGAACCGTTTCTTGTAGTCACGGTTTTCAATGAGGAGGAGCCAGACAGTCTAAAAGAGGGAGTAAGAGGAAGAAAGAGAGGAGGGCAGCTCCCAGGGCAGAGCAGAAGTGGACACTGTCCTTGTCTTCTCTGGAACAAGGAAAAGACAGAGGCCTTTTCTTTCTTTGCCTTCCTGCCCACCCGCCCTGAACTACCAGGAACACCGAGCCTTCTTTGCAGGCCTTGGCTATTTCTGCTGTCCTGGGACGCATTATTGAAATTTAAAAAGTAGGGGCACGGGATCTATTGAATCACAGAAGTAGGTGCACGCCGTGCCCAACCGATCCTGCCCACTTCTACCACTGGGTGTGAGTGAGTGCGTCAGAGATTCTGTGGATGATGTCATTAGTGATGTTATTTGAGATGTAATTTCTCTGGTTTTGTATGAGTGAAATGTCAGCCTAACTATAGCATCCCGGTAACCTTTGTTTTTTTCAGTGAATTTCTAAGGTTGTTTAAATTCTAGTTCCTAACTATAACGGCCCTGTAACCTTTGTTTATTTCAGTGGCTTTCTAAGGTATTTTAAAATGCTAATTCCTAACTATAACGTCCATGTAACCTTTGGTTTTTTTTCATTGAATTTCTACGTTGATTTGGCATGTGTTTATTAGAAAGTACATTAATAACTGGTTATATTTTTACGTTTTTGTTCAGTCGGGACAACATTAATACCTCACGAACAAAATGACAAAACAAATGCAGACATTTAATTGCCAAAACCACATTCAAAACTTATAGCTGCAAAATGGATTATAGCCAACACACTAAACACATTACTATCTAAATGACTGTATAATACCATGTACAACTCCCTTAATATCTCTATAACACAGTGCATAACTTTTTCAGTGTAATATATGACTGCATGCATCACTGAATGACTAAGTCTCCCATTCACTGTTTTAGTATTTGAGAGGGTCTGTATGACGGTACATCAGTCTATCAATACTTCTGTTACAAAATGAGTGACTGCCTAAGTAAATCCATGAGTGGGTGCATCAGTGTCACAATCTGTGAGTAGGTGCATGAGTGCCTTTGTCCATTTGTAAGTAAGTATATGACTGTCTGACTGGATCTGTGAGAGGATACATGGTTGTCTGAGTGGGTGAGTGAGCTATGAGTGTCTAAGTAGATCTGTGAGTGAGTGCATGAGTCTCTCAGGGGGTCTATGACTGGCAGAGTGAGTGTCTGAGTGGTTCTATCAGTGTGTGTGTGGGTCTCTGAGTGTGACTGTGAGTGGGTAGATGAGTCTCTGAATATATAATTTACTGGGTGCATACTTCTTTGAGTAGGTCTCTGACTGGCTGTGTGAGTGACTGTATGGGTTTATGAGTGTCTGAGTGAGTCTGTGAGTAGATGTATGAGTGTCTGAGTAGATGTGTGAGTGGGTGTATGAGTGTCTCAATGGGTCTGCCAGGAAGAACATAAGTCTCTGAGTGGGCGAGTGAATGGGTACATGCATGAGTGTCTGAGTGGGTCTGTGACAGGGAGGGCGAGTGTCTGGGTGGGTCTTTCAGTGGATGTATGAGCCTTGACTGGGTGAGTGGGTGCCTGTATATCTGACTGAGTTTGTAAGTGGGTGTGTGAGTTTCTGAGTATATGAGTGACTGACTGAGTCCATAAGTCTCTGAGAGGATCTGTGACTGAGTGTGGAAGTGAAATATGGGTATGTGACTGGGTGTATGAGTGTCTGAGTGGAACTGTAAGTGGATGTATGAGTGTCTTAGTGGGTCTGTGAGAACATACATGAGTGTGTGAGTGAGTCTGTAAGTTGGTGCATGAGTCTCTGGGTGGGTTTGTACATGGGTGTGTGACTCTGAAAATGAGTCTGTAAGTGGGTGTAGGAGTATCTGAGTGGGTCTGTGAGTGGGTGCACGAGTGCCCAGTTGGGCCTTGAGTAGGTATAAGAGTCTCTAAGTCTGTATGAGACACTCCACATAAGTCTATAAGTGGGTCTCTAAGTAGGTGCATGAGTTTCTGAGTGGGTCTGTACACAGGTGTGCCACTCTCCAAGTGAGTCTGTAAGTAGGTGCATAATTACCTGAATGGGTATATGAGTGCATGAGTATCTGAGTGGGCATGTGACTGGATGAAAAAGTGTTTGAGTAGGTATGTGAATGGATGTATGTGTCTGACTGAGTTTGTGAGAGTGTCCATGAGTGTGTGACAGTGACCGGCAAGTCTATACAAATATATATATATATATCTTTTTTATATTTTCACCAATATTCGCAATGACATTACGATAGTCAAAAAGTCCCCGCAACGTTACATGGGTCGTGCTGGCAATCATGTTGTATCGTGAATATCGCATGTGATTAAAAAAATCTATTTTTGACACATAACTTGTGTCACTAACACACCCATTATTATAAATGGGGTCAGTGTATCCCTACCCTGACCCCTAATGTTAGCTTTCACACAAATTTTCAGCCCCGGGAGCTGTTCCCAAATGATAAAATGGTGGCCGCAACTTTCTGTTCCGGTTGTGCCCAGCCAATCACAGCATTCCCAATGGCATGTAAATCCACAATTAATCGCGAAACCACAGCGAAATATACAAGGCCAGAGGTATATCTATAATTTTCAGCTTAAATTTCTCAAACTACTTGACGGATTTGCACCAAATAACAAAAAGCATGATCTGTATGGTAATGAGAAAGAATATCAAGGGTAAAAATTCGACCTACCATAACATCAACTTAAAAATATTGTGGAATGGAAATATCGAGTGCAAGAATATCATTGTCAAGAATATCGATTTGAAGGAAAGTAATATTGATTTTAAAAATATAGAAGTTAATATTATCATTTGCAAAAATATAGTTGTTTAAAATATCTGTTTTTTAATTAGTGTTATGTATTTTAGTGTATATTTTAAATGTATGTTATGTTTTTTTGTGTTTTTAGTTCTGTAGGGGGTTGCGGGTTTATAGGGGAATAGGGTGGAAAATAATCTAATGATAATAAATTAATTCATACTTTTAATTTATTAATATTTATTTAATTGGGATTTTATAATGTTAATTGTGTTTTTAATTTTTTGGGGGTAAATGTTAGGTGCGGATTTTGCGGTTATAGCGGTAAAGGGTGGGAAGTAATTTATTATCAATTAATTAATATTTAGTTGTTAATTAACATTAACTAATTAATTGGCAATTCATTATGGTAATTGTGTAATAATTTTAGCTACGGGTTGTGAGGTTTATTGGGGTAAAGGGTGGGAAGTAATTTCTTTTTAATTAATTAATGATTTGTTGTTAATTAACATGAATTCATTAATTGACAATTAATTATGGTAATTGTGTGATTAATTTTAGGTGCGGGTTGTAGGGTTTATAGGGGTATAGGGTGGGAATTAATTTATGTTCAATTAATTGATAATTAGTTGATCATTAATCTTAATTAATTGATTGGTATTTAATTAGGGTAATTGTTTATTTTTTGTGTGGGGGTTTTACTTTTATAGGGGTAAAGAGTGTGGAGTAAATTAATTTGACTTACTATATAATTAGTTGTTAAATACTATTAGTTTTTTTAATTGAAAATGAGTTTTAATTGCGTAATTAATTTTTGTCAAGTTTAATTTTAGCTGTGGGTTGTTGGGAGCATAGGGGTTAAGAGTGGGAAGTTAAATAGTTTTTTATGAGTTTTAATTTGTATTTTAATTAATAATAATTCTTTCATTGGATATTAATTATGTTAATTATGAATGTACCATTTTTTACATTTAGATGTGGGTTGTGAATTGTGTGGTGCTATGGGGCAGGAAATAAAAAAACTACATTTATGTAATAATATTTTTTTTTGTTTCTAAATATTTTCTAATTAAAAATATTCATTTGTTTGAAAATTATTTTTTAGTTTATTTAATATTATATTTGTAGGTATTTGTCATATGTATTTAACATTATAATATGTTTGTATTCTTTTTTAACTTTTTATATTAAATATATTTGTATTTACATTTTTAACATATCTATATCTTTTTTTATTTATTTAGTTTTTTAACTTTTTTTGTTGTTAATATTTTGTTTGTTTTGAATTTTGAACTGACTGAAGTGGGAATATTAATTGTTACCCTTCCACAATTCATCACTTTCCCGACTATTGCACTGACTGGAGTAGGAATAGTAAATTTAATTCCTCCGTTATCCAACACTTTCCCTACTGTTGTACTCACTGGAGTGGGAATAGTAATTTTTACCCCTCTGCTATCCAACACTTTCCCTACTGCTGCATTCATTGGAGTGGGAATAGCCATTTTTACCCCTCTGCTATCCAACACATTCCCTACTGTTGCATTCATTGGAGTGGGAATAGTATTTTTTACTGCTCCGCTATCCTTCACTTTCCTACTGGTGCACTGTCTGGACTGGGAATAGTAAATGTTTTCTCTCTGCTATCCAACACTTTCCCTACTGTTGCACTCACTGGAGTGGGAATAATAATTTTTACCCCTTCGATATCCAACACTTTCCCTACTGCTGCACTGACTGGCGTGGGAATAGTAAATTGTAACTCTCCACTATCCAACACTTTCTCTACTGTTGCACTGACTGGAGTGGGAATAGTAATTTTTATGCCTCCGCTATCCAACACTTTTGCTACTGTTGCAGTGACTGGAGTGGGAATAGTACATTTTAACCCTCCTCTATCCAACACTTTCCCTACTGTTGTACTGACTGTAGTGGGAAATTTAAGTTGAAAGATTTTTAAATAGTTTAATGTTTTAATTTATTATATGATTTCTTTAAATTATATTTCATGTTATTGGTATGTGTGTATATATATATATATATATATATATTATCTACTGGCGGTCGCCAGTAGATAGTTATAGTTACAACCTAGTTTCCATAGGAAATCTCAAAATTCTATTTTGAATAACTTTGGCGCTGGTTGACGAATCCTCGCGAAATTTTCAAAACTAATGGGGCGCTCCGCTCAGCTCCTACCCTGACAGTCTCGGGGCGATTCGTCAAGCGGGGGCCGAGAAAAAAGGGGGGTCCCAAAACGCGTTTTCCCCATGTTATTTTCCATAGGACCTTTAGACACAGCTACAGCCCGAACGGCTGAACAGAATTACGTGAAATTTGGCAGAAAGGTAGCCATAAGGTCAAGGAAGTGCCTTTTGCAGGTCTGGTGTAAATTTGTTCAGTATTTCCTGAGAAAATAGCATTTAAAGGCATATCAATATCTATACGCGCGCACCGTGCGCGCACGGTGCGCGCACCCTGCCGTGCGCGAGCGCAATTCTGATTGGTTGTTAGATGTCGGTAAACATTCGAATCGGTCGAAACCAGGAAGTTTCGGCCGCCATTTTGTCTCTCGCAGTCTGAGGGGGTGAAAAAAAAAGGTGGAGAACGTGAAAAGGGGGCAGAGTGGACAGTTCCTAACCCCCTAGCCTTGGTCAGGGTGTCACAGAAGGACCCCAAAGGGAGAAAAAAACTATCTTTTTTATTTTTTAAAAATCGCGAGGTGCGCACACCCTGCGCGCATGGCACGAACTGCGAACCATGGGTGCTCGGTGCGCTAAGCGCACCGAGCGCCCACAGAGCGCGCACGGTGCGCGCACCTCGCGATTTTTAAATATGTCATTTGAGATGTCATCAGTGATGTCATGAGTGATGTCACTGATCATGTCATGAGTGGTGTAATATGTGACGTCATCAGCAGTGCATTGCGGGCGCGCGAGTTATAGTTAGCTGAACTAACTATAACAGGGGAATTTCAATGGTTTTGTACGAGTGAAAAGTCCAGCTAACTCTAACGCCCCTGAAACCTATGGTTTTTTCAGTGAATTTCTAAGGTTTTTTAAATGCTAATTCCTAACTATAACATGCCTGAAACCTATGGTTTTTTCAGTGAATTTCAAAGGTTTTTTAACCCCTTCCATGCCCATGACGGAACGGTTCCGTCATGAGCATCGGTTGCGCTGTGCTCATGACGGAACCGTTCCGTCATGGCCCCGCCCGCGCTCGAACCCTTCAGCACCGCGGGGGAATTCCCGCAGCGCTGAAGGGGTTAAATGCTAATTTCTAACTATGCCTACAGAGATAGGACATGTGAAGAAAGAAGTAAAAACGCACAGAAAGAAAAAAAAGAAATGCAGAAAGAAGCAACAGAAGTCCTCAAAGACGAAGAAAATTGCAGGGAGAAGGATAACGTGCAGAAAGAACAAACAGAAGAGCAGAAAGAAGCCTTGTTGCAAAATCATCCTGTACCCTCAACTTTTTCAGACGAATACTGGTGGTAACTGAGTCTGACTAACCCGTCCTAGAGCCAGTGCTATGTTAAAAGACACTCAGAATACAGTGAGAACACCTACATACACTAGGGAACACTATGCGTTGGGGTCCCCCGTGATCAGCATGACCTCCTCTGTAAGCCCCTAGTATATAATAGGGCAGTGGATTAAAACTACCTCTTAAAACGCGCCACAGGGCGTGTTTGCACATATCACCTCAGGCCCCAACCCCTCACTTCCCCACTGTGTAAACACGCCCTGTGGCCGTTTTAAGTTGGGAGATTAAGTCCCCTTGAAACCTGAGGGTCCCTAGGGTCCAACTAGACCACTAGGTACCTCCAGTAAGCGCCACAGAGCTGCGTTGCAGAGAGATGTAAAAAGGGGCATGGCCTAGACCACCTCTCTGCAACGCAGCGCAGTGGCGCTTACTGGAAGCACCTGGTGGGCTAGTTGGCCCCCAGGGTCCCTCAGGATTGAAGGGGAATTATTTCCCCAACTTAAAACGCGCCACAGGGCTTATTTGCACATGTTAACTCAGGCCCCGTCCCCTCCCTCACCACTGTGTAAACACACCCTGTGGCCGTTTTTAGTTGGGAGATTAAGTTCATTTGAATCCTCAGGGTCCCTAGGGTTCAACTAGCCCACTAGGTACCTCCAGTAAGCGCCACACAGCTGCGTTGCAGAGAGGTGTAAAAAGTGGCACGGACTGGACCACCTCTCTGCAACGCAGCTCAGTGGCGCTTACTGGAAGCCCCTGGTGGGCTAGTTAGCCCCCAGGGGCCCTCAGGATTGAAGGGGAATTATTTCCCCAACTTAAAACGCGCCATAGGGCGTGTTTGCACACGTCACCTCAGGCCCCGTCCCCTCCCTTCCCCACTGTGTAAACACGCCCTGTGGCCGTTTTTTAAGTTGGGAGATTAAGTCCCCTTGAATCCTGAGGGACCCTAGGGGCAAAATAGCCCACTAGGTACGTCCAGTAAGCGCCATTGCAGAGAGGTGTAAAAAGGGGCACGGCCTGCACCACCTCTCTGCAACGCAGAGCAGTGGCGCTTACTGGAAGCACCTGGTGGGCTAGTTGGCCCCCAGGGTCCCTCAGGATTGAAAGGGAATTATATCCTCAACTTAAAATGCGCCACAGGGCGTGTTTGCACACGTCACCTCAGGCCCCATCCCCTCCCTTTACCACTGTGTAAATGTACCCTGTGGCCGTTCTAAGTTGAGAGATTAAGTTCCCTTGAATCCTAAGGGTCCCTAGGGTCAATCTAGCCCACTAGGTACCTCCAGTAAGCGCGACAGAGCTGCGTTGCATAGAGGTGTAAAAAGGGGCGTGGCCTCAGAACACCTGTCTGCAACACAGCTCCCCGGCGCATACTGGGGACACCTGTTGGGCTGGTTGGCCCTCAGGGACCCTCAGTATTGAAGGGGAATTAATTCCCCAACTTACAACTGGCCAGGGGGCGCGTTTGCAGAGTGCTGCAAGGAGGGGGCGTGGCCTCCGGCGCGATGCCGGTCTTTTATTTATTTTATTTTTTTAAGAAGGAGGGCTGTGTGGCCCCCTCTTCTTTTTCTAATTTACTGGCCCTGGGGACTCCATTCCCCAGGGCCTGCACCCTAATTTTTTTTGTTGAAAAAAATAAATTTGGCCCTCTCAAAGCCTTAACCGGCCCCGGGGACCCCAACCCCAATAAAAAAATTCTTTAGGAGGGGGCTGCGTTGCCCCCCTCCTCAGGCCACTTATGGCCCCAGGGACCCCATCCCCCGGGGCCGGCCTTTGTTTTTATTATTTTTAAAAAATATATATTTATGGAAACACCTAGGACATGCTGGACAAACCGTATGTACCTATCACCATGACGATTTGTGTGATATTCATTAAAAGGCGACTATGCATAGAATGAATCCACATGGAATGTATTTACATCGCTAGTGAAGCTCTGACGTGTCTGACGCCCTACCGTGCCTAATCTCGGCACCCGCGCCGGTGGGTACTCTCCAAGTAGACACCCTTGTTGTTTATTTATACAAACATGGGTGGCTATTGACAGGCACATTTAATATACAGGCACACCAAGCCATTCAAAGGGGAATCGACAAAAATTCGACCAAGCTATGCATGAAATCCCCCTCACGGTTAATAAAACACACATCCACCGCCAGATGTGTAATATATTTTTATTTTACTCTCTGGAAAGGAGACGAACCTCACTTGAGAGTCACAGCGTGCTCCTGGCTGAGCCCAATGCTATGTTACACCCACCAGTGCCCGCCGAGTGCCTCACACCTCTGTGTTGTATTCCACCAGCTAGTGCGTATGCTTTGACACTCTCTAGCCCATGTGCACTGTAACACCACCCCGTGAATATGTCATGCCACACTTGCCTTCGCACAGGTTATATTGCCCCATCTAACGTGCCTTCCTCGATGCCTATGTTATAACGCACAGCGCTATGCCATACATATTACAATCTGGGATCCATATCTCTGTCACAGTGCATATGCAGCGTTACACTCCCCAGCACATATTTTATATTACAACTTTAGAGACTAGTTAGGTTACACAACACTGCCCTGTGCATATTACACTCCAAGGCGCATATCGCATAGCAAGCGCTAGTGCCTGTGCTATCTCGGGCTCTCCAATGAATCTGTCATTGCGCACAATGTATTGCATATTATATTTCACGCCCCGGTTCGTCTTATATCACACTTTTTGGTGCATAGTTTATACCATATACTATATCTAGTTTTCATTTTCAATCGTGCTCTCAGGACTATGTTCTATATAACACTGCGTCCACCTACCCTTTTCACGGGCATTACATTTTGCGATGGGGGGTAGAGGGTCAGGGGGTGTTTCTGCCAAGTGAGCCCGGAGTCACAGTCACAAACGTCCTCTTCTTCCTGAATAAAAGTGAGATTATGCTGCATACTTGTTCATATTTTAAGTAGTTTGCACAGAGACACATTTTAAAAACAATAAAGTTCCTAATACCCACCTTCTCTGAACAGTTAGCTTGCTGCCCCATCCACCTCCTCCCTATCCTCTGTTGTCTTAATCCATGGACTAGCCTCCTCCCTCCTGCCATGCATGGTCTGATGTGCTGCTGCTGGAGCGGGTTATGCAAAATTTTTGTATACCCATCCCATTTTGCATGTCGTTTTATTAATTAGATTAATTAATTAATCATAATCGACTAATGGTTTGGAGTGATGTGGAAATAACTAATCAACCTTATTAATGACCGAAATACACGTGGGATTTGCATCTGCATGGCCTAATTAATGACGTGAACTAAATTTCGTACGCATATTAATGATAAATAATTAGAACATTGCATGATATATGTCGCTTTGGTGATGAAATTGTGATTCGTCCTTTATTTAGTAAGTATAAACCGCATTGAGTGTTGCTTTTGGCTAGATAAATACACACACATATGGGTATTAGCGAGGGAATAACATTTAATTAGTCATTTCTATGTATTAATAACGGTTTTGTGTTTCTTTGCTTAAGTTGACTATTCTGGCCTATCAAATGATGGCTGCTTTTGGTGCCTAACCCAACTGCCGACGCTGAACCAGGCTTGGGTGAAGTGCGCCTGCGCTAAAAGATGAGCAACAATGGCCCTGTCTTGACCCCAGGCAAGCTGTACTTATCAAGGCCACTGGGAAAGGTGCCAGCGCTACAGACAAAAGGCTTTATTAAAGAACCGAAACCAGCAAGTATGCTGACAACATGGACTAAACCTTATGGGAACGGAGAGGTTGACCCCTGATCAGCCAATCAGAACAGTTTAAAACTCAATATTGTTACATTCTGCTATTGAAATTATTATAAAACCCATAGAATAGAGAGGTTGGAGGGTCGCTCCTTCGATTTCCTAATGATATGCTGACGAAGAGGACGGTGACACTGCAGGACAGCTGTTAGCCTGAATCTTTGACAGACTGAATTAATGCCCAAAATCCTGATGAACTTAACCTGCTAAATTGATGGGCATAGATTTGCGAGATTGCCAGATTTGACATAGAGGACGACTTTAGCCAGAATAGGTAAATATGAATGGCAACTTGATCAAATGAATGATTTAATCTGCAATATTAATATAAATTTGGATTTGAACATCTACAGAAATGAGTTGGGTTGTTTATTCATTGAAATGTGTTAATGAAAAGGTTAATTAGAGTATTAGAAATTCACTTAAATCTACAACTAACAGATCCATCCCGGTCATGAGGGGAATTCCAAATGTAGAATCTAGGGCCTAATGAGTATAAGAAGGGTTTGTAGGTTTGTTGCTCATTAGGGTAAAGTGGTATCTTCCTCCCTCATTATCCAGCACTTGGAAGGATAATCGCCTCTCGTACGGACTGATGGTGAGTGTGTGTTGGTGTTATGGGCCCCACCAGCGAATGTATGGATAGTGTGCGTGTGTGAGATCTTTTGGTCTGCAACGGTAGGGAGGGATTTTGCACTCCGACCTGGAGCACTGCCACTGCCCTCCATTTAGCATGATGTACCAGTCCACTCCTCCTGCCCTCCATTGCCCAATTCTATGGCCCGTCATTGACCTCCTGATTAGCCTCTGTGCTTAGCTTGCTGCCCCTACTCTCCTTCCCCCTGCCCTCTGATGTCTTTGTGCATGCCCCTGCTCAATCCTTTTTGCCCACTATGTTCCATGGACCTGCCACTCCTATCTACTCTGAGTGTTCTGTTGAGCTGCCACTCCCCTCCCACCTGCCTAGCATTGTCAGATGACTGTAACCTGTCCCTGCCACCTCCACCCTGCCTGTCCACATGCCATGCCCCTATCCCCTTCCTCCTGTCCTCCAGGGTCCATTTTACTGCTACACCCTTCTGCCCTCCCTGGTCTGTTGTGCTGCAACTGCTCCTCCTGCCTGCCTGCGCGGTCTGTTGTGAGGCCCCTTCCCCTGAACTCTCTTGTCTGTGCCCAGGTCCTGACCCTCCCTTCTATCCTCCATGGTCCTTTGTGCATGCCCCTGCACCCTCCTTCTTGCCCATCATAGCCATTGTGCTGCCACTAACCCTCCCACTTGCCATGCATGGTCTTCTGTGCTGCCATGGCCCCTCCTACCTTCCCTGTGTGGTCAGCTAGCTGCCCCTGACCCCCTCCCACCTTCCCTCCATGGTCTGTGTGTATGCCATCATAGTCTCATTGTTGCTCTCCATGGTGTGTTTTGTTTCTAGTGCCCAACCTGCCTGACCTCCATGGTCATCTTGCTGCTCCTGCCTTGCCCCCTTGCCCCCAGCCCTCTGTTTCCATGTGCAGACCCCTATTCCCTCCCTCCTGGCTTGTCTGTTCCATTGTAATGCCCCTGATCCGTCCCTCCTGTCCTTTATGGTCTGTTATGCTGCAGCTTTCTCTCCTGTCTGCCCATTATGGTCAGCTAGCTACCATTGCCTCTTTCCCCTCTGTTCTCTGTTGTCCATGTGCATGGTCCTGTCCCCTCCCTATTGCTTTCTATGGATTGTTGTGCTGCACTCCTGTCCCGCATGCGCTGTGTGGTGTATTGTGCTGCTGCAAACCCTGATGCCTGCCCTGTAGGGTCAGTTTGGTGCACCTCTCCATGTCCCTCCTGTCCTCTGTTATCCGAGTCCATGCCCCTACCCCAATTCCTCCTGCCTACCATGATCCAATGTACCATAATTGCGAACATTTTGAACTTGGTAAGAGGGAGATTTTGAAAAAAAACTGGGGTATTGTATTTCCCCTTTGAGTTACTTTGAAAAAGAGGAGATTGTAGACAGGAGAGAGATCAAATAAAGCCCATTTGAGCTTAAAAACATTGGACGTTTCCTGGCTGAAACGGGTCTGTTGGCATGTATGGTTGTACTACCACTGCCTCTTCCTTCTGCCCACAATGGTGTATTATATTGCTACAGCCTCTCTTGCCAGTCCTGTATTGTTGGTTTGTTGCCCCTGCCCTCCTTTCCACTGCCCTCCATAGTCTGTTGTGCTGCCACTGCCCTTCCTGCCTGCCCAGTCTGGTCAAATTGTTGCATATGCACTCTCCTACCTGCCTTCAATTTTCAGAGTCCGTGCCCCTGGCCTCTGCCTCTCAACAGTATCCCAATGAACAACTAGATTGCCAACATTCTATATTTATTACAAAAGTGTGGAACGCCTGACGTCATCTTGATGTAATCAAAACTGTAATACCTAGAGTATTTCCTTTAGAAATTACATATATGAGAGGGTCTTATTTGCATAAAAATTATGGTTAGTGCTCTAAAAAACTAAAATGAGGACATATTTTCTGAGTTTTAAAATAGCAACAAAGAACTTTTACATTATTTGTATTCTTTATGTTTTTTTATCCAGTTGACCACTTGATTAAATGTTGCACCTAGGGGAGAGGATGTGGTGTTACTTCCGGAGCTGCAGACTTTGCAACTGGGAAACCAGGTTGGAGTTTCTGCTTCAGCTCAACATTCTGTGATTCTGGTCAAATCAGTTAATCTCCCCATGTCTACAACCAAAATGAATTTGGTCTTGTGTGATGTAACCAATGCTTATGCACTCCAATACATGACAAGTCTGCACTATATAAAGCTGCAAATACTCAAAAAATAAGTGTTTTGCACACTTCTGTCATTGGGCTACATGTGGGCTACGTCTGGGTGATATTTGTGCTGCATTTGGGCTCTTTTGTCTCAGGTGGCCATCTTGGGAAATTTATTTGTTATGAAGTTTCCTAATTTCCTCATTTACTGCAGTCTCCTCATTAGGAAATGCTTTCAGTTTTTTACTTTGATTCCATCAAGAAGGTATTCAGATATGTCACACATTTGCCATATATTCTGAATGTTAGCACTCTAGTTGCTCATTAGATCACTGTAGTAAAGCTACTGCTCACCACGGAAGTCTGCTGCTGGTATTAAAAGTGCATGTTTCAGTCTGCATATCAGAAGTTTTTAATGAAATAGAAGAGGATTTGAGAAGTCACTCAAAATGTGCCCTAATTTTTCTTTCTTCAGCACTAATCATAATTTCTATGGCATAATGAACCCCCTCATTGTGTTCCTTTTTAAATTAAATGTTTTAAGTGTTACCAGTTTTTTCCAATCAAGATGGCTTCAGGTGTGCCATACTTTTGTCATAAGCAAGACAGTAAGCGCTCTAGTTGTTCTTAAGAACACTCTGGGACATTCTGTCATTGGGCTATACTTGGGCTACATCTGGGTGATATTTGGGCTACATTTGGGCTCTTTTGTCTCTGGTGGCTATCTTGGGAGATTTATTTGTTATGAAGCTTCCTAATTTCCTCATTTACTGCAGTCTCCTCAGTGGGAATACTTTCAGTTTTTTATTTTGGTTCAATCAAGAAGGCATTCAGATGTGTCACACATTTGCCATAAATTTGGAATGTTATCACTCTAGTTGCTCATTAGATCACTGCAGTAAAATTACTGCTCACCAGGGAAGTCTGCTGCTGGTATTCAAAGTGCATGTTTCAGTCTGCATGTCAGAATGTTTTTATGAAATAGAAGAGGATTTGAGAAGTCAAAATGTGCCCTAATTTTTCTTTCTGCAGAACTAATCATAATTTCTATGGCAAAATGAACCCCCTTATTTTGTTCCTTTGTAAATTAAATGTTTTAAGTGTTACCACTTTATTCCAATCAAGATGGCTTCAGGTGTGCCATACTTTTGTCATAAGTAAGACTGTTAGCGCTCTAGTTGTTTGTTAGAACACTCTGGGACATTCTGTCATTGGGCTATACTTGGGCTACATCTGGGTGATATTTGGGCTACATTTGGGCTCTTTTGTCTCTGGTGGCCATTTTGGGAGACTTATTTGGTATGATGTTTCCTAATTTCCTCATTTACTACAGTCTCCTCAGTAGGAAATACTTTCAGTTTTTTACTTTGATTCCATCAAGAAGTCATTCAGATGTGTCACACATTTGCCATAAATTCAGAATGTTAGCACTCTCGTTGCTTATTAGATCACTGTAGTAAAGCTACTGCTCACCAGTGAAGTTTGCTGCTGGTATTGAAAGTGCATGTTTCAGTCTGCATGTCAGAATTTTTTAATGACATAGAAGAGAAAATGTGCACTAATTTTTCTTTGTGCGGCACTAATCATACTTTCTATGGCAAAAAGAACCCCCTCATTTTGTTCCTTTTTAAATTAAATGTTTTAAGAGTTACCACTTTATGCCAACCAAGATGGCTTCAGGTGTGCTATACGTTTGTCATAAGTAGGACTGTTAGTGCTCTAGTTGTTCTTTAGAACACTCTGGGAAGAACACAAAGGAATCAACTGACAGTCTCTGCCCTTGTTGGATGTACATGTTTTACTGAGAATGTCAGACTTCATTCTCACATGACTGAGAAAGATAATGTGAATTTACAGAAAATATGCTCTCAGTTTAGCTTATAGATCACCTTCCAAACTTCTGTGGGAAAAGCATGAGAAAATAGTTTTCTCTCAAACATGATTCATGATATCACAGCAGAAGGCTTTTTCACATGGTAAAATCACCTTAGAACACACCACAATTCCTAAAATGGGTATGGTACCATCAACAAATGATTTATAATGTAACTAAAGTCTTAAAACCTTCTATTAACTGCAATGCTTTTTAATGAGGTGCTATCATGTATATTGGTCCCAAGATGGCTGCCAACACTTCTTGGATGAAGTGCTGACAGCCAATCAGATCTCACGATGAGATGTGTGGTTAGGCTCCGCCCAGATATATATGTGATTTTACTTTTGATTTTCTCAGGAACTACTTAACGGGTTTACACCATATATGCAAAAGGCACATGCCTGACCTGAGGACTACTTCTTTGCCAAATTTCAAGTAATTCTGTTCAGCCGTTCGGGCTGTACCTTCGACTAAAGGTCCTATAGGAAAATGCATAGGGAAAACGCATTTTGGGACCCCCCTTTTTTCTCGGCCCCCGCTTGACGAATCACCCCGAGACTTTCAGGGTAGGAGTTTTGAAAATTTCACGAAGATAAGTCAACCGGCGCCAAAGTTATTCAAAATAGAATTTTCAGATTTCCTATGGGAACTCGGTCCTAACTATAACTATCTACTGGTGACTGCCAGTAGATAATATATATATATATATATATATATATATATATCTATATATATATTCAATGAAAAAACCAAAGGTTTCACACACGTTATAGTTAGGAATTAGCATTTAAAAAACCTTAGAAATTAAATGAAAAAACCAAAGGTTTCACACATGTTACAGTTAGCTGGACATTTCACTCTTAAAAAACCAATGAAATTCCCCCGTTATAGTTAGTTCAGCTAACTATAACTCGCGCGCCCGCAATGCACTACTGATGACGTCACATATTACATCACTCATGACATGGTCACTGACATCACTCATGACATCACTGATGACATCTCAAATGACATCACTGATGACATCACTGATGACATCATCCAGTGAATGTGTGTTTTTCTGAAAATTAAATATGTTTTATATATGTATATCTCAAGGTCAATGGAAGAATAAATGGGTATATAAGTGTCTAAATGGATGCTTTGTTTTTGAAAAATGTATTGTGTAACTGACTGATTAAGTGTATCATAGTGAATACATGGCTTACTGAGTAATGTTTAAATATGAAAATATCTGTATCAGTCTCTCACTTTGTGTATAAGTGGCTGCATGGGTTGGTGATTAGCTTCATGGGTGTCTATATAGGTTATTAGTTGTTTTTTTGAGTATCAGTCTGAGTGTCTGCATGGTTCGGTGGGGGGTATTACGTAGTGCATAGGTGCATGAATGAGTGATTCACTCTTTGTATGTGTTGAAGACAGCATGTGTGCAGGACTGTATGGGTGGATGAGTGTGTGTATGGGTGTGTTAGTGAGTGAATGACTGTCTCAATAGTGTCTTTATGAGTAACTACATATCTATTAAACTAGTATATGTGACTATTGGTGTATATAAGTGAGTATATGTGAGAGTGAGAGATTGAAAGAGTTCCTGTATGAATAAGTATGTGTTTCTATAAGTGACTGTTTATAAGACTAAGTATGTGTAAGTTTCCGTAGAAGTAAGTGTGGTGGTGTGTGTATAACTGTATATGCAAATAAATGTATGTTTGTTTCTTTATTAGCATGAGTGAGTATGTGTGAGTAACTCTATGGATGAGTGGCATTGTGTAACAGGATGTATAGGTGTATGAGTACATATGATGAGTGAGTACATGTATGAGTGACTGTATAGGACTGTTGGTGAATGAGTGTATGTGTATGTGGTTCTTAGAATTACTGAAGAGGTTGTTGTAACTGGTATTGGTATGTCCATTGTTTTGAAAATTTTAGTCTCTATTTTTGAATGTGTGTATCAAAGGTTATATTAGGGGAAGAGGAGGTCTGCCACTCTATCACAAGGATGATGTCATCAGTGATGTCATCAGTGATGTCATTTGAGATGTCATCAGTGATGTCATGAGTGATGTCAGTGACCATGTCATGAGTGATGTAATATGTGACGTCATCAGTAGTGCATTGCGGGCGCGCGAGTTATAGTTAGCTGAACTAACTATAACGGGGGAATTTCATTGGTTTTTTACGAGTGAAATGTCCAGCTAACTGTAACATGTGTGAAACCTTTGGTTTTTTCATTTAATTTCTAAGGTTTTTTAAATGCTAATTCCTAACTATAACGTGTGTGAAACCTTTGGTTTTTTCATTGAATTTCTAAGGTTTTTTAAATGCTAATTCCTAACTATAACGTGTGTGAAACCCATGGTTTTTTCAGTGAATTTGCAAGGTTTTTTAAATGCTAATTCTTATATTTACCTTTTTTTTTTTTTCAATTTTTTTTACATATTTTTATTTTAATTTTCTATCCTTTTTTAAAGACTATGGTTAAATTTTAAAAATTCTACAATATATTTTTTATTTTTACCATTTTTTTAAACTAAACAGGTAAGATTTATTAGTATAACACAGTGGGTTTTTTTTCCCCTTTTTTTTTTTTTTAGTATTTTTTTAACGTGCGCGCACGGTAAGCGCACGTCTTGCTTTTATAACGTTAGATTTCTACGCTGCTTGCGTTCATTTACGCAATTTGCGTAGACGTACGTCACGCGTGCGCAGCGCGTAACACGTACGCTGCACGCGCATGTTACGCGGAAGTGAAGGGGCGTGCCTGTTTTGCGCATGCGCGCGTGCGTGTGTCTTTTTTACGCGCATGCGTACTTTTGCCGTAAGCGCTCTGTAAGCGCACCGTAAGCGTAACGTACGCGCACGGTAGGTCATGTGATCAAGAAACAAAACTTTTGATTGGTTTAAAGTACTTTCAGTTCTAGAACTCTCCTACACCACACCCATTCCCCTCATTTCTGCTTGTGATCCCTTAGGAGAAGGAGCTGAGTTGTCTTTGTGATACAATGGCAGAACAGCAGACCTCTTCTGAGAGTGAGGCTAGCAGCACTACCTTGAGGCAGAGAAGGAGGAAACAAAAGAGCTCTTTCATATGGGAGAATTTTTCTTTTCCAGAGGGCAAGAAAAAGGTAAATGCACCCTTAGTGACTTGTAAGCTTTGTGACCGTGTACTTTCAAGAGGGAATCCCAACAAGAAGTATTCCTTCGGGAAACACACCAGGTTGAGACACCTTCATGATGTACACGGTAGGACATATGCTCGACATACTGAAG
Organism: Triturus cristatus; assembly: GCF_964204655.1. Classification (NCBI taxonomy): domain Eukaryota; kingdom Metazoa; phylum Chordata; class Amphibia; order Caudata; family Salamandridae; genus Triturus; species Triturus cristatus. The sequence goes on from NC_140585.1 coordinate 646,156,970, forward strand.
GTAACCCTTCAGTAAGTCAACCAAGCACATCCACAGCAGCTCAGCCTGGTCCATCATCTGCAGGGCCGAGTCCATCTTCGGCAGGTCAGCTGAGCCCTTCATCTGTGGGGGGAGCATCTCCTTTTTCTGGTCCTCTGGAAACCAACCATCGGTTTGCGAGGGTTTTAATTCGGTGCGCCACTTGTCATGATCTAATTTGTCATAGGGAGACCAGTGTTGCCCTAGTGAACAATTTAATAGATCAGCACATTTGTCGTACCTACTAATATTCCCATTCTTTCTTTCCTCTGTCCCTGCATGAACACAACGGATCTTTTAAGAGCCAACCTTACCTTTCAACTTTTTTTTATATATTTTTTTAAACTTTTTTTTATTTATTTTTTACCGTACGCGTACGGTACGCGTAATTTTTTTTTTTTTTTTTAAAACACTAAAAATCAATTATCACATTACAAGGTCCTTGAGAGACTACAATGAAAAACTGAAAATGTGATTGTGGAGAAGTGGAAAAAAGGGACCATGAAATTTTTGACTTACCATACCCACTCAAAAAATTATTTATTAATTAAAATTTAATTTTAATTGCTTTAAAAATGGTTCAAGTTTTCGAAAATTTTCTATCTCAATCTGAAAAAAAAGAAAAAAGTATTAATATTTAATAAAACATTTTATAATACAGTACACATATTTACATATTTTCCAAAAACAATTTTTTGCCTTTTTTTTGCTGTTTTCAGAATATATTGCATTTCACTATAAATCGTGAAAGCAATTGCATTCATCACTTAACAGCGGGCAAAAAAAAAATAACAATCTCAAAGATTGTTTAAAAAAAGCCCAGAATCTCTTCTCAGTTAAACATAACATTATCAAAATGCCAAATATTATTCATTAAAAATATCATCTAATAACAAAAACTATTTCTAAAAAATACCGTCTGACAATTTTCTTACAGAAGCATAATCTCAAAAATAATATATCTCAAATAAATCCACAATACATCTAGTTTCCTTTCTTTTAGGCCAAATGTTAATTTTTAAAATTAATTTTTGATTTAATTTCCAACGATAATCCAATAAAATTCCAAAATTTAAATTGTACAGATGTTACCGATTCTCTCTAAAATTTTGGTTTCCGAAAGATTAATTAGGATTTAATTAAGTCCACAATACAATTGGATACCTTTCCTTTAGGCCAAATGGTAATTTTAAAAATCATTTTTGATTAAATTTCCAACGGTAATCCAATAAAATACAAAAATTTAAATTGTACAGAAGTAACCGATTCTCTCTAAAATGTTGTTTTCCGAAACATTAATTAAGAATTATATAAGTCCACAATACAATTGGTTACCTTTCCTTTAGGCCAAATGATAATTTTAAAAATCTTTAAATTTGAAAATTCCAATAGTAATCCAATAAAATGGTAAAATTATTTTGTACAGATCTTGCCAAGTTTCTCTAAAATTTAGGTTTCAGGAAGATTAGATAGGAATTTGCTAAATCAAAAGGCAAACGTTGCTTGAAAATCAATTGTGAATCATTACACATTGTCCAGCCTTTTTCACATTTAAGATAAACTGTGTAATGTCCAGAAGTAACAGTAGGTCCTTCATGGAAAATTATTGCAACTGTTACAAAAGTTTTTCCTGAAATTGATAATTGCTGTCCTGTAAACTTCTTTATTAAAGTATCCAATTTTGAACCATCAGCTCTACATCGTTGCATCATTAAAATTACATACTGTCCGTATTCCTTTAAAATTAACGTTGAAAACATGTCAGATTTACACTCACTGCATTCCATGGTATGATTAGCATCTTTAACTAATTTAGCAAAAGTGACTGTTTTACTCTCTGGCAATGTTAAATAAATAAACCTTTCAGAATCAACATTAGAGCCACATGTATTGAAACAGTTTTCACAACTATGTTCCCATTTATAAGACAGACCAAACATATTTTCAATGGGAACCCCTTCTTCTTCCAGTACCTGAAGAAAATACAACAAGAATTCCTGTGCGTCTTGCTGTACATTTTGAGAAAACTGTGTACATCCTGAACATACATCTAAAAGTTTTCTAATTTCAGTAGCACTTTCTATTTGAGTTTTATCATTACTCAGCTTTTGAAAAAGGAGACTCAACTCAGAACAGAATCTTTTTCTCTGATTTACTATTATCTGCTCTTGCAAACTTTCCAGATAAAATGCAACATTCAGCACTACATTAGCGTAGCAGTTGACACCAGAGCTATTTTCAAAATGACATCCTACAACCTCTTATTCATTTTCCTTTTTCTTTTTGCTTGCAATTACATCACTCCTCTTTTTTTCCTCCTCTCTACATCCTCATTACAGATATTCTCATTTCTCCTTTTACGAGAAACTACACGTTTCTCTAACACAGGATACTGACCTAAATGAGGAGCATAGGTTCTTCTTAATCTATTATACTCCTTTACACAGTTTGTATCTGCACTAACTTTTGAATCATCAAAGTCTATCATGAATAGGCCAGATAATGTTTTCACTCGTGACAAAGCTACATAAGCCATACCTTCTTTGAACACAGTTGAACCAATGTTTACAAATGCACAATCTACAGTCAATCCTTGAGACTTGTGAATAGTTACAGCATATGCTAGAGAAAACGGAAACTGTTTCCTTTGTACATATAAGTCTTTCACAAGCATAAAACGAACTGTACAACGACAAATGTCTATAACTTCTTCTATCTGATCAAATTTTATTTTTAAACATTCAATTCCATCTTTTTTCTGCTAATTAATAAAACCCACAACTCTTCCCATAGCTCCATTAACTAAACCTTTTTCAACATCCAAATTTCTCCTTAAAAATACTCTACAGTTCATGCAAACATATAGATTTTTTTCTAATCCAGCAGTTTTGGAAATGTTCTTCTCTAGTGAATCCAATTTATTTTTCAGTTTGCCTGTTAATGTGATAGTAATTCTTCCATCCTGAATTTTGTCCACTGCTTCCAATTTCCTGATATCTTCCTTTTCCAATTTCAAAAGCTCCTCATTGAATATTGAGCATTCACGTAGAGTTGGCATTAAGCAGATGACACTTTTATTTTCTGCAATGTTCTTGTATATCTTCTCTGCAACTATTTCTTCCTTTGGAAATAAATTATGTAGCAACCGACTCTGTAATGCTTTTGTGCCAGCTTCAGTGAGTAGTCCAATTCTGATATCTTTCAGAATACTTCCATATTCTTCATCGTTTGCTTGTCTCATATTAGTAGTAAGTTCCTTGTACTCAAAGAAGGACCAAATATTTGCATTACCGATGCTTCCCAATGACTTCTTTGTGTCTTCATGTGTCACAGTATTAAACACTGGTTGTCCTTTAACTGGAGTAAGCTGTAGAAGATCCCCAAAAACTATGACATGTTTTCCACCAAATAACACGTCATAGTCTGTCCTTAGAGTTTGCTGCATTCTTAAATGCACAAAGGCAAGCATTAAGTTTGATACCATGCTCACCTCATCAATAATGAGAACTTGCATCTTCTTCAATACTCTTGAAACTTCCAAGCATGCTTCTCTAGTTAGCTTGTGGTATTCTATTTTGTTCTCATGCTCCACTGGTAACATTAGCAAACGATGTAAGGTGATTCCTTTTATGTTATATGCTGCTAACCCAGTTGGAGCAGTAACCACACAAGACAAAGTAGAATCCGTTTTTTGCTGTAGGTAGCTTCTGATGACTTTTATTAAGAAACTTTTTCCAGTTCCAGCTTGTCCGCTTACATACATCCTGATTGAATGAAATGATGTGCATGAGCACTCTTTTTTTTCATGTAGTAATCCGTGATCAATTTTGTTTCTGATCTCTTCATAAATTTGTTGCTGCTCTTCATTCAGTTGTCTTTCCAAATTTGGTAAGTCTATAAATTCTTCTTGAGCTTGATTCATAGCCGTTTCCACTTCATTCATGGCTATTGCAGCTTCATTTTCAACGATTGGTTGTCCGAGGGGATCTTGACTGAGTGTTCCTGAACTTTGGCTTTCTTGAGAACTGTCTCTAGCTACTTCAGCTGCAATTGTAGTTTCCTGTTCAATTTCTTCATTTAACATTTGCACATAAGTTGTGAATGTACTGCATTGTATGCTGTCTTTGCAAGCATTAAAGGAATCTTCATAGCTTTGAAATTCTCCCAGTAGTTCATCCTCTGTACGCCATGGTTTAAACAGCTGTAAAAGAGCCAAGTAGTAAAATTCCTTTTTCTCAGTAGTGTCGCAACTGAGCCTCCTGTGATTTATCAAACTTCCTTTTGTTTGCTTCACCAAACATCCTTCCTCACCAATGACTTTATATTTTCCATTGTTGATGTCTTCTGCGGCTTTCCGCGAATAAATGTAGTTCTGCAGCACTTCATAGAGACACATGTTCTCCAGATGATGACTTCTCTTGGGATAATATGTGTCCAACATGTTTGATTTCAAAATATCTGTACTTTCTGGGTCATTCTCGGCCAAATATTCAATTTCTCCAACAGATTTCAGTACCCGATTTCTCATTGCTGCAAGGCCTAAACTTGCCCAAATTATTCTTCTTGATTTCGAGTAGAGACTTGCAGAAGATAACCTATCTGAACATTCGTAGGATCCAATTTCTCTATGCGATAACATCTTTAAACTGAAACTGTACAGCTTCTTACTGACAGTCCTCTCGTGAGAAATCTCTTCCCACATTTCCTTCAATTCAGTTTTTTCTGATTTAGTAATGTAAGACGTTACATATCGAGCAACAGCAATGGAATTGTCAGCTACATACTGTATATCCATGTTAGCATTCCACATGGATAAAATGACTGGGTTGTAGTCATTTATATTTTTTGATTCTTCTTTTCTTTTAAGGTTGTAGGTATTCTTAGGTGATTTTCTTGTAATAGTATGTCTCACAGATGACATAAAACTGTTTACTCTTCCATTTGAAAGAACAGGTCTAGGAAATCCAAATCGACATTTAGTGTAGTATTTATCTTTGCTCTTGTATTTCCGTCGACAGTATTTTCCACAGTATTTGCAATTTTGTTTTACCCATTAAGTTGATACTTTTTAAGCATACCCACTCCAACATGGCCGCGGGGTCGCTTGCATCCAATTTAATACGGAGTGATGACCTGTCTGTTCTAAAACAACTCGAACGGACTGTCACTGCTATAGTTTTAATGCGCTTACATTGTTCTTTGCTCGCTGATTGTTGATGTTCATCAATAACAAAATTTCTAATCGTATGTTTTTCACATGGGAATGTTCGACATATTTTACCCTTTTAAGATGGCACCTCGGTTCACTGACAGTACCTAGCAAATATGCTATGATGTGTATCCATGGAAACGAGGCTCGAGACTCAGGTGTTTTGAGTTCGCATGGGGTCCAATACTATTTAAAACACACGAACGCGAGCTCCGTTTGTTACAGACTGCTAAAGGATTGGGTCCCCTCCAGGTTTTTGAATATGCGGAATCGGGTAAGTTTCGTAGGAACTTTGGATTATGCCTTATTCCGTGATCTTTGGGATGACCTAACTTTCATCTCCTATTTTAACAAACTTAAAACCTCTACTGAGCATAGACTTAAGGGCTGGTGGTATTCTAGTACTATGCCTTTTTTGTCAATATGACATTAACCAGACTTCCTAGTCTAGCACTATTACTTACTTTTTAACAGTACTTTTTCTAAAAATACTACGGATGGTGACATTGAGACCATCCTATCTTACATTGTTAGTTTTATTATAACTAGGTTGATCAGACACCGTATTTGATTCGTTAGGTCAATTTGCCTGTTTATAGATATGGGTTCACCTACACTAATGAGTGAGTGTGTTTAATCAATTTAACACGCTTTGTTTCCTTTGGATTATTAGTTTGCCGTATTTTCACTTTTAGGCATTGAAAGGACTTTGAATCCTATCCTTATCATTGGATAAACCTTTGACCTGGTGCTATATTATTGATACTAAAAAGACGGGACCAACGATTGCCATTTGTCTGATTTAGACCTGTACCCTATTCGACACACTCTCTATCTTATAAATGTAAGTACACATACCCCCAGGGGGTGTTTTTTCTCCCTTTATTCCTTTCTTGACTTTTGTATATATTTATATAAAAAAACGCTCTCTTAGGGGTATATATGGAACACTTGCTTAGGAGTTGCTAATGCGTACTACGAAATCTTTGTATACTACTTTTTTATATGACTTTTTTTAAGCTTATCTCCTTGTTATACTTCTTCCGGTCAAGACTTAGATCGTCACAACATATGACGCAAATTTTTTTCAAATTTTTTTCAAATTGTTACTTACAATCTTTAGGGAATTCCGTTGAGTAATGCCTTCTTACTTTGACTTTCCCTAGAGACGTTGAATGACGCTTTAGAAACTTCAAGAAAACATACATATACAGATGTACTGTCTCTTACGGTGGGTACATCCTTGAGTCTCCTCTTTCTCTTGTTACTTTTTTTGAAACTCTATTGAGCTGGTTGAGGACAAACTCATTCTTTTCTGACCAAATCAAGTACGTCCAATGCAAATTAGGCTGAGGAATGAGACTTGGGTTACGGAAATAAATTGTACTCCATAAATGTGTAATCTTAAACTGTTACTTACCCAGAAACATGTAAATAGGTTGATAATCTGTTCTTATCGAAAAAATAATGAACATGAATTTACAATAACGGTTACTTCACTTACAACCCTGTTTCTAGCTTGGTTATGTCTTCTGTGTATTGTTTAAAGTGTTGTTTCTTTTTTGTAATAGGTTTTTGTATCTGTCTAAATGTCAATGAATATGTCTGTTGGATTTGTATATATTTGATGTGGTTATTCGTGGTATTTATATATTGTTTTATATATACATTTTGCAACCCTGAAGAAGTCCCAAGTTGGACGAAACGCGTCGGCTGCTTTTGGCTGTTCTTAAATGTCATTTTAACAAATGAATAATAAAGAAGATCTTTTGAAAAGAAAATATTCCACGTACATGGATTAATTTGATATCATTTACATTTGTGGAAGTGGTGCGCCTTTTGCTGTTTATGTGTCAGTATTTTCCACACCGATGACTTTGGAAACGTAAAACTTGCTCCTTTAACTTTTTCTCTTCTGTGCTTTTTGGTATAGCACATGTTGCATATTCTTCAATGAAAGATAACACTGCTTCATCAGTATCTGTTCCAAACTTTGGGGCATCCTTGATCCACAACAGCATATGGATATGAGGAGCACCTCTTGCCTGGTACTCTTTTCTCCAAAAGAAATCCTCTACTTCTCCAAGAGGTGGATTTTTTTTATTGCAGATGAAGGACATCATAGCCTCAAATCTATGATTGAAATATCTGCAAACATTAACCGGATCCAATGAGCACAGTTCTCCAGCTGTCTTGTATTCGATGTTTTTAATGTTTGAATTTGCCTCTCGTAGAAAATCCAGTAAATCATTCCAAGCGTACTCAGCACAGCTTAGGGTAAGGAACCATGTTGGTGTTCCTAAATTCCGTAACATGCATTTTAATTCACCATGGCGTCGGTACCAATATTCATTTGTCCCACGCTGACAAGCCATCATATTGATCAGTTGTGTTTCCAAATGATCATCTCGGTGCTGCACTTTCTCCATAAAATCCTTAGCAGACACATTTTGTAAATGTACTCCACTTTTTAAAATGTGATTTACTGCATAAGACAATGCAGACAAGTCGCTTTCAAATAAAAGATGGAACAAATAAGGAATACTTTGTCGAAATCTGGGATCTTCTGCATATAGTCTTGTAGTTCGATACTCAGAAGCTGGAATCTGTTCTGGACGTTCATCGTATCGTCCTCCTTTTCCTGTAGGAAACAGCTGGGGAAAACATCGAGCTTACAAGCTCTCCTCCCATACACTCACGGGAGTTCCTTTTGCTTTCTTCATCTGAAACAGATCAATAGTGTCTCCCATAACTTCTTTTGAATGAAGAGGATGTATGCTAAAATGTTCATAAATTTCTTCTTCCTTTGACTTGTCCACTTTTTCAATTTGACCAGTTGGTGTTTCTGTGTCTTCTTGTAAATCTTCTTCTTCTTCTTCTTCTATATAAATTGATTCATACCATTTATTATTTTTTTTCAAATACAAATTTGCTCTTTGTACTTTTCGTACATCCACCAGCTCTTGCCAAATCCTCTTATTCTTTGTAGGTACACCATTAACCAGAATAACTAATGGTTCACTTTCCAAAGTATCTGCATCAATAGTTTCCATATTTTTTTTCAAATCCAAGGGCAAATACACCACTCTTCCTTTTAAACCTCTCAGTAAATCTGAAGGAGGTAATTTACCAGTTTTGGGCTCCATACGTACTATGGTCTGGAACGGATGAACACATTGAATAAGTATAGACTCATATGTATTTAATTCAGAAAGTTCGGCAGGAATAGCATCCAATTCTAAATTATTATGTACAGCTCTGGTCGGCATTCTATTTTCTTCTAATTTGTTGTAACAGTATTTACAAATACGTTGAACTTCACCCAATTCAAAACAATTTTCAAGAAATATATATGTGGCAAAATCCTTCCACTTATAATTATCTTCATTTTCACTTTTTCTGTAGAGATCAACATACCTGGTTTGTTTTCTATAATGAGTTCTGCGGCAACAAATACAAGTAATATTTGGTCTTTCATTAGAGATTATTTCAAATTTTGTTATGTGATCATTAAATGTCTTACTTACAGAGGGTTCTACATTCTCTTCCACTTCTTCCTCATTTACTGTGTCCTTTTCTGCACTGTCTTGTTCAGGACCAAAGTAACAAAACTGAATTTCATCAACAACCTTCTCTACATCTGATACCGATCCACGGAACAGAGCCCTATTCAATTCATCTAACTTTATTGCTGGACTTTTAGCAAAATACAACCGTCTCACAAACTTTCTCATTTCAGTATGATGAACAGCCAGCATCCTAAAATGATGAAAAACACTTTTACACACTTTTTTAGATAGACAAGCCAGAGAACGACCCTGCAAACCAGTATTCTCTCTCACTCTGCATGGATCTAGACTTTGAAGCACCTTAATCTTCTGTTTTACACTTTTTTTTACTATATTCTCTTAGAAACTCACGAAATTTATCAATAGATTCCTGACGCACAGTGCAAATACTACTACAATTCCAAGTGTACACTGGGGCTTTAGGACGTCTCCCCATAGCCTCATCCGCCATCACTTGTACCTCATCTCTTGGAACCATTTTCTCCTTCTCCATTATACAACCATTTTTCACTTCGTAAGCACGACCTCTGGTGTCAACTGCATGCAGCAAACTATTACTTTGAAAATAACTCTCTTCATTAAAAAAAGGTTCACTACTTGAACTATGCATCCATTCTCCTAAAAACACTTTACAAAAGTTTGTTCTTTTCACTACTCTTTTCCTTTTGCTTTGTGATTTCAGTACATTAACCATTTTATCTAATGTACGCATCCTATTCAAAATTAAAATGAATAGTTTCCTTTTTAATTCTAATGCCTTTGCTGCAATGGCTTCAATTTCTTTTTTTCTCTTGTAATATTTTGCCTTTTTCTTATATTTCTTCACATCCTTTATCAAATTGGACATAACTCTTCTCTGAAACATTTTTCTACGTATCTCTTTAAACGCTGTTTTTCTGTTTAAGTTAATCTTTGTTATTGCAGAAGGTATATTTGCATTAACTAAATTCTCAATTTTTTCCTGTTCTTTTCTATTGAAAACATTCTTTCCAGTACAGACATTTTGTACATTTTTCCTTTTTTTGAAGATGTTCTTTAAAAAATCTTTTGTCTGCTTACCAGAAGACTTTCTCTTTTTCCCAACATGAGCATCTCCAACTAACTTAGGTCCTCCAGTTGTCTTCAAATATAGTTTTTTTTTGTGGTTTTTCGTTACTCTGGATTTTGTAGGCATCTTAAATTTTGTTCACTGCTCTTCAGCAATACCTGAAAAAAACTAAAAAAAAAATTCCTTTTTTATATTTAAATATATTACTACATTTTTTATGATCTTTTCAAATCTTAAAATACTAAGTACCCCTTTCCTAGAAGTGAAAATCACAATAACACATTCACAAATTAAATATCTAAAAACAATTCCTGTGTGCACACAGAGTCATGCTTTGAAATTAGGCAGAAAACGAAATTTCGTTGCCAATTGGAAAGCACACATTCTACTACTTTTTTGGCAAGTAATAAGTACTTTTACAGTCTGACACATTTTGAATCCACTTTTCAGATTCTGATAAAAGCACATGTCCAAACTGCTTTTTGAGACCAGCACCATGTGTAACCTGGGTGACTGACTACACTCCAGCAAGGGCAACCAGCCTTAGTGATGCTGAATGTATTTGCATTACTGACTGCAACCTCAAACCCAACTCGGTTGTGAATACTGTGCATGATTCCACAGGATAAGCAGCTGGGTGTGTGCTAAGAGTCTGCTTCTGCATAAAAAAATAGCTCCCCCTTTCCATCTAATGCAAATGTAAAATCACCAGAGCAATACCAAACAGATTTCTGAGACCAGCAACATGTGTAACCTGGGTGACTGACTACACTCCAGCAAGGGCAACCAGCCTTACTGATGCTCAATGTATTTGCATTACTGACTGCAACCTCAAACCCTAAAAGTATTCCTCATTTACACCACTACACCTTAATTTATGGTGAAAACATAGTCCATATTATTTTACATGTTTTTATTTGCATTATTAAGTGCAACCTCAAACCCCACTCAGTTGTGAATACTGTGCATAATTCCACAGGATAAGCAGCTGGGTGTGTGCTAAAAGTCTGCTTCTGCATAAAAAAATAGCTCCCCCTTTCCTACTAATGCAACTGTAAAATTACCAGAGCATAACGCAATAAATCTCTGCCTGTAATTCCTCTTTGCACACAGAGTCATGTTTTCATATTAGTCTGAAAACGTAATTTCTTTGCCAATTTGAAACCACACTTACTACTCTTTTTTTTGGCAAGTGATAAATACTTTTACAGTCTGACACATTTTAAATCCACTTTTCAGATTCTTAAAAAAGCACAAGTCCAAACTGCTTTTTCAGACCAGCAACATGTGTAACCTGGGTGACTGACTACACTCCAGCAAGGGCAACCAGCCTTAGTGATGCTGAATGTATTTGCATTACTGACTGCAACCTCAAACCCCACTCAGTTGTGAATACTGTGCATGATTCCACAGGATAAGCAGCTGGCTGTGTGCTAAGAGTCTGCTTCTGCACAAAAAAATAGCTCCCCCTTTACATCTAATGCAAATGTAAAATCACCAGAGCAATACGCAATAAATCTCTGCCTGTAATTCCTCTTTGCACACAGAGTCATGTTTTCATATTAGTCTATAAACAAAATTTCTTTGCCAATTTGAAAGCACACTTACTACTCTTTTTTTTGTCAAATGATAAGTACTTTTACAGTCTGACACATTATGAATCCACTTTTTAGATTTTTAAAAAAGCACATGTCCAAACAACATTTTCAGACCAGCAACATGTGTAACCTGGGTGACTGAGTACACTCCAGCAAGGGCAACCAGCCTTAGTGAAGCTGAATGTATTTGCATTACTGACTGCAACCTCAAACCCCACTCGGTTGTGAATACTGTGCATGATTCCATAGGATAAGCAGCTGGTTGTGTGCTAAGAGTCTGCTTCTGCATAAAAAAATAACACCCCCTTTCCATCTAATGCAAATGTAAAATCACCAGAGCAATACCAAACAGCTTTCTGAGACCAGCAACATGTGTAACCTGGGTGACTGACTACACTCCAGCAAGGGCAACCAGCATTAGTGATGCTGAATGTATTTGCATTACTAAGTGCAACCTCAAACCCCACTCGGTTGTGAATACTGTGCATGATTCTACAGGATAAGCAGCTGGGTGTGTGCTAAAAGTCTGCTTCTGCATAAAAAAATAGCTCCCCCTTAACATCTAATGCAAATGTTAAATCACCAGAGCATAACGCAATAAATCTCTGCCTGTAATTCCTCTTTGCACACAGAGTCATGTTTTCATATTAGTCTGAAAACGTAATTTCTTTGCCAATTTGAAACCACACTTACTACTCTTTTTTTTGGCAAGTGATACATACTTTTACAGTCTGACACATTTTAAATCCACTTTTCAGATTCTTAAAAAAGCACATGTCCAAACAACATTTTCAGACCAGCAACATGTGTAACCTGGGTGACTGAGTACACTCCAGCAAGGGCAACCAGCCTTAGTGATGCTGAATGTATTTGCATTACTGACTGCAACCTCAAACCCCACTCGGTTGTGAATACTGTGCATGATTCCACAGGATAAGCAGCTGGCTGTGTGCTAAGAGTCTGCTTCTGCACAAAAAAATAGCTCCCCCTTTACATCTAATGCAAATGTAAAATCACCAGAGCAATACGCAATAAATCTCTGCCTGTAATTCCTCTTTGCACACAGAGTCATGTTTTCATATTAGTCACAAAACGAAATTTCTTTGCCAATTTGAAAGCACACTTACTACTCTTTTTTTTGGCAAGTGATAAGTACTTTTACAGTCTGACACATTATGAATCCACTTTTCAGATTCTTAAAAAAGCACATGTCCAAACAACATTTTCAGACCAGCAACATGTGTAACCTGGGTGACTGACTACACTCCAGCAAGGGCAACCAGCCTTAGTGATGCTGAATGTATTTGCATTACTGACTGAAACCTCAAACCCCACTCGGTTGTGAATACTATGCATGATTCCACAGGATATGCAGCTGGCTGTGTGCTAAGAGTCTGCTTCTGCAGAAAAAAATACCTCCCCCTTTCCATCTAATGCAAATGTAAAATCACCAGAGCAATACCAAACAGCTTTCTGAGACCAACAACATGTGTAGCCTGGGTGACTGACTACACTCCAGCAAGGGCAACCAGCCTTACTGATGCTGAATGTATTTGCATTACTGAGTGCAACCTCAAACCCTTAAAGTATTCCTTATTTATACCAGTACACCTTAATTTATCGTGAAAACATAGTCCATATTATTTTACATGTTCCTCACATTTAAATTTCTCCCAAAACAGAAAATGATAAACACAACTTCAACAAAAGGAATTCCAATTCTATTATTCATTTCTTAATTTACCATATACATCCCCTCTCAAACTCTAAACTCACCTTTAAAATTAGTTAGTTGTGAAAGAAATGTGGCACTCAAACAGCAGATTATCAGAGCCAGGATCTCTGTTCTGTACACCTCTCTCCTCTCAGCAGAACCAGATAATGGCAAAGTTTCCCTCTCTTTTTCCACACATATACATGTAAGTTTCAAATCTCAGTGCTTCCCCCTTTTTTTCAAATGTAATCACACATTTCTATTGGTTGAAAACCAACCCTTTTCCAAAAGTACCCTTCCCCCAACTTGACTTCTGCCTAGTACCCTTCCCCCAACTTGACTTCTGCCTGCTACCATAGCAACAGCTCTTGAAACACTGCTGTGTAGAGTTAGGTCAGAAGTTCACCAAACAATGTTTCATTTCCAAAGAGCAGGAGTGCTTGACTTTTCAAACCTAACAGCAAATCCATAGTACTGTTCTTTGGTAACACATTTTTCTGTACCAATACAAAACATGCTTCTATAAATTTACACATACAGCCTAGTTTTTATTGTAGAATGGTATGAAACAGCCAATCAGTTTAAAAAAATAAAATAAATATGTATGCCTCCATTTCCAAACTGTCTTTCATTTCTTTTTACCATTCTACTGAATTACACCTCCTGAGTGCATCCAGTTCTCCTTTGAAGATGTTCACAGTGTGGATTGTAGGGCACAGCTATGTCTTCTGGAGTGAAAAGTATGCAGAGAAAACAGGTATGGTGAGAGACCTTGCTTTGCCAAATGTAGACATTAAATGGATTGGTCAGAGAGGGTTAAAGTGGCACCAATTGATGCCATTGGTGAAATCCTTCATGCAAATCCAACACCCTGACCTCATAATAGTGCACTGTGGTGGCAATGACCTAGGCACTTTGACTGGGGTAGGTCTGGAAATGCTTATGAAGGAGACCTTTGCACAACTGTTTTCACTTTTCCCTAAAACTGCCTTTGTGTTTTCTAACATATGCCAAAGGCAAAAATGGAACTGGTCCAATCATTTCTGTCCACAGATTGACAAAGCAAGAAAGCACGTCAACAAATCTGTTTCTGCTTTCCTCCGAGACTATGGTATGGGTTCCATTTACCACAACAACTTGCGTTACGACATGCAAGACATTTATAGAGGAGATGGTGTGCACTTCAATGATGAAGGGAACAGAGTCTTCCTCTTGAACCTTAGACTCTGCATCGGTACTTACTTGTAGGTACCACTAAAAAATCACTTCATAAACACAACGGCTCTTTTTAAAGCCCCCTAATATCTAAACACTTAAATCTGCATTTCATTTCATTTTTAATTTTTTTTTCTACCGTACGCGTACGGTAAGCTTACCGTACGCGTACCCCGTGATTTTTTTATAAATTAATAAATGTTTTTTTGTACTATTCTGTCCTACTTTGACCCCCTTTCAAATGTTAGGGGGTCTGTAACTCTCTTCCTTGCCCCCTTTTCAAGTTATCTCCCTTTTTTTTCTGACTGAAACACACGAAATGGCGGCCGCCGCTTCCTGGTTTCGACCGATTCGAATGTTTACTAAGATCTAACAGCCAATCAGAATCGCGCTCGCGCACGTCACCGTACGGGTACGGTAAGCGCACCGTAAGCGCACCGTAAGCTGGCTCAGATATATATATTGATTTAAAGGCTATTTTCTCAGAATCTACTGAACAGATTTACACCAAACCTACAAAAGGCACTTCCTTGACCTGAGGACTACCTCTCTGCCAAATTTCATTTAACTCTGTTCAGCCGTTCGGGCTGTAGCTGTGTCTAAAGGTCCTATGGAAAAATGCATGGGAAAAACGTGTTTTGGGACCCCCCTTTTATCTCAGCCCCCGCTTGACGAATCCCCCCGAGACTTTCAGGGTAGGAGCGGAGCGCAGCGCCCCACCTATTTTGAAAATTTGGCGAGGATTCGTCGACCGGCGCCAAAGTTATTCAAAATAGAATGTTGCGGATTTCCTATGGTAAGAGGGTCCTAACTATAACTACCTACTGGCGACCGCCAGTAGGTAATATATATATGTATGTATATATATATATATATACATATATATATATATATATATATATATATATATATATATATATATATATATATATATATATATATATATATATTACCTACTGGCGGTCGCCAGTAGGTAGTTATAGTTAGGACCACGTTTCCATAGGAAATCCGCAACATTCTATTTTGAATAACTTTGGCGCCGGTCGACGAATCCTCGCGAATTTTTCAAAATAGGTGGGGCGCTACGCTCCGCTCCTTCCCTGAAAGTCTCGGGGGGATTCGTCAAGCGGGGGCTGAGATAAAAGGGGGGTCCCAAAACGCGTTTTTCCCATGCATTTTTCCATAGGACCTTTAGACAGGGCTACAGCCCGAACGGCTGAACAGAATTACTAGAAATTTGGCAGAGAGGTAGTCCTCAGGTCAAGGAAGTGCCTTTTGTAGGTTTGGTGTAAATCTGTTCAGTAGATTCTGAGAAAATAGCCTTTAAATCAATATATATATCTGAGCCAGCTTACGGTGCGCTTACGGTACGCTTACGCGATTCTGATTGGCTCTTAGATCTTAGTAAACATTCGAATCGGTCGAAACCAGGAAGCGGCGGCCGCCATTTCGTGTGTTTCACTCAGAAAAAAAAGAGTGATAACAAGAAAAGGGGGCAAGGAGGAGAGTTACAGACCCCCTAACATTTGTAAGGGGGTCAAAGAAGGACAGAAAAGTACAAAGAAAACATTTACTGATTTTAAAAAAAATCACGGGGTACGCGTACGGTAAGCGTACGGTAAAAAAAAAAATAAAAAAAGAAATGAAAATCAGATTTAAGTGTTTAGATATTAGGGGGCTCTAAAAAGAGCCGTTGTGTTTATGAAGTGATTTTTTAGTGGTACCTACAAGTAAGTACCGATGCAGAGTCTAAGGTTCAAGAGGAAGACTCTGTTCCCTTCATCATTGAAGTGCACACCATCTCCTCTATAAATGTCTTGCATGTCATAACGCAAGTTGTTGTGGTAAATGGAACCCATACCATAGTCACGGAGGAAAGCAGAAACAGATTTGTTGACGTGCTTTCTTGCTTTGTCAATCTGCGGACAGAAATGATTGGACCAGTTCCATTTTTGCCTTTGGCATATGTTAGAAAACACAAAGGCAGTTTTAGGGAAAAGTGAAAACAGTTGTGCAAAGGTGTCCTTCATAAGCATTTCCAGACCTACCCCAGTCAAAGTGCCTAGGTCATTGCCACCACAGTGCA
Organism: Triturus cristatus; assembly: GCF_964204655.1. NCBI lineage: Eukaryota > Metazoa > Chordata > Amphibia > Caudata > Salamandridae > Triturus > Triturus cristatus. Next base: position 646,173,427 of record NC_140585.1, read on the forward strand.
CTATTATGAGGTCAGGGTGTTGGATGTGCATGAAGGATTTCACCAATGGCATCAATTGGTGCCACTTTAACCCTCTCTGACCAATCCATTTAATGTCTACATTTGGCAAAGCAAGGTCTCTCACCATACCTGTTTTCTCTGCAAACTTTTCACTCCAGAAGACATAGCTGTGCCCTACAATCCACACTGTGAACATCTTCAAAGGAGAACTGGATGCACCCAGGAGGTGTAATTCAGTAGAATGGCAATATGAAAAGAAAGACAGTTTGGAAATGGAGGCATACATATTTTTTTCATAAAAAAAAGAACTGATTGGCTGTTTCATACCATTCTAGAATAAAAACTAGGCTGTATGTGTAAATTAATAGAAGCATGTTTTGTATTGGTACAGAAAAATGTGTTACCAAAGAACAGTACTATGGATTTGCTGTTAGGTTTGAAAAGTCAAGCACTCTTGCTCTGTGGAATTGAAACATTGTTTGGCGAACTTCTGACCTGACTCCACACAGCAGTGTTCCATGAGCTGTTGCTATGGTAGCAGGCAGAAGTCAAGTTGGGGGAAGGGTACTAGGCAGAAGTCAAGTTGGGGGAAGGGTACTTTTGCAAAAGGGTTGGTTTTCAACCAATAGAAATGTGTGATTACATTTGAAAAAAAGGGGCAAGCACTGAGATTTGAAACTAACATGTATATGTGTGGAAAAAGAGAGGGAAACTTTGCCATTATCTGGTTCTGCTGAGAGGAGAGAGGTGTAAAGAACAGAGATCCTGGCTCTGATAATCTGCTGTTTGAGTGCCACATTTCTTTCACAACTAACTAATTTTAAAGGTGAGTTTAGAGTTTGAGAGGGGATGTATATGGTAAATTAAGAAATGAATAATAGAAATACAATTCTTTTTGTTGAAGTTGTGTTTATTATTTTCTGTTTGGGGAGAAATTTAAATGTGAGGAACAAGTAAAATAATATGGACTATGTTTTCACAATAAATTAAGGTGTACTGGTATAATAAAAGAATAGTTTAAGGGTTTGAGGTTGGACTCAGTAATGCAAATACATTCAGCATCACTAAGGCTGGTTGCCCTTGCTGGAGTGTAGGCAGACACCCAGGTTACAAATGGTGCTCGTCTGAAAAAGCAGTTTGGACATGTGCTTTTTAAAAAATCTGAAAAGTGGATTCATAATGTGTCAGTCTGTAAAAGTGTTTATCACTTGCCAAAAAAAAGAGCAGTAAGTGTGCTTTCAAATTGGCAAAGAAATTTCGTTTTGTGACTAATGTGAAAACATGACTCTGTGTGCAAATAGGAATTACAGGCAGAGATTTATTGCGTATTGCTCTGGTGATTTCACAGTTGCATTAGATGGAAAGGGGGAGCCGTTTTTTGGTGCAGAAGCTGACTCTTAGCACACAGCCAGCTACTTACCATGTGGAATCATGCACAGTATTCACAAGCGAGTGGGGTTTGAGGTTTCAGTCAGTAATGCAAATACATTCAGCATCACTAAGGCTGGTTGCCCTTGCTGGAGTGTAGGCAGACACCCAGGTTACAAATGGTGCTGGTCTGAAAAAGCAGTTTGGACATGTGCTTTTTAAAAAATCTGAAAAGTGAATTCATAATGTGTCAGTCTGTAAAAGTGTTTATCACTTGCCAAAAAAAAGAGCAGTAAGTGGGCTTTCAAATTGGCAAAGAAATTCCGTTTTGTGACTAATGTGAAAACATGACTCTGTGTGCAAATAGGAATTACAGGCAGAGATTTATTGCGTATTGCTCTGGTGATTTCACAGTTGCATTAGATGGAAAGGGGGAGCCATTTTTTGGTGCAGAAGCTGACTCTTAGCACACAGGTAGCTGCTTACCATGTGGAATCATGCACAGTATTCACAAGCGAGTGGGGTTTGAGGTTTCAGTCAGTAATGCAAATACATTCAGCATCACTAAGGCTGGTTGCCCTTGCTGGAGTGTAGGCAGACACCCAGGTTACAAATGGTGCTGGTCTGAAAAAGCAGTTTGGACATGTGCTTTTTAAAAAATCTGAAAAGTGGATTCATAATGTGTCAGTCTGTAAAAGTGTTTATCACTTGCCAAAAAAAAGAGCAGTAAGTGTGCTTTCAAATTGGCAAAGAAATTTCGTTTTGTGACTAATGTGAAAACATGACTCTGTGTGCAAATAGGAATTACAGGCAGAGATTTATTGCGTATTGCTCTGGTGATTTCACAGTTGCATTAGATGGAAAGGGGGAGCCATTTTTTGGTGCAGAAGCAGACTCTTAGCACACAGCCAGCTACTTACCATGTGGAATCATGCACAGTATTCACAAGCGAGTGGGGTTTGAGGTTTCAGTCAGTAATGCAAACACATTCAGCATCACTAAGGCTGGTTGCCCTTGCTGGAGTGTAGGCAGACACCCAGGTTACAAATGGTGCTGGTCTGTAAAAGCAGTTTGGACATGTGCTTTTTAAAAAATCTGAAAAGTGGATTCATAATGTGTCAGTCTGTAAAAGTGTTTATCACTTGCCAAAAAAAAGAGCAGTAAGTGTGCTTTCAAATTGGCAAAGAAATTTCGTTTTGTGACTAATGTGAAAACATGACTCTGTGTGCAAATAGAAATTACAGGCAGAGATTTATTGCGTATTGCTCTGGTGATTTCACAGTTGCATTAGATGGAAAGGGGGAGCCATTTTTTGGTGCAGAAGCAGACTCTTAGCACACAGCCAGCTACTTACCATGTGGAATCATGCACAGTATTCACAAGCGAGTGGGGTTTGAGGTTTCAGTCAGTAATGCAAATACATTCAGCATCACTAAGGCTGGTTGCCCTTGCTGGAGTGTAGGCAGTCACCCAGGTTACAAATGGTGATGGTCTGAAAAAGCAGTTTGGACATGTGCTTTTTAAAAAATCTGAAAAGTGGATTCATAATGTGTCAGTCTGTAAAAGTGTTTATCACTTGCCAAAAAAAAGAGCAGTAAGTGTGCTTTCAAATTGGCAAAGAAATTTCGTTTTGTGACTAATGTGAAAACAAATGTAGTAATATATTGAAATAAAATAAAGGAATTTTTTTTTAGTTTTTTTCAGGTATTGCTGAAGAGCAGTGAACAAAATTTAAGATGCCTACAAAATCCAGAGTAAAAAAAGACCACAAAAAAAACCTATATTTGAAGACAACTGGAGGACCTAAGTTAGTTGAAGATGCTCATGTTGGGAAGAAGAAAAAATCTTCTGGTAAGCAAACAAAAGATTTTCTAAGGAACATATTCAAAAAAAGGAAAAATGTACAAAATGTCTGTACTGGAAAGAATGATTTCAATCGAAAAGGACAGGAAAAAATTGAGAATTTAGTTAATGCAAATATACCTTCTGCAACTAAAAAGATAAACTTAAACAGAAAAACAGCGTTTAAAGAGATACGTAGAAAAATGTTTCAGAGGAGAGTTATGTCCAATTTGATAAAGGATGTGAAGAAATATAAGCAAAAGGCAAAGTTTTATAAGAGAAAAAAAGAAATTGAAGCCATTGCAGCAAAGGCATTAGAATTAAAAAGGAAACTATTCATTTTAATTTTGAATAGGATGCGTACATTAGACAAAATGGTTAATGTACTGAAATCACATAGCAAAAGGAAAAGAGTAGTGAACAGAACAAACTTTTGTAAAGTGTTTTTAGGAAAATGGATGCATAGTTCAAGTAGTGAACCTTTTTTTAATGAAGAGAGTTATTTTCAAAGTAATAGTTTGCTGCATGCAGTTGACACCAGAGGTCGTGCTTATGAAGTGAAAAATGGTTGCATAATGGAGAAGGAGATAATGGTTCCAAGAGATGAGGTACAAGTGATGGCGGATGAGGCTATGGGGAGACGTCCTAAAGCCCCAGTGTACACTTGGAATTGTAGTAGTATTTGCACTGTGCGTCAGGAATCTATTGATAAATTTCGTGAGTTTCTAAGAGAATATAGCAAAAAACGTGTGAAACAGAAGATTAAGGTGCTTCAAAGTCTAGATCCATGCAGAGTGAGAGAGAATACTGGTTTGCAGGGTCATTCTCTGGCTTGTCTATCTAGAAAAGTGTGTAATAGTGTTTTCCATCATTTTAGGATGCTGGCTGTTCATCATACTGAAATGAGAAAGTTTGTGAGACGGTTGTATTTTGCTAAAAGTCCAGCAATAAAGTTAGATGAATTGAATAGGGCTCTGTTCCGTGGAACGGTATCAGATGTAGAGAAGGTTGTTGATGAAATTCAGTTTTGTTACTTTGGTCCTGAACAAAACAGTGCAGAGAAGGACACAGTAAATGAGGAAGAAGTGGAAGAAAATGTAGAACCCTCTGTAAGTAAGACATTTAATGATCACATAACAAAATTTGCAATAATCTCTAATGAAAGACCAAATATTACTTGTATTTGTTGCCGCAGAACTCATTATAGAAAACAAACCAGGTATGTTGATCTCTACAGAAAGAGTGAAAATGAAGATAATTATAAGTGGAAGGATTTTGCCACCTATATATTTCTTGAAAATTGTTTTGAATTGGGTGAAGTTCAGCGTATTTGTAAATACTGTTACAACAAGTTAGAGGAAAATAGAATGCCGACCAGAGCTGTACATAATAATTTAGAATTGGATGCTATTCCTGCTGAACTTTCTGAATTAAATACATATGAGTCTATACTCATTCAATGTGTTCATCCGTTCCAGACCATAGTACGTATGGAGCCCAAAACTGGTAAATTACCTCCTTCAGATTTACTGAGAGGTTTAAAAGGTAGAGTGGTGTATTTGCCCTTGGATTTGAAAAAAAATATGGAAACTATTGATGCGGATACTTTGGAAACTGAACCATTAATTATTCTGGTTAATGGTGTACCTACAAAGAATAAGAAGATTTGGCAGGAGCTGGTAGATGTACGGAAAGTACAAAGAGCAAATTTGTATTTGAAAAGGAATAACAAATGGTATGAATCAATTTATATAGAAGAAGAAGAAGAAGAAGATTTACAAGAAGACACAGAAACACCAACTGGACAAATTGAAAAAGTGGACAAGTCAAAGGAAGAAGAAATTTATGAACATTTTAGCATACATCCTCTTCATTCAAAAGAAGTTATGGGAGACAATATTGATCTATTTCAGATGAAGAAAGCAAAAGGAACTCCCGTGAGTGTATGGGAGGAGAGCTTGGAAGCTCGATGTTTACCCCAGCTGTTTCCTAAAGGAAAAGGAGGACGATACGATGAACGTCCGGAACAGATTCCAGCTTCTGAGTATCGGACTACAAGACTATATGCTGAAGATCCCAGATTTCGACAAAGTATTCCTTATTTGTTCCATCTTTTATTTGAAAGCGACTTGTCTGCACTGTCTTATGCAGTAAATCACATTTTAAAAAGTGGAGTACATTTACAAAATGTGTCTGCTAAGGATTTTATGGAGAAAGTGCAGCACCGAGATGATCATTTGGAAACACAACTGATCAATCTGATGGCTTGTCAGCGTGGGACAAATGAATATTGGTACCGACGCCATGGTGAATTAAAATGCATGTTACGGAATTTAGGAACTCCAACATGGTTCCTTCCCTAAGCTGTGCCGAGTACGCTTGGGATGATTTACTGGATTTTCTACGAGAGGCAAATTCAAACATTAAAAACATCGAATACAAGACAGCAGGAGAACTGTGCTCATTGGATCCGGTTAATGTTTGCAGATATTTCAATCATAGATTTGAGGCTATGATGTCCTTCATCTGCAATAAAAAAAATCCACCTCTAGGAGAAGTAGTGGATTTCTTTTGGAGAAAAGAGTACCAGGCAAGAGGTGCTCCTCATATTCATATGCTGTTGTGGATCAAGGATGCCCCAAAGTTTGGAACAGATACTGATGAAGCAGTGTTATCTTACATTGAAGAATATGCAACATGTGCTATACCAAAAAGCACAGAAGAGAAAAAGTTAAAGGAGCAAGTTTTACGTTTCCAAAGTCATCGGTGTGGAAAATGCTGTCGACGGAAATACAAGAGCAAAGATAAATACTACACTAAATGTCGATTTGGATTTCCTAGACCTGTTCTTTCAAATGGAAGAGTTAACAGTTTTATGTCATCTGTGAGACATACTATCACAAGAAAATCACCTAAGAATACCTACAACCTTAAAAGAAAAGAAGAATCAAAAAATATAAATGACTACAACCCAGTGATTTTATCCATGTGGAACGCTAACATGGATATACAGTATGTAGCTGACAATTCCATTGCTGTTGCTCGATATGTAACGTCTTACATTACGAAATCAGAAAAAACAGAATTGAAGGAAATGTGGGAAGAGATTTCTCACGAGAAAACTGTCAGTAAGAAGCTGTACAGTTTCAGTGTGAAGATGTTATCGCATCGAGAAATTGGATCCTACGAATGTTCAGATAGGTTATCTTCTGCAAGTCTCTACTCGAAATCAAGAAGAATAATTTGGGCAAGTTTAGGCCTTGCAGCAATGAGAAATCGGGTACTGAAATCTGTTGGAGAAATTGAATATTTGGCCGAGAATGACCCAGAAAGTACAGATATTTTGAAATCAAACATGTTGGACACATATTACCCAAAGAGAAGTCATCATCTGGAGAACATGTGTCTCTATGAAGTGCTGCAGAACTACATTTATTCACGGAAAGCCGCAGAAGACATCAACAATGGAAAATATAAAGTCATTGGTGAGGAAGGATGTTTGGTGAAGCAAACAAAAGGAAGTTTGATAAATCACCGGAAGCTGAGTTGCGACACTACTGACAAAAAGGAATTTTACTACTTGGCTCTTTTACAGCTGTTTAAACCATGGCGTACAGAGGATGAACTACTGGGAGAATTTCAAAGCTATGAAGATTCTTTTAATGCTTGCAAAGACAGCATACAATGCAATACATTCACAACTTATCTGCAAATGTTAAATGAAGAAATTGAACAGGAAACTACAATTGCAGCAGAAATAGCTAGAGACAGTTCTCAGGACAGCCAAAGTTCAGGAACACTCAGTCAAGATCCCCTAGGACAACCAATTGTTGAAAATGAAGCATCAATAGCCATGAATGAAGTGGAAACGGCTATGAATCAAGCTCAAGGAGAATTTATAGACTTACAAAATTTGGAAAGACAACTGAACGAAGAGCAGCAACAAATTTATGAAGAGATCAGAAACAAAATTGATCACGGATTTCTACATGAAAAAAAAGAGTGCTCATGCACATCATTTCATCCAATCAGGATGTATGTAAGCGGACAAGCTGGAACTGGAAAAAGTTTCCTAATAAAAGTCATCAGAAGCTACCTACAGCAAAAAACGGATTCTACTTTGTCTTGTGTGGTTACTGCTCCAACTGGGTTAGCAGCATATAACATAAAAGGAATCACTTTACATCGTTTGCTAATGTTACCAGTGGAGCATGAGAACAAAATACAATACAACAAGCTAACTGGAGAAGCATGCTTGGAAGTTTCAAGAGTATTGAAGAAGATGCAAGTTCTCATTATTGATGAGGTGAGCATGGTATCGAACTTAATGCTTGCCTTTGTGCATTTAAGAATGCAGCAAATTCTGAAGTCAGACTATGACGTGTTATTTGGAGGAAAACACGTCATAGTTTTTGGAGATCTTTTGCAACTTACTCCAGTTAAAGGACAACCAGTGTTTAATACTGTGACACATGAAGACACGAAGAAGTCATTGGGAAGCATCGGTAATACAAATATTTGGTCCTTCTTTGAGTACAAGGAACTTACAACTAATATGAGGCAAGCAAACGATGAAGAATATGGAAGTATTCTGAAAGATATCAGGATTGGACTACTCACAGAAGCTGGCAAAAAAGCATTACAGACTCGGCTGCTACATAATTTATTTCCAAAGGAAGAAATAGTTGCAGAGAAGATATACAAGAACATTGCAGAAAACAAAAGTGTCATCTGCTTAATGCCAACTCTACGTGAATGCTCAATATTCAATGAGGAGCTTTTGAAATTGGAAAAGGAAGATATCAGGAAATTGGAAGCAGTGGACAAAATTGAGGATGGAAGAATTACTGTCACATTAACAGGCACACTGAAAAATAAATTGGATTCACTAGAGAAGAAGATTTCCAAAACAGCTGGATTAGAAAAAAATCTATATGTTTGCATGAACTGTAGAGTATTTTTAAGGAGAAATTTGGATGTTGAAAAAGGTTTAGTTAATGGAGCTATGGGAAGAGTTGTGTGTTTTATTAATTATCAGAAAAAAAGATGGAATTGAATGTTTAAAAATAAAATTTGATCAGATAGAAGAAGTTAAAGACATTTGTCGTTGTACAGTTCGTTTCGTGCTTGTGAAAGACTTATATGTACGTAGGAAGCAGTTTCCGTTTTCGCTAGCATATGCTGTAACTATTCACAAGTCTCAAGGATTGACTGTAGATTGTGCATTTGTGAACATTGGTTCAACTGTGTTCAAAGAAGGTATGGCATATGTTGCTTTGTCACGAGTGAAAACATTATCAGGTTTATTCATGATAGACTTTGATGATTCAAAAGTTAGTGCTGATACAAATTGTGTAAAGGAGTATAATAGATTAAGAAGAAGCTATGCTCCTCATTTAGGTCAGTATCCTGTGTTGGAGAAACGTGTAGTTTCTCGTAAAAGGAGAAATGAGAATATCTGTAATGAAGATGTAGAGAGGAGGAAAAAAAAGAGGAGTGATGTAATTGCAAGCAAAAAGAATAAGGAAAATGAAGAACAGGTTGTAGGATGTTATTTTGAAAATAGCTCTGGTGTCAACTGCTACGCTAATGTAGTGCTGAATGTTGCATTTTATCTGGAAAGTATGCAAGAGCAGATAATAGTAAATCAGGGAAAAAGATTCTGTACTGTGCTGAGTCTCCTTTTTGAAAAGCTGAGTAATGATAAAACTCAAATAGAAAGTGCTACTGAAATTAGAAAAGTTTTAGATGTATGTTCAGGACGAACACAGTTTTCTCAAAATGTACAGCAAGACGCACAGGAATTCTTGATTTATTTTCTTCAGGTACTGGAAGAAGAAGGGGTTAACATTGAAAATTTATTTGGTCTCTCTTATAAATGGGAACATAGTTGTGAAAACTGTTATAATATATGTGGCTCTAATGTTGATTCTGAAAGGTTTATTTATTTAACATTGCCAGAGAGTAAAACAGTCACTTTTGCTAAATTAGTTAAAGATGCTAATCATAGCATGCAATGCGGTGAGTGTAAATCTGACATGTTTTCAACATTAATTTTAAAGGAATACAGACAGTATGTAATTTTAATGATGCAACGATGTAGAGCTGATGGTTCAAAATTGGATACTTTAATAAAGAAGTTTACAGGACAGCAATTATCAATTTCAGGAAAAACTTTTGTAACAGTTGCAATAATTTTCCATGATTGACCTACTGTAACTTCTGGTCATTACACAGTTTATCTTAAATGTGAAAAAGGCTGGACACTGTGTAATGATTCCCAATTGATTTTTAAGCAACGTTTGCCTTTTGATTTAGCAAATTCCTATCTAATCTTCCTGAAACCTAAATTTTAGAGAGATTTGACAACATCTGGACAAAACAATTTTACCATTTTATTGGATTACCATTTGGAATTTACAAATAAAAAGATTTAACAAATTATCATTTGGCCTAATGGAAAGGTAACCAATTGTAATGTGGAATTTTTCCATTTGTTTAAGGAAACTTTGGAAAACCCAAAATTTAGAAAAAATCGGTAACATCTGCACAATTTAAATTTTGGAATGTTATTGGATTGCCATTGGAAATTTTTTCAAAAAAGATTTTTAAAATTACTATTTGGCCATGCGGAAAAGTAAACAATTCTATTGTGGACTTATTTAATTATCAATTAATCTTTCGGAAACCAAAATGTTACAGAGAATCGGTGACATCTGTACAATTTAAACTTTTGTTTTTTATTGGATTACCATTGGAAATTAAACAAAAAAAGAATTTAAAAATTACTATTTGGCCTAAAGGAAATGGAACCAGATGTATTGTGGAGTTATTTGACATATATTATTGTGATTATACTTCTGAAACAAAAATATCAGACGGTATTTTAAAGAAATAAGTATTGATATTAGATGATATTTTTTAAGAATATTATGCATTTCTATAAAGTTATGTTTATGCAAAAAGAGATTGTGGGCTTTTTTAAAAACAATCTTTGAGATTGTTAATTTTTTTTTGCCTGCTGTTAAATGATGAATGCAATTGCTTTCACAATTTATAGTGAAATGCAATATTTTCTGAAAACAGCAAAAAAAAGGCAAAAATATTTTTTGAAAAATATGTAAATATGTGTACTGTATTATTAAATGTTTTATTAAATATTAATACTTTTTTCTTTTTTTTCAGATTGAGATAGAAAATTTCCGAAAACTAGAACCATTTTAAAAGCAATTAAAAATAAATTAAATGAATAAATCTTTTTTTGAGTGGGTATGGTAAGTGAATAATGTCATGGTCCCTTTTTTCCACTTCTCTACAATCACATTTGCAGTTTTTAATTGTAGTCTCTCAAGGACCTTGTAATGTGATAACATGGGATTCTCGGTGGGTTTCTCGGCTTGGATACAACTTATCTACGCTGCCCCGGCGGCTAGAGTACAAATCAATGTCTCTAGACCCTTCCTGCTGACGCGTGGCACTAGGCAAGGCTGCCCGTTATCGCCGCTGTTGTTCGCTCTGGCGATGGAGCCGCCAGCGGCGAAGGTGCGCCAATACCATCAGGAAAAGGCGCTGCGATGTCTGCTGCGCCCCATCTTAATCTCGCTTTATGCCGATGATGTCACCCTCTATGTCAAGGACCCGAAACATAATCTGAACCCGCTGTTGCGGGAGTTCATTCGCTTTGGTGGGCTGTCTGGCGTACGGATCAACTGGGCGAAGTCTCAAATACTCCCGCTCACTCCGGCGGTGGTACCCTTTGAGCTGGACTTTCCGCTGGAATGGTGTACTGACACTGTCCGATACCTTGGGGTGAATGTTGCTCTGGACCGAGAGGAAGTGCTTCGTGACAATTATGGGCGTGCCATGGACTCGCTCTCTGACACGATCACTCGATGGATAGCCATGCCTCTCTCCATCGCGGACAGGATATCGTTAGTTAAGATGGTGGTATTATCCAAATTCCTTTACTTCTTCCTGAACATACCCTACTTCCCGGGTCGCCCTTTCTTTTCTACGCTACACACGGCTCTCTTGCGCCTTGTGTGGGGCAGCAAACAGCCACGGATAAGGTGGGACACGTTGGCCAGTCCGTACTCGGACGGGGGCCTCGAACTGCCTAACTTTGAATTGTATTATATGTGCGCTCAGGCGCACTATGCCCATTACTGGTTCAAAGGGCCGAAATACACGGCCCACATGGCTGTGGAGCACCGGCTGGCTGACCCTGTCCCGCTGGAGGGGGCGCTCCTGCAGCGCATCTCGACGCGAGCGCGGGAACCCACAACCATAGACTGTACGGTGCGGGCTTGGGGTTGGATTGCGGATAAACTGCAGGCCCCAGTGATCTATTCCCCCCGGATGCCGCTGGTATATCACCCCCAGTTGTCCCTCCTTCGGGAGGGCATCTTCCACAAACTTCAGAAACGGCGGGGGATCAGCACGTGGGGAGACATCTACCCTAACGGGACGTTTATCACCCTCCAGCAGCTATGTCAAGAATCTCCCCCTGATGCTATGGAAACCTTCTTATATGCACGCTTGCGGGAGGGAATGCGAGCCTGCACCCCGGGGTACCTGCAGGAGCCGCCGGTGCTCCCCCAGATCCATCTCCTCTTGGGGGCACAGACTGCGTCCCACTTGGTCTCCACTCTTTATAAATCGCTATACGCTGAAATTAGCGCGCCACAGGGTGCTGCCCGAGCTCGTTGGTCTCAGGACCTGGGACAGGAAATCTCGGACCAGGAGTGGCAATATTGTTGTGCGCAGACGGAGAAGGTGTCCGCGAGCGCCCGGCTGCGCATTACGCTCTTCAAATACGTGCAGAGATACTATTATACGCCTGCTCGTCTGAAGCGGTTTGGGCTGCGGGCTGATGCCAGGTGCGACAGGTGCCGAGCGGACGGGGCCGACGTGCTGCATTTGGCCTGGAGTTGCCCGGCCCTACACGATTATTGGATACAGGTCTTTGATGCCGTGGGGAAGATGCTGGGGACCCCACTGCCGTTGTCTCCACTGATGGGTGTACTGGGTTACACTGAGAAGTTCCCCGTGGCACATAGGAGGTTCGCCTCTATCTGTTTCCTTCTTGCCAAATGGAGGGTGGCTTGCCGGTGGGGCAGAGGGAGAGCGCCAAAATTCAAGGATTGGTTGCAGACAATGATTCTTTGGCAGGACCAGCTTGCCCTGTACTCTGATCTCCTGCCATCAGCATCCCGGCCCCGGGACATATGGGGTCCCTTGAAGTCATACTTGCTGTCGAACCCGCTGCTGCCGGACGAGCCTGCCTCCCTTCCCCCCACGGCTAGGACTGGGCTCTAGCACTCTAGACGCTTAAGGAGGCGATGCGGAATGTTGGCTTTCTTTTGGATTACTCTCACTGTGAGGTTAGCGAGGCGGGGTTTATTTAGGTTGTTTTGTTCAGTTGTTAATGCTGCAATTCCTGGCGGGCTATTATATTGTATATGTGCGATCACTGTGACGCGGCCGGCCCGTATCGGGTTGTAGGCGAACCGCTGTGTACACCACCGCCTTTCACTTCTTATAACACGCTGCCGGCCACTTGTGGTTGTAGGCATTATGCTGTGTACTGCTATCCTATGCTGAATAAAGGTTTTTGAAATATAAAAAAAAAAAAAGTAGTAGATCAACTGCTATGATTTCTACATCAGCCTCTGATATGAGCTCGGTGGTATAAAGCGAATTGGAGGCCGAACAAACAAGAGGAGTGTCACATTTGGTGTTTCAAAAGCTTTTTCTGGCGGAGGAAGCAAACTGTCTAAGACAAGAGAGGAGACAAACCCTTCGCCCGCAAAAACAAACTTCACAACAAAACAAAGACGCAACTATAAGCGGAGGGAGAGAGGGAGGAAACGTGCACAAGCCACTGATCAACAAAAAATGGAAACACAAATAAGTAGCCCTGATCAGAACCGCAATATGTTAGTCAACTTACCACCCATGGTCCTTGATGAAGCAGAAATCCAACTACTTTCACATGGACTTTCATACTGCCCTGAAAGCAATATCAACTATGTACTGACACGCATAGATATCTATAAATTCATTCGAAAACTAAAACTAAAATTCCATCAAGTAAATCAAACGGACAAGAGAAATAGAAACACAACGGAGTCAGCTAATCTGGAGAATTCGAATGCATTAACAGCAGCAGATACTGAATTATTCATGGATTTACAGCAACTAGAACGCAAAACCAGTGAGGACAATATTGAAATGGGAAGTCCAATAGGAATCACATTTGGAACTATACGCACTAATTACAAGCCAAAATCTACATTCCAATTAGTTGTGCCAAGAGACTCACTTGATATTTTTAATGAATTGGTAGCCAGCGAAATATATAAATTGAAATATCAAACAGCTAGTGTAGGTAAAAAATACAATCATCAACATGAAAAATACAATCGGTTGATGATCAAATCATCATCAGGAACTTTGATAAGGGAGGGAATATTGTAATATGGCCAAGACCTGAGTATATGAAAGAGGCAACTGAGCAATTAAATGACAGCAATTGCTACAAAAGGAGTAATGTATAAACAGCTAAAGCATCATGGAAAGAATTCTACTCCAAACTAACGGCATGGCGCAGTGCAGGCCTTCTGAGCATGGATGAGTGTAAATTCTTTAAAAATGACCATCCTACCATGCCAGTCATTTACTTTATTCCCACAGTACACAAACACGCGACGAAACCACCCGGCAGGCCGATAATCTCACCACGGGAAAGTCTATTAGAAAATACATCAAAATACATAGATTTATTTTTGCAAGTGTTCGTCCGTGGATTACCATCATTTTTTCAAGATACCGGAGATTTTATAAGGCACCTGAGTAAACACAAGTGGAATTCGGACTATCTCATAATGTCTCTAGACGTGACGTTGCTGGAGCGGGTTATGCAAAAATGTGTATACCCACCCCATTTTGCATGTTATTTTATTAATCAGATTAATTAATTATAATCGAATGAATGGATTGGAGTGATGTGGAAAATATTTACCAACCTTACTAATGTATGAATTATACGCGGGATTTGCATCTGCATGGCCAAATTAATTACGTGAACTAAATTTCGTACGCATACTAATAATAGACAATCAGAATATTGCATGATATATGTCGCTTTTGTGATGTAATTGTGATTCGTGCTTTATTTAGTAAGTATAAACTGCACTGAGTGTTGCTTTTTGTTAGATAAATACATACACATATGGGTATTAGCAAGGGAATAACATTTGATTAGTCATTTTTATGTATTAATTATGTTTTTGTGTTTCTTTGCTTAAGTTGACCATTTTGGCCTATCGAAAGATGGCTGCCTTTGGTGCCTAACTCGACTGTCAACGCTGAACAAGGCTGGGGTGAAGTGCGCCTGCGCTGACAACAGATACACAGTGGCCTGGACCTGACCCCAGATGAACATGTACCTTTCAAGGACAGCCTGGGACGTCGTCCAAATATTCCGAACAAAGACTGTTGTGTGAAACGGAACTGACAAGGGTCATAACCCAAAATACACTTTCGTGAGAACTTAAAAGGATGATCCCTGATTGTCCAATCAGCGAACTCTGATGCCCAAAACTTTGATACATTTGATATTGATTTTACTATAAATTATGGTAGAATAGAGAGGTAGTGGGCGGGTTTGTTTCTGGCCTTTCTCTATTTCCTGACGTTATGCTGACGGAGAGGACGGTGACACTGCAGGACAGCTGTTAGCCTGAATCTTTGACGGACTGAATTAATGCCCAAACTCCTGATGAACTGAACCTACTAAAATTGATGGGCATAGATTTGAGAGACTGCCAGATCTGACATAGAGGACGACTTTAGCCAGAATAGGTAAATATGAATGGCAACTTGATCAAATGAATGATTTAATTTGCAATATTAATATAAATTTGGATTTGAACATCTACAGAAATGAGTTGGGTTGTTTATTCATTTAAATGTATTAATGAGCAGGTTAATTAAAGAATTAGAAATTCACTTAAACCAGCAACTAGCTGATCCGTCCCGTTTTATGAGAGGAATACCAAAGGTGAAGTTCAGGGCCCAATGAGTACCAGATGCTCATTGGGGTAGATTGTGGTAATTTCTTCCCCTCTCATTTCCAGCGCTTGGAAGGATAATCGCCTCCCACACAGACTGATGGTGAGTGAACGTTGGTGTTATGGGCCCCACCAGCGAATGTATGGATAGTGTGTGTATGTGAGATCTTTTGGTCCGTGACGGTAGAGAGGGATTTTGCACTCCGCGCTGGAGCAGTTTTCTGGTAGCAAGAGGATGGTTGGTATTGTTTTGGTTTAGTGATTATTGCTCGCACATTGCTTATTGATTTTG
This sequence comes from Triturus cristatus, assembly GCF_964204655.1. NCBI lineage: Eukaryota > Metazoa > Chordata > Amphibia > Caudata > Salamandridae > Triturus > Triturus cristatus. Next base: position 646,189,003 of record NC_140585.1, read on the forward strand.
GTTATTGATTGGTATTGATTTATGTACTAACACTCTATGTTGAGTTGCGTTAAGTTATACGTTGTATGCACGACTTCTGGGATGTAGGAAGTCGGAAGTTTGTAATGCTTCCGTAGTAGAGCAGAGGTAAGCACTGCTCTCGGGAAAGACGGAATTGTTTTTGCCCTGTAGGTACACAGGGGAAACGTGTGACAATTGAAGTTGCACGGCGCATTGTCTGGGTTTGATTCGGTAGCATCATCGTGTGTTGCCATTAGAGACATTTATAGTGTGAGAAAAGTGTGTATGATAGCGAAGGTTACCTGTGAAATTTTGGTCTTAGGTACCAGGGATCCAACTGGCATTCCGATAACGCTTATCACTGGAAAGGTAATAGGTACTCTCTGAGCTTGTTAGAAGGACAAAGCAGAGGTAAGCGCTGCTTTGTTAACGTATGTTATAATTCTGTAGTAGAACAGACTGTTCGCTGTTCTCGGGAAAGACAGGATTATGTGTGAATGTACTACATTTTTCATGTGTGAACGAGTGTGAATGCAAAGGCATTTGGGTTGATTGCGAAACTCTAGGTTTATTTCTCAGGAGCATTGGGTCTCCAACTATGTGTCTTAAATGCTAGAGAAACAATTAGCTAATGCTTGTTAGAAGGGTGAAGTAGAGGGATGTGCTACTTTATCAACGGAAGGAATGATTCTGTAGTAGGGCAGAGGTAAGCGCTGCTCTCGGGAAAGACGGAATTCTCGTGAGAAAGGTGTTTTTTCTGTTCTTTGGTTAGCGAAGTGGACAATGGGGATGTTTCTATGTTGTTACTATCAGAAGTGTAGAAATTGAAACAAGAACTTATTGAGCGGATTTGTAAAGGAGGGGTAGACAGAAGCATGAGCAGGAGCTGCCGCAGCGGCTGCTGACGTCAGAACGACCGCGCTGGGATTGAACAGTCGGTCAGAACTGTGAAACGCCCCAGATTGGTGCGTTAGTGTACGCCGCGCTAGGATTGGAGGAAACAGGGTGATGTAGATGCTCCGTATTGGTGCGATAGTGTGAGTCGCGCTGGGATTCGAGGACTGTGACAGTGACGTAGACGCTCTGAATTGGTGCGTTAGTGTGAAGTCGCGCTGTGATTGGATAGATTAGCGGTACAGTTATAAAGAGGGACTAGTGTTGCGCGAAAGACAAGAAAATGTATTACGACCCACCAGAGAAAGAAAAGAAAACCTGGTTAGGGAGAATCAAGAAGTGGTTTAAGAAGGACAAACCAGTTAAGACTAGGGAAGGACAGTTACTTCCTCCACCAAAAACCCCTGCATCCTTTATGATTGCGAAATATGGGTATCATACTTGTATTTGGTTAGATAACTGGGTGAGATACACCAAGGACGACGGAGTATTAGCTTTTCCAGAGCATGGTTTATTTAATTTGGCAGTTTTAAGAAATTTGAGGGAAAAGATCATGAATTTAGAACCAAGACCTAGACCGACACAGTTTGAGGCTTTGACGGAATGGGAAGACAAAATGCATGAACGAGAAAGACAAAGAAGTGGTAGAGGATATAGGTACTGGTTTGGAAGACCATACGGACACGAAACGCATAGCGATCGAATGAAAAGATGGCGACATGCGAGTATGACTGAGGGTGTGTTCCCCGTAAGAACTGTAGGAGAGAATGAAGGACGAAAGTATGTAGAAAAAAGGTATATTGTGGAGTCGAGAGGGTATGGAGTGAATGAGCCTGAGGATGATGTTCTTGATGATATGTTTTATAAAAATCCACCACCGTATCGACCAGAACCAGAAATGTTAACTCCAAGTGCCCCAATGAGGGAAACGATGCGAATTATAAAATCGGAACCAGAATCCCTAAGTTCGAGTAAAAACAGTGGTACCAGGGAAGTAGAAAAGAGATCGGAAGGAAGAACAGATGGAGAAAATTCTGCAGAATTAGCAAAAACAACCCTGGAATTAACTGAGAAAATAAGAGAATTGACTAAGAATCTAGAAGCAGTAACTGTTCCAGTAACGATAGGTCCAGTAATGCCTATTTTTGACAAACAGAAGGACAGTGAGCATTGTTTGACAGTCCCTTATAGAAATAATAAACCCGTAGAACAAGCAAAAGTGAGTCAGAATGAGAATCCATGGAGGCAGACTATGAGTGTACTGGAACCGAATTTTACAAATAATCCATTTGTAGACCAGAATTGTGCAGAGAGACGTATCGCAATGATAGAGACAGTGTCAGAAACACAAAAAGATTTTGGACACGGGAGTATAGAAAAAGCAGTAGGACCATCAACAGACGAGTTAAGTGAATGGTTGAGAAGCTTGCAGAGGAAAGACAAAGAATCCCAATCAATTGATGTGGCCAAGTTACGAATGGTATTGAAAGAATTGATCATAGGGACTATCCCGACAGAAAAAGTGAAAACCTATCAGGATGAAGAACTATTATTTTTGTACAAAAGTGTGACCTGGAGAGCGAAAAATTTGCATGAAATGTTAGAAGAAGTGGCAAATGAAATGGGTATTGATATTGAAAAGGTAAAATCCTTACAGAAACCATATCGAGTAGAATTCACTGAAAAGGACATTGAGAAAAGGAACACCACAGGACGAATAGGTCAAATTAAGGGCATAATCATTTTACTGAGAAAATGGGGAGACGTGGATAAATGGAGAAGCAGGTGGTATAGAAAACGAGATGATGCCTCAGATAAGACATTTTTAGCCTTTCCTGTAAGAGAAAAGGAGAAGGTAGTGACAGAATGCCCTATGAGAGAGATTTCAGGAGGAGGATATGTACATGTCCCATGGACGAGACAGGATATTTTGTCTTTTACGAATGACTTCCCTCGACTATGCGAAAAGCCTGTCGAGTGGTACAGACAGGTAGACAGATTTGTGAAATAGTCTAAAGTATTATGGATTGATTTGAATAGTCTGTTTGACATAATTGTACCAGCAGATCTATGGTAGAGTGCAAGCTGATGATAAATAGGCCAACCAAGGAATATCCGAGGGATCCTAAAACAGGAGCACCAGACCCCGAGGTAATGAAGAAATATGAGCAGGTTATGGTATTTCTGAAAAATAAAGTGCCCCCTAAAGAGACAGACTGGGTAAAAATTGATCGAACACACCAGGAAAGTAAAGAGTCAGTGCATACATATTACAGGAGGCTAATACAAGCTTTTAAGCAGTTTAGCGGAGATGAGAATCTGAGTGAAAAGGATTTAAGTCATTTTATATACAGATTTGTATATGGTCTACGACCAGAAATTGGTGAGATGATTAAACAGCATACGGTAGATTGGCAAAACAAGAAAATAGATGAAGTATTGAGACATGCTAAATACTTCAGTGATGAAATTGAAGCAAAACAGTGGAAGTTAAAGGAGAAGGCAATGTGGGCACAGGTAAAGGTAGCGGAGAGACAGGAAGCACAATTGGTGGAACAAGCAGGGTCAAAGCCTAAATTTAATACTGGGAAGTGTAAAGGGAATATTGAAGAAGCTAAAAAGAAATTCCCGTGTCATAATTGCGGCAGGATAGGGCATTGGAAATCTGAGTGTAAGTTTCCCCCGAGTTCTAACAATGAAAATCCATCATTGAACCCACAGGTGCAGCATGAGGTGAGTGGTCAACTGCAGCAACAGCAGCAAGTTGTTCCCCCACAGAATCAGGTGCCAAAACCGCCTTTTCCACAGAGCAGAAACACACAGAAGTATAGTAGTGAATCGGGATTCTACAATGAAGAACAGGTAAATAAGTTGCCACACGCTAGCGCAGTCTCGCAGTATTGGCTGCAATGCGATGAGAGTGACACAGAAGAGAGCTATTGACGGTGCCGAAGGGAGGAAGAAGAGTGCGTACTTGGCGCAACTCTAGAAGTAGACCAGACAGGACCTTTTGTAGATGGGAGGGTTAATGATGAAAATATTACTTTCCTAGTGGATACTGGTGCTACTCGATCAACTGTTAGATCAGCTGATGTTAAGAATCTTCCTCTCTCGGATCAAACGATCCAAGTCGTTGGTGTGTCCAACAGACAAATTAAGACATATCTTACAGAACCAGTGAAAGTTAGCATAGGGAAATTTTTAGAAATGCACCGCTTTGTGGTGTGTGACTCCAGTCCTGTGAATTTATTAGGTAGGGACCTGTTGTGCAAAATGAATTGCACTATATTTTGTACTCCGGATGGAATAGCTTTTGAAACACCAGATGATGATGTATTGTACAAGATGACCTTAGCTAACAGAGAAAGTGAAGTTACTGAAACATATGCTGTATTCAACCCTGATGAATTACCTAAAGAATTGAGAACATCTGTGAAGGCAGAGGTTTGGGATTTCACTGGAGAAGATGTAGGACTAATGAGAAATGTAGATCCAGTTAAAATAACTGTAAAAGAAGGAGTAACATATCCAAATGTTCCACAGTACAGATTGACACCTGAAATAATTGAAGGTGTAACTCCTGTGAAAGAGAAAATGATCAGGCAAGGAATCTTGAGAGAAATAATGAGTAGTTCATGTAATTCACCGATAATGGGACTGAAAAAGCCTAATGGGAAATTTAGGATAGTGCAAGATCTGAGAAAGGTGAATAAAGTTGTGGTATCATGTTGTCCCATTGTAACAAATCCATCAGTGATTTTATATCAGATTCCCCATGATGCAGAATGGTACACAGTAATTGATCTGTGTCATGCTTTCTTTTCCATCTCATTGCACCATGACAGTCAGCAAATTTTTGCATTTCGGTTTGGCGAGCGTATTTTGGCATGGTGCCGAATCCCACAGGGGTATACAGAAAGCCCCTCAATATTCAACCAGTTATTAAAGAAGTCCTTGGAGAGTAAATGCCTGAAAGCTCTGTTTTGGTCCAATATATTGACGACCTTTTGGTAGCGTCAAAAACACGTGAAGCCTGTGAGGTAGATACAATTGCTTTGCTGAATCATTTGGCAAATGGAGGACTTAAAGTGTCACCAGCAAAATTACAGTTTTGCAAGAAGGAAGTACAGTATCTGGGACACAACATTGAGAAAGGACTAAGGAAAAAAACAATAGACAGAATTAGAATAATAAAAAGAATGAGAGCTCCCATGACTCAAAGAGAAGTGAGAATGTGTTTGGGAATGGTTGGGTACTGTCGTCAGTGGATAGGTAACTTTTCCTTGATCGCAAAGCCCTTGGTGCGATTAACGAGAAGTGATGTAAAAGATCCCCTTGAATTAAACAAAGAAGAATTAGCAGCATTTAGACAATTGAGAGAGGGTTTGTGTGAAGCACCTGCATTAGGTATGCCTGACTATGAGAAAGAATTTGAGTTGTATTGCAGTGAGAGAAATGGATGTGCACATTCTGTGTTGACCCAGAAACATGGAAAAATGAGAAGACCAATTGCATATTTTTCATCAATACTAGATCCAGTAGCTGTAGGTTTACCTGGATGTTTGAAAGCGGTGGCTGCAACATGTCGAAGTTTGGAGCAGAGTGAAGGAATTGTGATGGGATATCCATTGAAAGTGTTTGTACCCCATGATGTAGCAATTCTGTTGACAAGGAGTCGTACTCAGTATATGACACACAGTCGGCTGACTAAGTATGAAAAGGTCATATTGGGTGCAACTAATGTGAGTCTCGCGAGATGTGTGAATGTGAATCCTGCAACTTTGCTGCCTGATGCTGAGATTGTGGAGGTAAGAGATGAAATTGATCATGATTGTCTGGATGTAGTTGATTTTTGTACAAAACCACGACCAGACATAAAAGACGTAGCTTTGCCAGAAAGGGATTTTGTGATGTTCGTTGATGGGTCATGCTTGAGAACATATGAAGGAGTGCTGAGTGCAGCGTATGCAGTATGCACAGTCACAGCAGTAATCGAAGCATCATATTTGAAAGGAGTGAAATCAGCCCAAGTAGCAGAACTTGTGGCTTTGACTAGAGCATGCAAGATTGGGAATAGTGTGAGAGTGACTGTGATAACTGACAGCCAGTATGGCTTTGGAGTCGTTCACGACTAAGGCCAACTATGGCTACAAAGAGGTTTCCTGAACTCGAGTGGAACTCCCATTAAGAATGCAGAAGTGGTTGGAAAGTTGCTTGAGGCGATACAGCTGCCTAAACAATTGGCTGTTGTAAAATGTGCTGCTCATAGTCAAGGTGGTGATTATATTGCCACCAGACACAGGTATGCTAACAACATGGCACAGTATTGTGCACGAAATCAGAATTCGGTCAATCGGGCTAAGGAAAGAGAAATGTCTTCTTGCTCATTGATGTTCACTAACATTGTGGGAACTTGGGAAGAAGTAAGACAATTGCAGGATGAGGCAGGAGATGAGGAAATGAGACAGTGGGTAAAAGCAGGATGTGCCCCAAGGGAAAAGGATCATGTGTGGGTCTATCGAGATGGAAGACCAGTTATGCCTGATAGCATGATGTCTACCATGGCATGGATGTATCATGGCCAGAGACATATTGGGAGAGATGCTATGATCAGGTCATTTAAGCAGACCTGGTACAATGCAAAATTAAGACTTGTGGCAGAAAGTCTTTGTCAAAGGTGCCTAATATGTCAGCAATACAATCCTGGAAGGAAGACAGTAGTGAGTCTGGGAACAATAGGTCGAGAAGAAGGGCCTTTCACCAGAATGCAAGTAGATTTCATTGAGATGCCTCCCTGTAACAGACTGAGGTATGTTTTGGTAGTGGTCTGCTTATTCTCTAGGTGGGTGGAAGCATTTCCAACAAAAAGAAATGATGGGTTGACAGTAGCCAAGTTACTGCTGAGAGAGTTCATCCCCTGGTTCGGGTTCCCAGTGTCAATTGAGTCAGACCGAGGAGGACATTTCCATAATGAGATTGTAGGATTATTTTGTGAAGCATTGAATGTACAACAAAAACTACATTGTGCCTACCGACCAGAGGCTTCTGGTGTGGTTGAACAGATGAATGGTACTATCAAAAATAGAATAGGGAAAATGTGTTTGGCCACAGGTATGAAATGGCCTGATGTCTTGCCTCTAGTACGCATGACAATAAGGTCAATTCCAGACAGAACTACAGGCTTGAGTCCTCATGAAATAATCATGGGACGTGCTATGAGACATGTGTTTATACCAGCTGTGAAGTGTGCTGGACTGAAGAACTGGATCCATGCCAGTCATACATTGAGAATTCCAAATCCGGTGGACAGCACAGGAAAAGAATACTTTGATGAATCAGAATCAAGTACTGAGTCAGATGACGAAGGGTCAAAGACATGAGGAAACTCTGAAAGGGGGGAAACAGAACCAAGTTTAGCTTTAGTCCCCAGAAGTAGCTCTCTGAGAAGAAGATTACAGATTTCTAAATCAAGCGATTCTGGAAACGAGCAAGAAGCGCAGGGTTCTAAGAAAGAACACAGAAAGAAAAGAGGGAAGAGTACTGAAGACACAACAAGAGAAATTCGTGGAAAGGAAGTACCAGATGAGAGAAATTCCACCGGAAGTAACAAAAATAAGTGAACAAGGGACAGGTACAGAGAGAGAGGGACAGATTTCTGCGGAAGGCCCCCGAGGAGGTGTAGGGAACTGCAACATCCAGTTAGGTGAAGGGACAAGTAGCCAGCAGGAAGATTGCGTGTCGGAGATCCGAGGGGGGACAGAAGTAGGGAAAACAAAACAAGTGGTGGAAGAAGAAGTCACTGAAAAGACAAAGCAAGTTGAGATAGAGTCTGAAGAGAGTGAAAATGAAATACCTGAAGGTCGAGTTCTAAGAAAGAGAGCTTGGAGGAATGAAAAGAATGACAAAGGAAGTAAAGTAAAAAGAGTTGCAAGAGATGATGTTTGGCCCAATAAAATATGGAAACTGAGATATCGGCTGACAAGAGTGAATTCACCGAGAGCTGAACAGGTGAATGAGGTGACAAGTCAAGAAAAATCAAAAGAAGACAAATTAACTGAAGACAAAGAGAGTAGAAGAACAAGGAAACCTAACCAGAAGTATAAGTCACCAGAATGGACGTACGTGGCTCTGCCTGAAAAGGGAGAAGAGGCAGATAGTCAAGGAGATTCAGAGGAGACTGTACTGAAAGTGGTTGAGGATGAAATAGAATCGGAAATCCTGAGAGTTCTCTTGTCCGACATTGGAGAAGAAGAAACGGAAGTTCAGGAAAATCCATATTTGGATGACGAGAGGAGAGTGAAGAACGATGAGATGCCAAACTGAATAAGTTAAGAAAACTATTGATGAAGAAAACAAGATATTGAATCAAAAGATAGAGACTGGTAGAACCAAATAGGTGTTAGAACCTTAGGTTAGGAAAACTAGTTGTGAAGTAAAAGAGGCTAAGTCAAAAGACACGGTCCATTTTAACAAAGATGGCTAACATAGAAAGTAGTAAAGGTAGATGTATATTCATGAAAAGATGGTGTAAAATGTGTTGTTGTTGTACTGGATTTTATGGAGCATCCTTGCTCTTGTCATTTCCTTTAAGGCCACTATAGATACATTAGAAGGACATAGTGAGAACAAAACTAATGTAGGGAAAATTCCAAAGGTAGTTCCAACTAGAATAGATAAAAATTATTTGCATAAAGACGGGTCAATAACAGATTTTTCTAATAATGTATTTTCAAAATTATTGTATGAATATGTAAAGACAATGGACGTACGGGACTGCAACGTATGTATGCAGTTACCTGCATCTGTTTCTGAGTGAGTGACATATCATCACCTTCCGGCAACATATGGAATAACATGTAGTGTAATAGCTAGTTTATTTTATGAGACAGGGAAATTAGAATATTATTTTTCAGATGTAGACAACATTTTTGCGCAAGTACCTTCTTATAATAAATTAAACAAAGTAAAACCTGCTAAGGTATTAGGGGAATTCTTAGAAACTAAGTAACTAACATTAGAGTATATTTTTAGAAACAATCTAACATACAGTTTGAAGAAGGAGGAAAAGACATTCCTAGACATGGTTGAGGAAAGAAGATTGAAAATTCAAAGGAAAGCAGCAGAAGGGAAAGTTGAGAAAACAATCTGGGATATAGAGAAAGAAAAACATTTGAAAGGAGAAGCTAGTCCAACTATAGCTTTAGATTGGCCTTCAGAAAGGGAAATTTTGCATTCGAAGGAATCAAACTGTGTATGATAATTATTTTTAGGTAATAGTGAGTGCCATGATACATATCGGATCATGGGTGGATGGGGATTTAAAGGTGGAAGAGATCCAGTCTTTCCTGGGTTATATTTTATTTGTGGGAACAGGGCATATTATCGTTTGCCAGACCATTGGTATGGCACATGTTACGTAGGCCTGGTCTTTCCGAAAAAATTTCATATGGATAGAGGAGAAGATGGTGTACATAGTTTAAGTAATCATTTAGCAAGGACCAAAAGAGAATCTTGGGCAGAAATTGTAGGTGACATTTTTCAGGCATTGATACCAGCAGTGGGAATAACTCTGAATGCAAACAAAATTAGAAAATTGTCAACAGTAGTGGATCGCTTGTCAACAAGCACCGCTGAAGGATTTTTATTGGTTAACACCGAAATGGTTGCCTTGCGTGCTATGGTAATGCAAAATCGACTTGCCCTTGATATTTTATTGGCAAAAGAGGGTGGAGTCTGTGGAATGTTGAAAGTTCAACATTGTTGTACTTACATTCCTGACGAAAGCAAAGATCTGAAAACTTATATTAAGAATATTACTGAATTGCATGATGAACTTGCACCACTGGAGGTTGAAGGTGTTTGGGAGAGAATTGGAAAGAAAATAGCTGCTATTAAGAATTTCTTAGTTAAAATAGGTAGTACTCTTATAGATAAAATATTATTTCCATTAACATGTGTAATTTGCATAATTTTAGTGATAAGATTATGTTGTATGTGCTGTAGAAACAAGAAAAATAAGAAAAGAACAAAAAGTGAAAACTCAAAAAGAAAAGATAAGAAACAAGAAAGAGAAATTGAGGAAATAGAATTGGAGGAGTGGAAGGAGAGTATGTACGAATCAGTAAAAAGAGAAGACGTAGGTGAAACTGAATTATGATTAAGAGCAAGAAAACATTTTAAAGAGTCCGTAAGACAGAACAAAATTTTGGGTGGTGTGGTGATAAAATCACCAAAGGGGAGATTGCTGGAGCGGGTTATGCAGAAATGTATATACCCACCCCATTTTGAATGTTATTTTATTAATCAGACTAATTAATTAATTATAATCGAATTAATGGATTGGAGTGATGTGGAAAATATTTACCAACCTTACTAATGTATGAATTATACGTGGGATTTGCATCTGCATGGCCTAATTAATTACGTGAACTAAATTTTGTACGCATACTAATGATAGACAATCAGAATATTGCATGATATATGTCGCTTTTGTGATGTAATTGTGATTCGTGCTTTATTTTGTAAGTATAAACTGCACTGAGTATTGCTTTTTGCTAGATAGATACATACACATATGGGTATTAGCAAGGGAATAACATTTGATTAGTCATTTTTATGTATTAATTATGTTTTTGTGTTTCTTTGCTTAATTTGACCATTTTGGCCTATCGAAAGATGGCTGCCTTTGGTGCCTAACCCGACTGTCAACGCTGAACAAGGCTTGGGTGAAGTGCGCCTGCGCTGACAACAGATACACAGTGGCCTGGACCTGACCCCAGATGAACATGTACCTTTCAAGGACAGCCTGGGACGTCGTCCAAATATTCCGAACAAAGACTGTTGTGTGAACCGGAACTGACAAGGGTCATAACCCAAAAGACACTTTCGTGAGAACTTAAAAGGATGATCCCTGATTGTCCAATCAGCGAACTCGGATGCCCAAAACTTTGATACATTTGATATTGATTTTACTATAAATTATGGTAGAATAGAGAGGTAGTGGGCGGGTTCGTTTCTGGCCTTTCTCGATTTCCTGACGTTATCCTGACGGAGAGGACGGTGACACTGTTAGCCTGAATCTTTGGCGGACTGAATTAATGCCTAAACTCCTGATGAACTGAACCTAATAAAATTGATGGGCATAGATTTGCGAGACTGCCAGATCTGACATAGAGGACGACTTTAGCCAGAATAGGTAAATATGAATGGCAACTTGATCAAATGAATGATCTAATTTGCAATATTAATATTAATTTGGATTTGAACATCTACAGAAATGAGTTGGGTTGTTTATTCATTGAAATGTGTTAATGAACATGTTAATTATAGAATTTGAAATTCTCTTAAACCAGCAACTAGCTGATCCGTCCCGTTTTATGAGAGAAATACCAAAGGTGAAGTTCAGGGCCTAATGAGTACCAGAAGGTTGTGTAGATTTGATGCTCATTGGGGTAGATTGTGGTAATTTTTCCCCCTCTCATTTCCAGCGCTTGGAAGGATAATCGCCTCCCACACGGACTGATGGTGAGTGAACGTTGGTGTTATGGGCCCCACCAGCGAATGTATGGATAGTGTGTGTATGTGAGATCTTTTGGTCCGTGACGGTAGAGAGGGATTTTGCACTCCGCGCTGGAGCAACGTCACTTTATACGAGTATCCACCATAAGGACGGTACAAAGGCCACTGAACATTACTTATGATCTAGAGCACTGCATCTTTTCCATCACAACAAAATGCTGATCAATATGATAACATTTTGCCTTGAAAATAACTATTTCTTATTCCAGAACCAAACGTTCCAACAAACAAGAGGAGTAGCGATGGGTGCTTGCTTTTTCCCCAGCTACTCTTGCCTCCGTATGGGGTGGTGGGAGGAGATGGTTCTGAACATAACGCACAGATAATTGGTTAATAATCATATTATAGCCTGGTTAAGGTATGTAGATGATGTATTTGTAATATGACATGGAACAGAGGCAATGGCATGTGAGTGTGTAAAGGAAATCAACAAGAATAACTTAAATATACACTTCACAGCCACGATCAGCAACCAGGCAGTGTGCTTCCTAAATGTAGAGGTCTTTATTAAAAATCAGCAAATTGAGACCAGGTTACACCGCAAACAGACTGCAGGCAATAGCGTACTACACGCCACCAGTTATCATCCACAACATTTGATACACAGTATACCCTACGGTGAAATGTTAAGGATTAGGCATATATGCAGCACTGACACAGACCTAGTGGAAGCTCAAAAACAAAGCAAAGCCAGATTCATGGCCAGGGGCTACAAAGAAAGCATTATTGACATTGCATTAAAAAAAGGTAATAAACAGGATAGAACAGTGTTATTATCCAAAACTGTCCCTGAGCCAGTAATGAGAGAAGAGACATTAGATCAGGAGACTAGACTGATACTTACATACAACAGACAACACAAAGTATTACGTAAGATCATCAATAAGAATTGGACAGTAGTGCGTAGTGATCCTGTAATAGGCAAAGAACTACCCAGGTATCCCAGCATCACCTTTAGAAAATCGAGATCAATGAATGATGCCCTGGTAAACAATAGCTCAGAGGTGAAACCCGCAACCAATTGGCTAACTACCCGCAGGGGATTTATTAAATGTAGCAATTGTCGGGCTTGCAGGTACAGGATCAGCAAAACAGCTTATAAAATCCTGTTCAGGGCAGATCCCATTAAAATCATCAAGTGCTCTTGTGGGTTGCAGTATGTGGGCAATACCAAACTTCAAGCCCACAAAAGAATACTGCAACACATGACAGCAATCACAAACTCGGACCAAACATAGCTGGTTGCATGCCATTTCATGGAGGTCCATGACAATGGCTTGGAACACCTAAAAAATATTTCCTGATTGACACCATCCCAGTATCAAGAAGAGGGGGCAACCGGGAGGCCAAACTCCGACAATTGAAGACAAGATATATCATACAGTTAGACACCAAGGCACCCAATGGTCACCACTCCAGTGAGGATTTCTGTACATGCCTGTAAATATGGTTAAGCTAAATACAGACGGATAGAATCCCCACTAGTAACAAACACTTTGAGTGTGACTGTCCCTACATATATCTGCAACACGCTGAACTTAGCATTATGCTTTATTTATTGATCTTTTAACTGATAAAAATAAAAATCCCACCTATTTAACACTCTTTTTTAAGAACAATATGTTCAAGATGGTAGCACGTTTGCACTTTAGGCACCTAGCACTTTTAGATATAGACAAAACATGGTTATAGGCTTGTCCACAGGGACTTGCCTCCGTCTGTGGTTACAAGTATAGACCAGCACATCAGCGAAACAATTTTGTGTTGGTAAATCCAGAGGGTTGGTAAATAGGCCAGAGTTTGTATAAAAAGATTTGAGACATGCAAATGGAAAATTGTCAAGGATTCATAGTATTTTACATGTACCTTATTTATTATCCATTGTATTACACATGTATTGAGACACATATACTGGGGCTAGTTATCAATATGAGCTTACTTTCAACAAGATCAATTTGAATTTGAACAAATTTTGTATTTTACGTATATTTGTTTTTAATTATTTATTCCTGTTGAATCAACATCCTTTTACGCTATTTATTGCTGATTTGCACAAAGACAGACACGTACTATAAGTATTTATTTTCTGTCTATAAGAGTGTTGTAACCACGTGTGTTGGCACTCGCACTTTAAATGAGTAAAGAAACTCTGAAAGCGCGTCATGTGATCTAGGCCTGGTTAGGCCGAAACGTGTCATGGCAGTCGTGGTGGTTTTGATGGCAAGAAAATAAAAACTTACTGAGCACTGAATGGTGGTTCGCTTTCCGTCCTTTCCCGCGGAAGTGGAGTACAGGGATACGGTGGAGAAGGTGATTATATATATGTGATCAAGGCCTTTGGAAGGCCGAAACGCGTAATGGTGGTAGTGCTGGGTGGCAAATAAACAAGAATACTTGCACTGACATATCTGGGTCTGTTTCGTCTGTTCCTGGGAACGTGGAAGCTGGTGACGGAGTGTACAGCATATATATATATCATGAGTATTCCTCCGCTGAATTCCAACGAGCGGCTCTCCCGAAAGATGGACACAGACCCAGAACTTTGTGCAAAATATCTCCTTTATTCCTCTGTCCCCATTACGCGTTTCGGCTCACCTGAGCCTTGATCACATGACAGTGGCATCATAGAGATAGCTCTTATTTAAAGTGAAAGTACGAGTGTGATAGTGACCACGTGATGAACATGACGTACTGGTTTCAGCATAGACATAGACAAAAGATCGGCCGTGTTTACATCGTACAGAGCCCACAAGGCATTTCTATATTAGTTGAAATCATTATGTAATGTCATTTGCGACGGTGCATATTAAAACCTTCATTGTTAAATGTACTATACATAGTCATACATAATACGAATATTATAGTGTGTCAAATCGTCATTTCCTCTATTGATGAGAATTTTTTTTTTTTAATATAAGACATACATATCGGTAAAATACCACTTTGTTGCTCATAATAAATGCTGTGCCAATCATCTACCTATGTGTGGGAATTTTTTCATTGTGGTACATTAATTAAAAGCAAAAACAATGAAAATAAAGCAATTGTTTCTGTAAAAGTGCAATGTGTTATGTGCAATATATGTGCACAGAGAGCCAAATAAATGAACCGGAATATCATAATTCAAGGGGCAATTCAGTTGAATTTTGTAGGTTCATGTTGATACATCGTTACCTTATTGCATTATTTGCTCTGTTTTGTGAGGTGATATTTCATTTACTTCTTTATTTGTCTAAATATATAGTGGGATCAAACATTGCCTCAGGTTATTATCTTTTACGATAAATTTATCGTTAAAATCTGATTATTGAATACAACGACCTATATTACTGTTCCAATAACATTCATCATTTTAGGTCAATGAAGTCTTGAAACATAATCCTAATGTTTAATCAAATCTTCTGTCTTGTTTACTGCTGGGTGGATTCCTTGATCTAATATCAGGTTCGTCTTCACCCATTCATACTAGATCAACCGCACCTATAAAGTGCATAAGTGTCAGTGCATATTGTTTGTGCAAAAATGCCAATAAATAGATAAAAGGGTAATGTAGCCTTAAAACTATATCTATCGACCTATCCATTTAATATCAAATCTGGATAGGTGCAACTTAAGAACATATTTGCAAAAAATAAATACAGTAAAAAATTGGATTGCGTGATGTTAATAAAAACGCCTTATAAAATTACAATAAATAGTAAAATATCGTGTTTTTGTACATACATACACACACATACATATATTATTGTTAAAGTTTATAATATATATCATTTTTTTAATTAATTTACATTTAATTTTATATTTATTATTTTCTTTATTATATATATATATAAATCTGTATTTTGTACAACTATATTTTTGACATCTATATTTTTTCTCAATATTTTTGTACTTACCTGTTAAAGTATAGGGGGTCGATATTTTTGCATTCTATATTTTTTCCTCTATATTTTTTTCATCTATATTTTTGAGGTCGATATTCTGTCAGTGAACCGTTCCTATGAGAATTAACATTACAAACGCACCCTTTTTTCACGCCCCTTTTTCCCAGTCCCCACTGCACAGATAATCTTCAAACATTCCATGACATCCGGGACCTACTTTGACAGTTTTGGGGGAAAATGTCATGAAGATTGGTCAAGCGACACAGAAGTTATAGGCAAGTAAAAAAATGCTTTTCCTACGGAAACTAGGTCCTAACTATATAACTACCTATTGGCACCTGCCAGTAGGTAATATACATATCTATATATCATTATATCTATAGATATATGAAGATATATATATTTATTTATGTACCATATGCCATGCACACTCCACGTTACACCACTCCATTCTGAACCACTCCACTCCACGCCACTGCACTCTACTCTACACAACTCCATACTACACCACTCCACACTGCGTCACTTTACTGTCCTCTGCATCACTCCACTCTATGCTTTTCTCGACTCTACTCTATGCCAATGCATTTTACCCCACAGTAATCTACTATGCACCACTGTACTTTTCACAACTGGACTCTACACCTCCTTGTGCTATTCCATTCTATGACACTTCACTCTACACCACTGCACTCTATAGCAATAAACTCTACACCACTTTACTCAAAACCAATGTACTCTACGACAGTCTACGCTATGCCAATGCACTCTACACCCCTGTATTCTGGCCCTGCACTCTGTTATACTCTGCACCACTGTACTCTATGCTACTGCTCTCCATGCCACTCTATTGTGTGTTTGTGGACTCTAGTCCACTTTACTCAATGCAACTCTAGTCTGCGCCACTGCACTCTATGCCAATCTACTCTGCACCTCTGCACTCTATGACAATGCACTCCACACCACTCTACTATGTACCACTGCACTCTATGACAGTATATTTTACAACACTACACTCTCTGCTACTCTACTTTATGCCACTGCACTTTTGCCACCCTACGTCACTGAACTCTATGCCGGGAAAGTCTACACCACTGAACTCGACAGCACTGAGCTCTATGCCACTGAACTCTATGCCACTGCACTTTATGCCGATCCACTCTAAGCCGCTCTAATCTACTCTGCATCACTGCACTCTACTCTATACAACTCCACTCTACACCACTTCACTCGACTCTGAAACAATCTACTCTATGACACTCTAGTCTACGCCACTCTTTTTTCCTCTGTGACACTCCACACCATGCCAGTCCACATTACGCCACTTCAAACCACACCACTGCACTCTACACCACCGCACTCTATGCCACTGTACTCTACAGCAATGCACTCTAACCCACTTTACTCAAAACCAATGCACTCTATGCCACTGCACTCTATGCCAATCTACTCTGCACCACTGCACTGAATGCCACTATACTCTATTCCGCTCTTCTCAACACCATTGCACTATACATCACTTTACTCTGTGTTAGACCTGGCACCATTGGCGTGAGTCTCCCTTCCATTTTTCGCTGTGTCTCCTCTGTTTTTGCTGGTTATAGATGCTCTGGGCACTGTGCCACTGCCATTCAGTGCCACAGCACGAATGCTCCCCTTGTAAAGATGACATGTGAATTGGTACATCCATGATTGGCTTATTTGGTTTACCTGTTAGTCCCAAGTAGCGTGGCCTGTGTGTGCCCAGGGCTGGTAAACCGAATGCTGCTGGTGGGCCTGCAGCACTGGTTTGTGCCACCCACAGAAGCAGCTTGTAAAGTGTGTCTCAGACCTGCGACTGCAGTGTCTGCGTGCAGTCCAGAACTGCCATCTTGGCTGTGAAGTGCACCCACTTCCCAGCCCCTGAACCTTCCCTTGGCATCCTGTAAGCCACCCTTATGATAGGGTGCATTGTATGTGTAAGGTAGGACATGCTCTGATGTGTGTAGCATGTCCTAGTAGTGAATTACACCCAATTTCGTTTTTCACTACTGTAAGGCTATCTGTTCTCCATAGGACAGAATGGGAGGTCTGGGCTATTACATCCTATAGTCCTAACTGACCCACAGAACATGGTAGGAAAACGAATTTAGTATGCCTAAGCTCAGAATATTAAAATACATCTTTTAGTGAAGGTTATTTTTATATTCTGTGTTTGAAACTACCACTTTTAGAGTATAGGTACTTTCTTGCCTAAGCCTTCCAGTGTGCTCTGCTATTATGTGTATTGGCTGTCTGGTTTTGGAAGGACAGGGCAGGCTGAGTCAGACCTGGGTTGAATAGAGAGATCTGCCTTGGAGTGAGGGGAGGGGTAGCTCCTGCACTTGAATAGGGCTGTGCCTGGCAAGGAGAATGCTGGCTCCACCTCTCACTGTGCGTCTGAAGGCAGACCCCCTCTTTCTGAAAGGAAGGATGCAGTCTGGTAAACAAAGTGCTTCAGGGCTAGGCAGAACTGGTTCTGGCTGTGTTCAGAGACTTGTGACTCCAAAGAACAAAGACTTTGGGGGTATAAATATTTGTGCCCAAACCCCTACAATTGGTATTGCTCCTGGACAACAAGAAGAACCTCTGTCCGTGTGACTACAGGAATCTGCAGGAGAAGGACTGTCCTTGTGCTTGTGTGCTGTTTCTTGGACTGTTCTGCAGTGGTTACTACTGGACTTGGAAGAAGAGGAAAAGGACTTTGAAGGAACTTTGATTTTGTGGCTACAGCAATCACCCAAGGGCTAGAAGAGAGCTAGCCTCCTGCAGGAGTCTCAGGCACACCAGACTCCACCACCAGCCTCCTGTGTCCTCCCAGCGAGGATTTCTATTTGCAGGTGAGGCTCCTGCGAGTTCCAGGGCCTCTAGTTCTACTGCTGAGAAAAGAGTGCTGAAAAACGCCCGCTATCCTGAAGATCGTCGCAGAGCCTGTCAGCGGGTCCCAAAACACCCGCTATCCCGAAGATCGTCGCAGAGCCTGTCAGCGGGTCTGAAAACGCTCGCTAACCCAAGTATTTGAATCACCTGACGGCGGGCCTGAAAACGCTCGCTAAATCCAAGGATTGTCGCATTGTTTGTTAGCGTGTCCCAAAGCGCTCGCTAACCCTGAAGTATCGCACTAAGCTCATCGCAGCGCGGACGCCAAGCGTTCGCCATTTTCCCCGCATCGCATCAGGATCGTCGCTCCCTCGCGGAGCGCCATTTTCTTCTATCGCAGCAAGATCGCACACGCAACAGGCTCGGTGCATCATCCTCCCTTAGCGGCAAGGATTTTATCGCATCACCGGCTTAGCGTGAAGAAGTTTGTCGCTTTGTCCTGCCCGCAACCCAGCGCATCATCCTCCCTTGCGGTAAGGATTCAACGCATCGCTGGTTAGCGTGAGGAAATTTATCGTTACAACTTCTTAGCGACATTTTTGTTGCTTTGCTACAGAATCCAGATACCTTGTGAGTAAAAGGGTCGCAGAGACCACTGCATTGAACTGAACATCATTTTGTGCACCTTGAACTATTTTTGCAGCATTTTTAAACTAACCATATTTTTCTAGTATTGTGGGTTTTTATTGTTATTGGTCTTGTGATTAAGTCTATATAAATATACCCATTTTTTATAACTACTTGAGTGGTGTCCATTTGTAGTGTTCCTCATTGTATTACTGTGTATGGTCATAAATGCTTCACACACTGCCTCTGAGATAAGCCTAGCTGCTCGTGCTACGTTACCACAGGGTTGAGCAGGGGTTATCAAAGGGTGTAGTCTGCTTACTCTGATTTAGGAAGAAGGGTCCCTACTTGGTCAGTGGCCAGCCATTGCCAGCTAGAGACCCCCATTTCTAACACTCTGCATCACTGTATGCACCAATACACTCTTAGCCACTCTAATATACACCACTCCACTATTCAACACTCTACTCTGCAGCACTGCACTCCCTGCCATTGAACCCTATGCCACTATTCTGCACCACTCTACTCTGTGCCACTTTACTCTAAGCCACTGTACTGTACTCTGCACCACGCTATGCCACTCTACTGCACTCTACGCCAATGCACCCTTCTCCACTCAAAAATTACTGTGCAGCATTGCACTCCGACACTGCACCCTATGCCATCTCACTCTACACCCCTCTACTCTATGCCAGTGCACTCTACCCCACTCTACTATGCACTACTGTACTCTTTGCTACTGCACTCTACGCCACTCAATTCCGCAACACTGCAGTCCACGCCTATGTACTTTACGCCACTACCCTATACCACTCCAGTCTACCCTGCACCACACCACTCTACCCTGCACCACTCCACTCTACTCTACTCTACTTCACTCTACTCTGGAACAATCTACTCTATGCCACTGCACTTTACGTCCCTCTCTTCCACTCTGCATCACTCCACTCTACATCACTGCAATCACCACTGTGCCACTCTACTTGATGCCACTCTAATCTACACCACTGCAATCTACAATATTACTCTATGCCACTACACTATACCCTGCACCACTATACACTACCCTCCACCACTCCACTTCACTCTACTCTGAAACACTACCCTCCACCACTCCACTTCACTCTACTCTGAAACAATCAACTTTATGCCTCTGCACTCTATGCCATTCTACTCCACTCTGTGTCACTCCACTCTATGATACTGCACTCCAGGCTGCGCCACCCTACACCACTCCACTCTGCAACACTGCACTCTATGCTAATGCACTTTATGCCACTACGTTATACCACTCCACTCTACTCTGCTCCACTGCACTCTACTGTGGAACAATCTACTCAACCACACTGCAGTAGAGACCACTGCACTTTACGCCACTTTACTTCACTCTGTACCACTCCAGTCTATGTAACTGCAATCAAGACTGCACCACTCTACTCAATTCCACTCTACTCTATGTCACTGCACTCTATACCCCTACTCTATGCCACGGCACTGTACCCTGCACCAGTATACTCTACCCTCCACCATTCCACTTCACTCTACTCTGAAACAATCTACTCTATGCCACTGCACTCTACACAACTCTACTCCACTCTGTGTCACTTCGCTCAAGCCACGGCACTCTACATTGTGCCACTCTATGCCACTGTACTATACGCCACTCCACCCTGCAACACAGAACTCTATGCCAATGCACTCTTCGCCACTACGCTATACCCCTCCACTCTACCCTGCACAACTCCATTCTATGCAACTTCACTCTATTCTGGAACAACCTACTCAATGCCACTGCACTGTATGCCACTGCACTTTACACCACTCCAGTCCTCTCTGTGCCAGTCCACTCTATGCCACTGCAATCAACGCTATGTCACTCTACTTGGAAAACACTCCACTCTATGCCACTATGCACTACACCACTACTTTCTGCCACTGCACTCTACCCTGCATCACTATACTCTACCCTAACCACTCCACTTCTCTCTACTCTGAAACAATCTACTCTATACCACTGCTCTTTAAGCCACTCCACTCCACTCTGTGACATTCCACTCTATGCCACTGCACTCTACGCCATGCCACTCAATGCCACTACACTCTACAGAATGCCACTCTACTCTAAAACACTGCACTTTATGCCAATTCACTCTACACCACTTTACTCAAAACCAATGCACCCTACACCACTATGGCACTGCTCTCTGCATGACTCTACTCGGCATCACGCTACTCTGCACCACTGTATGCCACTGCACTCTACATCAATGGACTCTATAACACTGCACTCTACGACACTGTGCTCTATGACACTCCACTCTGCATCACTGCACTCTATACCACTACACTCTACACCACTCTCCTGCACTCTATGCCACTCTACTTCACTCTGCATCATGCCAATGCACTATACCCCACTCTACTGCACTCTGCATCACTGCACTCTGCCACTGCACCACTATACTATATGCCAATGCACTCTACGCCATTCTACTGTGCATCACTGTGCTCTTCTGCCACTGCACTCTACCCTA
This sequence comes from Triturus cristatus, assembly GCF_964204655.1. Classification (NCBI taxonomy): domain Eukaryota; kingdom Metazoa; phylum Chordata; class Amphibia; order Caudata; family Salamandridae; genus Triturus; species Triturus cristatus. The sequence goes on from NC_140585.1 coordinate 646,210,358, forward strand.
CAACACTTCACTTTACTCAGCACCACTCCACTCTATGCCAATTCACTCTACATTACTCTACTCTGCAACACTGCTCTCTCTGCCACTGAATCTATGCCACTCTACTTTGCATCTCTCCACTCTACGCCACTGTACTCTACGCCAATCCACTCTAAGCCACTCTAATCTGCCCCGCACCACTGCATGCTACGACACTCTACTCTATATCACTGCACTCTACCCCACTTCACTCTACTCCAAAACAATCTACTTTATGCCACTGCGGTCTACGCCACTCTTTAGCACTCCATTTGTTATTTTCCATATAGGTACCCCATATAGGCGCTGGCAACATTGCATCCTTTCACCTTTATTCTTCCCTACATTACATACATAATGGTTCTTAGGGACTGACCTTTTACTTAGATACAACACTGCATCCAGAACGCGTTTTTTTCCCTAGTTCGAATCTCATACATTATGCATGAGGCTTCTTGGAAGCACAGCAGGACTAACAGCAGGACTAACATCTCCTGTATAATATCTCTGTATAAAGTTCAGGCCCTACATCATCCTTTAGGATGACACAGTAACACAGCAAGGTAGGACCCATCTTGCTTAGAAGGACAGAGGAGACCAAGACTTCCCGGTTGACACACTGACCAGAGACGTGAGGTTCCTGCATGCAGACACTCCAGCTCGCAGTAGTCTAACATCCCTTGCGGGGTATCCAACTCGAGACCAGGACGGGGTCCCATATTCTCTCATTCTCGGGTAATGGGGTTGACTAGATCCTAGAGGGATTCTTGGCATAACACTTACACAGATGCTAGGTACATTTAGGTACATCTAGTTAGGGGCGGCATCGTACGAGTACGTACTTTTTATTATGTGTTTTATATACATGTATGTATTCATGATTATTACAAGATGGTAGAACTGTACCATCCCTTTACTTTCATAGTACTTCTAATCATATATCTCTGCTACTGTCTAATGGTTATTGCAGCTCATCTATTCTACACTAGAATAACAATTGTTCAATAAATTCTTATTGAAAACGCCCAGCCTGTTTATTCTGTGTATATCTCTGAGACAAACTAAGTGAGCATGAGTGGATCAGGGTTAACATGTTCTGAGGTTGCCAAGAACTATTCTCTCCCCGATAAAAGGAGATTCTAGTGGCACTGTGAGCGAGCTGATACAGACAGGCTAACATACCCGGTGGGGGTGCACGGAATCTGCCACCAATCCCACAGTTTATGTTATCCAAACGCGCAGATCCTGTATAGGTTATATAGGAATCAATCAATCAATCAGAGCATTTGTATAGCGCGCTACTCACCCGGAGGGTCTCAAGGCGCTTGGGGGAGGGGGGTCCGCTACTGCTCGAACAGCCAGGTCTTGAGTTGCTTCCTGAAGGAGAGGTGGTCTTGGGTCAGGCGGAGGTGGATGGGGAGGGAGTTCCACGTCTTGGCCGCCAGGTAGGAGAAGGATCTTCCTCCCGTTGTGGCTCTTCGGATGCGGGGGACGGCGGCGAGGATGTGGCTGGTTGATCGTAGCTGGCGGGTGGGAGTGTAGAAGGTCAGGCGGTCGTTGAGGTATCTTGGGCCTTGGTTGTGGAGAGCTTTGTGTGCGTGGGTGAGGAGTCAAAACGTGATTCTCTTGCTGACGGGGAGCCAGTGCAGGTGTCTCAGGTGTTCGGAGATGTGGCTGTGTCGGGGAATGTCCAGGATGAGGCGTGCTGAGGCGTTCTGAATGCGCTGGAGTCTTATGTGTAGTTTGGCTGTGGTTCCGGCGTAGAGGGAGTTGCCGTAGTCCAGTCGGCTGATGACAAGGGCCTGGGTGACCGTCTTCCTGGTATCGGTGGGGATCCACCGGAAGATCTTACGTAGCATGCGTAGGATGTTGAAGCACGACGAGGAGACGGCATTGACTTGTCTGGTCATGGAGAGGGAGGAGTCCAGGATGAAGCCCAGGTTGCGTGCGTGGTCTGTAGGTTTGGGTGCGCTGCCCAGGGCAGGGGGCCACCAGGAGTCGTCCCAGGCGGAGGGCGAGGATGAGGACTTCCGTCTTATCTGAGTTCAGTTTCAGGCGGCTGTTCATCATCCACTCGGCTACGTCTTTCATCCCTTCGTGTAGGTTGGTTCGGCGGTGGCGGGATCGTTGGTGAGGGAGAGGATCAGCTGGGTGTCGTCAGCGTAGGAGATGATGTTGAGATTGTGTTGGCGTGCGTTGGCCGCAAGGGGGCTCATGTAGATGTTGAACAGCGTGGGGCTGAGTGATGATCCTTGTGGTACGCCGCAGATGACTTCAGTGGCCTCGGATCTGAACGGAGGGAGGCGGACTCTCTGTGTTCTTCCGGCGAGGAAGGAGATGATCCACTCCAGAGCCTTCTCCTGGATTCCAATGTTGTTGAGGCGCTGCACTAGGGTGCGGTGGCAGACCGTGTCGAATGCCGCGGAGAGGTCCAGGAGGATGAGGGCCACTGTTTCCCCGTTGTCGAGCAGGGCTTGGATGTCGTCGGTGGCTGCGATGAGGGCGGTCTCGGTGCTGTGGTTGGCCCGGAAGCCGGACTGCGAGTGGTTGAGGGATCCATTCGTCTCGAGGAAGGCGGCCAGCTGTCTGTTGACGGTCTTCTCGATGACTTTGGCAGGAAAAGGAAGGAGCGAGATGGGGCGGTAGTTTTTGAGGTCGGTGGGGTCCGCTGATGGTTTCTTCAGTAGGGCGCTGAGTTCGGCGTGCTTCCAGCTCTCTGGAAAGGTGGCGGTGTCGAAGAAAGCATTGATGATGTCTCGTAGATGGGGCGCGATGACAGTGTCGGCCTTGTTGAAGACATGGTGGGGGCAGGGGTCGGTTGGAGATCCGGAGTGGATGGTGTTCATCGTGCGGATGGTGTCTTCGGTGTTGACCGGGGTCCAGGCTCGGAGGGTGGTGGTGGGGGGCGTTGGTGCGGTCGTAGGGTGCGTCGGCTGTGTGCTGAAGCTGTTGTGTATGTCTGCGATCTTGCTGTGGAAGAACGCGGCAAGCGAGTTGCAGAGGTCCTGCGAGGGAGTGATGTTGTTGTTTCCGGCGCTGGGGTTGGAGAGCTCTTTGACGATGTTGAAGAGTTCCTTGCTGTTGTGGGCGTTGTTGTCTAGTCGTTCCTTGAATGCGGTTTTCTTGGTGGTGTGGATCAGCTGGTGATGGTTTCGGGTGGCGAGCTTGAAGGTGGTCATGTTGTCTGTAGTTGGGTCTCTGCGCCAGGCTTTCTCGAGGGCCTGGCAGTTCTTCTTGGAGCTCTTGAGTTCGCCGGTGAACCAGGATGCTTTCTTGGTGCCGGGTCTGGTGGGGGGGGTCTTCAGTGGAGCGAGGTCGTCTGCGCAGTTGCTGATCCACTTCATGAGGTTGTTTGCAGCTTGGTTGGGGTACGCTGAGCTGGCGGGAGGGTTCTGGTTCAGGGATGTGTTGAGCTGGTCGGCTGTGATCTTGTTCCAGCTTCTGCGGGGGACCTGTTGCGGGTGGTGGTGGTGCGTGGTCTTGCTGAAGCTGAAGTGGACGCAGCTGTGGTCTGTCCAGTGGAGTCCGGAGGTGTGGCTGAAGGAGATGTCCTTGCTGGAGGAGAAGACGGGGTCAGGCGTGTGGCCGGCGTAGTGGGTGGGGGTGGTCACCAGTTGCTTGAGTCCGAGGTTGGCGAGGTTGTCCAGCAGGGTGGTGGTGTTGCGGTCGTTGTTGTTCTCCAGGTGGAAGTTGAGGTCCCCGAGGAGGATGTAGTCAGCGGAGGGGAGGGCGTGCGGGCTGATGAAGTCGGCGTTGTCTTCGCTGAATTGTGTGCGTGGTCCCGGGGGTCTGTAGATGAGGGTGCCTCTGAGGGTGGTCTTGGGGTTGGTGTGTATCTGGAAGTGCAGGTGTTCGGCGGCTGTGAGGGTGTCGTCGGAGTTGGTCGTGATGCGGATAGTGTTCTTGTGGACGATGGCGATGCCTCCTCCAGTCTGGTTGACGCGGTCTCTCCGGGTGATCTTGTATCCGTCCGGGATGGCGATGGCGATGTCGGGTGCTGAGGAGGTGTTCATCCAGGTTTCCGTGAGGAAGGCGACGTCTGGAGATGTGGTGTCGAGGAGGTTCTAGAGTTCCACGGCGTGCCTGTGGATGGAGCGGGTGTTGAGCAGGATGCACTTCAGGTGGTTGCTGCCGGTGCTCGTCTCGGCGGGTGCGGTGCAGGTCCGGATGCAGGAGAACTTGCAGGATTGGCAGGTGAAGGGTCCGTGGGTGCGTCCTGGGGTGGCTCGGTGGCAGCCTGGGATCCGGCCGGTGTTGAGTGCGATGAGGGTGGCGTAGTTGTGAGTCCGGCGGGTGGGCTGGCATCTACGGGGGCCAGGGGGTCTGGCGCTGGGCGCGGTCCAGGCGCGGACGGGCGCAGACGGGCTTGCCTTTGGCGCACAATCGGCGCACCTGCTGCGCGTGGACGCTGCGCGCATGCGCGGACTCTGCCATAAATGGAGAGTGGGGGGGCGGGAGGAAGGAGGAGCAGCTGGGAGGCGGGAGCGGGGCGGCGAATGGGGATCGGGGCTGAGGAAGGGGGCGGGGCCGCAGGGGAGCAGCGGCGGGGGTCTGGAAGGCAGGAAACGGCAGGAAGGAGAGCGGAGGAGGCGGCGAGGGGGAAGGCCTGAGGGCGGAGTCCCGGGGGCCGTGCGGTAGGTGGAGCGACCTGGAACTACACAACACACTCTCCTCTGTGCTACTCTACTTTGCGCCATTCTACTCTGTGCCGCCCTCCACATGGCCTGCTTTTTCATTGTTTCCATGGGATCTTAATCCAGGAACACCGTATTTTTCCCTGCCCCAAGGAGCACGGACAGGGAAAACAAGTGTGCAACCACATGGTGGGAGCTTAACAAATGCACAATTGTGGGCAGGGAAACTCAGAATTGCTCCCAGTAGGCAGCAGCAATTTCAACTGTTCTGCAGGAAGACAGCTGGGGCCCAAGGGCTGTGGGGCTCCCCGTGGCCCCCCACATTATGTTTAGTGGGTGCTGAGGCACCCAGGTAAAGTATAAGGCCCTGGGGATTGGGTCCCCAAGACTACTAGCGGACTCAGGGACAGGGCTAAAGTCCCACCCTTCCTTTTTGGAATACAAGGCCCCGGGGGATGGTTTCCCAGTCACCTATAGAGGCTTGGGGAGGGGGGTTGAGTGCCCCATGCCGCCATCCCCTTTTCAAAAAGAAAAGATGTGTGAATGGGGATTCCCGGGCCAATAGTGTTTTGAGGAGGGGGCCATGCACCCCCTAAAAAACAATCAAAAGGACCTGGGTAAAGGAGTTTCTGGGGCCAATAGGGTGGAGGTGTACCCCCTTTCCCTTTATAAAAAAGGAAGTCCCTGGGGGATGGGGTCTCCGGGGCCAATATTGGTTCTGGAAGGGGGACCACAAGCCATCCACCCTTTAAATATATGTTTATGCCCTGGGGAAAAGGCTTGCCAGGACAACTATTGGCTTGCGGGGGGCCGTGTGCCCCTTTCCCTTAAATTAAAAACATTCCAGGGGATGGGGAACCCAGGACCCTGAGAACGTTTGGGAGGGAGGCTGCATGCCCTTCCCCCTTAATTAAATAAAATGGCCTCAGTGGATTAGATTTTTGGGGCCTTAAAGGTTCGGGGAGGGGGACCTTGCACACCCTTCTCAATATTTGAAAAAAAGAAATGCTGACTCCTGCCAAGGCCTGCAGCTGACCCTCAAGGGTTGGGTGACTGTGGGGGGGTTGAATGCAGGGCCTATTTACATATGGTAATAAAATATTACTTTACATTGTAAAAACCCTAGAAATTCACTGAAAAATACAAACATTGAAGTGATTTTATAGTTAGGTGAAAATTTCAGTGACAATGTAATGTTTTAAACTAAAAAAAAACTGAAATTCACAACTTGTAGTTATATAACTCATGCCCTAACCAGGCAAATCTAATTACCCCATATATTACATCACTTATGACATGATCTATGACATCATTGATAGCAGGACTGCAACATCTGAAATAACATCCTTAATGCAAGACCGTTAATGGAGGGGACACATGTTATAGTTATATTAGAGCATGGGTTATAGTCACCAGATCTAACTATAGCTGGTGAATTTCAATGTTCTTTTTAGTTTAAAATGGTACTTTGTAATTGAACGTTTCTCCTAACTATAACGTCACATTAAACTTCGGTGTTCTCAGTTAATATATACATACATAGCCACTCCGTCGTTATAGTTTGGGCTACCACAGATAGGAATTCTTTGCAATTTTAGTTGCTAATAACTTTGCACTTATTTGACGAATCTTCATGAAAGTTTGCAGACCTAGTCCTTTTTCTACATTGGCGGATGATAAAACATTTTCAGAGATTTGTCAAGAGTGAACAAAGATGGGGGTCCCAAAAAGCACTTGGGCACCAATGCATTTTTCCATAGACAATGTACTCATTGTGCTCGTGTAGCAGCCAAATGGCCAGTCAGATTTCATTGAAATTTGGCAGGATTACACATTATGGTGTGCAGGTGATCCATTAGGTAAGTAGGGTAAATATGTTTTAATGTTATAGAGAATTTAAACTTAGTGTTATCTGTTGTTGCAGTATTTCGGCAATGTATCACGGTACATAGCGATGACATGGCATTATGTGATTGGCTTATAACTGCCTTTACAAAAGTTAAAGGCAGCCATGTTCTTTTTAGGTACACTTTGGCTGTGTTCTAACTTTTGCCTTTAGATATTGGTAAGTATTAGGTTTGATATTTTCCACTACCTGTAACCACTTTATAAAAGTGGTCATAGGTAGTGGATAAATATTTCTAAGTTTCTATATATCTATATTTTTTTCAATGTAGAGAGTACCGTTATACTACTGCGGAAGTGCTGTGGTACTTGAAAAAAGTAAATAAATACAAAATACACCGTACTACACTATATTTTACACATATAGTGTACTACAGTGTATTTTCAGTTTTTAACATATTGAAATTTTCACAAAGAAACCTATGCAGTATCACGGCCATAACAAAACATTAACTTGCTATTTAAAAAAATTGAAAAAAGTGCAGTTCTGTCTAATGCTGAAAAAATATATCAAAAGATATAAATACATTTCTCTATGATCACTTTTTTAAAATATTAATAGGTAGGGAACAACTATAAAACCTAATATTTATAAGGCCCTAAGCTAGAATGCCAGAAATGTGTGCTGAAAAATACATGGATTCCTTTTACATTTTGCAAAGACAGCCATTAGCTGCTCAAATACTGCCTTCTTATCTGCATGTACCGTGGTATACATTGAAGTAACCACAATATATTAGCAAATATTTTAACACTTAGAACTACTTACAATATTTACATATATTGACACAAATTACCATTTACACTTCATGATCTATATTCCTGGAACATTACATCAACATCCTTTCACCCACTTTCACGCTATGTCTGTTTCAAGTAGCACACTCCACTCTACGCCACTCCACTCTATACTATTACACTCTACACCACTCTACTCTATGTCACTGCACTATACACTACCTCACTCTATTCTAATCCACTGTACATTACTCCACTCTACACTGATCCACTCTAAGCAGCTACACTCAACGACACTCCAGTCTACACCACTACACTCTAAACCACTCCACTGAATGATATTACACTCTATTCCACTCCATTCTATGACACTGCAGTATACGCTACAGCACTGTATAACTCTCCACCATACGCTACTCCATTCTACAACACTGTACTCTGCACTGCTCCACTCTATGCCAATCCACTCCATGCCACTCCGGTGTACACCACTGCACTGTATGCCAATCCACGGTACGCCACTCCAATCTATGCGACTACTCCACTGTACGCCGATTCAGCATACACCACTCCACTCTACAAAACTCTACTGTATGGTATTACACTGTATACCACTCCAATCTATGCCACTCCACTCTACGTCACTCTAATGTTCGCCATTCCACTGTATGGTATTGCAGTCTACACTATTCTATTGTATAACAGTCCACTCTATGCAATTCCACTATATGGAACTCGATGCTAGATCACACCACTCTATGCCTCTCCACTCAAATATATTTTACACTACACTGCTTCCCTCTAAGCTACTCTCCTGTACACAACTCAACTTTTTAGCACTTCACTCTATGGTAGTACAATCTACACTATTCTACTTCACCACACTTTACTCTACCCCACTCTACTGTATGCCACTCCAGTGTATGGCCCTCCACTGTATACTACTTCACTCTAAGCTTTTCCACTGTACAGAAATCCACTCAATCACACCACACTCTATACTATTCCACTCTGTGACACTCCATTCTATTCCACGCCACTGTATGCAATTCTACTCTACGCCGCTACGCTGTACCTCACTCCACTCTATGCTATACACTGTTTGCCATTCGATTCTACCCAACTCCACAGTATGCTGTTCTGCACTATGCAACTTTACTCTACACCACTCCACTCTAACCTATTCCACTGTATGCTATTCCACATTATGCCACTCCATTGTACCGCACTCCAGTATACACAACTCCACTCCATGCCACTGGACTGTCCGCTATTCCACTGCACCCAACAACACTCCACATCACTCCACTCTACTATATCATACCATCCCACTCTACCCCAAGCCACTATATGTACTTAGACTGTACGCAACTGTACTCTACACTACTACACTTTAAGCTATTCCACAGTACGTCACTTCGCCTCCACCCAATTGCACTCTACACCACCCCACTCAAGGGTATTTCACTGTATAATACTACACTGTACACTAGTCCACTCTGCACTATTTCACCCTACTACACTACACTCTACACCACTCCAAGTGATGCTATTACCATATGCCACTCAACTCTACACCTCTCCACTATATGCTACTCCACTGTATACTACTCCACTGTATGTCACTCCACTCTACATCAATCCACTCTATTTCACTGTCAGATGCTCCACTGCACACTACTATACTCTATGGTATTCCACACTATTCTACTCTACTACACTATACTACACTCTACACCACTCCACTCTTTGCCATTCCACCGTACGTCACTCCTCCCTCTGCCACTACACTGTACATCACTCCAATCTATGCTATTCACCTGTATGCCACTCCACTCTGCACTTATCCACTGTACTCTATTTCACTGTATGACACTCCACTGTATGCTAATATGCTGTACACTGTACATCACTCCACCCCAACACACTCCACTCCATGCTATTGTATTGAAATCCCTTCCACTCTATGCCTCTACACTCTACGCTATTCCAATGTATGCCACTCGACTCTACGCCACTTCAGTGTATGCCACTCCACTATACGCTATTCCACTGTACATAACGGCACTCTCTTGCACTCTACTATATGCCACTTCACTATATGCTATTCCACTGTACACCACTCCACTGTACGCCGCTTCACTCTACCCTATTCCACTGTATACCACTCCACTCTGCGCCACTCCACAGTAAAACACTACAGTCAGCACTATTCCACTCTACACCACTCCTCTCTAGGCTACTCCACTATATGCCTCTCCATTCTACGCAACTCCTCTCTATGCCACTAAGCTCTAGGCTACTCGACCCTACTCTATTAGACTGTACTGAAATAAGCCCTACCAAAAATCCACTTTATGCCACTCCACTCTAGAACACACAACTCTACACTATTCCACTCTTTGCCAATGCAGTTTATAACACTCCAATATTCGCAACTCAAATCTCTGCTACTCCATTGTGCAAAACGTCATTCTACCCCACTCCAAGCTATGCTATTGCACTGCACACAACTCTACTTTCTGCCATTGCACTTTGCTCTATTCTACTTTATGCCACTCCAGTCTACGCCATTCCACTATACACCACTTACTGTACCCTATTCCACTGTATTCCACTCCTGTATATGTCACTCACCTGTATGCTACTCCACTGTACAACACTCTACTGAACACCATTAGACTCTATACTATTTAGCTCAATGTCACTCTATTCTATGCCACTCCACGGTACGCCACTCCACTGTATCCTACTCTGCTGCAAACCACTCCATTGTATGCCACTACAGTCTACTCTATTCCACTGTACACTAATACAATTTACGTCACTTTACCTAGGTCCGCTCCATGCCACTCCACTTTACACCACTCCACTCCATACAACTTACTCTACTCTACGCTAGTCCACTCTACGCCACTACACTGTGTGCTATTACACTGTACATCACTCCACTTAATCACACTCAACTCTACTCCAATCCCCTCTACTCCACAATACTAAACTACACTCTACAACACTACGGTTTACAACAATGTCCTCCATTCTACTGTATGACACTCCACTTAACAACACTTCACTCGAAGACACAAAACTATACTTTTAAAATAAACTTTTATTAAACTAAAAAAACATTTAGTGAAGAAAGTAAAGGTTAAACCTTTGTTATAGTTAGGAATACATTATCTATTATTTCTATACAAACCCAAAAAACTACATAAAGATTACACATTCTGAACTTATAGTTATACTTTAAATTTATAAGTTACTCACCACCTTTAAATTATTATAACTTATTTATTCTTTAAATACAAACGAAACTTAAAAATTATAAATTCTAAACTTATACTTACACCTTTAATTTATAATTCATGCAACATCTTCAAATTATTTTAACTTGCACACCTCCATACACAGTCTATTGAGCTCGGTAGTTACACTACATTAACTATAACTCGCTACTGTACCATCCACTGTGTTCTCACAAATAATGTGATTTGTAATGTCATAAGTGTTGTTGAAAAAAGCTATATATTTAGATGGTGTAAGTGTTGTTTTAAAGGGTATAAGCAGTGCACGGAGAAGTGTCACTTAACTCTCTGGTAGCTTGGCACAAAGGCAGTCACGCCTTACTTAGAGGCAATGTGTAGAATATCTATGCCGCACACAAATAGTAATAAAGTGAAAACACAACACAAAAAAAAACCCAAACTAATTTACAAAAATAGAGTACATTGTTAATAAGCAAAATGATACCAGAAAAACAAAAATTCAATCTGTAGAACCGGAGATATTGATTTTTGGAGTTTTTAGGTAAAAATAGCACCAAAAAGCACTCACGGTTATCTAATCGCGTTTCACTGGGGGAAAAGTCACAAGTTCAGTCTGACTGCGATGGAGCACAGGTCAGACACAGAGACCAGGTTAGCGCCGATGAAGAGTTACCTTCTCAAGTCTGCCATGAAGAATTCTGTTTTCATTCGAGGATGTCACAAGGAGTAGGCTTTTGGAGCGAAAAGCAGGTTGCACATCATGGGCTTTCGTTGAGGCAGCGCGAAGATGACTGGAGCCTCGCGTTATTTGGTCATCGTTGACAGTCATTGTCGGAGTGAAGAGCAGGTCTCACTAGAGTTTCACATTGGTGATCATAATGAGCTGTGGAGTTTTGGGCATGAATGGGCCTGTTTACGATTATGAAGAGCCCAAACATCAGGATTTTCACAGTTTACTTCAGGAGGAGTTTTCACTTGTTGTAACGTGCCCTTTTTGGATGGTTATCCCCCACTGTTTGTTGTTATATGCTGTGGTAATTGATCTGAAATTGTGTTGGGCCCTGTTAACCAGGCCCAGCAACAGTACTATTTCCCTCCAAACTGTAAATGTGAATTGGTACACCCAATTGACAAGTACTTTTACACTCCTGTAAGGCCCTAGTATATGTTAACAGTGGTATCCAGGACAGGGATGTAAAAGGAGTACCAGGGCTGCAGCAATTATTGTGCCACTCTGAGTGACCCGAGTAAAATCAAAGTCTGCAGGTCTGCCATGTCAGCCCTGCATGAGCAGCTTGCCTGCTCTAGTTCGACCCTGAACACACCATGTGTGACAGGGTCTCCTCACTGCAGATGATATATGTCAGTCAACTCTAAGGTAGGCCTCTTATAGCCCAGGAGGCAAGGTGCATTATATTATTGTGTAGAAGTATATATGCAGGCATATACTGCCCCGTATTAGCTTTCTAAACGTAATCCTACCGCAAGTGACCGGCGGTCCATAAGATACCACAGACTGGCATTAGGACATTACCTATATGTCCAGCTCTATGATGGCTCGGCCGATTTCTTTTATGTTTATTGTCAAATGCTGTGCTTTTTAACCCTCAACACAATGGGTGTTTTGAGGTTTAACCAGCATATACCGAGGTGGCACTTTAGACAGTGCCCCCTTAGTTTAACCAGTGTCCCGTGCCTTGGTGGGCTTTTTGTGAAGCTTTGCTGCCAAGACTGAAGTCTGACCTCATGCTGGTGAGTGTGTGCTGCTTCCAGAGGTCAGATACAAAGGACCTGTGAGAGCAGGAGGTGACACCTCTGCCCACACAGGATGGACAGTGTATTACAACGGTGTGGCGGTGAGCCTCAAAGGCTTCAGTGGTGCCACTGGACAAAGGAACTGTCCCCCACTCAAGGACAAAGCCTCCCCCTGCTCCAGGCACACTTTTTTGCAGGCAGAAGAGAAATTAGCTATGTAGGAAGGCATCCACCTTCACAGGGCTGACCACACCTTTAGGGGTTGGCAGCTGAGGTACACAACCGAGGATGGTTTGGGCCACCTTGAATTTAGGTTAGAAATCAGGTTCTGACTAGTATATATTTAAAATTTTGAATCCATAACAAATATCGCTATAAGTACCTGATAGACATACTTTGACACACAACATAAAAAATAAAAAAGAATACTATACAGAGAGCAGTGGCCATCAATTTACATCACAATATACCACAGCAACATAAGAATATCACAAAAGAGGGTACAGGAGACAGGCACCACAACAAAAAGAGTAGAGAGAAAGAAAAGAAAAACCAACACAACACATAATCCATTCGAGGTATGTTACATTTTACAGGACAATCTTATCACCTTATATGCTTGATCATTGGACCCCATATCTGTAAGCCCAGTTTTTGTCATTTAGTTGTTTTGATTGAATAAAGACTAAACTCTACATTGAAAATATTATAAAACGTTGCCCTCCACATCCCGAAGGAAGGGGTCTCCTGCTGCAACCAGACTGATGCGACACAAAACCTAGCCACAGCTGTGGCCATGAATATTAAATAGCGGAATGAATACCACGGTTGTCCCCGCGTAAGACTGTCCCCGACCCCTAGTAACATTACTTCCATTGTTATTTGAATACCTACACTTGTAATTTCTGACAAAAAACCCTCAATATGTCTCCTCAGTTGTGTTAAATAGGTGCACGCATTAAAAATATGCACAATGTCAGCATTCCCCATCCCACACGTAAAACATTTCCCATCATTCGAGGCCCCCCATTTCAGCATCCTGGCAGGTGTATGGTACAAGCTGAATAGTGACTTAAAATGCTGGGCTTTCAATTTGGCTGATACCAGAATTCTTTCGGACATATCTATTGAGTGCTCCATATAAAGCCATTCCCACCGTAGCCGAATACTCCATTTGCAGTCTTGGGCTTCCAGATCATCCTGCTGTGTATTATATAATACACCTTTTTTAACTGCCCATTTTACTGCCTCAACCAGAGGGCTGATTTTTATCCCACTTTGCTTCTGATATTTATACAGAAAGTCACGAACTTGCAAATATTTTTAAAAAATCAGCTTTTTGCAATCTAAATCTATCCGACAGGCTTGAGAAAGAGGAGAGTCCTTCATCATCAAATAAATCTCCTATTTGCGCTATGCCCCTGGCCCTCCAGTTATCCATTCTCACGTCCCAGAAGACAGGGGGCAACATTGTCATAGAGTTCATAGGGGTACAGAAACATATCCCCTTAATCTGTAACATACTCCGTACTGTCTTCCACACCTTATATGCCCACACCTTATATGCTGCCACCACCATCTTAAAGTGAGTTTTTTTAAAAATAACTTGGCTCCAAAAACCTAAATAAACAATTCTTAGCTGCTGAGCCCATCAGCAGCTGATATATTGATGGTGTTTCCGCCACAGTTCCCACTTCCACCCCTGTTAACAAAATTCTCATATTTTGGAGGAGACAGGCATAGTAATAAAATGTGAAGTTAGGGACGGCCCAGCCCCCGCACTTGCGAGGTACCATCATATATTTAAAAGCTCTGCGGGGTTTGCTATGCCCCCATAGGAGCCTATCACATAGAGATTTTAATTGTTGCAACTGTGGTCGTGTCAGTTCGAGTGGTACTGCTCTGAAATAATACATAACTCTGGGTAAGACGTTCATTTTAAGGACATTGCGCCTCCCTTCCAGCGAGAGATGCAGACACTCCAGACGATCCAATTGCTGTTTGATCCCGGGCAGAATACCCCCCAATTGACCTCAACTAGTTCCTGAAGGCACATCCTGATTTTAATACCCAAATACGTAGCTTCCTCAGTTACACGGGCATCTCCTGGATAGGCCGCTTTTGTGCATATAATTTGTATTTTTGTTGGATTTAACTTATACACTGATACTACCCCAAATACCCCAGTACCTCTATCTCCGGAATAGCTGCTGCTAGATCTGAAGTCACCAATGCAACATCATCCGCGTAAGCTAATACCCGAGACTGATACTGCCCTCAAACTATTGGACTGATCTTGCTGCTTTCTTCCAACATCGTCAGGAAGGGTTCAATGTACAGGGCAAATAGCAGCGGGGAACATGGGCAACCCTGCCTTGTTCCCCCTGGTTATATGGACTAGATTGGATTCTTTGCCCATTATACAGATCCTAGCAGTCGGGGACTTATACATAGCTTGAATAGCTTTAATAAAGCCTAGACTGAACCCCATCTTGCACAGATCTGCCCATAAAAAGGTCCAGGAGACACGGTCAAATGCCTTTTCGTCATCAAGAAGTATCAAACCCAATCTATTAAGTTGTAGTACATTAGCTAGATCTATCAAAGTTACAACTCAATTTATATGGTTGACTGTGCCCCTGCCAGGAATAAAACCATGTTGGGGATAAACCATGATGCCAGCTCCACGTTCAACCCTTCTAATATTGCTGCCTCATCAAAATTCGATCCATAGACTGCACATATTACAACCTTAGCGCCCCCAAACATTCTGCTTTAGCCCACCTGCCAAAATTGTCGACCAGTGTCCTCCCCGTACCTTAAATTCCCTGTTGCGCCAGGATAGCCACACCCCTGTTTGTAATGGTCTGCCAAGATGCAGCAATTAATATATACCCAAGCTCACTTAATACCTTGCGCTTGCCCCATGGGATATGCATTTCCTGTAGACACATAGGTGCCGATTCCGATCCTGGAAAAATTTCCCCCGTCCGAATTGAATCTGGATTTTTTTCCGTACGAATCGTACAAGTAGCGTACAAACTGCCAAGTACGATTCGCATGGGAAAAACTCCATACGAATCACATCGGGAAAATTTCCCCACCCGTCCTCGGGTCGGAAATTGTGTCCGACACATCCCCGGACGATTTACCGTACGAATCGGAAAAATTAAGTCCGACCGCACAAGTACGATCACTCCCGTCCTTTCGATTTCACAACTGTATGGAAAAACACCGTACGGACCGAACTCCCATAGCAACCATGGAGACACGTGCCCGCATACGCGCCGAACACCCCACCACAGACCCCGCATGTACGCGCAAAACGCCCCCCGGACGCGGATGTATGCGCCGAACCCCCACCAGTGTATGCATGGAGCGTACCCCCACCCATGTATGTACAGACCGTACCAACTCCCCACCCGTGTATGTACGGACCGTACCCCCACCCCACCAGTGTATGTACGGACCGTACCCCCACCCGTGTATGTACGGACCGTACCCTCACCCCACCAGTGTATGTACAGACCGTACCCCCACCCGTGTATGTACGGACCGTACCCACACCCCACCCATGTATGTACGGACCGTACCCCCACCCGTGTATGTACGGACCGTACCCCCACCCCACCCGTGTATGTACAGACCGTACCCCCACCCGTGTATGAATAGAGCGTACCAACTCCCCACCCGTGTATGTGCGGACCGTACCCCCACCCGTGTATGTACGGACCGTACCCCCACCCCACCAGTGTATGTACGGACCGTACCCCCACCCGTGTATGCATGGAGCGTACCAACTCCCCACCCGTGTATGTACGGACCGTACCCCCACCCGTGTATGTACAGACCCTACACCCAGCCCCCCCTGTATGTACGGTGCGAAACACCACCACCGATGGACGGTGCAGACCAACACCCTGCCCGTGTTCGTACGCACCCTACCCCAGGCCCACACACCAGCACCCTCACCCAACATCGCGCATGTATGAGTCGTACTAAGCCATAGCAAAGGACAGCACTGTACAACAACATGGCCCATGTACGCACCGTACAGACGCAAAAAACACTCCTACTGAACCAGGACAAACCCAAAAAACACAAGGAGAGTCAATTCGAGGCACACAACACCACAAAACATATCCAACAAGGCCAAATACATCCTATACACTGCCCTGCAACTGACAAACAGCTAAACAGAGGCCCAAACCACTACCACTCCTTATAACACACCCACCCAAAGTTCAAACACAGCCACACCCACAAATGGACCAATAAAAAGGCCCAGCACACACAAACCATGATCCTTTGCAACAGATCCCCTACTGCCAGACCACAGAGACAACACACTGCACCATACTACATACATCAATACACCTTACACTTGCACTCCTTCACACAACCACCATCACAAACACACCCTCATCACATTCACACACACACCTGCACAACCACACTCACACACCCACAACCATCCACACCCACACCCCCACAACCATCCACACCCACACCATGCCCACTAACAAGAATCCAAAGTTCACAAAGGAGGAGCTGGAGGTCCTTGTCGACGAAATCATCAGAGTCGAGCCACAGCTCTTTGGAACATTGGTCAGATGGACCAGCATATCCGAAAAATCTGCCATGTGGGAGAGGATAGTCAATTCCGTAAATGCTGTTGGGTCCACCAGAAGGACCAGGCATGAGTGCCAAGCCAGGTGGTACGATCTGCGGAGGACGGTCCGCCACAAAATGACGGACGACCACAACCAGGCCAACATCACTGGAGGAGGTCCGTCCCGCAGACCTGTACACTACCCTCCCTGGGAGGAGAAGGTGATGGCCACGCTGCCGCCGGTGGGAGTAGATGGACTAGAAGGAGTCCGAGAGCCTGGTGAGTACACAAACAACTCACCTCACATGGGGGGAACGCCATATACAACCCAAATACCAATCATGCACGCAACCCCCCCAAAGCCCGCACCGTACACAACCACACTCCAAAAACACACACATGCCACTAGAGCCTCCATGCCCCATGCCCCAAGCAAGGCCATGCCAAGTCACAGGCCACACAAAACACCAACACAAGACAGGATGTCCCCGATGCCGGGAGGGTGGGCCTCAAAACTAACATAGAGCAACTCTGAAGCACACAACAATGCCCTCAGCCCATATGGCCTAGGGCACAGCCATACAAACAGTGTGTCCCCACACAGTACTGTTTTGCCTGCTAATGGTGGCCGTGTTGCAGGACGACATGGGTATGAAGGCACAATTTGCACATAACAGCAGCTAATGAAGACGCATCACACCGAAAGAGTGTCAGCACACACCGCCACAGCAGCAGCGCAGACTCAGACACTCCGCCCAATGGGTGCCCGCAGAGAAGAAACAAACCCACATGAACAAGCCAATGGCCTTTGAAAGACCTGCAAACTGTGTGTGCCCAGGAAGCTGGGCTGGGGTGACAGAGGGTGACACACAGAGGGAGGGAGAGGGGCAGAGAGAGGGACAGAGACAGAGGTGGACACAGGGAGACAGACAGAGGGAGGGAGGAGGCTGACAGAGGGAGGGAGAAGGGGAGACGGACAGAGGGAGGAGGCTGACAGAGGGAGGGAGAAAGGGAGACGGACAGAGGGAGGAGGCTGACAGAGGGAGGGAGAAAGGGAGACGGACAGAGGGAGGAGGCTGACAGAGGGAGGGAGAAAGGGAGACAGAGGGAGATGGACAGAGGGAGGAGGCTGATAGAGGGAGGGAGAAAGGGAGACGGACAGAGGGAGGAGGCTGACAGAGGGAGGGAGAAAGGGAGACAGAGGGAGACGGACAGAGGGAGGAGGCTGACAGAGGGAGGGAGAAAGGGAGACGGACAGAGGGAGGAGGCTGACAGAGGGAGGGAGAAAGGGAGACGGACAGAGGGAGGAGGCTGATAGAGGGAGGGAGAAAGGGAGACGGACAGAGGGAGGAGGCTGACAGAGGGAGGGAGAAAGGGAGACGGACAGAGAGAGGAGGCTGACAGAGGGAGGGAGAAAGGGAGATGGACAGAGGGAGGAGGCTGACAGAGGGAGGGAGAAAGGGAGACAGAGGGAGACCAAATCACCCTTGGGTGGTGTGTCCATGTCCGCTCGTCAGCAGGTGGACTGTGTGCATGTAGACAAGGTTTGGCATTGCGTGAACCCCCCGTTCAACCTTTGATAGACACTGGGCCATGTGTCAATCTGTGCACGAGTACATCCGTGCTGCAGGCACAAACACAACCTTACACCCAGAAAACCCACCCACTGTGTTTGTCAGAACCCTGTCACAAATTATTAAGTTACCTACCTGCATACTCAAATAGCATGGAAAAAACACCATTTGGTCACGTACAGTGCAACACGTAAGGCGGCTCTGCATGGCTTGCTACGCCCGCTCACTACACTGCTGACTGCGTTCATAAAAGATGCATCAAGTAAGATTGTGTCACACATAGGTAAAGTGTCGAAAGCTGTGGCCAAGGGACAAACCCATGCACAAGTGCACTGTGAGAGGAATGCTCGCCAAATCCAACCACCCAGAGGAACTGTGCCCAATCAAAAATGAATGAACATGGATGTCGCATGTAACACAATTAACACTGTCTCTCTCACACACAGATCAACGTCGTCGATCTCCCCCCAACACTGGGGGGGAAGACTCACAGGACCAGGCTCTGCGTGAAGAGGATCCCACCGGCAGCGATGACTCTCACCACTCCGTGGATGACCCAGACCAACCTGGCCCCTCTGGTGTCCAACCACCTGCAGCACCTGCGTCAGGTACAACTGTGCCAACCACCACCCCCATTCCTGCCACATCCCAGAAGACACCCAGGAGCCCTGCCCGCACACAACAACACAGCCAGTCTGTCCAGGAGGGACAAGGTGCTCCGGGCACCCAGGAGGAGGCAGGCGACACCGCAAATGCCATCCCTCAGGGGTCCCGGAGACCCGATGTGCCCACAACGGCAGGCCAGGCGCAAGTGGGCAGGGGTGGTGGGAGTGGAGGACGGCGGAGGCGCGAACCTAACCAGTTGGCTCAGGAACCGGTAATGTCACACGTCCACAACATCCTGAACGCATACCGGCGTGACTGAGATGAAGACCCTGCAGGTCGAGCATCATGCCAGTCATCTACAACACCATGGACGGATGGAGGCAAGACTGGCTGAGCTCCTGGCGGTGCACAGGGATGTGAGCCAATCACTCCGTCAGATCGCCCAAAGTCTGGCAAACCCTCCCTGTGCCACCAGGTGTAGACCAGCACCAGAAACAGGGAGGGAGGAGGAGGAGGATTCATCTGACGGAGCGTCCCTAGCATCGTCAAGGCCTGCTTCTGAGGGTCCCCATAGGAAGGTGGGTCGTCCACGCAAAAGACCGTGAGAGTCAGCGGAACATCACCATCTCCCAGGTCACCTGGCCTGGCACCTGGCCCTCTGGCCCAACAGCAGCACAGCAGCAACTGACATTCTCTGCCACATGGCCATGCTGGTCACTGTCTGACCAATGTTGACAAAGACTGTGGCACAGACTCTGATGACTTTCAATGGCAGGATACCAACTCCCCCTGTGAACTTTGGATTCTACACTCCCGCCAAGCACCTCTTGTCATCCCCCCCAAACACGTGCCCCACCACAAATAAAAATCTTCACAATCACCAGATGATGCCGTCATTTA
Organism: Triturus cristatus; assembly: GCF_964204655.1. Lineage (NCBI taxonomy): Eukaryota > Metazoa > Chordata > Amphibia > Caudata > Salamandridae > Triturus > Triturus cristatus. The sequence goes on from NC_140585.1 coordinate 646,230,369, forward strand.
GCATTATTCCACTACATGTGTGTGTTGTAAAGTCAAACCATGCCTGATTCCAGTAGTAACTCCAAACATCCATACCCTGGTGTCTGAGTCTGGCACAGGACACACACGGGTCACACTGTATCATCCAAGACAGACCTGGAGCACCATACTCACCCGTGATGGGCCCAACCAGCTGAGGGGGTGCCCGCACAACTGTGCCTACAGACCTATTTAGAAGAGCAACAGTCATGCGCAGAGGTCAGGGATCATGTGGAGTGTCCTGGGGTGGGAGTCCCAGGTATGTGTAGACACGTGGCAGAACCATGTCCTGCATGCTTGAGTCAGGTGGATGTGGAGAATGGTGGGCCGGCCAAGGTTGGATGCATGGAGATGGCACAATTGGGTGTTGGATCACAGTGCCACAAGGTTGTGTTGTGGTTGTGGGCTGCATCCTGAGTGTGTGCGTGGATTGAGAAGGTCATCCTGCAGCTGGCAGTGATCCACTCCCCCCATCTCTGTTGGACGTTGATGTGGCCTTTTCGCCGGATGTAGTAGCATAGCTGTGCAGATGCACCCTGGATGTGGACAAGTATCATGGGATTTCTAACGCACATGTCCGTAGAGTGCAGGGTAGGATTAGACATGGATGTCGTAGTTGACCTGGGGGATGGTCTCCCTCTTGCCTTGAGGTTGATGGAACTGGGGATCTTGTGCATAATGCAGAGTGTGCTGCCGCATGAGGCACAGATGCTGCTGATCAGCATAGCACATGTCAGCAAGCAATCCATGATGGACACCAGCTCTTTTGCGTGGACACTGGATGCCCTTGCTGCAGGGCCTGCAGCAGCATGCGCCATGTCAAGAAAACAATGCCACAAGTAGCACTCAAAGACAAGGATCTCAGGAAGGAACTATGCAAAAGGTGTATGTCAAGGAAGGAATGTCTGGTTCAACATGGCACACACACACACAATGGATTCACATGCAGCACAGTGGCCGTCGTGGAGACTGACATGCCACAATACCTACACAGCCATGGACATCATGCACAATACAGAATCTCATCCCTGAAAAACAGCTTGCATCTTGCTACTCTACACATAGACTCATATGCACCATCTCTGAGAACAATGCCAGACATGCCGCATGCACAGTGGCAACAGACCACCATTGACAGAGATGAGGCACCTTGGAGGCAGAGGGACACCTTTATTAGTCATGTGTGTCGGAATGCTAATGCAACTCTGTCAACACATACACAGGTCATGTGGATGAACACGTGGGACCAACACTGGCACCCCCCTTTGCACCACAGATGCTGGAAATCCATAGCACTGGCACACAAGTGACGGGTTACAGCTAAACACCCCCTGCTGCTCACGGAGAGGCTGCTATACACCATTGAGCCCCTAATGGGGAATTCACACACCATGTCAACCCAGTGCAACCCATATGTTTCCGAGGGCAGTGTTACACACATTGATGGCTCCATCACAATCCACAATCCCATTACAGATGACTGTCACCAAGTATGACCATCAATTCAGGTGAATTCAGCTCCGTGTCATGTGCCCCATGGTGATTCAACATGTATGTAAAGTATCCAAACATGAACAGGAGCAGTGCACACACATTCAAAACAAATACCACTCCCAAAAAGCCGTGCTGCATCCCTTACCCGAAGGAGATTTTCGAACTTGTCCGTGCATGTAACGCTGATTCAGCACATGTTGCTGTGTTCATGAGGAATAGCAGGAGCACAACAATGTCACCAGCAGACAGCATGCGCAAGTACCTGTGGATGGGAGACACACCAGAAGTCAGCCAAAAGAAGCACATCCGCATGCATGTGCATGTACTCGACACGTATAAGGTTGTCAACATGCTAGGTGACAATGATGACTCTGGAAAAACATTCTTCTATTGCACCATCACTCAAGTGACACATCCAAGCACACCTCTGACTCACTTGGCAGACATGCAGATGGACACACACATTGCAACACTTGCCACACACGGCCCAATGCGTGCACACTCAGACACTGGAACTCACCACTAAGCAAAGAAGTTGCGTATGAGCCGACTCCGCATGTCCTCTACCGCCTCCTCCTCCACATCACTTGCCTCGTGACCAAGCCCTTCATCCTCCACGGGTGGATGGTCCTGCTCATCTGGATCCAGGATGAGTGGCACAGCTTTCTCCACTGCCATGTTGTGTAGCATGCAGCACACGAGGAATATCTTGCAGACCTTCACCGGTGCATATGGGAGTGCGCGACCGGTCTTGTGGAGGCAACGGAATCGGCTCTTCAGGAGGCCAAACGTCCTCTCTATCACTCGCCTGGTCCGCCCATGGGCATTGTTGTAGCGTTGATCGGCATCCGTGCTAGGGTTGTGGAGAGGTGCGATCAGCCATGGCATATTGGGATAGCCAGCGTCCCCTACATGGAAACATCATGGACAAGAGTGGGTCAGGAGAAGCAGTAAGACAGGAAGATGACGTTAAATACAGGACTGCCAGAGTATACCCACCAACAATACATGCTCGTTCGTTGCGCAGCTGCAGCATCATTTCAGGCACCCTGCTACGCCTCATGATGTAGGCATCGTGTGCTGATCCTGGAAAACGAGCACAGACATGTGAAATCACCATGTTGGCAAGACACACCACAAGGGCATTAATGGAGTGATAATGCTTGCAGTTCCTATACGCTACCTCCTGTGCCTGTGGTGGTACCAAAGCCACATGTGTTCCATCTATGGACCCAATGACATGGGGCATCCCTCCCAGGGCATAGAACTCACGCTTGACACCTGTCAACTGCTCAGGAGTTGGGAATTTTATGAACTCATCCAGGTGCTCCAACATGGCCTCTAAAAAATCATGCAGAACACGGCTGAACATGGTTTGGGACATGCCACCGACATGGGCAATGGTATGTTGAAAGGTACCCATGGCAAAGAAATGTAGGGCTGCCATCACCTTCATCTTGGGTGTCAGTGCAGTAGGATACCTGTGTGGCGGTTGGAGGTGTGGTGCCAGCCGTGTCGTCAACTCCTCAATCAAACGTTGGGGGAATCGGTAGCAGCGTATACAGTCATGTTCCCTCAGGTCAGCCAAGTCCGGAATTGCTCGAGGGAGAGGCGGAGCCCTGCAGTGAATTAGAAGGGACAACGAAGAGTGAGTACAGTACACCACCAATGTCAATGTACTGAGCACATGCTCAACAGGCAATACACATATGCTACATACAGAGTCAGGTCTGTGCAATATGCCCTGGACACGTATGCCAGGCAGGTGACACTCCTACCAAGAGCCAGCTACAAACGTTGATTCTCAACCTCAATATGCCATGCCATGAAACTAGCTGTGGGCCAGTGTAAGTGAGCAGGCAGACACATTACAGGAGTTACAGACATCCAAATATGTGCAGAAGAAGTATGTGTATTGTACAGACAGGTTGCGGAACACTAGAGGCACAGGTCACATGTCATAGAATAAGGACACACCACACACCTTGCCATGAAGGATTACATGTCAAGACTGATCACACATACATTGAGAGTATGCAGATATGTCCTTGTTTTGGAACTCCGTGTCGATGCATACATACACACCTTACGTCGGATTACGCATGTGTGCTGGTGTGCGGAACAGTGTGCCATGCCCATCTACACACAGACACATGTTGGTTGCTCCAACTGCAGATGCATTTGACCAAACACCTACAGCAAACCTATGAGAACACATGACACACACATGACATAGCTACAGTGTGCAACGCGGGCATTGACTTGTCAGGGGTAACATTCCGTGTACCTGGCATCAGGGGACATTTGCGGGTGTCGGTGACTGTGCCATGCCAGTGACGCATGGCCCACCAAGTCTGTACTACATGCACACATGTCAAAGGAGTGAAGGGGATGTGTGGCACATAGGGCACCATCACACGTGACATGTGTACACAGCTCATCATACTTTAATTAGCTTCACACCTCAGGAGTATGGTGCCACATCACAGCCTGACCCACCTGTGCCCGACACATGTAGTACTGCACAGACAATGCCTTGATATCCAGCCTTGGCCATGTATGACAGCTCAATTCCTTCCTGTGTGCCGCCTGTCACCACTGTCAGGTGTGAAACGCACTGTACATACGCTCTGAGGGCGTGTGTAGGGTCCCTATCACTATGGGAGTGCTGGCGTATGCGTACGCCATAGTGATACCGACCGTACACGCGTGTGTACGGTCCCTATCACTATGGTGGTGCTGGCGTATGCGTACGCCATAGTAGTTCGGACCATACACACGCATGTGTACGGTCCCTATCACTATGGTGGTGCTGGCGTACGTGTACGCCATAGTAGTTCGGACCGTACACACGCGTGTGTACGGTCCCTATCACTATGGGGGTGCTCGCGTACGTGTACGCGATAGTAGTTCGGACCGTACACACGCGTGTGTACGGTCCCTATCACTATGGGGGTGCTCGCGTACGTGTACGCCATAGTAGTTCGGACCGTACACACGCGTGTGTACGGTCCCTATCACTATGGGGGTGCTCACGTACGTGTACGCCATAGTAGTTCGGACCGTACACACGAGTGTAGGGTCCGAACAACTATGGTGTACACGTACGCGAGCACCCCCATAGTGATAGGGACCGTACACACGTGTGTAGGGTCCGAACTACTATGGCGTACACGTACGCGAGCATCCCCATAGTGATAGGGACCGTACACACACGTGTAGGGTCCGAACTACTATGGCGTACACGTACGCGAGCATCCCCATAGTGATAGGGACCATACACACGCGTGTAGGGTCCGAACTACTATGGCGTACACGTACGCGAGCACCCCATAGTGATAGGGACCATACACACGCGTGTAGGGTCCGAACTACTATGGCGTACACGTACGCGAGCACCCCCATAGTGATAGGGACCGTACACACGCATGTAGGGTCCGAACTACTATGGCGTACACGTACGCGAGCACCCCCATAGTGATAGGGACCGTACACACACATGTACGGTCCGTTGCAATGCATTTGGGGTGCCCTAGGGCTGTGGAATGCACCGTACCTGTGTTGTAACATATGATTGACATAGGGGACACATAAGGGACAAGTATAGGGGCCTAAATGCATGCTGGTTGTCATGGAGACCGAGTTTCATGTTTGAATTTTGCATCATGTGGCCAGCAGAAGTCGGTTGGAGACAATATACTTTGTTGCAATGTGGTTGTTGACATTATATCATGCTCAATTTTAAAACCATGCAAAGCCTGTCACTGGGGTAGTTTTAAAGTGATTGGAGGACACGTAGGATGCAAATGTGACTGAGCCAATCACTCTGTACTCCTGTAAATGAAACAGGCCAGCAAGGAAGATATAAGGCAGCCAGGTCCCTTGAGAGAGCACTTGCCTGCACATCCTTTCATTCCACACCACTGCTGCTGCTTGTGATTCCTCTGGCACCATGTCCAGGTCTGTGGAGAGGGCCCAGCCATTCACCATGGAGGAGAATATGACGTTGGTGGATGTGATCCTCCCACAGTACACCATGCTGTATGGTCGACCAGGGGAGCAGGTGAGTGCAGACTCCACTAGCTTTACCTGTGCCCCTTTTTGTGACTGTGACTTCTGGCATTGTGTCCAGGTGTGACAGACATGCAGGGTTCTTCATAGTGGTTCCCAGGGGGGGGAAGGGCTCATGTCTCCCATGCAGAGCATCCTGTAGTTCCTGTGTGCACAATGCACTTGCAGAGTGCTTACTGTGACGATCACTGCATGGTGCATGCCGCTTTCGGACTGCCTAATCCTCCTGGAAATGTTGTTTCTACAGTCCTGATGTGAGTCTGTGCTCCCCCCAGGGTGACAGGTGCCAGTACCCACAGATGTGTGTCTGTTTAGTGTACCTGTGGTGAGAGTGTCCAAATGATGTGGTCGTCCCCTGGACATTGGTGTGTGTGTGTGAGTCCCCTGTCATGTGGGTGTGTGCATATGTGGAGTGTTGCACCCCAGCTGCATGTGGGATGGATATACCCTGCCCATCTGATGTGAGCAGGGAGCTGTGCTGGATGTCTGCCGTGCTGAGACAGCCCCACATCTGTGACACCCCCAGTCTAGTGGCACATGTGCAGAGTGAGGTTTGTAGCGGCAGTTGCCAATGCCAGGTGATTGTTCAGTGCCTGTGTGTGTCTGTGTACTCTGCTGAGGTAGCGTAAGTGGGCTGGGGCATGTGACTGCTTAGGGGTACTGTTCAGATTCCTGGTGTAGCTTGGGATGCACAGTGTGAGCCTGAATCATTGATTGTGTTGCACCCCTCATGCCACCTGTGTACTTTCAATGGCACCTACTGCATTTGCCCATTCCCAGGACGATGATGTCACTATGACAAAGGTGCAATGAGTTGGCTGCATACTATGGCCAGATCAAACATGCATAATTTGTAATATGTGTGTCTCTGTATCATTGATAAGGTGGATTGATGTATTGTCACTTTTGCATCCTCACAGGTAGGCGTCTGTGCCAAGGGGGAGATCTGGAAGCAAGCCGTCAGTGCCATGAGGAGGACGGAGAGTCGGAAGCGGCGCCTAGCCCAGATGAGGAAACGCTGGCAGGATATCCGGTGCTGGACGCGGAGGATCACACGGGTCCTGCTGGGGGACTCACCTGAGAGCCACAAAAACCATGGGCACCGGCGTCTGACCCACATCCAGAAGCGTGTGCAGGCGGTGGTCTTCCCCGACTTGGACAGGCGCTTACTGGAGAAGCAGCAGCAGGAAGGGGGTAGGTACATGTGTGTTTGTTGTGTGTGACCAGCTTTTGGAAGTGCACAGTTGCATGGATACACTGCCAGGGTTTATATGTGCAGTGCATATCCTGTTCTCCAAAGTAAAGCGTTGCTGTTCTTCCTCCCTTCCCCTCCTTGCCATGTGTTCCCTGGTCTGTGTGTAGTCACTCTTGCACAAGGTCATCTAGGCTGGCAGTTAATCCAAGTGCCCAATGCTTGCAGCATCATGTGTGGGGGTGGATTGTAACAGGTTTTTGGACGTTGCCTGTGCCCTGGCCAGTTCTGTCATTGTGGGGTCCATGTTAGTTGGCACTGATGCTGAGTCCCGACATGGGAGTGTGTGTTTCATGTGTACTGCCTTACTGCCTGCATGTCGAATGTTGTGCCCTCTGACATGATGTGCTTGAGTGTGAGATATGCATTGTGCAGGGATGTTGGCTTGTGTTCCAGTCACTACAGTCCCCTGGGGCACCTTTTCCTGGGTATCATGTGTGTCATCAGAGAATGTGGACATTCTCTGTGTCTTCAGCATAGTTTGGGCCTTGTGGCATAGTACCCTGGCCTCATTAGTATTCACGTATACTGTGCTACATGTGTCCACTGTACAGGGTGACCTAATTTAGCTGGTGCATACTCACAGGGGCCAGTGCCTGTGTGTCTTGGTACAACTATCTGATGATGGTTGTTTGTCAGTGATATATGTGGACAGGCGCACCAGGGGTAGTTTGTGTACGATCAGGATTTATTGCAGGCCATGTGTTTTCATCCCAGACCAAGAGGTGTAAGTACTTCCTCTGTCTCAATCACATTGTCTCAGGTAGGGGGTGGTTGGTGCGGGCAAGGCCTACATGTCCAAACCTGAAGTCTCCTTGCTCGGTCTGGCCAGTGTGTGATGTTTGTGTGGACAAACACTCAAGGTGCAGTGACCCAGTCATGTTGGCCATGGTTTTCAGTATTACCTTTGCAGCATGTCCCAAGAGTTGATAGACATGGTTCCTGCTCATCCCTTTCTTGGCTACGCTGTGTGTCGCAGATGCTGTGCTAGATTGTCCCCAGAGCCTGGCTCCTCTGTACAATTTGATATCAAGTTATTTGCTATTGTGTCATGCTCTCCATATTTTTACAGTGGCATGGTGGGTCAACAAACTGTGTGTTGCAGGGACTGCATATGTACCTTGGATTGTAGATGTTACTCTTGTTGCATTTCAGGCTATGCACTGTGACCTATGGAGAGTTGACTCATGTGACATATGTATACAGGTGTCTGATTTCTTCTGTCTCTTCACCTTGCCCACAGCATCGTCGGGGGACTACGAGGGAGACACTGGCACGGACCGTGAGGAGGAAGCGAGCACCAGTGCCAGCAGTGCTGAGTTGGCTGGCACATCGAGTGGCACGGAGGCCGACGGGAGTGAGGCGGAGGACCTGTCCAGTAACACCACCGACTATGACGCTGACGGGTCCGAGGCTGATCTCCCAGAGGGGGCGGAGGCTGCTCCCACAGCTGACAGCAGCACTCCATCTCTACCCGCCCCCTCGATTCCCATCACCGGCCTCCCACTTGCTCGTGTCCCTTCCCGCCGTGCTAGGTCACCACATGTCTCCTTCTTGCCAGGCACCGCATCCCCTGCCCCTGTCTCCACTGCTGCCACCAATGCCGAGTCTGTGGACATCCTGCGGCAGTTGCAGGTTGGCCAGACTGCGATGCTTAATGTCCTCCATGGCCACAGCCGAGTGCTCAACCAGATGGAGGCACACATAGAGGGCATTTCAGCTGCGCAGTCTGACCAACGCAACTTGCTGAGGTCCATAGACTCGACACTGACTGCAGCAGTGGGTCTCCTGCAGCGCTACGTCCCCCCCTACCCCTGACCCATCCACACTTCCCACTCCCATGCCTGTCCAAAGCACACCCAGACGTCCCCATGCACGAACCCCACCAGACACAGGCACCACACCACCAGGGACGGCAAAGCGCACACCTCCTGGCACGCACATACAGGGTGAAGTAGGCACACCCACTGGGTCGGGGGGGAAACGGAAGACACGCAGCCAGAGTGGGAGTCCACATTCCTCACGACCACCACCCTCCAAATCCACTCCCCTCAGCTCTCCTGGCCAAGAGTCGGACACAGGGTCAGTCCTGCCCAGTGTGTCCATCAGCCCCAGTGTGGCACCACCCCGCAAGCGGTGGAGGCAGGACACCGGAAGGGGAGTTGAGTCCCCCCCCGTCCACACCCTCCACCAGTAGCGCTGCGACCCATCCCTCTGACCCCCCCCCCCTCCTTGGGGCTTGTGGTTCCTTCGGGTGCAGGGGAGATGCTGGGCGACCTGGCAGTAGTGTGCAGCGCCGTGCTCGAATCCACCTTTGGTGCTGCCCCACCCCCTTTGTTGGAGTCGTCCGTCCCTGCACCCACAAAATCTATCCTTGCCCCTCCTGTCCCTGCGGTGCCTGGTCCTTCCCCCCCACATGATGCCCCCCCCTGTGGATGACAAGGTAGTCTGAATTGTGCAGGCAAGCTAGGGGACACGCATCCCAATGTGTCCCCCACCTGGATTGGAACTATGGACTGCCCTATGGGCCTTGTGCATATGGAACTTTTCATACAATACATTTTAGAACATTGCTGAATAAAGCTATTTTATTTTCCTTGGCACACGAATGCTTTTCTGCCATTGCTGTTGGTGGTGCTGCTCCATGATTTGGGGTGGCGATAATGTGTTAGGTGTCTGGGATTTGCTATCAAACTTTGCTCATGTAAGCTGTTACTGCATGGTGACATTGTCCCAAGGCGTGTACCTTCCTCTGTTGACCCTGACATCTTCCCTGCAGGGTGTTGTGAAGACATTTGTGCAGTGCTGTGTCTACATTTGCTGGGAGTGATGGACCCCTTCAACTTTGGCCATGCATGCTGGGCAAGGTCTCCACCTGCATCATTTGTGGCTTCCTTGGGGGTCACTGTACTTGTGACTGGAGTATATTGACATGACTTCATGTGTACATGTTACCTTTTCCGCACTATGCATGTGTGTACTCCCAGCCTCGCACACATGTGTTTCGTGTTCTGCTGGGTCTTTGAGCACCTGACTGACAATTGTGGGCATTGTATCTGTGGGTACTCCACCCCTTTCTTTCCATGGGCACAGCTGGGAGGACTCTCACCCACCCCTCCTGTGTCTGGGCACTGCTGGGAGTGATAGGCACCCACCCCTCCTGTGCCTGGGCACTGCTGGGAGTGATAGGCACCCACCCCTCCTATGTCTGGGCACTGCTAGGGGGACTGTGCACCCACCCCTCCTATGTCTGGGCACTGCTGGGAGTGATAGACACCCACCCCTCCTATATCTGGGCACTGCTGGGAGTGATAGGCACCCACCCCTCCTATGTCTGGGCACTGCTGGGGGGACTCTGCACCCACCCCTCCTATGTCTGGGCACTGCTGGGAGGACTCTGCACCCACCCCTCCTATGTCTGGGCACTGCTGGGAGGACTCTCACCCACCCCTCCTGTGTCTGGGCACTGCTGGGAGTGATAGGCACCCACCCCTCCTATGTCTGGGCACTGCTGGGGGGACTCTGCACCCACCCCTCCTATGTCTGGGCACTGCTGGGGGGACTCTGCACCCACCCCTTCTATGTCTGGGCACTGCTGGGAGGACTCTGCACCCACCCCTCCTATGTCTGGGCACTGCTGGGAGGACTCTGCACCCACCCCTCCTATGTCTGGGCACTGCTGGGAGTGATAAGCACCCATCCCTCCTATGTCTGGGCACTGCTGAGATGACTCTCACCCACCCCTCCTGTGTCTGGGCACTGCTGGGAGTGATAGGCACCCACCCCTCCTATGTCTGGGCACTGCTGGGAGGACTCTCACCCACCCCTCCTGTGTCTGGGCACTGCTGGGAGTGATAGCCACCCACCCCTCCTATGTCTGGGCACTGCTGGGAGTGATAGACACCCACCCCTACTATGTCTGGGCACTGCTGGGAGTGATAGGCACCCACCCCTCCTATGTCTGGGCACTGCTGGGGGGACTCTGCACCCACCCCTCCTATGTCTGGGCACTGCTGAGAGGACTCTGCACCCACCCCTCCTATGTCTGGGCACTGCTGGGAGGACTCTCACCCACCCCTCCTGTGTCTGGGCACTGCTGGGAGTGATAGGCACCCGCCCCTCCTATGTCTGGGCACTGCTGGGGGGACTCTGCACCCACCCCTCCTATGTCTGGGCACTGCTGGGGGGACTCTGCACCCACCCCTCCTATGTCTGGGCACTGCTGGGAGGACTCTGCACCCACCCCTCCTATGTCTGGGCACTGCTGGGAGTGATAGGCACCCACCCCTCCTATGTCTGGGCACTGCTGGGGGGACTCTGCACCCACCCCTCCTATGTCTGGGCACTGCTGGGAGGACTCTGCACCCACCCCTCCTATGTCTTGGCACTGCTGGGAGTGATAGGCACCCACCCCTCCTATGTCAGGGCACTGCTGGGAGGACTCTCACCCACCCCTCCTGTGTCTGGGCACTGCTGGGAGTGATAGGCACCCACCCCTCCTATGTCTGGGCACTGCTGGGAGGACTCTCATCCACCCCTTCTGTGTCTGGGCACTGCTGGGAGTGATAGACACCCACCCCTCCTATGTCTGGGCACTGCTGGGAGTCATAGGCACCCACCCCTCCTATGTCTGGGCACTGCTGGGGGGACTCTGCACCCATCCCTCCTATGTCTGGGCACTGCTGGGAGGACTCTGCACCCACCCCTCCTATGTCTGGGCACTGCTGGGAGGACTCTCACCCACCCCTCCTGTGTCTGGGCACTGCTGGGAGTGATAGGCACCCACCCCTCCTATGTCTGGGCACTGCTGGGGGGACTCTGCACCCACCCCTCCTATGTCTGGGCACTGCTGGGGGGACTCTGCACCCACCCCTGCTATGTCTGGGCACTGCTGGGAGTGATAGGCACCCACCCCTCCTATGTCTGGGCACTGCTGGGAGGACTCTCACCCACCCCTCCTGTGTCTGGGCACTGCTGGGAGTGATAGGCACCCACCCCTCCTATGTCTGGGCACTGCTGGGAGGACTCTCACCCACCCCTCCTGTGTCTGGGCACTGCTGGGAGTGATAGGCACCCACCCCTCCTATGTCTGGGCACTGCTGGGAGGACTCTCACCCACCCCTCCTGTGTCTGGGCACTGCTGGGAGTGATAGACACCCACCCCTCCTATGTCTGGCCCTGTACGCTCCATGCATACACGGGTGGGGGTACGCTCCATACATACACGGGTGGGGGTATGCTCCGGACATACACTGGTGGGGTGGCAGTACGCTCCATTCATACACGTGTGGGGGTATGCTTCGTACATACCCGTACCCACGCTCTGCGGGCCTGGGTACTGGCCGTACCCATGCCTTTGGAACATGGGTACGGTGCGGACCCCCAATGTTGGCATGCCGTAGGGGTCCGCTCCATACCCAGCACTTCAGAGCGTGGGTACGGGCCGTACCATGCACACACCTACGTCACCCCAACAATGGCTGTACGACCCGCACCCACGTTCGGAAGGCCTGGGTATGGGCCGTACCAGCATTGTTGGGGTGATGTAGGGGTACGTGTGGTCCGACCCGTGCCCACGCTCTGAAGGCCTGGGTACGGCGTGGACCCCTACAGCACCCCAACATTGGGGGTCCGCACCGTACCCACACTCTTCAAGCATGGGTACGGTGCGGACCCCTACGACACCCCAACATTGGGGGTCCGCACCGTACCCACGCTCTTGAAGCATGTGTACGGTGCGGACCCCCAATGGGGTGCCGTAGGGGTGCTTACCGTACCCAGGCCTTCTGGGCGTGGGTACGGGTCGGACCACGCGTACCCCACGTCACCCCAACAATGCTGGTACGGCCCGCACCCAGGCCTTTCGAACGTGGGTACGGGTCGTACCGCCATTGTTGGGGTGACGTAGGTGTGTGCGTGGTACGCCCCGTACCCACGCTCTTAAGGCGTGTGTACGGTACGTACCGGATTTGTTGTGTTGGCGGTTCGCGTCATCACCCACTTCCGTTGTGGCGGACGCTTGCGTTGCTGGACACGCCCCCACCCCCTCGAGGTGACCAGGCCATGGAGGTCAGGTATGTGCAGGGCATGTATGACTTGTGACATGGGTGGGGGTTTGGTTTCCTGCCCCTGCCCCCCCCTTTGCCCCTGGGTGTGGTTCTGACCTTCTGCGGCGTCTGCGTCGGTACCTGTAGAGCATGTGGACTGCTATGAGGCCCGGGATGACACGTAGATTCGGGTCCAGGGCTGCCTGTCGCGTACAGGTGCTCCTTGTGTGCGTCGTCCTGATTTCCCGGCAGTTTTTGGCAGCCGGAAAATATAATCCGTGCGGGGTGACGTCGGTGCGGATCGTACTTCCTGGTTCGTGAAACGCAGCCTGAAGGCGTCCCGACGTCACGTCGGAGCATTCCCGGATCACATTTGTATGTATATTTTCGGCGGTCGGTGTTTTGTACGATTCATACGGAAATGGTGTTTCCATGCGAATCGTACTTGCATTTTTGTAATGTTTTTTCACTGGGTACGAGTCGGACGGAGAAAATGCTCCGTCCGACGGTTCGTACCCGGTTTCTCCAGGATCCGAATCGGCCCCAGAATGTCTGGCTTCATTATCCGAAGATCTGCTGCTACTTTTTGCCTTTTTCCGCTATTGTTCAGACCACAAATATTAAATGAGCATATGCGTAGCCCTAAGACTGTCGTCCTACCCCCATACCTTACTACAGTGTTTGTCCAGGTATATGTCTCTGCTCTTGTTTTTAAAACACTGAAGACAGACCCATTTCCTTTGCTATAGATTTATATTTCTCCCCAACCCCATACCACTCCCCTACACCACCCCCACACAGCCCTAACCCTGTGCCCCCTACCCCACCCTTCACTGACTGCCCCACTTCTCCCCTTCCCTCCCTTCCCAAAATCTATTTTTCGTGTAGGAGGATTCAACAAAAAGGCTTCCGCTCCGTTGCCCTGAAATGGAGTACTTAATTGGCAGAGTTGCCACCTTTTTTCCACCGTCTGATGGCAGAAATCAGGCCTAACAAAAAATTGGGTACCCTTCCCTGCCCTCTATTTGTTTGCGCTGGATCATATAAAGCCTTGCGAGCGAGGAAATGATTCTAGAATATCGAGATCGCTCTAGGCTTACGGGCAGATTGGCCCGCTTTTGCTAGATGCTGTTTAAATGGAAACCGATATGCCATTTGAATTTCGCTAGCCCAATTCCACATTGAGAGTTCCGGAAAGGCCTCCGTAAACAAGTCCACTACAAATTTCCGAATATCCTGTCCCTCAATTCCATCAGGAATGCCAAGAATTCTCAAATAATTGCGTCACAATCGGTTCTCTAAGTCAACAAGCTTTAACTGAGTGTCATCCATGTGTGCACAAATTTCTTCTGTGGCCAACTTTTGAGCCACCATTTCATCCTCAAGGGTAGATGTGCGGGCTTCTGCTTTAGTTCATTCTTTCAGTGAATTCAGTGCAAGCTTTGGCGATCCTCCTGACCATTTACTGAAGTTTCTGACAGGCCGTATGTGGTTTCTGGCTCTCCATTCAAGTTTCCGCTCTGTGATATAATATACTTTGATAAATTGCCACCAGCAAGATCTCTTTATCTGGTTTTTCTAATAAGCCTCCTGCCGCGAGACTAGCAGACTTTTCTCCTTCAATTGACATCTCTGGTGAAGCGGAATATTCCCAGAGCAAGATATTTGCCTCTTCTGATTGCAACGCCTTTTCCTTGGATGTGTATTTCTTATGCACCGTCGTTGGATCTGTATTATCCTGCTCCAGATGTATACTGCTCTTCTCACTGGCGATTGACCCTTCTCGAGATCGCGCTTTAGAGCCTAACACGCCTTCAACATCCGAAATGTCTGAGGGGTCCGACATGGATTTTGTTTTTCCCTGAGTCACTTTCCTTTCCTGCTCCACCAAATGTCATGGTAGGATCCCTCTCGCCCGGAATTCCATCCACGGTTGAGTTCATAGGCACAGCACATTCAATAGATGTGGCTTTAACAACTTTAACGGCCCCCACATGTAGAGATACAAGATTATGTTCTGCCATTGCCCCCACCTGACTGCATTCGCGGCCCCTCTCATTAGTTTTCAACAAAGATTTGAACTTATTTCTGTTTAGGTGTACCGGGGGGGTCCGTGGATTCCAACCCCTCTTTAGCACTTCCCATGGGTATCTTATAAAGCTCGGCTGGGTCAGAATTTCCTAATGCCTCTTCCAAAGTTTTCTCAGGTCCCAACATAGGATCCTAGAAGACTGTAGATTTCTTTTTATTAGCAGAAAAAAATAACATGAGGACTTTTTTTTTCACCTTCCTTGCTCACCTCCTTGTAATTTGTCTGTATTCCTCACTGATCCTTCCAGTTCCACGCGATGTGTGCAGAGCCCGGCACCACCTCCTCTGGAGATTACTGCAGCATCTGAAGCTGCCCGGGTCTTCCCTCCTCTGGCCGACTTGGGAGGCATGCTGGAGAAGGCGTGGTGGAAGTACAGGCTGAGCAAGACACGCCTCAAACAGAAGCCGGCTCAGCCGCGATAGCTCTACCATGATGGAAATGCGCTGTGAGCCACAGCAGTAGCAACTCCTCCATACGAAGCCGCCAGTAAACACCACTTCAACACTCACAACGCGGAGCTCCGCCGGTGAGTCGATGCTTTGCCTTAGCGCATATCTGCAGTAGCCGAGAGGGGGGGACCGGGAGTTTGGTGCTTACGCGTCCAACCCAGCGAACGCCATCTTGCCCCTCCATAGTTTTGAATAGTTTTAGTGAAATACACCCACAGGATGTTGCACTACAGTGGCGGGTTAGCCGCAGGACTAGATACCCATTGGCTACTAATCCTCACACCCACTAACACCCCTAAATCCAGGGTTTAAGGGGCACTCCAGACACCAGTACATTAGATTCAATGTGAAATCAAGAAGAAACCTGTGTCCACAACCAGGCAGGACTCCACAAAGATAGATGCTATGCTCTGCACCTGTGGCAGCCCCCCATGCACCTACTGGAATGCAAGAGACTGGTTCCACAAGGAAGGTGAACTCTGCAAACTCCAGACTTCACCACAACTCCCATGTGCTAGAGGAACTAGTCCCCTGCAGTCGGCAGGCACAAACCACAAAGTCCACAAACTTAAAGTCTTGCACCCCGAGCCACCTGGCATGGCCACTCAAAGTCCTTGTGCAGGTGGCTTCTGGGAACTGTTGACCCGACCCTTAGTGAGGCTCAGATTTCTACAACGTTCCTACAACTTTCCCCTGGTCTTCTGGTCAATGATTTGCTTAACCGGAGTACTTGCAGGTACGAAGGCTTGTTGGTTGTCTGTCCGACTATTACTTTCACACAGAAAGCCACTGAAATTCACCAGTTATAGTTATCTCAAGTAACTATAACTCCTGCCTGAGGTAATACGCCCACCATTCACAGTTTTCTCATCAATAATTTCACTGCAAATGTTGTCTCTTTTTATCTTGGCATGGATGGCACCATGCTAATCCTACGTTTAAAAACTTTGATAGAAAAGCAGAGAGAGAGATATGTATATACATAAATATATGTCAAGTAGATCAGATATTCCTGGAGGTTCTTAGTCCAGGGCCAGCTCCTTGTGTTTTCTCCAAAGGGATTTGCTCAACTGACCCCGCAAGTTCCTTTTCGCTAAGGTAACCATTTCAACACCTCAAGTTTGATTGACAGCTCCGTTTGACAGCTGAAAGTGCACCTCTGGACCCTGCTGCCCTGGGCCAGGTAAGATTGTGCTAGCTGTTGTGAACTGGTCTAAAGACTCGTGAGACCTCAACTCTAAGTGGGTTCAGTTGAACTCACCCTCTAAAGTATCGATTGCATATATGTGTTTTTCCCATTGACCCCAAAGTTTATGTTTTTCACATTGCAAAGTATTGATTTATTTATCGCCTGAAAATTGATGACTCTGGTTATACTGTATGCATGTTGACCCTTGGATTCACACTTGGTAGCCTACGATCAAGGCAAACAGGTCCAGTCTTCCTTCGTCAGACAGGAAGGCAATCCTTCAAGCAGCAGGGCAGTACTTCTGGCAGGAGGACAGTCCTTCTGCTGAATCCTCCACTGGTCCATGAGTGTTCTGATAAGTTGTTCTGAAGGGCCTCTTTTTACACCTGGTGCCAGCCTTTGTATGAGGTAATTCCCTGACTGACACCAAAAAAGATATTTATATACATCCATACATTTACTGAAAAAAACAAAGGTTACTGGGACATCATAGTTAGGTTCAACTTTCACACAGAAAGCCACTGAAATTCACCAGTTATAGTTATCTCAAGTAACTATAACTCCTGCCTAAGGTAATACGCCCCGCCATTCACAGTTTTCTCATCAATAATTTCACTGCAAATGTTGTCTCTTTCTATCTTGGCATGGATGGCACCATGCTAATCCTAGGTTTAAAAACTTTGATAGAAAAGCAGAGAGAGAGATATATATATACATAAATATATCTATCACCTGGAATTTCTAACGGTGATGATATATGGTGCAGGTATTTAACATAACACACTTGTTAAACATATTATTTGTAGTTAATAGAAGCAAGGTCAGTATATTACAAAGGCTTGCAGGGTGTGAAACAAGGGACGATTCAAAAAACGCTAGATGTCAATTGAAAAATCACAAATAGTCAAAAAGAGGGACTAAGGGCTTTTATGAGGTCCAGCAGACATGCCCAATCAAGATCAAAGCTAAACGGGTATGCAGTTCCTAACAGGAAGGGGTGGGAGTGAAGTTAAAGTAAGACAATAGGTTGTGCTCTAAGAAGGGAGGGAATGAGAATCCCTCCTTTCGGAATTAGGGCCCTCACACACCCAGCCAGCTGGGTGTCATGCTTCATCACAGGGCATGCTCCTCGTCAGGTCGTCACTGCAATACCTGACAGGCACCCTATGAGGGGCTCTTTGGCAGAGATCTTTTATTCCTTGCCATTTGGTGCTGTGGGTGTAAGGGACCTAAAAGTGTAGATGTGTGTGAGGTAGTGGTCTATTGACCGTGTGGATTAAAACAGGAAATGGAATATCAGTCAGAACAATTTTAATGATCCAGTCTCCCAACCTAGTTAAAACATGGAGTAGCGACTACCTGAAGTGATGTTTCCGGGTGTTGCGCTCAGTCTCTTGTGGAACACAAGAGACTGAACGCAACACCCTGAAGCATCACTTCAGGTGACAGGATCATTAAAATTGTTCTGCCTAATCTTCCATTTCCTCATAGGGTGCCCGTCAGGTATTGCAGCGCTGACCTGATGAGGCGCTTGCCCTATGATGAAGCATGACACCCAGCGGGCTGGATGTGTGAGGGCCCTAATTCCAAAAGGAGGGATTCCCATTCCCTCCCTTCTTAGAGCACAACCAATTGTCTTACTGTAACTTCACTCCCACCCCTTCCTGTTAGGAAGTGCATACCCGTTTAGCTTTGAATTTAAAAATCACATCATGCACCCTCGGTTCCAAGATGACATCCAGCTTACTGAAAATTGTGCCCCTGTCTCTCACCCTCCTTCATCTATAGCAGCACTAAGCGCTGTGTCCCACAACATGATAACCACACCTCGGTGGTCCTCATAAAAAACATGGAATCACTTTTTTTACACAGGATCAAAACAAAGACAACAGTCTTCTAACTGCACACCTTACCTGTTGTGGCGTGCTACTCATGTGCTTCAGCACCACTCCACATAGGGGCAGTAAGCACTATATAAATGTTGCAATACAATACAATACATCATTGGCAGACATTTTATTCCACCCTTAAACTCTCAATATTACCACTATGATCTCCTAAACAACTCTTTCTAAATTCTTCCCTCATGTATCCCTCCTTTGACTCATTCCAAACCTCATTTTACTATCATGATCTCCCAAATCCCTTTCTAGAGACTCATCTCTCACACATCTCTCCTTTACTCATGCCAAACCTCATCTTATTATTATGATCTCCCAAATAACACTTACTAGACTCTTCCCTCTATTATCTATCCATTATCCTTTTCAATCCAACTAACAGATTGACGTGTCCACTACTCAAATGAACTCATATTTCCCTTTACTAATCCATTTGGGCTGCGGAGTAACATGCTACTGGCAGAAAAGCGCTTCAACGCTTCATCAGTAGTAGTAAGCGCTATATAAATACAATTAAAAATACAATATACTGCTATTTGCTTTCCTCGGGCTATCAGCAAGGTAAAGAGTGCAAACTGCAGAATATATACAGGACTCTGAGCCCTTTTTTAGGTCTCACATAGGTAGCGCATGCGCTGCCTCTCCGAGGCATCAAGTAATCAGTATTACTAGTGAAACTCCACCCATTGCATTTCTCTTTGTTTTGCCGCTTGCCATTGATGAAATCTGGCATTGCTCTTCTTAGCTCGCTCATTGTTGGCTAGAGGTCCGGAACCGGGGTGGCAGAGTGGGCTAAAGAATGGTGATGGATTAAACCCAGATCAGTTGACTGGGGGTGAGTGCTTGCAATGTTCAACACTCCGTCCATCATTTCCTTTGGTTTTGCTAGAGGTCCGGAACGTCACTTCCATTTTCTTCCATTTCTGGAGGAAGCAGCATCGACCAACTACAGTAAACTTACACTGCAGGGCGGTATCTTTTAATGTAGGGACTACTTTGTTGTTTTTGTGGTATGGCGCCTGGTGTGCGCGTATATGTTTGATATGCACGGTCACTTTCCTCGGTGTTGCACTGCCTCCTCTCCAGCTCTGCAAACTCGTTGCTTCCTCGCCTATGGACTGGCTCCAGTCCCACCAAGAATGGCTCTTCCTCCGCTCCTCCATACCACTTTGCTGACTGATTACAGATAGCTCGCATGCAGTATCGGAGCCCATTCTTGAGGGTTTTGAATGTTTTTAATAATGGTAAGTGTTAATTCAGCAGCAGCCGTAATGCGCCACTTTCAATTGTTGAAAGGTATCGTCCCTTTCATGCTAATTATTCAGCACTGTTTTGCTGCTCAATTATAAGTAGTTCCACCTTTAAGGAGGTGAGTCGTCCCTATAAATGTGCAACTTCCTCCAAAGCCCGGAGTTTCAAGCCGGCCTATGGTGTCCGCTCCTTCCAGTTCCACTTCAAAGGCAGTAAAACAAACACAAGTGGCATCTACATCATAAAACAACATAACCTTCATACCAGACACTTGCAACTTTCTGTAGTTTATGATAAAAATACTATCAGGCACAGTGCACTCTCCCACAGTCTCCACGAGCAGAGCAATAAGGCATGCTGCAGCACAAACGGTAAATACGCTTTCGGTAACTTTCTGTAGTTTTTGACTGCACGTGTTAGTGTTTTCACTGCCGGCACGGCTGGACAGCTCGGCGGGCATATGTAACAAAAGTGACTACAGAGCGCATTTCATGCTTTATTTTTTTCCTTAAATTTAGCATAGACACTGAACTGCTCCTTCCAACTTGCATGTATTCTCTATGCTCTGTTTGTTACTGTTTGATTGTGCACACACAATGAGCACTTCCCCCTGCCCTCTCCACTATCTCTTTTATGGGTTCCATTTTATTGCTTCTACCCTTCCCCTTCCGTAACATGTTGGTAAACATCGGGGCATTCGTGTAGCTGGGACGGCTTTAGTTGTAGCAAAGAGGACCCACACTAATTTTGTAAACAACAGTCACATGGCCCTTAATCAGCAAACATATCATGACCCGAAACAGCAACTAATCCGGAAATGTTTGGCCGATAAGGAGGTTAGTCCCAAAGTGGTGAAAATCCGATAAAGGCATCAGTGCAGGCTTCTCAATTACCACCAAGCCATTAACACACATCATATGCACCTGTCCACTCTTTTTAACTGAAGTCGATATTGGGTAAAATCCATCTTCAGTCCAGGGACTTGTATTCACAGAAATGCTGTGTTCCAGTTCTTGCAGAAGGTTGCATTCAGATTACCCGTCCGTTTTGTAAAATATTTGGGGTGTGCAGCTAATAAACTAAATGCACTGAATGCAACACAGGCTGAAGCACCAACCCGGTGTCCTGTATGGAATAATAGCCTGTTTTTAACATGCTGTCCCACGCCCCCCATGATCTGCTCGCTACTGTGATATGTTCAAGCTTTTTTTATGATGGGCCTGAAACTCTATACAAAATGTTTCTATGAAACATTTTAACACCTCAACTCCTTCATGAGCTGCTCTCTATTGTAATACCATTATGCTCTTGTATATGACATAATTGATATCGTATATGAAATATTTTATATCTGCATACCTGCAATGGTTTTTACTAACTGTGCATTAACAATAAATAAATACTGGTATTCTTCTGGCACGCTTGGCAACGTTATGCCCTCCTGCACCTCTGTACATGTTCCCTGCCTCTGTTACCTGCTGTGAACCAGCTTATACTCAGACTTTAGGTTTCTTTGGATGGTTGATGTTCTGATGGAGTAGTGGCCTCCTGCCCCATGGCTCAGCTTCATTTTGCATCTTCAAGAGTAAACAATGCTCACATGTCAAATGCTTGTCTTCTTTGCTGGCTTTGTTAAGGCCCTGCACGTCTTCCTCATCTGCTGCAGCTTTATTCGATGGTGCAGGCAGACTTGACTCTCTTGACTGTGCAGCAGCTGGGAAAAATTGAGCAGTGATTTCCAGAAACACCCTCTTACGTCTCCTTCCTGGCTACTGTCTCTAGTTGCCAGGAAGAAAAATTGCCTACCTGATTCTGGCAGCCAATCAGAAAGGAGAGAGGCATTTCCTTTTTTTGTATTTGTATTCAGCCATTCACACTCCTCTATGTTAACATAGCCATAGCTTTACTATA
Organism: Triturus cristatus; assembly: GCF_964204655.1. Lineage (NCBI taxonomy): Eukaryota > Metazoa > Chordata > Amphibia > Caudata > Salamandridae > Triturus > Triturus cristatus. The sequence continues at coordinate 646,252,044 of NC_140585.1, forward strand.
CAGTTGCTATTCAAAATTATACTATGCTATAGTGTGCACTTTTTTTCTTTAAATAATCACTCCACTGCAAAAAAACATTGCCATTTACAATGCCAATATCTCCAATTCCACCAACTGCGAGGCCTATTGCATTGCAAATGCTTGTTGCTTTCTGTTCTCGCAGCCGCGTCATGACCCTTCACACAAAGGGTAGTAAGCACAGCAAATGCCCCTAATTCAAAAACGGCCACTTTTTGATGGATTTAACTGAAATAATTTAGTATGACCACATGTACGGCAAAAGGCTAATACCGCAGTTGGAAAGGGCACACACAATAAGAAGATGCGCGCGCCAATGAATCTGCTTGACTTGCTATCACTGTATAATAAGCACATGGCTGTGGGTCCCAGGCTCAAACCTCAATTAAAGCTTTTTAACAAGAGCAATCATAAAATCCTTTCGTGCTTCCCCGTGGGCATGGCAAGGCTTATTTTTCTATTTTTTATGTTGTGCTCGGTGATGCCAAATGATTTCAGCACATTACTACAAGCTGTTATTGTAGCTGATCCAAGAACAGCAACAACGGAGGCGGCGGATTTTGATTTCCACATAGAATTTTAGAACTGTGTCCATGGAAACAGACTGAAAAGTAAAACCTGATCTCCCCTTTCCTTTCATCTCTGCTGTGTAACACCACAAGAGATCTGCCGTGTCGTGATGTCTGAAAGGGAACATTGCATGTTGTAACAAAACCTAACTGCCGAATTCCCATGAATACATTTTTTATTACTGGCTTTTTTTTCCCAGCGGTTGACAGCGCAGGCTAGGGTACTTCAAAGAATGTCTTTTTTACTGTGCGTTGCAATTTCCGGCTTAACGATCATTTGAGGAACCACACTAAAGGAGCCATCTTTATTTTTTCTTAATGATTTCGCCTCTCTCTCTCCCTCCGCCTCTCTTTTGGTAGCAATGTTTGAAAATGTGGCTGTGCAATATTTCCAAAACCGATATCTTAACAGATATGGTAAAACAATGATATTTATGAATAGATCTATATCATGTATTTTATAGAATGCGTCCTGCCATCCATTTAGGGTTTGTCACATAATAAAGCAGTTTCCTGTAAAATCACAGCGAGGCTCGCATCCACCGGAATGCACCCCTGGATTACTGTGTGTCTACTGGGGTACACCCCGTTCATTCCATACGGCGGTATAGCGGGTGCTGCATCCTGGAGGCAGGAGAGACATTCTTCTTTTTTCAAGGGACTGGGGATCAGTGACCTGAATTCTTAATAAAAAGGTTGGAGATACTGTGAGTGGAACTGAAACATTAAGCACACATTCATGGGGCACGCTTTTAGATACAGTAACCGACCATCACAGGGACGAAAATCCAAGTTTACATTGGGTTAATTTCAGAGACCTCAACCTCGCCCTCACATACAATAAGTTGGGAATAAGTGAATCACTTCAGACATTCTGTATCTTCTCGCTTGGCGTATTTCCCACGGAATGCTTTCCACATACTGGATAGGGTGTATATAGTTCCATTATTCTATTAAACTTTTAAAACTTTCAAAAATATTTACTTTGGGGTCCACAGGTCTCTCTGACTTTGCTGCAAAGATTTGACTTATGCACATGTCCCTCATTGTGGCTCTGCCAACACGAGACAAAGAAGTATTAGTGCATCAGCTTTTTAGTGTTTGAAACGCTCAGATCCCAGGGGCTTGGTGAGGGCGGGGTGGGTCATTACCATATTTCAGTGTGGTAAACCTATCCCCAACTCTAGGACACAGTTGGTGCTCTATTTACCATAAACCTATTAAGGCCTTTGAAGACTCTACAGAGATCTTGGGCATCTGATTTCCATAACACACACAAAGAAGCGCTCCCTCTACTTCACGAGACATCCATTTGTCTGAGGATAGGAAATGCAAATCCACTCTCAGAGGTTCTAGAGATAATCTGAAATGTAACTTACCACTGTTTGAGACAACCCTACTTCTCATGTGAAGTTCTTGTAGGAGTCCTTCTAACTCCAGTAGAACGATATGAAGTGGAAGCCTCACATTTTTCTGGTTCTAGACTACCGTGGATTCTCAAGGCTGCACCCAGACACAATTCACCCTTACCTGTCTTATCGGCACCCAGTCACCAGTCCTTACCAGCAACAGGAAACCCATCAAAGCAGTGGCAACTAATTTGATCTTGTTGGCCCACCAACAGATCTATGCATTTTGGGTCCCTCTCACCACATGTGATTCACTACCTAAAGGGGGTGGTGTTTTAACGGTCAAGCTCAACGTAGGGTCACACTGAATGACCTGCATGTTAGCCATATTGTGTTTTTTTCATTGCCAGCCGAAGCGCTCTGCTCTTTAGCAGATGTCAGCTAGTTTTTAATATGAGGAATGGATGTATTCATACCAACGCTAGGAAGTCTTTGCAAGTAATTTGTGTCTTTTGCTGAAAAAAACTATGGAGATGGTCTATACAATTTGACACAGTCTTCCTAAAGTACCGCGCTGCCCTGAATTAATTTTTAGTTTTCCACTTTAGTATATTTATTTGTTTGCATACCTGCCAGCCACTTATGGAAGTGATGTTTGACATACACTTACCTTTGACCACACGTATTAGAGGAGAGATTCAAGCTTATTGCACTTGTCTGCTTAATTTTGTTTTACTCTTTCTTCAATTTTATGTATAGGATATAACTTTTAATGAGTAATAATGTCTACTTCACAGATGTTTGCTTTACCTTCTCCGATTCCGTTCCTTCTGATCCCAGGCAAAGCTTGCATGAAATGGCAGGAATCAAAGGAATATTTAATCAGTTATGTGGTTAAGACTGAAAATGAATCATTGACTCCTGAAAAAGAAAGGAATTTTAATACCTTCTCATGTCCAAATGGAATTAGACTATACAATCAAATGGGAAAAAGGTAGGACAGCTGGGAAGGATGATGCTTACTTGAATACCATAGATGACTTGGATAGGTGTCATTCAACAGGCTGCAACTGGAGGCCTGAGGCATGTTTAAAAGGCTACTTACATGGGTGGTACAATTAGTGCTGCAGGCCCAGTAGTAGCATTTAATTTACAGGCCCTGTGGACATGTAGCACCCCTTTACTAGGGACGTATTAGTAAATTAAATGTGCCAATTGGGTATAATCCAATGTTACTATGTTTAAGGGACGGAGCACAAGCAGGTTAGCACGGGCCAGCATTGATAAAGTGCGCAGAGTCCTAATAAAGCCAGCAACAATGAAGTCATCAAAAACAGGAGGATGGAGGCAAAATGACTGGGGATGACCTTGCGGAAAGGGTCAAATCCAACACCAGGACAATATTCTTATTATGGGATGTGACGAAGTGCAACATAATGACTGTCTTAGGAAATATTTGAGTGTGTTAGAAGGAAGGGGCCTTACTGCTGAATTTTCTAAATGCAGATTTGCAACTTTAGTTGTCACTTACCTTGGACATGAAATTGGACCAGAGGCTATCAGAGCTGAGAAGGAGATGGTGGAGGCTGTTGAGAGCTCTCCTTTCCCCACAAATAAGGAGCAATTACACTCATTCTTAGCTCTGACAGAACCTATGCTAATGATGAAATAAATGGTGATGGTTGTCAGTATTTACGACACTTTGTTGATAGTGACTAAGACCACAGCGACGAAACACATGTTGGCTACTGCAATTTTCTGTACCTGTTTGGATGCATATGTATGGAATATGAACTGAATTAAAGAACAACTGAATTAAAGGACACTGTATGCATCGTTGAAATTACTGAGACGGAATAGAAGTTTACTGAACATTGGTGCTCAAGAGTTATTTGCATATGCTATAGGGGGATCTGTCTCCTAAACAAAGGTTTTTGTGGCTGCCTTCTCTCCTTGGGACACCTGTGGGGATTTGTATTTTACAGGATACAATTGGTACGCACACTTCAGCCTAGACATGCAAACTTTCCACTTTTCTTGTTGTTCACTATTATGAAGTATATGTAAGAGTTGCATTTTTCATATTAAGTGCCTCCGGTATTGCTACCTGGGGCTCTGATGACACTCAGCTGAACACTCAATGCGTTCATATATTCTGAAACAGGGCTTCTGAATTCGCTGGGCTTGTGGGGCTATTGGTGCTCTTTTCATTTTGTTTACTGCTTTCTTCTATTTCCAATTTCCACTCTGGACTCACTAGGTGGAACATTATTTCTCATTTGTTGCCTTTTGTTCACTTTAGTTGATGGATTTTCATTTCAACTTTTTTTCTTGAATCTTTCACCAATTCTTTGAAGAGGTTTGAGAATAATTATTGTTTTCATTTGTCCTTTACCTGGATACCCTCCTGGGTGTTAGTGCACTCTACAAATCTGCATAACATGTCTCAGAAAAAAAAACATTGACAAAGCCACGAGATCCTGCATAGGCGAAACATATTGAAGAAACATATTGGCTTTGCCAATGCTTGTGTTAATTATGTTACCACATTGTATATAGTTCATCTGCTATAGTATTTGTTTCTTCATTTCTTTTCTTATATACAGAGGACAAGATGTATGCAGTATTGATCGCTCAGTATTCTGCTAGGCCTTACTATTTTGTGGGGTCATGGAATCTGCGTTCGGAGTAATTGTGGAGGGTGCCAGTTGGAACTGCAGGTGGAATGGTGAAGTCTGCAGCACAGGGCGAGAAACATAGGATATTTACTTTACAACCGTGAGAGTTTGTGGCTTCTGTTTAGACACTACAATGTCCCATATAGAACTGATGGAGATTTTCAGGCAGCAGCAGTGGTTTGAGTGAGCTACGGCTCACTCAAACTACATACTGCTACCAGAAAACGTTCACCAGATTTGGGGGTTATGAGGTGAAAGAGAGATGGAGCTGTTGTCCATGAAAGCTATGGAGAACTAATCTGGGAAAGATCCCTGGAGTTATGTGGTGGATGGTACTGTATCTGGAAGATCACAGGGCATGGAGGTTGTCACAGGGAATTAGAAGTCTCCATGTGTTCCAAAGTTGGCTCTTAATGCGGCTAATGTTTTTAGTCAGCGGAGTCTGACTGCCTTGTTAGCTGCTGCAAGCTATTTTTGATCTTGCAGACTTCCTATTTAACTGTTCTTAAACTTCTGACTAACAGCTTGAGCTTGATGGCCTTCCACAGCAGCACTTGTCATTGACCTGGGGTTTCCTGTTCCCTACTCTGTCTTCACTTACCTGGCAAGCCGGAATCTGGCCCTGAAGAATAATCGCGGTTCTCGCTGCCCGCCACTGCTCTCCTGCTGCCTGTTGCTGCTCCGGTCTCCCGCCGCCGCACTTCCATCTTGCGCGGCCGCAGTGGGGAGACCGGACTACAAGACTACCAGACCCAGGTGCCCTAGCGGTCGGTCACGATCCACGTGACCGTGCGTTGCGCGCCAGGAGGCGCTTAAAATCACGGTGCTGCTGCGGCAGAGCGGGTTTCCTGTTCCCTACTCTGTCTTCACTTACCTGGCAAGCCGGAATCTGGCCCTGAAGAATAATCGCGGTTCTCGCTGCCCGCCACTGCTCTCCTGCTGCCTGTTGCTGCTCCGGTCTCCCGCCGCCGCACTTCCATCTTGCGCGGCCGCAGTGGGGAGACCGGACTACAAGACTACCAGACCCAGGTGCCCTAGCGGTCGGTCACGATCCACGTGACCGTGCGTTGCGCGCCAGGAGGCGCTTAAAATCACGGTGCTACTCCCGCGTCGCGGGACCGCGCGCGGGTAGCGCCGGGAGAAGCCCGGGACAAGGGCGGGACCGTCTGTGGCCGTCCGGGGCCGACGGAGGCTGGGCTGGGCCACCCCCTTTGGTCTTCCAATTACATGGACTCGCTGTGTAGGTAAGATTGGGTGGAATACATCTACTCGCGTTTGCGCTTGAGAGTTCTGGTTTGCTTATGAGGATGGGGAAAACGGTGCCCACTAGTGGACCCATCCGGCCTAATACCAGACAGAATACATCTAGTAATACCCCTCTGCCAAGTCTAACAGCCATAGACCGCATGTTACAGAAAACCATCGGGGTTGTTGTATCAGCAATAGAGACCACTGAAAGACGTCTCTCACTCCCTATTGGATGTGCCCCTCCTGTATTGCCGGTTGATTCATCTACTACCGTGGCTAACTCCTGCGATTCTATGTTGTTGACCTCCTATATTGGATTACCAGGCCCCCGTAAAAGTACTGAATCTTCTACAGTGACTCATATTGTACAACCTGATTTGTCACCCAGGGTAAGCAGACTTTCGACTACCCCGGATCTTCAGGGACAGGACTTAAGCACAGATTTTCAACCACCTAGTGACATTATTGATCTAGATGGTAGTATTACCCATTTGCCACCTAATGTTTCAGACTCAGGAACAACTAATGTTGCTACTTCACCGGTTAGAACCAGAGGGCAAAAGGCCAAAAGTAAGTTAAAGCACATAGAGAAAATTCAGCCCGCTTATAAACAAAGGGGTAAAACCTGCAGGAATTATTCTAAAAAGGCAGGTAACCTATTTGGCCGTAAGGGGGCACTACCAGTATCTCAGCTAAATGCTCCTGCTGTCCAGTGTGATGATATTGTACATATGGTTGGCAAGGAGGGTTTTTGGGAGAAGATGGAATCTTTATTTTCGATACGCATAGGGCCCATTTTAGACAAAATATGTGACTTAGAAGTACGGATGGATTCCATCGAACAACATTTAACACAAATCCCCCACTTATTTAAGTCTACACAATCGTTACTGGTTACCCCGCAAATGGAACCTACTATAAATAAACCTGCATCTGAAGCTGTTCCATGTATGACTGTGGGTGTCAAGGATAAACCAAGAGGCCCAGTTATCCATCATTCAGCCCCCAGTACTTTACCCCATAGCACTAACAACAACAGTTGTAATTTAACTGCTCAGGGGAATCATGAAGAGAATGGTATAGCTCCGCAGGAAAAAGCTGTCACCGTTATGGAAGGCACCGAGAAACCTGGTGGCTTAGCAACAGATCAGTTAAGGGGCACTCGTCAATTTGATGATTTTAAAAGTAATAATGTCCCTTCTGTTATGAACCTGCCACCCGAGTGCGGAGCATATGTCTCAGTTTTGTGTAACATCCCCAGATTACGGAAAGGGCAATTGGAAACAAATGCTTCTCTTAAAAACAAAACCCTTTATTGGTTAAGCAAAAATTGTGGGTTCTCAATCCTAGATGCTGATCAGATCTTGCTTACCCAAAGAGTGGGTTGGATAGGCCCTACATCTAAAGGTTTTGAAGGGGACTGCGTTATTATTAATTTTGGATCACCTTTTTGGGTCCATAAAGTTTTATCTAGAGCCCCTCCGCCTTCTAGTTGGGAATATAATACTACCCTCTTGCCACTTGCCTATTTTTATAAACACCCTGTCTTTAACAATTCAGTTTTTGGTCATAGGGCACCTTACGTTAAGAACAAGTGGCCGCATATGGGACCTCTGGGTAGTTCTGTGTTTTCCCCTTTACCACTCTATAATAGGTTTCAATGTCTGTCACAATTGGAGGATAACGATTGACACGGAACTTCCCCAGTTAACATAGTGGGAAATTCAGATAAGGGGACTATGGTGAACCCAAACACATTTATGAGGCAAAGTGAAGTCATTATCAACTGTCAGGAACCTATTATAACGAATGGGTCACTGGTTATAAATGATTCTAGTGTGCCTGATATTTTAATAGCTAGCATACTCAGTGAGCCCATCGTGAACTTAGAAGTACCAACAAACGGGTATAATGATAAGATCGCCAAGATCCCAGGGGGGTATTCATTAACAACCTGGAACATCGCAGGCCTTGGAAGCAAATTAGGTACTCCCTTTTGGCTGGATTTCATTAACCGCGGAACTGACATAATTTGTTTCCAAGAAACATGGTGTACAGATTGCGTCACTGTGGAAGGGTACACCTCATATTGCGTTGATGCGATACCTTCTCCAATGGGAAGAGCTAAGGGTGGACTATTGTTGCTTATCTCAACTAAACTGATTGGATGTAAAGTTATCTCTTACTCTATAATTGACAGTTCTAGTCAAGTTTTGCGCCTAACACTCCCTGTTGGAAAGGATCTGGTTCTAATTAATTTTTATAATAATAATTTTCGCAGGGATAGGGGAGCTTGCTTAGTTTCATTAGAAAAAGAATTGGATAATGTATTAAATATCTCACCTAAGTTGACTGTTGTTGCGTGGGTGGGTGATTTTAATATTCAAGCCTGTCCCACCACATTTATTAACTCATGTGGTTATATGAACTCTTATCCAACCACTGTAGGGACTAAGGACGATATGATACATTTCCCTCATTGTGACTATGGCATGACCCTTAATGCTCTAATGGCCAAACTTGACCTTGAGCTATTGGATTGCACCGAAAGAAAGGGCCATATTAAATGTCCATCATTCACTGGCCGAGATGCAAACAGTAATATTGATCACATCTTATTAACTAGGAATAGTCCCTATGTGGACCTTTGGATAACTGAACAGGTGGTTAGTGACCACAATAGTATTTCCATAGTCCTGTTGGCATGGGGTAGCAAATTGACTAATACTGATTCCACAATTACTGATATTCTACCCATCAGACCGAATGGAATGAGAATCAAATGGGATGGTGTAGACCCACATAAGATCCAATCAGTTGTGGTAAATAGTTGTAGGGACAGCATTAATTACTGTCTAAGGGATGAGGTTACCTCTGTATGGAATTTACTAATATTAATAAGGTGATAAGCGATGTTTTAACCCGGAAATCCAAAGGCCCAAAACATGTTGGTAAGAAGTGGTTCAATTCTGAATGCACGGAGATATTAACTAACTTAAAGTTAGCTTTAAAGTCCAAACCCCGTGATAAAACTTTAGTCCGTAAATTACGATATGCTTATAAACAAGCTGTCCTTGCCCACAAAAAGGCGATGAGATCAGATGCCTGGGATAAGCTAGGCTTCGCAAGTGAAACCGGAAATATAAAATTATTCTGGGAAATTATAAATAGTCCCTTTTTAAAGGATGATCATATCCCTGAGCTGACGTCCCATGTTAATTGCACAGAATGGATAGAACATTTTTCTAATATTTTTAATCCAGATAAGGTTTTTTTAGATCAGTTTTTATTAAATAATTCTATTTGGCCATTTGCGCCACTGATGATTGGCGTCGATGAGGTGCGGGAAGGGATGGCAAATAGTAAAGGGGGCAAGGCACCAGGCCCGGACGGTGTCCCGATCGATTTATATAAAGCTGAAATAGATCTATGGGCACCAATCCTGACAAGAATTTTTAATGCTGCATCTGAGGGGGATTTTCTAAAATCTTGGGCAGAATCATTGATTGTCCCTCTATATAAGAAGGGTTCTTGATCCGAAGCATGTAATTACCGTCCTATTTCATTGTTAGATTCTTCAATTAAAGTACTAAGTAGGGTACTATTAAAAAGATTGGAAGACTGGGCTGTAGATTCAGACATTCTAACCCCAGTTCAATATGGGTTTAGGAAAGGCATTGGGACTATCGAGCAATGTCTTAATCTGGATTTGCTTATCAACAAATATACCACAGTGAAAGGAGGTAATTTGTTTTTATGTTTCGCCGATTTGAGCAGTGCATTTGACTTGGTGGACCACTCGCTCCTTTGGCCAGTATTGCTTGACCTTGGTGCACCGGAGGAGATAGTATTCTTTCTAGCAAGACTTTATGAAAAACTCTCTTGTAGTGTACGCTATGGGCCCACTGGTGAGCGAACTCCCTTCTTTATCGTGCGTAGAGGTATAAGGCAAGGATGTGTTATGGCACCTTTTTTATTCTCTCTCTTTATTAATCAAATTGCACCAACTTTAAACAATATTTCAGCTGATGCTCCCAAAATTGACAATATGGTCGTCTCAGTTTTGTTATATGCGGACGACGCGGTCCTAATTTCCCGCACCCCTTTGGGCTTACAACGTCTTATTGACGCTTTTACCCATTTTATAAATGGCAGGAAACTGTTGATTAATAAATCCAAGACTTTTACAATGATTTGTGGTAAAAAATTAAAGTCACCATGTTCCTTTTTCCTAGAAGGCTCAAAGATCCAAGCTGTTAAAACATTCTGTTATTTGGGTATTAATTTTGATGGCAACGGTAAATGGACTAATGAGCAAGTAAATATTGGACATAAAGTAAATAGGAATTCTAATGGTATTTTTCGTTTTGCAACGAAAATAGGGGACTATAGAATAAAGGACATGGTCACCATATATAATGCGAGATGCGTCTCTTCAGCTCTATATGGAGCTGGATTATGGGGTTACTCATCCACTGCCCAACTCCAGATAAATGAAAACAGCTTCCTCAAACGCCTGTTATGTGTCCCGGCTGCAGCTTCTACAGACTTGATTCACCAGGAAACTGGCCTCAATTATATTTCTGACTTGGCTGCAGTACGCCCTCTACTATTATGCCGTGCAATATGGCACAAGAAGGAAACTGCATTCACACAGTCTGTAATTAAAGATTGCCTTAAGCTAGATTTATGTCATCGTATTCCGTGGCTAAATTACATTACTTCTTGGTTTAATACTCTGTTTGGAATTAACATTCATTCTGAGTATATAATACCCCTTTCGAAGAAGGAAATTAAAGAGACGTTTATAATGTATAAGACGGAAGAAAGAAGTCAGCTATTTCGGTCTCAAAAAACCTCTGTCTTTTACAGGCAGCTTAGCCTTAAGAGTGGGCTACAGTCGTATTTGGTGGATGTGACTATTAAATCGCACCGTTTTGTTTTAGTACGTTTAAGACTAGGCATTGTACACCATCTTGTATCCTTCCCTGTTATAGGGGCAGGTTCTAATTCAAACTGCCCATGTGACAACGTTTCTAAACAAAGTTGCTGCCATTTCCTGCTATTTTGTAAATTGTATGTCTTTTTAAGGAAGTTTTATTTGAAACCTATCCTTTTAAAATACAATATTCGTTCTACAGCTGACGCAATGAACTTGTTATGTTCCCTCCAAAGCCCTGACGTCTGCTTCTATGTTGCATCTTTTATTCTGAAGTGTAGAGCTGCCAGGAAATCCATAATTTTATGAATTGTGTAACGTGTTCTACAATGGCTATCATGTATACGTGTATCAGTTATTACGACTATTTTGTGGTGCCATAGATAGACTCATGCCCACCCATGATAATTTACATACATTTGTAATAAACTGGTGCTAGGTTATTCTGATACACTTGAACTTGTGCATTAGTTTTATTATGGCATGGGGTGCTTTTTATCATGTCATGGATTTCATATATAGGCACATGTCACTTTATTCTTGGTATGGAATGTTTCTTAGATTAGTAAATTTTTGTTTCCTGAATAACAATTTTCCATACCTAAATTTTGTACTATGCACATATCACTTTATCTATAAGTGGAGTTTTAATTTGTTTGATTCCTAGTCCACTGTGCAACATGTAACAATTTTTAAACGATATTTGTCGGATTTTTTATTGATGTGTATTTATGTATGGTTCTTTTTCAGTCCGTGCAAGATACTGGCCCCGGCTCAGTGATTTATCATTAGTTGTAATTAAGTCAAATATATGTTATAAATTTTTAATATGTATCATTATGTGTGTTCAGCTTATGTGGTTGTATTTATACTAACCGAATAAAAGCTTTTTGACTTGACTTGACTTGACCTGTGTTGGTTACCTGTAGTGTGGTGTTGGTTACCTATAGTGTGATGCTATATTATTATTTTCCCCGGCTTCCCCGCAATTTAAAGGGAAGCTTTTCACTCTTCAGACTTTGGGATTGGACACCCGGGCAAAAGCATCTTTTGGTAACAGGTGTGACCCAGTATCCCAAACGCGCAGATGCATTTTTGTAATCATGTTTATAAAAAAATCCCAGGTGTACCGGCCCTTAGCTCACCTCGTGCTAGACTGAAGTGGTTGTTGGGTTTATAGCCTGTTTATGCTCTGAAGGCGAAGGGGGGTCTAGCTTTCTCAATGAACTGAGCGTACCTAACCTTGGAAGCAAACCCAGATATCAATGGCAAAATGTGCACGAGTGTCTGTCCTACTTCTCCAAAACGTACTGACAAGTGTCTACACACTATACAGAACTCTGTCCTGGGTCAGGCAACATTGGCCCTCTGTATCCCTCAAGAACTGGAAAAAAACATGACACACACCACAATACCTGTGTGCCACATACGCTATTGTTTAATATTACCAAAAACATTATAAAGTTTACAGAGAGTAAATGATCAGTCATGTCACCTCTCCTGCTGAAGGTCATACTGCCAGCAATGTACCAGGTTGAATCATACAAGGTCTAACAAATAACCTATAGGCAAACCAATACTTCAGCTGCGTTTGCATTTTAACAATGCTACAAATGAAAACATTTTATGTCACAGTGTCCAGAAGATATCAAATGCAGCTATTTACTTTCAGAACTAGCCAGCATTGCCTTTAATGCACACATCGGTACCATGCATCAGTTAGCCGTATTTGACTCGAAATCACAGACCAGAGTTAAATCAGTACATTCCTGTAACTGTGCAGGTGACTCAAGCATAACCAATATGTCCAAATTCTGCATTGTGAGACTGAATTAGTTGGCATACATGCAGAGTTAACATTGGGAAACCCTGCTAATGTCCATGGATCTAGTAACTTTAAACGGATGCCACATTCTCGCTTCCCCACCTACTATCCCCCTCCAACAAACAGCATCAACCTTAAAGCAGTATCAAAGTAATTCTTGTCAGTTCATCTGTGTTCCTTTAACTACAGTCTCATCAATCTGCTGTAGAAAGGAAGGCTCGACTGTCGAGGGCCTCAGGTAGTACTTTAAACAGGCGCCACCCTGAAAACCTCTCCAGGATTTGGGCCCTGATAGCACTAAAAGACTCCTGGCCTCCTGCTCCTTTTCAGATGCCCATCACTGTCACTCGTACTCACCATTCCAATGCAACGTCACAGGCAGCTCGCTGCAAGAATGATGTCCCCAGCAGGGATCTAAAGGCCAGGCCCACTCTGAGCATTTATCATGTTTGCGTTGCATCATAACTGCGCCAGGAAACAAGGCCCTTAACATGTTTTTGCCTAGTATCATTCCCCAACTTGGTTGTCACTCTAGCTTTCAGGGACCCCCACGTCTTATGAGGTCACCATTTCGCAATTTGGGATGGCATTCCATTTGTAGCTAATGATAACTGTCGCTTTTTAAATGCAGACCTACAGAAAATGAGTTTTGCATGCATTGCAGAAGCACTTAAAGCACTATGGCTTGAGAGCTGTGAGCAATGAACTCAAATGACCACTGGCTCCATTCCTTAGTATGTCAACATTTTACACAAATGTTACATTTTTTAGATTCTCAGGAGGATGCATTATCTTGGGCCAGAGGTAAAATCAAATTCTTGTAAGATATCAGTATACATTGTGCTAAACAATTGCACATGATAAGTCTGCAGTTGTGGTCTTTTATTTGATGTTCTTTGATTTAATTTCTTAGAGAGCGCACGCATATCAGAGGAGCCATGCCACCGAGGATACAATTGCATCTACTGATTGAATGCCAGGTAGACAGCTAACAAAAAAGAAATGTTTTCAAAACCTTTAGGAAGCACAAATACTTATTCATCACTCATGGTCCTAAAGTCAAATTAATTGAAAGCTTAGGCACCAGATATCTAGAGGAGTGACTATCTGTACACTCTTTTGTAATGCACAGAGAATTCAGTCAATACAGATTTTCCAGGCAAGGAAAGCCCGCTGGAGTGTAATGCTGCAGATCTGCTTTACCTATGCCATAACAGACGCCAAGAACAACAGTCAGGCAGTTAAATTACACCCTCTGACTTCCCGAGGCACATCATCAAACACGTGGAAGTGTTAAAGACTGCACGTGCCAAGTAAAAAAGGAGTTATACCCGTTATACCCGTTCATCACCAAACCACCGATGCTAATTACCCGAAGTCTCTGAATCCACAACCCATGATCTACTTTGTCAAAAGGGTCAAATGGATCCAATAAGATCACATCTAATTTAGTCAGCAAAACTCTAACCTCCTTCAAGTGTAGAGTCACTGTAGATTTCGTCTGCCACCAGAATTGGAACTGCTTTGGCATGAATCGAGAATGTTGGCATGTTCAAAAAGTTAGTGAGTTCCTTGGCAACTAGCCTTTCCAACATCTTTCCAAGTTCAAGGGAGTATAATGGACCGCCAGATATTCGTGCCTGCGGGCTCAGGGTTCAGCTTTTTCAGCAGAGGGGATATCACCCTTCGTGTCCAAGCACCAGACAGTGGCCCAGAGGTGGAACTGGTGTTAAACATTTGCGCAACAGGCTTGGTCGTGCAAGATAGCAGGTTCCTCAGGTTGGCAACTGGACACAGACACAGTGCTTTGGGAGACTGGGAGTTAGAATTATTAATCAATGTTTCGACTTCTGTAATGAGAGAGCAAGGGTACCAGCCCTGCCCAGACCGGCTGTGTCAGAGCAGCTAAAGTAGGAGTTCTTCAGGAGACTAGCTGCTTTCTATAATGTTCAAATGTCCTTTCACTTCAGATGTGATGAATTTGGACAAGTTGTTACAGAACAGTTGAGAGCTCAGCAGCATACCTGAACGAGGAAGCTGCAGGGGAGCTGCAGCTGAGAACAGATGAGAATTGCAGCCCACATAATCTTCTTGTAGCTCTTGCGTCCCTATTCACCAGCCTGTTAGCTTCCAGATTATTATCCCCTGAGCTATGTGAGGTGCTGTTTTGTTTGGGAATGTTTGGATGCGCGACTTTTATTGTTGCTATTAAATTTCAGTAGATTGTCGAGTATAAACATCTGAAAATTTGACACCAATGTAAAATACTGTAGACTGGAGAAGTGCTTAATGTGTAGAAAAATCAGTGCCAGGGCACTCGTTTACGAGGTCACTGCAGTTTGCACAAGCCAGTGCCCTGCCAGCGTCACCAGTGACTGAACCAACACAACTACTAACCATCACACTATACATGTGTGACAATTCAGACTATTCCAGGCCCCCAAAGCTATAAGAAAGGCTTGGGACGCAGGTAGTAGTAATGTTTTAATGTATATTGAATCAATAAACAACTGTTGTGTACATCTCTAATTTAAATAAATACTGCAACCATGTGGAGGACTGTCATTAGTGCTTGTGTTGACAATTAAGTGCCAGAGCAGTGCACCGGAAACCACTGGCTCAAATTAAGCACTCAATTGGACTTATTTTATCCCAATGTACACAATATACACCCCACTGAATTTTCTAAGGTATCTACTTTTCTAAATCGTATACTGTTGTTATGCTTCTTTTTCCATGTTACTCTCTCCCTCTTGTGTTGTTTCCCCCCTTCGTCTTTATCCATTATCCCCACACCCAGTTTAGTTTTAGTTTTATTTCACCCGCCAGTGCACTCCACATTGCCTTCCCCCACCTGCTCGTCCCTTGCTACCCCACCCCCTGCAGTCCTTTCAATATATTTATTTGTAATTTTTGTACATTTCCTGGAGAGTTTGGGAGCTCCTATTTGCAAACAGGCCAGTGCACTTGCAGTAATGCAGTTTAGCATAATAGAATTCTTTTTTTTACTACGCAAAATGGCAGCCCCCTCTTGGATTGAGTCTTACCTCGCATATGTTTACCTGTTGACTCAGTTTTATGGGAAGTAAGCCAAGAGCTGTTGTTCGACAGATATCATCATACAACTTGAAATGATCAGACGTCTTTAGCTTCACATTTGCCTTAAACTCAGCCAAAAACATGCAAGAATCAGTCAGGAGTGGCTCCTCCACTGTAGCAGAGGAGTGTTGCCTCACTAAACTACCATTCTATTTTTCACCAACCCATCCTGAACTGAGTGCCAGGATGGGTGGGGCCATTGCTGTTGAGTGGCAGCAACGGGCTGTGCACTTAAGTTTAAAGTGTGCATGTCTCTTCGCATATGTCTTTGAATGGGCTGCCAGACATGACCATTTTAAACTTCTCTAACCCAACTTTTGTTGACAGCAGAGTTATAGAAAGCACAGGTCTCCAGTGCTCTTGAGCGCGCTGAGTGAAACTGCTCCCTCCAATCCTGGTGCTTCACAGCAGGAGAGCAGTGCCATGATTGGTTAGGGGAGTTGTTAAAGGTTCCTCACTGGAGGCAGAGCCGAGAAGAAGAAAACCAGAGCAAGGAGGACTTTCTTGCAGGAAGGTAAGTGCCTATATCTTTTCTTTTTTTGATAAGTGTCAGAAAACGGGTCTCTAGTTGGGAAAGGTATGCAACCTGTCCAAGTAGGGACCACAATCCTAGTCAGGCAACTCCCAACCCAATCCTACATGATCCTTTGCTCACACCCCGGTAGCTTGGTACAGATCAGGCAGGTTTAACTTAGAAGGCAATGTGTAAAGTATTTGTGCAATAACAAATACAACAACACAGTAAATACACCACAAAAGACTCCACAACAGTTTGAAAAAGTAGACAATATTTATCTGAGTAAAACAAGTCCAAAACGATCAGAAATCCATCAAGTAGAAGTCGAGTTATTGAAGGCTGAAGAGACAAATGCAATTAAGCGCTTAGAAGCAGGTAGCGCTAAAAAGGTTACTTCAGGTCATGAGGGACCATTGCAATTCCAAAGTTAGGTCTGACCGCAATGGAGCATGGGCCGGCTACATGGACCCACTTGGCCCTGCTGAACACAGTACCTTGGACCCTGGGGTGCAATCTGCTTGATGAGGCTTTGCTTTGTCTGGTGTCGGTTCCAAGAGGCTGTACTTCGTGTTTTTTAGACGTTTCATGTCATCTGGCTTCGGTTCCAAGAGCTGTCAGATGTGCAGAGAGACTTTGTGGGGCTTCGCGCTGCTTGCCATCGGATTTGGCAGAAACTCAGCTGCAGAACCCACTTCTGAGGCCCAGAACTTGGAGTAGGCACCTTAGGCAAAGGTTGGACTCACAGAGGACAGAGTCTGGCAACACCAGCAGAACTGCAGGAAGTCTTTTGTGTCCCTGAGATTTCGGAAACAGGAGGCAAGCTGACAAGCCAGTGGAGATCACTTCGGAGGGAAGGCAGAATCCAGCTGTCCTTCCAGCAGAGTCAGAGAGCAGCAGGCCACAGGGCAACAAGCAGAAATGCAGCCCTTCCAGAAAAACATTACTGATGACATCATCCAGTGACTGTGTGTTTCTGTAAAATTTAAATATGTTTTATACATGTATATAGACCAAGGTGTATTGAAGACTGAGTGGGTGTATGACTGTCTGAATGGATGATTTAATAGGTGTGTGACTGACTGTATTAGTGAGGGATTAAACGTGTTTTACTGAATGCATGGGTTAGTTCCTAAACTGTGTGAATGTCTGAATCAGTCTGTTAGTTGGTGTGTAAATGGCTGCATGAGTTGGTAAGTAGCTACGTGAGTGTCTATATGGGTTATTGATTGGTTGTCTGAGTACCTGTATGGGTGCCTGAGTGTCTGTTTTGGTGTGTGACTCCCTGCATGGATGTGTGAGTAGGTAAATTACTGGGTGTATGGGTTAACGAGTACGTGTGCGAGGGGCTGTATGGGTGAGTGAGTGTGCATATGGCTGTGTCAGTGAATAGATGTCTCAGTGGTATATGGGTGAGTAACTGCATATGTGAGAGGCAGTATATGTGAGTATTGGAGTATATAAGTGACTGTATGTGAGAGTGAGTGATTGTTAGAGTGGCTGTATAGATGAGTATGTGCTTGTGTCAATGACTGTATAGGATATTAAGTATGTGTTAGTATCTGTATGAATAAGTGAGGTGGTGTGTGTGTATAACTGTGTAGGTGAGTAAGTGATAGTGTGATTGACTCTTTGGGTGAGTGACTAGGTGTGTGAGAAGCTCTGGGGGTGACTGATGGTGGGTGAGTGTCTGTATGGGTGTATGAGTTTATATATCAATGGCTGTATTGGTGATTGACTGGGTTTATGAGTGGTTTAGTGGGTGAGTGAGTGGATGTGTGTAACTTATGAATCAGTGAGTGGGCATGTACTTACTGGTTTTGGTGTGTCAATGGTTTCGAGAATGGTAGCCTGAAATTTGGAGTGGGTGTATGAAAGGTTATCTTGGGGTGTGGGTAGGTGCATCATATATTATGTAGATGATGTCGTCAGTGATGTCATTTGAGATGTCATCAGTGATGTCACTGACCATGTTATGAGTGATATCATATGTGAGGTCATCAGCAGTGCATTGCGGGGGCGCAAGTTATAGTTAGCTCAGCTAACTATAACAGCTGAATTTCACAGGTTTTGTACGAGTGAAATGTCAGTCTAACTATAATGTTCCTGTAACCTGTGCTTTGCTCCATGAATTTCTAAGGTTTTTCAAATGCTAATTCCTAACTATAACGTCCCTGAAGCCTGTGCTTTTTCCTGTGAATTTTTAAGGTTTTTTAAATGCTAATTCCTAACTATAACGTCCCTGAAACCTTTGTCTTTTTTAGTAAATTTCTAAAGTTTTTTAATTAGCAGTTGCATTTGCAAAGTGGTGGAGAAAGGGCACTGGGCCTCTGACCAGCTCTCAGGAATTTCGCTGAGTAAGACTTATAAGTGGTACCAGGAGGGCCTATTGGCACCCGAGGTCCCTCTGAAATAAAGTGGACTTCATCCCCCAACCAGAAGTGCACCAGGAGGTGCGTTTGCAGAGTGGTGGAGAAAGGGGTGTGTGTGGCCTCAGAAGACCTCTTAGCAATCCCACTGTGTGGGACTTGCTGGCGGTAACAACAAAGGTAGTTGGCCCCAAGGACGTCCTTGTTGGCCATCTACCCCTCCTGTTACCTCCAGCAAGTCCCACACAGCAGGATCGCTGAGTTCTGATACCAGGCCACACCCCCTTTCTCCACCAGCCTGCAAATGCACCTCCTGGCATGCACTTGGTTGGGGATGAAGTCCCCTTGGCTGCTGGGAGTTCTTAGGGGCCAACTAGCCTACCTGTTACCTCCAGTAAGCCCCACACATTGGGATTGCTGAGAGGTAGTCGCATGCCACACACCCTTTCTCCACCACTCTGCAAACGCACCTCCTGGTGTACTCTTGGTTGGGGAATGAAGTCCTCTTGCCTCTTGAGGGTCCCTGGGGGCCAACTAGCCCTCCTGTTACCTCTAGTAAGCCCCACAAAGCTGGATTGCTAAGAGGTGGTCAGAGGCCACGCCCCCTTTCTAAGGACCCTCAGCAGCGAAGGGGACTTCATCCGCCTACCAAGAGCGCACCAGGAGGAGCATTTACAGAGTAGTGCAGAAAGGGGCAGGACCTCCGGCGAGATGCCGGCTTCGTTTATTTTCCTATTTCTTTTGTCTATTTTAGGAAGGGGGGTCTGTGCAGCACCCCTTCCCTTGATCCTTTTTGGGCTCTGGGTCCCCATCCCTCAGGGCCTGACCCATTTTTAAATAACAAAGGAGAGCAGCCACCTGGCCCCCCTTCTGAGGCTGATTTCGGCCCCTGGGGACCCCATCCACCGGGGTTAGGCCCATCTATTTTTTTTTGTTGGAAAGGGGAGGGGCGAATTTGGCCCCTGGGGCCCATCCCCCGGGACATGGCCATTTTTAGTGCTTAAAAAATATTTAAATGAGGGGGGCCACACATCCATCCTCCTGATGCCAATTTCAGCCCCGGGGACCCCATCCCTGGGGCATGGCCACATCGTTGGGGACTGTGGGGGTTGCCTCAAGGCCCCCGCGGTCCCTGCCGGCTCCCCACCTCCTGCAGGATCCAACATTGCTTTTGGAAAGAGGAAGCTGTCACCCACTCACCACCCAGTTGCCATCTCCACCACTTTCTAGTGCTGCTAGCCACCACTTAAATCAGTGTGAAAATTGGATTCTTACATATTAATCTCCCCCAAAATGTGAATAGGGTGTACTTATGCCCCACTTGAGTTACTGATGCCAGCAGTATCAGGAAATTCAGAGCAGGGAAGGTAATTACAGGGTCAGTTTTGTGCCAACTCATAATTGCCACTCAGGTTGGCATTAAATGTGAGGAAACCTTTAACATATGAATGACTACAATGACTATAATACATTTGGACATGAGTTTTTAAACATTTGCAACCTGCATTTGTGATGTAACTGATCAACTGTGAAAGATACAACTACAAGGTCTATAAAGCAATAGCCAGCCAGAAAGAGAGGAAGGGCTTAAATCCAAGCCAAACATCAAATAGACTATCCTGGCAAATTGTCACCTGCTGAATTAATATTCATTTGACAGGTCATTTTGTGGCTCTTTGCAAATTGACAAGTTGTGATGCGACTTATTAGGGAATAGGCTACTTCGCAAATTGAAGTCCCATTCGCAAATCAGTCAATGTGCAAATTGCATATCCTTGGTTTGCGAATATAAATAGTACATTAGGCCCCATGTTCTTTATGAGCTAGTAGTGGTTTCTGTAGCTCCACCAGTGTTTGGTCAGAATATTTTCAGTATAAAATAGTTGGCTACTATTCTTAGCACAAACTCAGAAAGGAAAAAACTGAAACAACATCAAAGGCTATTGGGATAACTGTCACCAACAAAAAAGGGGTGTCTACTTGAGCTTAAGTATTTGCATGCAATTAATCCAATAGTTGGAACAATTTTGTGAGAAAGTGGATTATTAGATGAGGGTTGTGGTACTGCACCACAAGCAGCAATATCACTGTTCTTGTTATGCCTGCTGATGGTTTCATCAATGTAAATCTGAGCACAACCCATGGTTTTTATAATACAGAACAGAGAGGCTTAACTTGGGAAAATAAAGTTGAAACAACAACACAATAAAAATCCCATTCCAATTTATAGAAATAGGGAGTAATTTAATGACACCAAAACAACTAAAATCTATTAAAAAGAGAGACGGACATATGAATTTGTAACTTTTTAAAATAAAAATAGCACCAAAAAGTGCTCAGCACGAACCGTAGTCACATAGGTGTGATATAATACTGACTGGAACGAGGCACCGGTTACATACAGAAACCAGGTTGAACCAGGTTGGCAGTTTTACTTTTGGACTTGGTCTCTGAAATGGAAGACAGAAATCCTGAGCTGGGGACAAGCAGCAAGCTGTAGCTGAGAAGGGCTGTACGAGGCCGGATAGCTGTCGGAAGAGATCCTGGTGAAGCCACTGACGTTTGGCAGGAAAGCTCCGAGTAGGAGAAATTCGAAATGTATGCCCAAGGAGGTTCTCTTGAGGGCCATATACTCTTGTTTCTTTGCCAAGTTAAGAGATCTGCATTCAGACTTTGGGGTCAGTTATAATGGCGGATGGCTCATTGTTCCACCAGCGGGGCGGAATAAACTACTCCATCCTTCTGGTGGAGGCACTGCCCACCAAATTTATAAATGACTGAAAAGCTGGTGGTCATTCATAAAACATTGGTAGGATCTGCGGTCACAGCGGTTCCTGTCAATGCACATTGCTGAATACCGGTGTTCTAAAGATGCGCTATTCTTACTTTGTTTCTAAACCCAGCTTTATTAACTGTTATAATAAAGAATTACAGAAGCTAGTCCTATGGTTGTTTCAACAGCAATCAAGAGAAAAATAACCTGAAACATGTACAAACAAGGCCAAACTGCATGCACTGAGAACCTATGGCGGGCCTCTCTCAAATAGTGGTCTTAACAAAAGTCTTTTGATGCACTAAGAATAACTCTCTAAATATTAAACTCGAGGACACAAAATATTGGCTATACAAAGGATTAAACTATGTGTGAGATGTGTGAAGGATTTGAGTGCATGGAATTTATCAAGATTACAAATAATAGCTGCTCACCTTTCTCTGTCTTGTTAGTCTGTTTTTGGCTTGTATAGTAGAAGGTTCTATTCCAATATTCTGTTTAGTGCTTCAAGCAGTATGCCAGTGGTCACAAAACGTATTTCATTAAAAGTGTTCAGAAATCAATTATGTTAATCCCAGCAAATTAAAGACCATACAATCTGCAATGATTTTACAGTGGCTATTTTTTTTTAAAGGGGAATGGCATTTTGTTTTTCTAGGGGTATAGGTTCCTCAGTATGAAATGTGTGGGACTGAAAAACGCAGTGGTCAAGAAAGATTACATCGTATTTTGTGCTGTATCATGTAATGACTACTTGTTTCCTGATCCACTAATTCATAGAACACTTGTTCAGTTTTATTGCTTAGTCCTTTTGTTGAGTTGGATGGCAGTTTGGACTATACCTAGAGCTTGAAAAATGGGGAATAGGAGGAACAAACATTGACAGAGCAAATAGCTCTGGTGCTGGCCGCCAGCCTTTTGGCTTTGTCAATGCTTTGTTGTTTTGTTTCATGTTTTTTGCAAAACTTTATTGTTGGGAAGCTGCTGGGCCGTTGTCAATCTAAAAAAAATATAGGCTAAAAGCAAAAATAATTTATTTGGTTTTAAAAAGCACACATTGCCTTAGAAGTCCAAGCCACCTACTTAAACTGCTTTGTCTGTGGATGTGCTCCTTGTAAAAGGGCAGAACGCCATGTCAGTTGTTTGTGTGGGATGAACCAATGTCCCATACTGTATGCCGTAGGGAGTGGAAGAGAAATTTGAAATGACATTAAAACAGACCTATGGATTAAGAGATTTTTCTGAAAGGACTATAAGGATATTGTACATATACTGTTAGTAGAATCAAAATGCCTTGGCGAACGCCAGACTGTAAAAGGATGCTTCAGGCCGCTATAGACCCATTTCTTAATCTCGCCACCAGAAGATTACTGCCACTGGCTACTACTAACAATTACTTATTAGCATCACCACACATTACTAATATGGGTTACACTCTGGCAAAATGGCTTAGTGACAATGCAATTCGCTTGCATCTTCCACTCTTTTGAGGTTAGTAAATTGTGTACAGTTAAATAGGGTAATGGTCAGAACTGTGATTTACAGAGCTTTGAATTGGGAGATCCATGGTACTGTATAAAAATAAGCTATTACCATTTTATCCAGTTGCCAAATTGAAAGCTGAACCAAAAGGTAATAGCCATGCTAATACTTCCACCTTGCCTTGACTAACTATATAATGTTGCTGGAACCTTGGAATTAAACTTTTTTGTGTTTCAATTCTCAATTTCAGCACGTAGGCATTCATTAAGAGTAGCACAGGAAATGAGCTAGTAGTTCATCGGCCATGGAGTTACTGCTATCGGGATATTGGTAACTCTCAAGGTGGGAATGAAATGATCTGTAATGATTCACAAGCCGAGGATCCTCAACAAAACGTGGGAATTACTGGAGGAATGGGAAATTACTGCTCTTATTCCCCGGTTAATTCTTCTTTTAGCCCCAGAGTGATTTGGGCTGCTGTCATCACTGTGTTCTGGCGGATCTCATAATTTCGATGGGGCAGGTAAATGCCACTCCTGGTCCCATAGGAATTAAGGGGTCACTTGTAACGAGGGCTTTAATTTTTGTCAATTTATCATAAGTCATATAAGCAGTAGACAGTAGATCAAAGAGGGAGATATGCACGTGGCTAACTTAGCCATACTTAACTTGCTACACGTCTTGTTTGCTACAACCACTTGTTGTACCAGCAGTAAGCTTCCAGGTGTGGGTGTCAGCAATGTGGGCTCAGACAGGGATTTCCATACAGAGCTGGGCTATTTATTTTACATTTTCCTGTAGCTTTCATGACTGTATGACCCAATAAATTAACTTAACACCAAGACATGACTGTACTCTATTGTGCCCATGTTTGTATGGAATTAATTGTAATTGAAATTGTGTATAGTCTTCGTGCCTGTATGTGTGCTTCATGTCCAAGGCAACTCACCAAGGTGTATTGTTGGACAGATGATGCATTACTTTATGAGGGAGTGCTTGTTGGAAATGGTGCTGTACTTGCAATAGGATCTATGAGGGAAGCATTTTATTTTGGTTTTTGTGAATGAGTGATCAGAGTGGTGCTCTTATCCTGTCTTGGTGAAGAGGAGTGAGAACTAGAGCATGCTTCATTTTCATTAGTTGGTATAAATTACTCTGCAGATCCCATATGGAGGTGTTAGGTGACTGCTGAACCGTAAATCAACACCCTGTGCTAGATAAAGCACTTATGACAGATTTGCAGTGCAAAACGGAGAGACTATAAAGGTGATAGAGCCACCAGGATTTTATTTATTAAAGTCATCTTTGATGCAAGCCATTGTTGGATCAAGAGAGTTTTATAATGGTTCATGATGTCCAATCATGGAGCAGGTGAGAAGTGAGAGTGCGGACTCCAGTGATAGACTACATTAAAGTCCTTGGAGATGGTAGAGTCTTTTGACTACCTGGGCGTTAGGGTGAATAATCAGATGCGCTGGAAAGACCACTTGGCCAAAATGTTATTAAATTTTAAAAGAGTTGCAGGGGCGGTAATGCGCGAACATAGGGTGTCTGTGAGTAAACCTGTGGCCCCGGTCCTGGCAATCTATGAAGGCCAAATACTGCCAAGTGCCCTGTGTGGTTCAGAACTCTGGGGGTTCGAGAACCTCCCGGATTTAATTACCTCAGAAAATAAGTTCTTGAGAGATTTGGTTGCCTTACCAGTTTCCACCCCATTGATACCATTACGTTTAGATATGGGCAGGCGCCCCTTTAAAGATATAGTGCGCCTTCGCCCTCTTCTCTTTTGGGTCCGACTGAGAAGGACTGAGGAGCTCAAGAACTACGCAGCTGCATTGGACGAGCTTATCTTGATAGACAAAGGTAACAAGATCAAGTGGCTGAGTAATTTGAGGCAGTTGGTTGGATACATAGGCCTTAGTGATCATTGGAAGAGCCAATCCCCGCCACCCAAACTAGTTATTAAGAAGCTGTACTGGGAGCGGGTCCAGCAGGAGACTTCTTGTAAAGGGGTTGGGGGGTCACTTACTGAGCGCTTCCTAGAAATTAAGGGGTCTTGGTTATTTGAACCACTTCTTGATTACATCGAGAAACCCCTGGATAGATCACTATATTTAAAAGTTAGATATGGAATCCTCCCTGTAAATGCTTTTACCTCTGGGTGGAACCCCCAAGGCAGCTCATCTAAGGCGTGTCCGTGCTGTGTAGCCCCTATTGAGTCCGTGGCGCACCTTATGTTTGCCTGTCCGGCTTACAAAGTGCCTAGAAGGATATGGCTAAAACCCCTATGCAAGAGCCTGGGCCTCCGTTGCCATGTAATGGCCTTGCGAGTCCTCTGTACCGATTCATCCTCTTCCTCATTGGTGTGTGGGGTTGCCAAATTTATTGGAAGTGCTTGGGTGATCCGTGTGAGGAGACTCAAGCTTCAACTCACCTTGTAGGCTGAAGTGGCTTACTGAAGGAATGGCCCTAGGGTTAGGTCACTGACCACAGAGATTTACTAGTTGAGCAAATGTCCAGCTATGATGTCAATGTAGAGTGAATTAGATGAATTTTAAATGTATTCTTGTATGTGATTGATTACGAGGCTTAGGTTGTATAAATTTTAATGTTATATTGTACTTTGTAGTGTGTGTCTACACATGTTATTATTATTGTATATGCACTTTTATGATGAAAATCCTTTTTTATCGAATAAAGTATAAAGTAAAGTAAAACATTAAAGTCCTCCAAGATGCAAGTCATAATTTTATAGCAAGAGGTTACAAATACTTTACAGTATCCACTCATGATGATGGATGGCAGCTGCTTTCGTCCATTTGTTGCATATCCTCTTAATATTGTGTGGATTCGTTTAGGAGGGTTGGTAGTGATTATCTGAATGTACATTCTAATTCTATGACTTTTCTGATTTCAGGTCGACTGGTTACAGGCAGCTTTCATAGGTGTTTTATGAAGACCATGAGGAGAAGTATACGTCTACACTGTACTGTTTACATTCGTTCATGTTAGGGCAAAATTGGAGTAGTTCCAGTGACTTCATGGAATTTACCTATTCCTGTGTCTGTCTCTGAATACTCTTGAGTGGAGTTCTCTGTTCTGACTTCATGTGTTCTACAGCTTGGGAGTGCTCAGATGTCAGATTGGTTGTACATTCTTATTTCTCAAAGATTCAAGTCTTTAATTTCTTCCTGAACTTCAAATGGTCTAAGTCACTTTGCATCTTGCTTGTAAAAAAGTTTTCAAAATGCTGCCTCCTCCACTGAGAATGCTATCCTACCAGCAGCATTTTTATTGTAGAAGGAGATCGTAATATGGATTAGACAAAGTGTACTGGGAGAGCCATTCGAATTTAGCTTGTTGCAAACACTGTCCTTTCCCTTGGATGATTCTGTGGCTGATGCAACGTTTATAAAGATAGTCACCGTCTAACTATAGGTAGTAAGTGCAGTACAAGGAGCACAGTGTCATCTGCTGCCTTGGATGGGGGTGTATTAACAGTCTTGCTGCACTCCTTTGTAGTTTGTGCAGTAAGAGGAAGGGAGCCCCCTGCCCCTAGAAGCAGGCCATTGCATAGTTTATGCACAACATCACGAGGGTGAGAACAGCCTGTCATTTCTGTTGGTGTTCTGGGTAAGATACATTGCTGTGTCCCACTGTAAAGAAGGCTCTCGTGAATTGATTGCCTTGTGGGATCAGGCATGGGTTGGAGTCCATGGTCATTCAGAGGTTTCTTACCTCTCTTGTCATCACTAGTGGTGTCTGCAGTTGCTTGGGCGAGATTGTTGCATGTTGGTACTTTCTCTATGGTCCACATTTTATGATCTCCGTTCGGACGAATGAAGCTTAAGTTGGTTGATCATCATCGATCCTTCAGCTTCACAGAGACATTCATCCAAAGCAGAGGAGTTTATGTCCGTGATGCTTCCCAGTTTGAAGACAATCTGCCTGTCACCTGCTTACTTGTAATATGTTCGGCTGAATGAGCTGATCGGGTCTGTTAGGAGAGTGAAGAAGAGCTTGAAAGGAGAAGAGAGATGACTTTCACTCCTTTTCTAAAACATACAGAGTGATTTTGAAATACAAAATATAGAGCCACTATTTATTCAGTCATTGTGTTTGCAGTCTTTGTAATAAAAGAAATTAAGAAGTGCTTAGAAGTCCGCCTGGAAAGAACCGAAGTCAAAAGTGGTAATTGGATGGACAGTTCTCATATGACGCATGCAGCAGAGGGTGGAAGCAACGCGGGAGGAGGTAAATGTGGTAAAGAGTGACAGGGAGTAGTCTATGCCATCTGTTACCCCCTACGCCCAAGATAATATATTCTTTTCTTGATGTATTTTTAATAAACTAACATTGGCTCCTGTTTAACGTCTCCTACTTCCTGGTCCCCACATATGTTTCCCTTATTATTTGTTCGTGTGTTTTACTTGGCATGAAACCCAAGGAAGCCAGACGGCGAATTCCCAAGTCAATCATTAATCCTGCTTTCAGTGTGCACATTTGCCCCTTTCATAGCACTTCCTTATGTTGGCAGTGACATCTATAACAAACTTTGACAAAGCCAATCGTTCTCCGATTTGTACACTGAAAAAGCGTTCTCGAGATACAGTGAAACACACAGAACAGGACCCAGATGGGCAGCAGCAGTGAACATTTCGTTGTATACAAAGCTTAGCAGGCTCAGCAGCAGTGCAACCCACTCTTTCTTTATCTGCCTCCCCCCAACCAAAAAAGAACAGAGCCATCGCAGCATGATATGCGGTCGTGCAAGCGTCACTCAAGAAAAAGAACTACACTGGTCAATTGCATCAGCTGAAGTGAAATGTTGAACTGTGCAAGGAGATACACAGTGAAGGAGGTGCAAGTCATCCAGACAAGTAGCCGCAGGGGGATGTGGGAAAGAGATGCATGGGCCAGGGGGCAGGTGGTGTAGTTATTCTTGAAAAAAGAAACCCTCTGCGCATAGGTAAGGAGTCATTTAGATTACAGGCAACAAGGCACATCCAGCGAGGCACAGGAGGGGGCATAACGCAATGTATATCAAACGCACAGAGTTGGTGTATGATCCCTGCACTATAATGAACTTCCTTGCTAAATCCTGCATGTCTGCCATAACAAAAGATTCAAATGCAACTTCTCACTCCCTTGCCTGCAGTAGTGCACCGGGCTTACTTTATGAAGAAATAAGTGCCTGGACCAAAAGTTTTGCTCAGAAGCCTGTGGCAGGCGTTATTGAAGGTCAGTTGCTAAATACCAAGGCTGTGTAGCCTTGATTCCACCTCTTGTCTCTTTCATGAGACACTTAATACTCCCTGACTCTTTATCTCACCTTCGCAGGTTCTTTTACATCTCTGCTTTTTTCGCTTCATCACTGTTTTTCTGTCTTTCTCTCCCTCTGTCCTTCTCCCTTTTAAGTTTTTCTCTCTCTTGATCTGGATCAAAGTTTGTTGAAGAAGCAAAGTGCCGGTCCCCAAATATGAGTGCCATTGGTCCCACTTGCAACCATCAGCTATAATTAAGGCACTGGCTCTGCATTCTGACATTCCGTAACTTTACCCTACAGTGGCTATTGGTAGCAGTGATTTACAAAATCCAACATCCTCAGGCAAAGCGTCTAGGCAGAGTAACTAAACAAGCAACTGTACAAAAAGTACTCGCTTGCAAATACGGTGCTCACATGTTGTCCTTACACTCTGCTACCATTACAGTCTATGGGGCATATTATCAAGACAGGCGATAAAATTATCGCCGCTTTAGCGGCAGAAAACTGCCGCTAAAACGGCTATAATGGGCTTGATAATATGCTCTATGGAATTCCAATGGAAGTCCATGTTAGACGTGAAGGACATCTAACCTGAGCTTCAATTGGAATTCCATAGAGCATATTATCAAGCCCATAAAATTATCGCCGCTTTAGCGGCAGAAAACTGCTGCTAAAACGGCGATAATTTTATCGCCTGTCTTGATAATATGCCCCTATGTTGTTTGTGAATTGGAAAATCCACAAAGCCAAATTCTGAAATGATAGTACCGTAGCACACGTCAAAATACTCTGTTAATAGTTATATTGATCCGTCTCTCTTCAGTGAATTTACAAACTGGACACATTTTTTTTAGAACAAAACATACAAAGTCCCACAAGTCTTAGTTCATGGTTTAATGGGCCGCGTTTTGACAGTCCTGCAAATCTTGTTGAATACCCAGTTCTTGAGTTGCTCTGGCAGCCGACACGTGTTTTGTCTACATACAAAATGTTCAAGGCTTCATATAATCCATAAGACAGAAAGTAAACATCATCAGAGAATGGAAAATTTCTCCTCTTAAAAAGTCAGAAGCTATATTCGACTGTATAGCTGTGCCAACAAACTGGGAGCTTTCTCAAAGTATAAGGTAGTGTACCAAATTCAGACGGTTTCTCGAATGAAGTAGTTGCTCTGACTATAGGTAGAAACTATAGTAATCTCCTCTGTAATGGTTGCCACCTAACAATGACCAGACAGTCATTGAACTGAGTAGTTACATGGAGGCCATGATAAGCCGCTTAACTGAGAGGTCTGGGGACTCCATCCCATGGTTAGATAGAATGCAGACATCTCAGTTAGGTGGTTTATCGTGGCCTCATGAGGTATTTCCTACTATTTGTTTTCATTCCCGTTTATATGACATGATCTAGTACAATGGTTCATTTGGACTAAGGCTGGCCTGACTACATCTGGGACTGAGTGAGGGGCATTTTCATTTTCTTTCCACCTAGGACCACTGTGGTGCACAATGTGGTACCAGGTTAGAAATAAAAGCTGCTAGACGTGGTGTAGGAGGCTGGCTTAGTATATGCTGCTAACTTACGTAAGTGTAGCACCTTGCCCTAATCCAGACAACCCTTATGTTGATTTTAGTCGTCTTAGACAACCTTAGAAAGCTCTCTAAGTGGAGAGCAGCCTTCAGGATTAGTCTAGAAGAAGTGTAAAGCAGCTTGTTTTACCAGTATTTAATCTTATGGTATAGGTTAATTGAAAAAGAACCACACAGTGTAGTTATAAAAATATGTATTTATAAAAAACACTCACTAAAACATTGCAATATCGTCTACCCAGAGATATAATCACAATTCACACAATAATTTGGAAATAGAACACGTCAGTAGCACAAATAAACAGTGGTCTCCAGGGGGAGACCAAACCATATACTAAAATAGTAGAATGCAAAGCACGACCCATGTTGAGAATGGAACCAGAAGACGTAAAAGAGCCAGGGACCCAAGGAATCACCCAAGGTGAATATCTAGGAACCCCACGGAGGTCATGTGCAGAGTGGGAACACGACCGGTGCTCAATGCAAGTCAATGGGTACGTTCTAAAGAAAAAGGACCCTTCCCAGCGGACCATGAAGACACCCCGTGGAAGATGGAAGGTTAGAGAGTCACCCCACCAACGGATAAAAGAGGAACCAGGATATCTGCACCAGGGAAGCTAGGTGCATAGGTGCAAAGTGACGTCAGAAACTGCCGTAGACCACAACGGAGGACTTCAGCAAAGATGCCACTGGCAAAGAAAGTGAAAGAGTCCGGTGGAATCCAAAGGTGGATTCAGGAAGAGAGGTACCTGCAAGCCGAGGAAACAGAGTCTATGCCATGTTGCGGGGATTCTGCTCATACACAGAACTATGCACAAGAAAACAGGACCTCAGTAAATAGGGGTGTACCTTCTACCACATTAGTACCCAAAATCCCAACCAACTAGCAACAGTGTCTCATTCGGTCTCCTACAAATATCAAGAAGATGCGAATGTTTAGAAAACCCAGAACACGAGCACTCCCGACTCACCACAGAGTCACGGGAACAAGACAATCTTTCACTCTCTCGTACTTGTCCACAATAAGAATAATCACAGTCACTAAATAAGTTCAAAATGTTTATTTTGACTGTAGTGATTCATAAAACAGTATGCGAACCACGACCATCAGCAAAAAGCGTAAACTAGCATCATCAGCATTGTTACAATACCATAGAATACAAAAGGAGTCGTCATTTTATAAAGACTGTGAAAAAGGCAAAATAACTAGGCCTAATCACCCTCCCTTTGGCAGTAAGAAGTTATTTTATATAACAGAAGATCTCTAGGCGTTGTTAGCAGACCCCCTACCTGAAAGCCTAAACGCAAAGGTTTACATCAGCTCCATGGAATAGCTTTCTTCAAGTGAGTTTCAAAAACATACAACAATGTTATATCAAAGCACGATTCTTCCATATTGCCGCTGTTGGTAACATGTTTTGTCTAGGTAATAGGGACTGACCAGAATAGAATAACAAGAGACATTGTTGATCGACCTTGCACATTATGTTCAGACAGATTCGAAGGGAAAGCTGAGAACATGAAAAACAATGTGTTATCATGTACAGGGCAGAGGCAAAGTGTCACAAAACAAACTCTTAGCAGAGGCATGCGCAAAAGCAGCAGCATATGGCAAGCAAAACTCATGCTAACTTAGCAATGTCGACAATGTATCTAAGGGCCACATAACACCATATAACACACTCCCACAGGTAAGTCAGTAGGGCATAGACAGAAGAATAAAATCAGAGTTCAAAAGTCAGCAGTGTTTAAAATATTGGTGAGGAACTTTCTAAAAATCCAAATCGGGAAAAAAGGGTTAGTTCGAAGAAAAAAGAAAAAAGCACGTTGAGCTTGAGAAAAAAATCTGTAACCCAGATAGCGGAATTGTGACGACCCAAGTAGTCAATCCATGAAGGTATGTGTGCAAAGAAATGCAATTCCCTCCAATAGTTCATCCCTGTCATTGGTAGAAAAAAGCGATGACATCCAATCAAAGTCGAAGGAACAAATATGTTCCTCATAAGCAGGAGCGTCCAAAAGTAGAATTGGAAAACTTGTGTGATATTCAATGAAACTACGATGTAAGAAGATCTGTGCAGCCGCACAGATATCCCATTCAGCCAAGATTCCATCCACCGGACAAGCCTCGTCATGCACCTCTAAGGGACCCATCAACCGGCTGAAATCAGGGATTGGACACCATGTGTTCGATAGGCAAAGATCCATCGCCCAGGAGAAATGACATCTTTTGCAATGAAGCACTGGTTGCACGCAAGTTTAATAGGCAAAGAGAAAGGTCAATTGTAACTGATGCCAAGCGTTGCTAAAGGCAAGCATCCAAAAGCCTCATACAGGCGATTACGGTACAGTTGTAGCTGGGCTGGCCTGTGCAGAGCCACAAAGTGAGCAGCTATTACAGAGCACAATGAGGAGAAGCAGGACACAAGCTGCTAGTGCCAATATTAAGGGGAACCCTCCGAAAATGCTGGAAAATATAGAATGAATAAAAGCCGGGATTACCCCGAATATAATTTGAAAGGAAGAGACAAGGCCAGATTCCACACATTTAAAAAAATGTGCAAGGCCTGTCGTCTCAGATGCATTAAATATTAGGTGACTTAGTTCGCCAAAGTGAAGTGGGAAGTTAGTGTTAAGAAGCAATTGTATCTCAGTCGAGGTCTGAGTCACCTGTAATCAGAATGTCTCTCGGGTGGAAGTGAGGGCCACCTCCTGTTGGAATAAAAGGGCTTTGAGCCTTCTCAACTTGTTGAACTCTGTTTTCAAAGTCGGAATGGAAGGCCAAAGTGAAGAATTTAAACTCACTTGCGAGGGTGGGAAAAGGACATTGCTACAGCAAGTTACGCGCTGGGAAACTGTTACCAAGTATGGGACTCCCGCCCGCAAACCACAGCAGTCTTGATTGTTTAAAATAAGATACCTGCCGTTAGTAAGCAATGTAAAGACAGGTTTAATGGATGATACTGGGGTCCCTTTTAAAAAACAAGCCAGATTCGGCGCTTACACTTTACACTCGCCGTGCACTTTAGCGTGTTTGCACACAAGAGAGTGACCCACTGTCGAATCACACTCCTCCCCTGTGAGAAAAACTTTTATCCTCCCTCAGACACCGATAAGCAAAGGGCAGGGCCCATAATTCATGCAGAAAAGCACTACCAAGTGCTTCAAAGCGGCCAACAGGAAAGTGTTGCAAACATGATTTAAACTGAAAAAGTGAAAAGGGCAAAGTGATAACCCCATAAATTAACCAAACAGCAGAGTTCGTTTCCGCCACTGAGAACGGCAAAGGCTCTAATTGTTCAATATGTAACAGTGTGTAAACAACATCTTTAAAGGACATAAACCTCTGGTTATCAGTCAGGTTAAAAGGCAAAAATAAAGCAGTGGCAGTTAAATAATCCCAAGGCACTTTACCCATTTTCAGTGTCTGCAATGCCGAAGCAAATTGCATGACTGACCTTAACTGATTCTGACCTTGATATAACACAGAAACATCACTTTGAACAATATCTATTACAGAAGAAACAATATTATCTAAGGTGTAAATGCGTGAAGAAAGTGTGTTAATACTATTGTCCACTACAGCAAGGACTTTTTCTAAATTAGCCTGATCAATTTGACGCAGACGGAAGGCAGCTTCCATCTGTGAAAGTTTCCAAATTTCAATGTAAGCAGCATAAACAAATTGCTTGGCTCTTGGATTACGTGGGCCCAGGAGAAAATCAGCCAAATCAATATCATGCGATAAGAGGGAAAGATGTTGTTTCACAGATCCAGGGTGGAATGTTCCAACCACTGCTGGCATAATTTACCCACCGAGTATGTAGTCACAGAATGATGAGGCGGATAACAAGGGTCAGGTTTAGTCTGAATGAAACCAGGTGTAACATTATAGAAATGCAACTGGCATGCATTTGTGTAAGATTGCCACACCAACCATCCTGATGAATCAATTTCAGAAACATTAAAAGAGGCATTTTGAAGCAAAGCTTTCAAAGCCTCAAAGGTGTAGTTAGTATGTAACCGCCAATTGTCATATTCCGCTAAGGAAGGAATGGACGGGATATTCAAATTTTTGACAATGGTGAGGCCATAAAAAGATGTTTGTTAAATGGTATGTTTAAAAAATAACATTTTGAGTGGGGATTAGGCAGGCACAATGTAATGCCTCAGTGCCCTGAACCTGCTATGGCTTTGTGCCCCAGATGGATTTTAAATCTATAGTCTGTTTCCAATGGTCATAACCGTGTGTAGCCAACTGTGTTCTAAACAAGTTGGCGTAAATTAGTTTAGTATGGGATAACAGGAACTTGGATTCAGGGGATTTTTGAAGTTTAAAATAAAAGGATTCAGGATTAGTTAAATCATAATCTGAAAAATAGGTGAACTTATTTCTAAGAGTTGTAGAACTCCCCTCTAAGGGAGTTGGACAATGTTCCCATTGGGTAAAATTAAAAACAGGTCTCAACGTGTTAGTTTCGTGTAAAAAATGATGCCCATAATGTTGATAGCAAAAGAGATCACCATAATTGGCAGAATTTAAATACAAATCTTCAGCATCAAAAGCAGCATAATATTTTACATCTGAAAACAATGCATGAACTGCTGGCACATCCCAATCATCCGAATGTATGTCCTGTGTCACCACATCTCCTAATGAGACGTGAAACACGTATGGAACTCGAAGGACCTCGGTCAGCCCATGAATTTCGTAAGCTACATTGTCCCAAAGGATGTCATCAGGAACTGGGAAAGCTGAAATGTTCACAAGAGACTGATCACGTTTCATGATATCGGACAATGTGTGCGGAGCCTAAGTTCCATCGACCATTTTTAGGTCTCGCCTAGCGTTGCAATGCAAAGCGTAGCTCGCTCGGTGAGATATATTGTGGATGAGGGGTTTTCAGAAAGGGACTTAAAGCCCCGCCCCTCATTTCCATTGGCTGGCGTCACTGTTTATGCTAAACGGTTGCCTGCCATTGGAAATGAGGGTTTTTTGTGGACGCCCTTTCACCTCCGATCCGGAGTGGGTCACCTGCTTTGCTGCTGTCACACAAAGCACTTTCTTATCTTTATGGGGCCATGTGTTTCTAATTAGAAAAGACAGCATAAAGACAATAGATCCAATGCTTGTTCAATATACAATTGTGGTTCTTGCTGTTAATGTTAACAGCGCCTCTTAGGCCAACTGGCCGCCTCTCTGCTTTTTTTCACGCTGCACGCGGGGTATGTCTATAAATAACACAAATATCTATTCCTGGCCCTGGCTATGAAAGTTAGCAAAGAACGCCATGTAAACCTCAGCAACGCCGAATAAATGGCCAAGCAAACGCAACAGCAGGCAAGTGACCGATCGTGTGAAACTGAAACCAACTGTGTGCACTACTCAGGGTGGCAGGATGCCTTCTATCATAGAAACAATTGCACAGCACTAACAATGTGGCGTGGGCAGAGACCAGGTGCTGTGTGTGTCACTTCTGCTGCCGAACAGCAGATCTAACACTAGCGCCACGCTGCAGCGTGTAGCCGGGTCGCCACTGAAGTTCACTCCCACCAAGTCTGCGTGGCCTTTTTCGAAGGGCTGAACCTCCCAAACCTCTCGTATCACGCTTGTTATGAGACTCAAAATGTTGAGCTATGGCGTTAAATATGACCGTAAAGATATGCCACACTACTGAGTTCCTCTCTTATGACACAACATACAGATCTGCCTGCCTATGCAGTGACTCACAATTGAGTACCCGAGCTATGGCGTTAAATATGACCATAAAGATATGCCACACTACTGAGTTCCTCTCTTATGACACAACATACAGATCTGCCTGCCTATGCAGTGACTCACAATTGAGTACCCGAGTCTACGGACTCTAGGTCTTGATGTGGACGATTCGTGTCTAGCCCTCCTCGTGTGGCTGTCATTAAGCACGTGCGCACCGCTGAATCAGGCTGGGCCCGACCCTGCATTGAAGCGTGGCCTGCTGTGTATCTGGTGGACGCCAGGTGTCGCTGTGAACTGAGTCGGTAAACCTGGATGTTTTGGGCGGGGACACTCTGGCCACGCGAGCTCTCGCTGATTTCACAGAGTGGCAGCAGTAGCACCAGAGGCTGCACACTGCAGGCCCGGCGTAAGGCATGCAACGGCAGCCTGGAGGGCTCAGTATGCCGAAAGAGACCCCCACACACACAGGCAGCATGGTTTGGCACTGTCGAAGGGATCCCCTAGCCCTTGTGGGCACAGTTTCACCTGCACATCGGTTCGTGGTGCTGATCTGCTGGTTACGGGTGGCGCGCACCGACACAGAAGGTGAGTCCAGGGGGAACGAGGGCTGTGTATTTGTGCGCCAGACTGTGCACATACCAGCGTGTTGTGTGTATGCACAACACTGTATTATTATAGTGTGTTTACAGATTTCTTTACGTGACAATGTTAGTGAAACGCACACTGCTACACTTGTGTGTTTACAGTATGGTGTGCACAGAATTGAGTATTTACAGCTTTGGATGTGCACAACACTGTGTATAGCTGTGTACTGATGTACAGCATGGTATGTAGCTTTGTATTTACACCCCAGCGTAGAGCATTGCGGAGATACTGTATTCTGTGTGACAGACAAGTGGGTGTATAGCTCTTTATTTACATTATGTTTACAAGCTGCAGAACTCCGTTTACAGCATGTACTGATTTACCTTGTTACAGTATTGCTTCCAACGTTGTGTATGTAGTGTGAATGCAGCATCATGTATGTGTGTAGCATGTGTGGCTTTGAGTCACTGGCGGCCCTCGTGCGGCACACCTGCAGCATGTGCTGCACTTGTTCAAGGCAGGGCCCGTTTCAGGCCCTCAACCTAATTTACCCCAACCTTTAGGGCGATGATGAGCTCAGGAAGACGTGTGGCGGGACATTGTTTTCTTTTCTCAGTGTCTCTTCAGACACTTTGCATTCCACTGCCCGCATTGTTCTGGTAAATATCTCTTTAACGAGCTCATTTTTTTAAGGAGTTTTAATGTTAGCTCATTAGTAGTGAGAACCACCTCTAGCCCTGGAAGCATCCATAAGTATAAGTACGCCATGTTCACTGGTTGTACAGTCTTCTAGTTAGGGGATTCCTAGTTTGGCTCAGGTTATGTCCCTGAAGTCGACAATTATGTTCTCCCTTTGTTACACTCTGACCTAAACAAAAATTGAGTGTGGGGTAGCTTAGGATTTTTTTAGTGGCATCTCCCTACTTCAAGATTAACAAGCATTAAAAATGCAGTACGTCTCGCCTTTCATTAAGTTACAGCCATTTGCTTTGCTATACAATACCATTAGCAAAGCAATTGGCTTTAACTTAAGCAAAGGCGAGACCTATTGCATTTTCAATGCTTGTTACTGCAGAGCGTTCAGGGAGATAATGGTTATTAATAAGTAAAAAGAACACTGTTACAAATCCAGTTGATATGAAGAGGAAATTCAGGATGAAAATCAACCAAATGTAGGTCCATAGGGGAATGACGTATGTCTTTTTGAACCAAGAGTAGAAAATATGCAATTTAGATGGTGGTGCGTCAGACAAACTGGATGATGAGGAGGACGAGCTAGAAGAAAAGTTTGCTGGTCCTTCATCACAGGCACTCACTGGACTTATAAGCAAAGGAGAAAGTGCTGAATCGCCCATCTGTACTCAAGGGCTAGATGGCATCTCACTCACGGAATCAATAGCCGGAAAAGGGCACCCCATATCCATTGCAGAAGCGGAGTGTCGCACTGGTTAAAGATCAATAACAGTGTCCATCATATGAGCAGATATCCGTGTGGCAGCAGATGATGACAAAGTCAATGTTGCTAAGTAAATTGCATTGCACGAAACTGCAGGTGTCACACTATTCAGAATCTGCCACATGGTGTAACTTGACATTATCCACTGAGATGTACCTGTTGTCTTTGCGACCTGGCAACGGTGGTAGAATGACTGTACGAGTACCCTTCAGTCCAAGTACTGAAACAGGAGCACGGTAAGAGGGACCAAATTCTTTATTGTTCTCAATCTTCTCTAGTGCCAGATCCCCAATTTTAGGAAGCCAACCGGTAACAGGAATCAGTAGTGCTTCAGCAGTGGAAGAGGGTAAATGCTCAGTTGCCAGGGTATCACCTTTCTTTTGTAGATCCTGTAACATAGCAGAATGATTATCTACGTCAAACTTAGAGGCAGCTGCCACAATGTCCAGACCATCAAGGTCAGGAACAAACATGTGAAAGCCAAAGAGTATTTTGTAAGGGGTCAGACCACCCAGAGATCTTCTAGAGAGATTATTTAGTGCATGTTGGACTCCATACAAGTGAGACAGCCAGTCCCTGCCAGTACCTAGGACTCTAGCTGTCAAGGATTGCTTTAAGTCACGGTTCATTCGCTCCACAACTGAATTGACCTCGGGCCTGCATGGAGACGAAAACTGTACCTGTACCCCCAACAACTTCATAGCATCCTTGCATGCCTTAGAGGCAAATGCTGGACCTTGGTCAGAATGGAAGGTCCCATAGGCAAACATCCCGATAAAGACCCGCAAATCCATAATGACATTTCGAGCGTCAGTACTACATTGTGTCCGGACCCACAGGAATCTACTGCACAAATCAACCGCAACCAAGATATACTTGTATGCAGTATTAGAAGAAAGAGAACCGCAGTGATCAAGATAGAATAAGCCAAAAGGTCTATTATAAATACATTGCTTAGTTTGTGGCGGACGTGGGACCGTAGAAGGCTTGATTTGTTGACAAACATCACAGCAAAAAACATAGTTACGAGTCTGTTTATATAAACCAAGCCACCAGCAACGTTGCTGAAGAATAGAGACTGTTGCCAACACACCAGCATGGGCCGAAGCAATGCCTTTGTGTGCGGCCTTGATCAAAGCTTGTCTGCTGTCTGAGTTGGGAATCAGCCGATCCCCAACTGAAGGAATGGTAGCATAAGGAACCTGTTCGGGAGTTACATGATAAGAGCACTTAGAAGGGAAACCTGAAGGATAATTACCTCCCTCCCTAGTTGCAGCGACCGCTGCCAGAATCTCATTATCTATCTTAGTCATGGATCTTGTAACAGCTGCTACGGAACACGTGGCTACTGCAGATTTGGCTGCTTCATCAGCCAAAGAATTACCAAGAGCGACACACTGGTGGCCAAGAATGTGAATAACGTGTGCGAGACAGACGTTGTTTAAGATCTGCTACTCAAACCCAAAG
This sequence comes from Triturus cristatus, assembly GCF_964204655.1. Lineage (NCBI taxonomy): Eukaryota > Metazoa > Chordata > Amphibia > Caudata > Salamandridae > Triturus > Triturus cristatus. The sequence goes on from NC_140585.1 coordinate 646,290,989, forward strand.
CCTTTTAGGCTTAATTGCGCTGCCCTTAGAATCACGGTATTCATTTTGAGACCAAAAGAAAAAGTTGTCATTGAACGACTAGACACAATAGTAAGAATCACACACAATAAGAGGATTCACAAGTGGATTAGCAAACTCGAGAGCAAGAACAAGAGCATGCAGCTCCACCAACTGCACCGTAGAGTCACCTAGTGCCTGAGTGTGCACAATGGAGAACTTAAACTCCCCATCTACAATGGAGCCAGCTACAATAGTGCAAGCCGCTGAATAAGCATGTTTGGAACTCATGGCCGGTTGCACCGAGCCATCTGTATAAATGATGCATTTGTATTCACTCAGAGGAAGAAGCGACAAAGGAGGAAGATGAACAAATTCATACTGTAAAAAATCTTGAGTCTGAATGATGGATCAAAGACAAACTTGACATCCGAAGATGTCAAGGAAGTAGCCCACTGAATTGAACGTGGGTGTAGTGCCTTTACGTTAGGTGCACTTGCTTTAGTCACCGCTTGCAAAGCAGGGAAGGGGGTGACCATAAGAATGCGTTTGCCCTGCGCCAGTGAGCGTTCTTTCAGAATCGCCATCTACACTGGTCGTCAAGATTTTTTAAACAGAGGAAAAACGCATTTCAGCCGCAATTTATAAGAGTGATTTCTATGCAATAGGTATTGTGTCTCCTTCATTGAACGTTAAATACGTGAAACCCACTGCTCCTGAAACGATACGTATTACCAGGTTGGTGGTGTTATCACGAGTCATTAGGAAGTTAGTCGCAAGGAAATCCGCCTGCAAAGACTGCAGAACGGAAGTATGTTCCGGAAGCCAGCTGGCAGATGAAAACTTAGGTTGTATCAACGCATAAAGCGGTTTGATACACTGGGCATAATCGGGAATGTAAGTCCTCCCGAAATTCAAAAAACCCAGTAGGGATTGTACCTTTTTCAATGATGAAGGTGGTTGCAAATGTGCACATTTTTCTAGGAAGTGAGGTGCTAAACCCTTTCCCTCATTATTGAGCTCATAGCCCATAAAGAGCACTGCCAAATGAGCAATGTGCGACTTTGCAAAATAGAATTTATAATCATTGTCGGCAAAAGACAATATTATGTGGTCGACTCTGTCAAGATGCCGCGCGAGGTCGTCGTCAGTCAAATAAATGTAAAGTGTTGTTTTGTATTTTTTACGAACAATATTGTTCACCAGCGCTGAGCTGTGTGTGTTTTGTACCGCAAAGGTGTGGCAATGGCTGTTCAAATTTCTATAATCCAATACAATCCGAAATGAACCATCAGGTTTAGGGACTGTAAAGATCATAGGTGATGTACATGACTCAATTACCCCCTGATACTACAACTGTCTTAGAATGTCACAAAATGAAGCTTTTGCTTCACGCTTGATGGGATATTGAGGTTGAGGTTGTGGAATAGAGCGCAACAGTATTTCATGAGCCAGTGATTCAACATTGCAACCCACCTGATTGCGATACACCGCTGGGGCCAAGGCCAAAGCCCAGTCTTCTGCGAAAACCTGCGCTTGTTCCTCAGGGACACAACGTGAAAAATTTGGAAGTATCACATCTTCCCCTCCAGAAGAGGCTAACACAAAGGGTGGAGGCTAATCCCTCTCCGCTAACAAAATTTCATATGAAGTGGTCAGATTCTCCCAGAAAACTGCCTTAATGGAACGTTGTGTATCACCTTCAATTAGGAAAATGACTTCGTAGAGTCTCTCCGGGGGGCCAACCCGGGTATCTGCAGTCTCAATGGTAACGAATGTGTCAATTGCTGTCGCATCCAGATGGGGACGCAGAGCCTCCCTCATTATAGTAACTTCTGGTGCGCTGTCGAGCAGAATCACTGCCCATGTCCAATCCAGGAGTCGCGTTCTCACCGTCTGTGGCATATCTCGCTGTTAAACCGGCAACTTTTTTCTTATGAAAAGGAGGTCGGGTAGGAGAGAAATCACCCTGCTTGTCCTTGACTTCAAACTGTTGAGGCTGTTCACGAGTTTGTGATGCAGGTTGACTTCTACCTCGATCCTGGCGATCACCTCCACCGGCTTGTGAGCCTGATGTTTCCTGTAAAGAACCAGGAGAACGCTGATCAGGAACCTGAGATCTAACAGGAGACTTCATTTTAGCACGGTCACCAAGTCATAAGTACGCTCAGAAGCCTCAGGGGTCAGTGAACTTGCGCGTGAACCCTGCTTCTGCTGTTGTGAACCCTGTTTTTTTAATTCTTTGCCAATTCTTTTTAGGAAAGAAAGGGTGCCCATCCTTACCAGGCTGGGCTTTCTGTTGATTTAGAGACTGCGTTTGTGTTTGAGTTGTAGGCTTATTTCCCAGACTATTGCGGCCTATGGTTTTATAAGCCTTCGCAATATTCTTAGGTAATTCTCGTGGTTTGTCATCCTTCGCAACCATTTCTAAGCAGTTTTCTACTTGAAAGCTAATGGCATCGCTCTTGACATTCGCAAGGATCATATCAGCAACCACGTCGAGCACCCCCACCAGTCTCATCCCCAGCTAGACAGCCGCTTCGGCTCCGTGTTCATGTTGAACGCGCCTAATCACAGAGGAGAGCACGGACATGAAGGGAGTGCCGAAACACATAGAATATACCGCTGCAAACACCCAGATGTTACAATCAGCCAATTTGGGAATTAAGTCTTTAGGTAAACTAATAGTTAAGATCCTGTGTTTCTCCACATGATTGGTATTAGGAAAGACAGCTTCTATCGGTCCAAATTTCTCAGCAAGCCAATAAGGGAATTTGTCCTTATTCTGTGGGCGCTTGCCCATGACAGAATTAACCATAAGAGGACTGATGGTCACGCCACCAGGACCTGCAGGTTGTACAGCATGCCAGGTGGTCCCACCTGGATGGTGTATGTTACTTACTGTATTACAGCTCAATATACGTGTATTAACGAAGTGTGTAAGAAGCAGAGCTTTGCTAGAGTAGCAGTTGTAAAAGCACGTGGGTGTGGGGTAAGCCTATCCAAAACGGGCCATGTGGCCCAATTATAGATAAGGGGCCTAAATGGACTGCCATTAATGGGTGAGAAAGGGCACCATTAAACCATATACGGTGTTGCCAAGCTGTAAGCGGAATCTCAAGAGCTCTATAAAGCTGATATTGCTGAGGAATGGCAGTGGGACTGTATGTGTGAAACATATCATCAGTTCCATCCACCGCCGGTAAGGTGACCCAAGAATAAAAAACTTCAAACTGGTGAGCCGGATTGGTTTCCACCACGAAAATAAGCATGGACCCAGCATCAGGGATGGAGTAACGAGTCAAGTGCGCCCTCAGCGCAGCTCTGTTGTGACCCAGAATACCAACCGCAGCCATTATAGAGAAGACAGTAGAACAACTTAAAGAGAGGCAGCGCAAACACAGGCTATAAGAAAAGAAATACCTTTTAAAACTTCAAGCTTGAATAAACCTATAAAAACATCAATATAGGAGGCTACTCCGTCACAGCTGTCTCAGGAAACAGAAGTGAGGGGATTGTGGACCAGCACGAGTACTACGCAAGCGTCTCGCAGATAAGAACCAGATGAAACGTTGGCGGTGCCATGTTGCGGGGATTCTGCTCATACACAGAACTATGCACAAGAAAACAGGACCTCAGTAAATAGGGGTGTACCTCCTACCACATTAGTACCGAAAATCCCAACCGACTAGAAATAGTGTCTCATTCGGTCTCCTACAAATATCAAGAAGCTACGAATGTTTAGACAACCCAGAACACGAGCACTCCCGACTCCCCTCATAGTCGCAGGAACAAGACAATCTTTCGCTCTCTCGTACTTGTCCACAATAAGAATAATCAGAGTCACTAAATAAGTTCAAAATGTTTATTTTGACTATAGTGATTCATAAAAACAATATGAGAACAACGACCAGCAGCAAAATGCATAAAGCTGTTACAATACCATAGAATACAAAAGGAGCCGTCATTTTATAAAGACTGTGAAAAAGGCATAATAATTAGGCCTAATCACCCTCCCCTTGCCAGTAAGAAGTTATTTTATATAACAGAAGATCTCTAGGCGTTGTTAGCAGACCCCCTACCTGAAAGCCTAAATGCAAAAGTTTACATCATAGGAACTATTATATAAATACAATGGTTCTGTCGGGGAAGTTTCAATTGCTTTAGGGTGTTCACAGTATAAATACATTACATGTAACACATATCCAGAAGTAAATATAACAAAACACACCCAAGCTGAGTAAGTTAACTTTTGAACTGAAGCATTGTGTAGACTCATAGTATGCGTCGACGTTTCGACCCTATGTAAAGCGCAATATTTAATACGCGTCACGGCGGGTCTTCCTCGGGACAGGGGGTATGTGTGAAGCCCTGCGCAGAGGGTTATGAATCACTGCGTGTGCGTTGGGTTTCTTAGTCCAGCAAAAAACGATTTAGACCTCAAAAGATATAAGAATCTTGGAGGTCTGGGAATGCAGTGGACTGAGAACTGGAGAGACGTGCATCCACCAGATCGTGTAAATCACCCGACTGGCTCATAAAGATTAACCCTTGGAAATTATTCCCAGACCTCCAAGATTCTTATATCTTTTGAGATCTAAATAATTTTTTGCTGGACTAAGAAACCCAACGCACGCGCAGTGATTCATGACCCTCTGCGCAGGGCTACAGACCTACCCCCCTGTGCCGAGGAAGACCCGCCGTGACGCGTATTAAATATTGCGCTTTACATAGGGTCGAAACGTCGACGCATACTATGAGTCTACACAATGCTTCAGTTCAAAAATTAACTTACACATGATGATGAAGCATATGTGAACAATCATATGGACATAATCAAAATTTGTATCCTCCCAAAATAACCTTTTTGTGATTTCTCTATCTGTCATACTTCAGTGTATCATCTGTATTTACCACTACATGTCACTCTTTCTTCACAAATCTGTCAATTGTATAACTGTAGCCTTGTTTATTTGTTATTTCCTTTTTTCTAAAAATAATACCGATTGAAAAGCTCAGCTTGGGTGTGTTTTGTTATATTTACTTATGGATATGTGTTACATGTAATGTATTTATACTGTGAACACCCTAAAGCAATTGAAAGTTCCCCGACAGAACCATTGTATTTATATAATACGTATACCCAGGTTCTGAGGGACACCGGGACACCCCATTATTTTTTGTAAAAAAAATACATCATAGGAACAGCAGAGCTCAGCTCCATGGAACGGCGTTCTTCGAGTGTGTTTCAAAAACATGCAACAACGCTATATCAAAGCACGATTCTTCCATATTGCCGCTGTTGGTAACATGTTTTGTCTAGGTAATAGGGACTGACCAGAACAGAATAATAAGAGACATTGTTGATCGACCTTGCACATTATGTTCAGACATATTCGAAGGGAAAGCTGAGAAAGTGTACAAGGCAGAGGCAAAGTGTCGCAAAAACAAACTCTTAGCAGAGGCATGCGCAAAAGCAGCAGCATAGGGCAAGCAAAACTCATGCTAACTTAGCAATGTCGTCAACGTAGCCGTAGAAAAAGATGCAGTGTCGGACCAGCAAGGTTCAAGTGACACACCACGAGCAGGTAAGTCAGAACAGGCCCCAAGCAACCAAGGGAGCCTACTGGAGCCAAAGTAGACCCCCAACAGGACCCAAGGGCCTAAGGCACAGGAGTCGCAAGAGGACCTTGAGCAGCTCACCAAAGAATGAAGGCCCACGGTGCAAAGAATCTTGCACAGGCAAAGATCTTGGCTGCAGGAGATGCTTGAGGCTAGAGCTTCTTGGAGCCTGAAGATCTCTGGAGCTCTAGCACTTTCGACGAGGGACACTGGCTTCAAACTTGCTATGAAGACAGTGCAGGCCTCGAGGGTGTTGCACAACCACAACCTGTGTTGCTGAATCTTTTGGAGTTCATAGCAGCGTAGGGACAGAAGACCGGTCAGCTTTGTTGCAGTGCCTGCAGATGCAGGGGAGTGACTTCTTCCCTCCAAGGGAGATTCCTTCGGGTTTCTTGTATGTCCACAGGTCTTGTGAAGAACCTGTATGGAGCACAGGCACAGACATTGCAGAAGACTTGCAGGACGATGAGACCAGGAGCAGCAGGAGTCGTCCCAGTTGCAATCTCAGATCCCAAAGCGAAGTCCAGTGAAGTCCAAAGTGCCCAGACAGTTGAAGTTGAAGTGGTTTAGGATCTGAATCTTGTCCCACGATGAATATAAGGACCCACTCACAGGTAAGCCCTTAAGTACCCTAAGTAAAGGGTTGGGATGATTCAGTGGTCCATCCCAGAGGAGGGACTGGACAGTGAGGAGGATACTCCCATGTCCTTTGTCCAGTTTCACCAAAAAGCAGGAGCCAACAGCTCCCTGAACTGGTTTTAACTGGAGTATGCAAGGACAGCACCAAATGTGCCCTTCAAAGCAGTCTAGTGGCACTGGCAAGAGCTCTTACCCTGTCCCAATACACTACGTCCTGTCTGGGAGGTGGTCAGAACTCCCAGTGATAAGAAACCTATCGTCTTACCTTCCCCTGCTCGAGCTTGGCTCAGCAGTAGGAGGGCAGAATCATGTCTCTGGTCGGCAGCAGCCATAGTTTGCTGTACGGGTCAAGAAGACTGGTACCAGGAGCACTGAGGGCCACCTGGAGGAGCTTTACAGTGCATGGAATGACACCGTTGTTGGGGTATAATTCCAACATGTTTGATACCAATCACAACAGGGTTTGTTACAGCCAGTTTAGAGATAGCCATCGCATAATGACACATGGCCACTCTATTTATCGTAATGACTGATGCACTTACAACCCAGGAGAATGGACTACGAAGGTTGTAGGGGTGTTCTGCTCATGCAGGGGCACCCTCCTACTTATAACCGAGCACCCTGCCTTCAGGATTGAAAGGCCTACCTTAGGGATGACTTATAGGTTTTAAGTGTAGTGACCTCAGATATAAGGACATTTAAATCTGTCGTAAGTGGTGCAAGGACAAGTTTACACAGGCTGCAATGACAGGCCTGTAGTCACAATTTAAGTGGTCTCCCCTGGGTGACATAATACATGCTTCAGCCCATGGGGGACTCCTGGTGTACCTATGCCCTGGGTACCCTAGTACCATATACTAGGGACTTACAAGGGTTCACCAGTAGTCAATCTGGAGTGTACCTAAGCACTCACCATGTCCAATTTTAGGTAAAAGACACAGAGACTGGGGTCCTAATTAGCAGGATCCTAGTCAGACTAGTCAGTAGAACATGACACCAGCAAATTGTGGAGGTGACCATGAAAGCAGATCCTACTTTCCTACACATGGCAACGTAAGGCCCAAACCAGAATGGGTGGTCCTTCATACACCATTGAAAAGGAGTTTCCTGATGATAGCGACTGCAGTATCAATTGGGAAAATCGCAATTCCCTGACCTCTAAAGAAGGCATGTGGTACAAAGGAGGAACAGGCATGATTCATTTACCACATCTTATAAATGGAAATGAACAGGAACCAAAGAAGAGATTATGTTCTGCACTGTGTGCTTTGCTGCAACATTTACATAGTGATAGGACTGTAATACATTGTGCTTCAGTCATTCGAGAAATAGCAGGTATATGTAGTAGATAAGTACTATTTACTCAGAACAGTCAACCAGATGCACAGGAATTTATAATGGTAATTCTTGGCATTTTAGAAGAAGAAGAAATAAATATAGATGATTTATTTGGACTGAGTTACATAACACAACATGGCATGTATTTGTAAACAGCATGTTCACCCATGGGTATCTTGTCATGAATAACAGATGTTTATTGTTACCCAACTCAATGTTGCTCATTGTATCAACCTCAGAAGGATGAAAGGCCGATTTGAACCTGTGACCAGGAGGTCGAACACTGGCCCCCTACAGAGGACGCATTAGTCCACTAAGCCACCAAATTCAGTTACATAGGGACCCCTGACTGTGAAGAATGTTCGTTAATGTCTACCAGTCAAATACATTCTGAGAGATTTCTGTACTTAACACTACTGGATTCCAAAACTGTGCCTTTGACAGATTGATTAAAATGGCTAACCAAAATATGACCTGCCCAAATTGTAGACCAGATGTTCTGTCTACATTGCATATAAAAAGAAGTGGATTAATGCTGCAACGATGCAGAGCAAATGGATCTAAATTGGAAACCGAAATTACAAGCTTCAAAGGAGGGTAAATATCAATTTCTGGAAGAACTTATGCTACTATGGCTATTGTCTTTCATGAATGACTTAGTAATATCTGGACACTATACTGTCTATTTAAAAAGTGAAAATGGTTGGACAGATTGCAATGACAGCATTCTTAAATTCAAACCAAAACTGCCTTTCAAACTGCAAAAATCTTACCTTTTGTTTCTCCAACCAAAGTTCTAAGGAGAATTTCTGCTAAAAAAAAGTGGTGTATGGTATTTGTTTTACATGGTTCATCAGTGTGTAAGACATCATTCAGCCTACCATGGGGTATGTCTTCATAAAGATCTCCAAACTTAAAGTGTGGTTTATATATATTAATAGTATTGCATCAGTCGTAATAAAAAAAGCTAGTTTTAACATATGTTTTATATTACTTCAGTAATTGTAGGTATTGTTGATTAATTAATTGTAGTGAGTGCAATGCATAGTGTGACTTATTTGTAGTGATATACTGTGCAATTTATTTCACCAACAATCTATGTAATTCGTTTTTCCCCACTGTTCAAGGATGAATATTCATACAGTGCATCATTGATGGTGTACAATTATGAAAGCTGAGCACAGTAAAAAAGGGAAAATGAAACTATATTGTGATATACTGTTATACCATAAACAATGCGTATTGTTATGTGTTGGTAATTTTGCAAATAAAATGCTAACATACCTTTATTCTTTTTCTTTTACAACAGTGTTTGGAATGATAAGTCTTTAGATGTGTTAACATATTTATAGTTCCACAGAAATATTTCTGTGATACACTTGTAGAGAAGGTTCTCATGCATAAAGCACACTTAAAATGCGTTGCCACCAGTTTCTTTTGCCAGGACAGAATGGTGAAAAACACCCAAGCAATTGACTGCTGCTTTGGTGTTCTGTTGCAACTGATCCTCACTGCCATCAGATGGCATTTTATTTACAAATGGTATAGAAAGCAAACACATTACATTTACAAAAAGAAAAGAACAGGTGCTGAATTGGGAACAGGGTATTTTTTTAACAATGTTTGTGATTGGTTTTTCCCCACTGTTTATAAATGAATATTTACATAGTACATCGATTGTGGTATACAAGTACAAAACCTGAAAAGAGTAACAAAAAAGGGAAAATAAATTCTCTTACTATAATGTGAAATACTCTTCCAGTATAGAAAATGTCTACTGCTTTGCTTGTTAAATTAACTTATGCATTTCAAAAACTAAAAGTTTAACATAGAATTGTGGAAAAAATGATACTTATATTTATATTCTTTATGTTTTAAAACAGATGAATGACACTATCTATTGGAGTAAGTTAATTTCTTAATTACATCTTTTTGAGAAGTTCTACAAACCAACTTTGTCAAGATATACAGGAAGGTAGAGCCTCATAGAAGCACTGATACAGACAGACACACACTGGTAAACCTACGCACATGCCCAACCAGTCAGCCACAAACACATCCACTCACTCACCAACACAGTCAATGACAGAGCAAGACATTTACACATACATATATAACTACATACACTCCCTTTCACATACAGATACTTACACCCCCACCCTCACTTACCCATACAACTACCAGCATGCACTTACTCACATATGCATTAGGGGTGGGCGGAATTTGCGTAATCGCGTTACGCAAATCTCCGCGAAACGGTAAAAAATCTCCGCGAACATGCAGAAATTCTGCGAACACACGGAATTGCTTGTTCGCGATGCTTTTTTCCTGTTCACAGTTGCTGTTTGCGTGCTTGGGGAGAAATATCTCGCGAACACGCATTTTGAGAAAGCGAACAAGAAAAAATTTCGCCAAGTCGCGGAAAGCAGAATTTTGGGCAATTTTGCGTTCTCCGCGGAACGCGAAATTACTGAAATTCCGCAAATTCCGCGAGCGGAACGGAATTTGCCGCCCAGGCCTAATATGCATCCACTCACTCATGCCTGCAGTCATCCATCAACTCAGTCTCCCATCTGCTCACTAATACACCCATTTACTGTGTCATATAAACACTGCCACACTGAATCACTAACCCATACAGCTATAAACACAACCACTCACACACCCAGACACCCACTGATGTAGCAATTCAGACACTCACTCATACAGCCACTGATACACCCTGCCACTAACTCATACAACTAGTCACATTCACTTGCTAACTCATGCAACCACTCATTACACCCACTCGGTGGCCGTTTTAGTGACTCATGTACCCAGTTACTCACCCATACAGACACTGACACAGTCAGTAACTTACTCATAGAAGTACTCACATACCAAGCCACTCACTCATACATGGACTCACACACACACTCACATACCCATACATCACTAATACAGTCACTTACTTACTCATACAGGTACTTACACACTCATTCACTTATACAGCTAATCATATACCGGCTCTCTCATTCACCTATACAACCACTCATATATTCGCTCACTCATCAATACAGCACTCACACACCCATTCACTCACCCATACAGGCTCTCATGCACCCACGCACACACCCATACATCACTGATGCACACACTCACTCTCCCATACAACACTGATGCACCCACTAATTCACCCATACAGCCACTCATGTACCATTTCACTCACCTTTATATTTACTTACTTACCCATTCACTCACCAATACACCAGTCAGATACCCACTAATTTACCCATGTATCACTCATGCACCCAGTTACTTACCCATACAGCCACTAAGACACCTGCTTATACCTATACTCTACTCACATACCTGTTCACACACCCATACAATCAGTGATACAGACTCACTTAACAATACAGGTAGTAACACTTGCACTCACTAACCTATACAGTCACTGACACAACTACTCACTCACACATAGAGGCACTCATACACCTAGCCACTTTCCCATACATCCACTGACATACCCAGTCACACTCCCATGTAGCAACTGACACACCCAAACACTCACCTGTGCAGCTCCTAAAATAGCCACTCGCTCACCCATGCACCTACTCACTCATCTACTCACTCACTCATACCACTACTTACTCACCCACTCACTCACTCATACAGCTACTAACATACACACTCAATTACCCATACGGTCAATGATACAACCATTCACTCATCCTTGCAACCACTCATGCACCCATCCACTCACCCATACAATCATTGACATACCCATTCACTCTCCCATGTAACCATTCACACACCCACTCACTTACCCATATAGGCACTCACACAGTCAGTCGCCCACCATTACTCCCACTCACACACCCACTTACTGAGCCATACAGCTTCTTACATAGTCACTCACTCACTCATAACCACTCACACAGGCACTTACTCAGAAACTCACACACTGACTCACTCACCCATACAGCCACTCACACACCCATTCACTAACCCATACAGCCACTCACACACCCACTAATTAGCCCATACAGTCACTGCCACAATCACTTATCCACCCATACAACCAGTGACACACCCACTCACTCACCCATACAGCCACTCACTCACCCACTCCCTAACCCATGCAGTCACTCACACAATCACTCACCTACCCATACAGCAAGTGACACACCCACTCACCCATCCATACAGCTACTCACACACTGACTTACTCACCTATACATCCACTCACACAGGTACTCACCCATATGACCACTCACACATCCACTCACCAACTGATAAAGGTACTTACACAGGAACTCACTTACCCATATATGCACTCACACACCTATACAGGTACTCACACAGCTACTCACACATCCATACAGGCACTCACACACCTACTCACTCCCCCTTTACCATTCACATACCTACTCACTCACCCATGCATACAGGCACTCACACATCTACTCACTCATCTACATATGCTTTCACACACCCACTCATTCAACTATACAACCACTCACAGACCAACTCACTCACCCATGCAGCCATCTACAAACCCACTCACTCACCCATACAGAAACTCATAGTGGTACTCACTCACCCATACAGCTACTCACATGCCCACTCACACACCCATACCAGCACTCACACATCCACTCACTTACCGATACAGCAACTCATACACCCACTCACTTGCCCTTAGAGCCACTAAAATACCCACTCACTAACAAATCCACTCCCTTACCCTTATAGCCACTCACACAGCCAGTATCAGCCAGACACTCACACACCCACTTATATACCCATACAGCTGCCACACACACACTCACTCATCCATACAGCCATACATAAACCTACTCATACTCCCATTCAAGCACTCAGACGTCCATTCACTTTTCCATACAGCTACACACACACCTCCTCAGCCACCCCACTGCCACTCACACTCCCATAAATGTATCCATCCAGGCACTTGCGCCCATACAGGCACTCACACAGTCAGTTACCCACTAAAACACCCACTCATACATCTACTTACTGAGCAATGCTGTCATTCAGTTACTCATATAACCACTCACACATCAACTTACTCACCCATACAGCTACTCAATCACCCACTCACTCACCTACACAGCCACTCACATACCCAATCACTCACACATATAGCCACTCACACATCCAAAGAGACACTCACACATCCACGTATACACCCATACAGCTACCACACACCCACTCACCTATACAGCCATGCATAAATACACTCACCCACCTATACAGGCACTTACATGTCCATTCCCTTATCCATAAGCTACTCACACACCTACTCACTTACCCATAAAGCAACTCACACACCCATAAAGGTATCCATCCCTTACTGAACAATGCTATCATTTAGGTGCTCATACAACCACTCACACATCCACTCACACATCAACTCATGCATCCATATAGCTACTGAAACACCCACTCATTCACCTATACAGCCACTCACATACCCACTCACTCATACATACAGCCACTCACATGCACACTCAGTGACTCATAGTCTACTCATGCAGCCTCTCACTTACTCATACAGATACTAAAACAGCCTCTAACTCATCTATACACCACTTATGCACCCACTCACTTACCCATTCAGTACTTATGCATCTACTTTCTCACCCATACAGCTACTCACACACCCACTCACTCATCCATACAGGCACTGATTCACCACTCACTCAGGCATACAGCCACTCACACATGCACTCATTCAACTATACAGTCCCTCACACACCCAATCACTCATCTATATACCAAGTCACACAATGAGAGTGTGACATATTGACACGGTTACGAACATATATATATATATATATATATCACTGAAAAAACCATAGGTTTCACACATGTTATAGTTAGCTGGACATTTTATTGATAAAAAACCAATGAAATTCCCCCGTTATAGTTAGTGCAGGCAACTATAACTCACGCGACCGCAATCCTCTGCTGATGCTAATACTGTATTTAGACACTTATTTGCCCATGTCTTCTTCCATTAAATTTTAGCTATACATATATTACAAATATTTTTTTTTTATAAAGACACATATGTCATCAGCAGAAGATTGCGGTCGCGTGAGTTATAGTTGCCTGCACTAACTATAACGGGGGAATTTCATTGGTTTTTTATCAATAAAATGTCCAGCTAACTATAACATGTGTGAAACCTATGGTTTTTTCAGTGAATTTGCAAGGTTTTTTAAATGCTAATTCCTAACTATAACGTGTGTGAAACCTATGGTTTTTTCAGTGAATTTGTACGGTTTTTTAAATGCTAAGTTACTTTACGCCATTCGTGGCGTGCGCGCTCAGTTAACGCAGTTCGTTCCGTGCGCGCACGGTGCGCTTCGCGCAACCGTGCGCGCACAGAGAGCACGCGGTGCGCTTCGCGCACCGCGCGCCCACTTTACACAGTTAGTGCCGTGCACGCACGGTGGTTGTGCCCACGTTATGCGGGATGGGCCATGTACGCACGATGCGCTTCACGCACCGTGCGCACATGGGGGACATATTATGCGCATCTTTGTGAAATTTATTCTTTGTTTATTTCTTACCTGTAATAAGCCATGCACCAATGGTGCCCTTCGGGCACCATTTGCACACGGGGTGGGGAGGGTGTGGATAATTTTTTTTTAAAAAATTTTTTACCGTACGCGTACGGTAAGCGTAATCGGCGATTTTCTGAAAAAAAAAAATTTTTTTTTTTGGGCTTGGGGGTTGTTTGGGGACCCCTATATCAATGCTGGGTGGTTAGGATCTCAAGAAACTGCCTCTTTAGACATTTTTTGGCATCGTTTTTGCTGCCCAACTCAGAGAGCGAGAGAGAAAATGGCGGCCGCCGCTTCCTGGTTTAGACCGATTAGAATGTTTACTAAGATCTAACAGCCAATCAAAATCGCGCTTGCGCACGCCACCGTACGCGTACGGTAAGCGCACCGTAAGCGCACCGTAAGCTGGCTCAGATATATATATTGATTTAAAGGCTATTTTCTCTGAATCTACTGAACAGATTTACACCAAACCTACAAAAGGCACTTCCTTGACCTGAGGACTACCTCTCTGCCAAATTTCAAGTAATTCTGTTCAGCCGTTCGGGCTGTAGCTGTGTCTAAAGGTCCTATGGAAAAATGCATGGGAAAAACGCGTTTTGGGACCCCCCTTTTATCTCAGCCCCCGCTTGACGAATCCCCCCGAGACTTTCAGGGTAGGAGCGGAGCGTAGCGCCCCACCTATTTTGAAAAATTCGCGAGGATTCCTCGACCGGTGCCAAAGTTATTCAAAATAGAATGTTGCGGATTTCCTATGGAAACGTGGTCCTAACTATAACTACCTACTGGCGACCGCCAGTAGGTAATATATATATATATATATATATATATATATATATATATATATATATATATTACCTACTGGCGATAGCCAGTAGGTAGTTATAGTTAGGACCACGTTTCCATAGGAAAACCTCAACATTCTATTTTGAATAACTTTGGCGCCGGTCGACGAATCCTCGCGAATTTCTCAAAATAGGTGGGGCGCTACGCTCCGCTCCTACCCTGAAAGTCTCGGGGGGATTCGTCAAGCGGGGGCTGAGATAAAAGGGGGGTCCCAAAACGCGTTTTTCCCATGCATTTTTCCATAGGACCTTTAGAACGAGCTACAGCCCGAATGGCTGAACAGAATTACTCAAAATTTGGCAGAGAGGTAGTCCCTAGGTCAAGGAAGTGCCTTTTGTAGGTTTGGAGTAAATCTGTTCAGTAGATTCTGAGAAAATAGCCTTTAAATCAATATATATATCTGAGCCAGCTTACGGTACGCTTACCGTACGCTTACGGTAAGCGTACGGTGGCGTGCGCGAGCGCGATTCTGATTGGCTCTTAGATCTTAGTAAACATTCGAATCGGCCGAAACCAGGAAGCGGCGGCCGCCATTTTGTCTCTCGCACTGAGAGAGATTTTTAAAATCGGAAGCCCAAAAACATGTAAAGGGGCTGTTTTGACAACTCCCTCCCACATAGTCATGTTGAGGGAGTCCCCAAACATCCCCCAAGTGCAAAAACGGTTTTATTTTTTTTTCGGCAATTTCGCGGGGTACGCTTACCGTACGCTTACGGTAAGCGTACGGTAAAAAAATAAAAATAAAAAAAACACTATCCACACTTACCCCACCCCCTGTTCTTTTGGTGGCCGAAGGCCACCAAATGTGCTGGGCTTATTACAATGGAAAAAAACACTATCCGCACTTACCCCACCCCCTGTGCTTTTGGTGGCCGTAGGCCACCAAATGTACAGGGCTTATTATAAGGGAAAAAAACTTAGCATTTAAAAAACCGTACTAATTCACTGAAAAAACCATAGGTTTCACACACGTTATAGTTAGGAATTAGCATTTACAAAACCTTGCAAATTCACTGAAAAAACCATAGGTTTCACACATGTTATAGTTAGTGGAAATTTTAATGATAAAAAACCAATGAAATTGCCCCGTTATAGTTAGCGCAGGCAACTATAACTCACGCGACCGCAATCCTCTGCTGATGACATATGTGTCTTTATGAAAAAAAAATATTTGTAATATATGTATAGCTAAAAATGTATGGAAGAAGACATGGGCAAATAAGTGTCTAAATACAGTATTAGCATCAGCAGAGGATTGCGGTCGCGTGAGTTATAGTTGCCTGCGCTAACTATAACGGGGCAATTTCATTGGTTTTTTATCATTAAAATTTCCACTAACTATAACATGTGTGAAACCTATGGTTTTTTCAGTGAATATATATATATATATATATATATATATATATATATATATATAAATAAATATATATATATATATATTATCTACTGGCGGTCGCCAGTAGATAATATATATATATATATTATCTACTGGCTGTCGCCAGTAGATAGTTATAGTTACAACCTAGTTTCCATAGGAAATCTCAAAATTCTATTTTGAATAACTTTGGCGCCGGTTGACGAATCCTCGCAAATTTTTCAAAACTAATGGGGCGCAACGCTCAGCTCCTACCCTGAAAGTCTTGGGGTGATTCGTCAAGCGGGGGCCAAGAAAAAGGGGGGGTCCCAAAACGCGTTTTCCCCATGCATTTTTCCATAGGACCTTTAGTCGCAGCTACAGCCCGAACGGCTGAACAGAATTACGTGAAATTTGGCAGAGAGGTAGCCATAAGGTCAAGGAAGTGCCTTTTGCAGGTCTGGTGTAAATCTGTTCAGTATTTCCTGAGAAAATAGCATTTAAAAGCATATCAATATCTATACGCGCACACCGTGCGCGCACTGTGCGCGCACCCTGCCGTGCGCGAGCGCAATTCTGATTGGTTGTTAGATGTCGGTAAACATTCGAATCGGTCGAAACCAGGAAGTGTCGGCTGCCATTTTGTCTCTCGCAATCTGAGGGGGTGAAAAAAAAAGGTGGAGAACTTGAAAAGGGGGCAGAGTGGACAGTTCCTGACCCCCTAGCCTTGGTCAGGGGGTCACAGAGGCACCCCCAAGGGAGAAAAAAACATTTTCTTTTTTGTTAAAAATCGCGAGGTGCGCGCAGCGCGTGCGCACCCCACGGACTGCGAACCGTGAGTGCTCGGTGCGCAAAGCGCACCGAGCGCCCACAACACGCGCACGGTGTGCGAAGTGCACCGTGCGCGCACGGTGCGCGCACCATGCGAATTAAAAAAATAAAATAAAATTTCGCGGTGTGTGCACGGTGAAAAACCTGAAAAAAAAATAATAAATACATAACTTAGCATTTAAAAAACCGTACAAATTCACTGAAAAAACCATAGGTTCCAAACACGTTATAGTTACGAATTAGCATTTAAAAAACCTTGCAAATTCACTTAAAAAACCATAGGTTTCACACATGTTATAGTTAGCTGGACATTTCACTCGTAAAAAACCAATGAAATTCCCCCGTTATAGTTAGTGCAGGCAACTATAACTCACGCGACCGCAATCCTCTGCTGATGACGTCAGATATTACATCACTGATGACATATGTGTCTTTCTGAAAAACAAATATTTGTAATATATGTATAGCTAAAGATTAATGGAAGAAGACATGGGTAAATAAGTGTCTAAATACAGTGATGTAATATCTGACGTCATCAGCAGAGGATTGCGGTCGCGTGAGTTATAGTTGCCTGCACTAACTATAACTGTGGAATTTCATTGGTTTTTTACCAATGCGCCTAAAAAATTACATGAGTGCCTGTTTTCTATTTATGGATCCAAGTTGAATGGGTAAATGAAAAATCAAAAAAAAGTTAGCACAATTGGAGTGGGGTTCTTCTCTATCAATCTGTGCATTTCAATTATGTTATGAGTGGCAACAACTTCAAATATGCATTTTATCTTTGTTAATTAACACTGTTTTACTGCTACTAAGGGTCCGATTCCGATAGCCGGTCGGACAGCTGTCCATAGCCTTACCGTGCGACCGACACGTACCCGGAGCCGGTCCGTCCTGTAGAGTAAGTACGATGCGCATAACTGCCAAAAACACGACCAACACGTAGGCTGTGAATCAAGCCCCATTCTCCGTCCGAGCCGTAACTCCTAAAGATGAACCGAGTCGCCCGGAAGCAGTATCCATCGCAGTTTCCGGCATGACAAGTACGATGCGTTCTTCCTACACGCCGGACGGGTCGTCATGCACAGCATCCGGAAAATAAGCATATCAGCTACGATTCGCGCCACAAATCAATCCACGACTATGAGACGGACCAGCTTGCAGCGGGTACGAGATGGAGCAACAAGCAGCGTGTACGACACGAACACATCATGAATCCCATCGTGCAGGTCATACCAGTACTCTACATCTATGACCGGCTCAGCGACCGACGGTGCAGGTGGTAAGTCAGACACCTACAACACAAACAAACGACACGTACCTTGCAAAATGGCACACACACACAGGGGATCTACATCCTGGCCACTAACAGCCCACCATAGGGGTTGCTTGGCCAGCACCACTAACACCCCCACCCATAGTGGATCTGTTGCCCATCACTACTGCCACCCACACCCATATGGACTATGTTGCCCATCACCCCTGCCACCCCCAGCCATAGGGCCTATGTTGCCCATCACCCCTTCCACCCCCACTCACAGGGGACCTGTTGCCCATCACCCCTGCCACCCCCACTCACAGGGGACCTGTTGCCCATCACCCCTGCCACCCCCACCCATATGGCTGATGTTGCCCATCACCCCTGCCACCCCCAGCCATAGGGCTTATGTGGCCCATCACTACAGCCACCCCCACCCATAGGGGACCTGTTGCCCATCACTACTGCCACCCACACTCATATGGACTATGTTGCCCATCACCCCTGCCACCCCCAGCCATAGAGCCTATGTTGCCCATCACCCCTGCCACCCCCACTCACAGGAGACCTGTTGCCCATCACCCCTGCCACCCCCAGCCATAGGGTTTATGTTGCCCATCACTACAGCCACCCCCACCCATAGGGGACCTGTTGCCCATCACTACTGCCACCCACACCCATAGGGATTATGTTGCTCATCACTACAGCCACCCCCACCCATAGTGGACCTGTTGCCCATCACTACTGCCACCCACACCCATATGGCTAATGTTGCCCATCACCCCTGCCACCCCCAGCCATAGGGCTTATGTTGCCCATCACTACAGCCACCCTCACCCATAGGGGACCTGTTGCCCATCACCACTGCCACCCACACCCATATGGCTGATGTTGCCCATCACCCCTGCCACCCCCAGCCATAGGGCTTATGTTGCCCATCACTACAGCCACCCTCACCCATAGGGGACCTGTTGCCCATCACCACTGCCACCCACACCCATATGGCTGATGTTGCCCATCACCCCTGCCACCCCCAGCCATAGGGCTTATGTTGCCCATTGCTACAGCCACCCCCACACATAGGGGACCTGTTGCCCATCACCACCGCCGTTTTAGTGACTCATGTACCCAGTTACCCAGTTACTCACCCATACAGACACTGACACAGTCAGTAACTTACTCATAGAAGTACTCACATACCAAGCCACTCACTCATACATGGACTCACACACACACTCACATACCCATACATCACTAAAAGTGTCACTTACTTACTCATACAGGTACAGGTACTTACACACTCATTCACTTATACAGCTAATCATATACCGGCTCTCTCATTCACCTATACAACCACTCATATATTCGCTCACTCATCAATACAGCACTCACACACCCATTCACTCACCCATACAGGCTCTCATGCACCCACGCACACACCCATACATCACTGATGCACACACTCACTCTCCCATACAACACTGATGCACCCACTAATTCACCCATACAGCCACTCATGTACCATTTCACTCACCTTTATATTTACTTACTTACCCATTCACTCACCAATACACCAGTCAGATACCCACTAATTTACCCATGTATCACTCATGCACCCAGTTACTTACCCATACAGCCACTAAGACACCTGCTTATACCTATACTCTACTCACATACCTGTTCACACACCCATACAATCAGTGATACAGACTCACTTAACAATACAGGTAGTAACACTTGCACTCACTAACCTATACAGTCACTGACACAACTACTCACTCACACATAGAGGCACTCATACACCTAGCCACTTTCCCATACAGCCACTGACATACCCAGTCACACTCCCATGTAGCAACTGACACACCCAAACACTCACCTGTGCAGCTCCTAAAATAGCCACTCGCTCACCCATGCACCTACTCACTCATCTACTCACTCACTCATACCACTACTTACTCACCCACTCACTCACTCATACAGCTACTAACATACACACTCAATTACCCATACGGTCAATGATACAACCATTCACTCATCCTTGCAACCACTCATGCACCCATCCACTCACCCATACAATCATTGACATACCCATTCACTCTCCCATGTAACCATTCACACACCCACTCACTTACCCATATAGGCACTCACACAGTCAGTCACCCACCATTACTCCCACTCACACACCCACTTACTGAGCCATACAGCTTCTTACATAGTCACTCACTCACTCATAACCACTCACACAGGCACTTACTCAGAAACTCACACACTGACTCACTCACCCATATAGCCACTCACACACCCATTCACTAACCCATACAGCCACTCACACACCCACTAATTAGCCCATACAGTCACTGCTACAATCACTTATCCACCCATACAACCAGTGACACACCCACTCACTCACCCATACAGCCACTCACTCACCCACTCCCTAACCCATGCAGTCACTCACACAATCACTCACCTACCCATACAGCAAGTGACACACCCACTCACCCATCCATACAGCTACTCACACACTGACTTACTCACCTATACATCCACTCACACAGGTACTCACCCATATGACCACTCACACATCCACTCACCAACTGATAAAGGTACTTACACAGGAACTCACTTACCCATATATGCACTCACACACCTATACAGGTACTCACACAGCTACTCACACATCCATACAGGCACTCACACACCTACTCACTCCCTCTTTACCATTCACATACCTACTCACTCACCCAAGCATACAGGCACTCATACATCTACTCACTCATCTACATATGCTTTCACACACCCACTCATTCAACTATACAACCACTCACAGACCGACTCACTCACCCATGCAGCCATCTACAAACCCACTCACTCACCCATACAGAAACTCATAGTGGTACTCACTCACCCATACAGCTACTCACATGCCCACTCACACACCCATACCAGCACTCACACATCCACTCACTTACCTATACAGCAACTCATACACCCACTCACTTGCCCTTAGAGCCACTCAAATACCCACTCACTAACAAATCCACTCCCTTACCCTTATAGCCACTCACACAGCCAGTATCAGCCAGACACTCACACACCCACTTATATACCCATACAGCTGCCACACACACACTCACTCATCCATACAGCCATACATAAACCTACTCATACTCCCATTCAAGCACTCAGACGTCCATTCACTTTTCCATACAGCTACACACACACCTCCTCAGCCACCCCACTGCCACTCACACTCCCATAAATGTATCCATCCAGGCACTTGCGCCCATACAGGCACTCACACAGTCAGTTACCCACTAAAACACCCACTCATACATCTACTTACTGAGCAATGCTGTCATTCAGTTACTCATATAACCACTCACACATCAACTTACTCACCCATACAGCTACTCAATCACCCACTCACTCACCTATACAGCCACTCACATACCCAATCACTCACACATATAGCCACTCACACATCCAAAGAGACACTCACACATCCACGTATACACCCATACAGCTACCACACACCCACTCACCTATACAGCCATGCATAAATACACTCACCCACCTATACAGGCACTTACATGTCCATTCCCTTATCCATAAGCTACTCACACACCTACTCACTTACCCATAAAGCAACTCACACACCCATAAAGGTATCCATCCCTTACTGAACAATGCTATCATTTAGGTGCTCATACAACCACTCACACATCCACTCACACATCAACTCATGCATCCATATAGCTACTGAAACACCCACTCATTCACCTATACAGCCACTCACATACCCACTCACTCATACATACAGCCACTCACATGCACACTCAGTGACTCATAGTCTACTCATGCAGCCTCTCACTTACTCATTCAGATACTAAAACAGCCTCTAACTCATCTATACACCACTTATGCACCCACTCACTTACCCATTCAGTACTTATGCATCTACTTTCTCACCCATACAGCTACTCACACACCCACTCACTCATCCATACAGGCACTGATTCACCACTCACTCAGGCATACAGCCACTCACACATGCACTCATTCAACTATACAGTCCCTCACACACCCAATCACTCATCTATATACCAAGTCACACAATGAGAGTGTGACATATTGACACGGTTACGAACATATATATATATATATATCACTGAAAAAACCATAGGTTTCACACATGTTATAGTTAGCTGGACATTTTATTGATAAAAAACCAATGAAATTCCCCCGTTATAGTTAGTGCAGGCAACTATAACTCACGCGACCGCAATCCTCTGCTGATGCTAATACTGTATTTAGACACTTATTTGCCCATGTCTTCTTCCATTAAATTTTAGCTATACATATATTACAAATATTTTTTTTTTATAAAGACACATATGTCATCAGCAGAAGATTGCGGTCGCGTGAGTTATAGTTGCCTGCACTAACTATAACGGGGGAATTTCATTGGTTTTTTATCAATAAAATGTCCAGCTAACTATAACATGTGTGAAACCTATGGTTTTTTCAGTGAATTTGCAAGGTTTTTTAAATGCTAATTCCTAACTATAACGTGTGTGAAACCTATGGTTTTTTCAGTGAATTTGTACGTTTTTTTAAATGCTAAGTTACTTTATGCCATTCGTGGCGTGCGCGCCCAGTTAACGCAGTTCGTTCCGTGCGCGCACGGTGCGCTTCGTGCACCGTGCGCGCACAGTGAGCACGCGGTGCGCTTCGCGCACCGCGCGCCCACTTTACACAGTTAGTGCCGTGCATGCACGGTGGTTGTGCCCACGTTATGCGGGATGGGCCATGTACGCACGATGAGCTTCACGCACTGTGCGCACATGGGGGACATATTATGCGCATCTTTGTGAAATTTATTCTTTGTTTATTTCTTACCTGTAATAAGCCATGCACCAATGGTGCCCTTCGGGCACCATTTGCACACGGGGTGGGGAGGGTGTGGATAATTTTTTTAAATTTTTTACCGTAAGCGTAATCGGCGATTTTCCGAAAAAAAAAATATTTTTTTTTTGGGCTTGGGGGTTGTTTGGGGACCCCTATATCAATGCTGGGTGGTTAGGATCTCAAGAAACTGCCTCTTTAGACATTTTTTGGCATCGTTTTTGCTGCCCAACTCAGAGAGCGAGAGAGAAAATGGCGGCCGCCGCTTCCTGGTTTAGACCGATTAGAATGTTTACTAAAATCTAACAGCCAATCAAAATCGCGCTCGCGCACGCCACCGTACGCGTACGGTAAGCGCACCGTAAGCGCACCGTAAGCTGGCTCAGATATATATATTGATTTAAAGGCTATTTTCTCTGAATCTACTGAACAGATTTACACCAAACCTACAAAAGGCACTTCCTTGACCTGAGGACTACCTCTCTGCCAAATTTCAAGTAATTCTGTTCAGCCGTTCGGGCTGTAGCTGTGTCTAAAGGTCCTATGGAAAAATGCATGGGAAAAACGCGTTTTGGGACCCCCCTTTTATCTCAGCCCCCGCTTGACGAATCCCCCCGAGACTTTCAGGGTAGGAGCGGAGCGTAGCGCCCCACCTATTTTGAAAAATTCGCGAGGATTCGTCGACCGGCGCCAAAGTTATTCAAAATAGAATGTTGCGGATTTCCTATGGAAACGTGGTCCTAACTATAACTACCTACTGGCGACCGCCAGTAGGTAATATATATATATATATATATATATATATATATAAATAAATATATATATATATATATTATCTACTGGCGGTCGCCAGTAGATAGTTATAGTTACAACCTAGTTTCCATAGGAAATCTCAAAATTCTATTTTGAATAACTTTGGCGCCGGTTGACGAATCCTCGCAAATTTTTCAAAACTAATGGGGCGCAACGCTCAGCTCCTACCCTGAAAGTCTTGGGGTGATTCGTCAAGCGGGGGCCGAGAAAAAGGGGGGTCCCAAAACGCGTTTTCCCCATGCATTTTTCCATAGGACCTTTAGTCGCAGCTACAGCCCGAACGGCTGAACAGAATTACGTGAAATTTGGCAGAGAGGTAGCCATAAGGTCAAGGAAGTGCCTTTTGCAGGTCTGGTGTAAATCTGTTCAGTATTTCCTGAGAAAATAGCATTTAAAAGCATATCAATATCTATACGCGCGCACCGTGCGCGCACTGTGCGCGCACCCTGCCGTGCGCGAGCGCAATTCTGATTGGTTGTTAGATGTCGATAAACATTCGAATCGGTCGAAACCAGGAAGTGTCGGCTGCCATTTTGTCTCTCGCAATCTGAGGGGGTGAAAAAAAAAGGTGGAGAACTTGAAAAGGGGGCAGAGTGGACAGTTCCTGACCCCCTAGCCTTGGTCAGGGGGTCACAGAGGCACCCCCAAGGGAGAAAAAAACATTTTCTTTTTTGTTAAAAATCGCGAGGTGCGCGCAGCGCGCGCGCACCCCACGGACTGCGAACCGTGAGTGCTCGGTGCGCAAAGCGCACCGAGCGCCCACAACACGCGCACGGTGTGCGAAGTGCACCGTGCGCGCACGGTGCGCGCACCATGCGAATTAAAATAATAAAATAAAATTTCGCGGTGTGTGCACAGTGAAAAACCTGAAAAAAAAATAATAAATACATAACTTAGCATTTAAAAAACCGTACAAATTCACTGAAAAAACCATAGGTTCCAAACACGTTATAGTTACGAATTAGCATTTAAAAAATCTTGCAAATTCACTTAAAAAACCATAGGTTTCACACATGTTATAGTTAGCTGGACATTTCACTCGTAAAAAACCAATGAAATTCCCCCGTTATAGTTAGTGCAGGCAACTATAACTCACGCGACCGCAATCCTCTGCTGATGACGTCAGATATTACATCACTGATGACATATGTGTCTTTCTGAAAAATAAATATTTGTAATATATGTATAGCTAAAGATTAATGGAAGAAGACATGGGTAAATAAGTGTCTAAATACAGTGATGTAATATCTGACGTCATCAGCAGAGGATTGCGGTCGCGTGAGTTATAGTTGCCTGCACTAACTATAACTGTGGAATTTCATTGGTTTTTTACGAGTGAAATGTCCAGCTAACTATCACATGTGTGAAACCTATGGTTTTTTAAGTGAATTTGCAAGGATTTTTAAATGCTAATTCGTAACTATAACGTGTTTGAAACCTATGGTTTTTTCAGTGATATATATATATATAATTGTTGTTTCTTACCAGAAAAGATGGCTCTAACAAGAACTGTTGTTTTTTTCTTTTTTTCAAAGTCTTTTTTCTTTTTTTATTTTCTAACAATTTTGGTTTCTTCACAGAAAACTTTAAAGCATAGTGCTTTCTAACAAAAAGACAAAAGTTCTGCAACAAAAAAACTAACACTTATGTGCATTTATACTGTCAACTAGAGCGGGAATTGACTCCTGAACCCATGTTCAAGATATTTTTGCATGTAAGGCAAAATTGTCCAATACCGCAAACTCAGAGACATTTGCTGGAATGTCTGAACTAAGTGCAGGAGCAGATGTGGTGCCTGGTTGTGCACAGTGTCCAGCAAATGTTCCTTGCTGGCTCCTCTCCCTTTATCTCTCTGCTTGTGAGTATCAGGTGGACATGGTCTTCAGGTGTTTCATCATGCTTGATGATCCACAAGAGTACTTCTTCTCGGAACCTATGGAATGAGTCTTGTTGCAAATAGTACAGGTGACTTTTCTCGCATTCACTTATTTTTTTCCCGGTGGTATGGCAAAAAGCTTCCAAACTATACTCTCCTTCTTGGGTCTCGCTGGTTCTTCTTCCTGTGAGGAGTTGATATGCTCCTCTGGGTTGTCTTGTCCAACAGATGCCAACTTCCTCTAAAAAAATAAAATTTAAAACATCAAAATAAAACAAAATTATTACAGACAATACAAAGTTGTGAAAAAACACAGGAACACCACAAGTATGGGAAAAAGGGGTGGGAACTTCCTCTATTAATGATAGGAAGGTGTTTAACCTATCAAATCCATTTGCTCATGTGCCACATGGTATTCCCAACGCTGTCATGCTCACGTTGAGGCAACGTCACGACTCCGGAAAATGTATTAAAATGACCTTTAAAATGATTTTTCCTCTATAATTCTACTGCTTTTATTACTGTGTTAGTAAACCTCTTACCTTAAACAAAACCTTTAAAGTGTCTATATATGTGTTTTACTGCTGCTAAAACTACGCCAGAGTCGCGTCCCTCCTGCGACTCCGGAAATAAGTGACGGCATGGATCGCCACGGCATAGCAACTTCAGAAAATGTATTAGAACAACCTTTAAAATGTTTTTCCTCTATACTTATACAACTGTTATTACTTTTATAGTAAATCACTTACCTTAAACAACACCTGTAAAGTGTCTATAGACCTGTTTAAATACTGCCAAATCACGCCTGAGTCATGAATCCCCAGCGACGGGTCACAAAGGGTACGCGGCTCCCAAATTAAAAAAAAATTATAAAAATAATATAAACAACATATTACTAGTAAACCCTAGAAATTCACACAAAAAACAAAGGTTATAAGGATATTATACTTAGGCAATAGAATTAAAAACAAGGATTGGCAAAGCCAAAAGGTCTCACCTTTGGAACCTATTGCCTTTGCCAGTGGTTCAAGCTGTGTTGTACAGAATCACCAGTAATGTGCAGCATGGCTTTTAAAAAAGAAAAAAAAAACTTGAGCGACCTGCATGTCATTTCGTAGGTGCGCACACCAAGAATAAATGCGCCTAAAAAATTACATGAGTGCCTTTTTTCTATTTATGGATCCAAGTTGAATGGGTAAATGAAAAATCAAAAAAAAGTTAGCACAATTGGAGTGGGGTTCTTCTCTATCAATCTGTGCATTTCAATTATGTTATGAGTGGCAACAACTGCAAATATGCATTTTATCTTTGTTAATTAACACTGTTTTACTGCTACTAAGGGTCCGATTCCGATAGCCGGTCGGACAGCTGTCCATAGCCTTACCGTGCGACCGACACGTACCCGGAGCCGGTCCGTCCTGTAGAGTAAGTACGATGCGCATAACTGCCAAAAACACGACCGACACGTAGGCTGTGAATCAAGCCCCATTCTCCGTCCGAGCCGTAACTCCTAAAGATGAACCGAGTCGCCCGGAAGCAGTATCCATAGCAGTTTCCGGCATGACAAGTACGATGCGTTCTTCCTACGCGCCGGACGGGTCGTCATGTACAGCACAGCATCCGGAAAATAAGCATATCAGCTACGATTCGCGCCACAAATCAATCCACGACTATGAGACGGACCAGCTTGCAGCGGGTACGAGATGGAGCAACAAGCAGCGTGTACGACACGAACACATCATGAATCCCATCGTGCAGGTCATACCAGTACTCTACATCTATGACCGGCTCAGCGACCGACGGTGCAGGTGGTAAGTCAGACACCTACAACACAAACAAACGACACGTACCTTGCAAAATGGCACACACACACAGGGGATCTACATCCTGGCCACTAACAGCCCACCATAGGGGTTGCTTGGCCAGCACCACTAACACCCCTACCCATAGTGGATCTGTTGCCCATCACTACTGCCACCCACACCCATATGGACTATGTTACCCATCACCCCTGCCACCCCCAGCCATAGGGCCTATGTTGCCCATCACCCCTGCCACCCCCACTCACAGGGGACCTGTTGCCCATCACCCCTGCCACCCCCACTCACAGGGGACCTGTTGCCCATCACCCCTGCCACCCCCACCCATATGGCTGATGTTGCCCATCACCCCTGCCACCCCCAGCCATAGGGCTTATGTTGCCCATCACTACAGCCACCCCCACCCATAGGGGACCTGTTGCCCATCACTACTGCCACCCACACTCATATGGACTATGTTGCCCATCACCCCTGCCACCCCCAGCCATAGGGCCTATGTTGCCCATCACCCCTGCCACCCCCACTCACAGGGGACCTGTTGCCCATCACCCCTGCCACCCCCAGCCATAGGGTTTATGTTGCCCATCACTACAGCCACCCCCACCCATAGTGGACCTGTTGCCCATCACTACTGCCACCCACACCCATATGGCTAATGTTGCCCATCACCCCTGCCACCCCCAGCCATAGGGCTTATGTTGCCCATCACTACAGCCACCCTCACCCATAGGGGACCTGTTGCCCATCACCACTGCCACCCACACCCATATGGCTGATGTTGCCCATCACCCCTGCCACCCCCAGCCATAGGGCTTATGTTGCCCATCACTACAGCCACCCTCACCCATAGGGGACCTGTTGCCCATCACCACTGCCACCCACACCCATATGGCTGATGTTGCCCATCACCCCTGCCACCCCCAGCCATAGGGCTTATGTTGCCCATCGCTACAGCCACCCCCACCCATAGGGGACCTGTTGCCCATCACCACTGCCACCCATATGGCTGATGTTGCCCATCACCCCTGCCAACCCCAGCCATAGGGCTTATGTTGCCCATCACTACAGCCACCCCACCCATAGGGGACCTGTTGCCAATCACTACTGCCACCCACACCCATATGGCTGATGTTGCCCATCACCCCTGCCACCCCCAGCCATAGGGCTTATGTTGCCCATCACTACAGCCACCCCCACCCATAGGGGACCTGTTGCCCATCACTACTGCCACCCACACCCATATGGCTGATGTTGCCCATCACCCCTGCCACCCCCAGCCATAGGGCTTATGTTGCCCATCACTAAAGCCACCCCCACCCATAGGGGACCTGTTGCCCATCACTACTGCCACCCACACCCATATGGCTGATGTTGCCCATCACCTCTGCCACCCCCAGCCATAGGGCTTATGTTGCCCATCACTACAGCCACCCCCACCCATAGGGGACCTGTTGCCCATCACTACTGCCACCCACACCCATAGGGCATATGTTGCCTATCACTACAGCCACCCCCACCCACAGTGGACCTGTTGCCCATCACTACTGCCACCCACCCCCATAGGGCTTATATTGCCCATCACCCCTGCCACCCCCAGCCATAGGGCTAATGTTGCCCATCACCCCTGCCCCCCCACTCATAGGGCTTATGTTGCCCATCACCCCTGCCACCCCCAGCCATAGGGCTAATGTTGCCCATCACCCCTGCCACAGGGCTAATGTTGCCCATCACCCCTGCCACCCCCACTCATAGGGGACCTGTTGCCCATCACTACTGCCTCCCCCACTCATAGGGGACCTGTTGCCCATCACCCCTGCCACCCCCACCCATAGTGGACCTGTTGCCCATCACTACTGCCACCCACACCCATATGGCTGATATTGCCCATCACCCCTGCCACCCCAGCCATAGGGCTTATGTTGCCCATCACTACTGCCACCCCCAGCCATAGGGCTTATGTTGCCCGTCACTACAGCCACCCCCAGCCATAGGATGGGTGATGTGCAACACATCCAGCATACTCCAAC
Source organism: Triturus cristatus (assembly GCF_964204655.1). NCBI lineage: Eukaryota > Metazoa > Chordata > Amphibia > Caudata > Salamandridae > Triturus > Triturus cristatus. The sequence goes on from NC_140585.1 coordinate 646,320,899, forward strand.
ATCAGGTATGTCTGCAAAATACATCCCCCTAACATCATGACAACATTGTGTAGTCTGTGAGAAATGCCCACAAGAGTGATTATGGCTATGAGCATACAATGTAAGTAACAGCACATGTGTGACCAACACATGAGTGTGACATACACAAGGCAAGCATCACCATAGCACTGTGGCAATGTAAAAAGAACACCCCCTCACTGTGTAGAACAGAAGTTAAGTGGGGGCTCCCAAAATGCAGCAGATGTCGAGCATTATGGTGATGGGGACTAAACCCCCCTCATCACAGTGACCAAAAGGTAAGTGTCATCATGGTCAAAGCTGCAAATAACAAACAGCATGTATGATCCCTGCTCCCAAAACATCAAACACTTCTGGGACAAACTAGTGGTTGTGTCCCATACACACAGAGATGTGTTGAGGCTAACAGTGCTGTGAAATCATAACACACTCTTGGCCATGTGCAGACAAGCCCCACACATGGGGGCTGACAATGCATACAGCGAACAATGACACAACAGCAGAAGTGACCATCACCAAGCATGCACACATCTCGAAAATAGACACACCAATCAAAACAGCATGTGTAGACTGTAGGTGTCAGATCCCAAACTCACATTCCATGCCAGCAATGGCACCCAACAACCAGGATGAATGTGCACAATGATGTGAAATGACTCACAGGGACACCATGCAAAATCACAGAAACAACATGCATACAAAGGGCCACAACAGCAATACCAATGCACTGGTGCAGATGCACAAACACAAACAGGCAAACTCACACTGCACTTCGGACACAACATGTGTGTGTGTGTGTCACAGTATCCCCAGGCAACTACACAACACATGAGGGGGGCTGAACCACAGTGACACAGATGTGGACACAGTGCCATACAAAAGTAAACCATCATTGGGACACCCTCAGTGGGCAATCAGGCATTGGGAGATGAGAGGGAGCACAACAGACACATGTGACACAAGCTGGAACGAACACCAACTAACACAGCAAGAGACTGACACACACCACTACCCCCAGGGAACAGACATTGGGGTGACACAAGCATGCATGACACCTCCACTGTGATGCTAAAGGCAGATGTCGTACACACTGGGAAACCCAGACATGTGTCCTGTGCCACAAACGTACATCACACATACACAAACACAAATCACTCAGCTTGGCCCCTCATCCATGGACAAACGGGAGTTAGGGGACCACCTATGTAAACATTCATATCAGTCCTCCCTCAACACCACACACTCTGAACTGCAACAATGTGAAGCCCACATGGACAGGTGACATTTCACATGCGCCCATTACAAACACAGGAATGTTGGGAGGAACTAAGGTGCACACACACACATCACACAAGGACAGTTTACAACCCTGGAGAATGACAGATATACTGCACAGTATGCGGTACATGGCCGTGACCTCAAAGCTCATGTAACCTTCAGAATCCCTGCCACAGTCCCAAGACAATGCAGATGCCAAGGAGAAACACAAGGCACACATTCTGACACCTGCCAGCATCGCAGCCATGAACCTGACAAGTGGGAGCAGTCACACACACATACAAATGTCTCAATCAGTGAAAACTACCACCTAGGGACAACTACACTATTTAGCAAATAAACAGGTGCCTTGAGGAACCCTGACTGTGTCCCATCTGTGTCTGACAACATCATCACCACTCAGAACTGACAAATCCCAATGATGATACCCCAATTAACAGTAGTGTGTCATGCACCCACACATCTGGTAGCCCATTGGAAAAGTAGTGGGATGAACCCAGTACCACTCAGCAAGCATCAACAACAGGAACATATCAAGGGAACACTGTCTGTGTATGAACAGGGATGTGGACACACACACATGCTAATACAACATACACCATGGGCCCAGGCCATGTCACTGGACAACACACTTACTTGAGGGGACACAACTCCTGTGGGAGCCCAGCTGTGCCAAACATATTCACCGCAAGTCCCACTCATGTCTGCAGAACACTTGGTCGGTCAGCCATCAGTTACCACACAATGAAGGCTCTGGTCACAACAGCCTGGGTACGTGAGTCTCCCCTAAGTCATCTGCACATACCCAAAACATATGAAAAGCAAGTTGCACAGAGGCCCCAGTTGCTCCTATTACAATGATGCCCACACCTGTAGGTCCAGTGTTGATGAGCACAAAGTGTGTGGAAGTGACAAATTGGACAATGGGAAGCACATCATATGTGCAGGGGTGCAAGCCACAGATGTGACCGTGCAAATGAAATGTTCACAGAGAGATGTACACAAATAGGTGATCCTCACACACCCATGTAGCTGCAAAGGATGACATGGATACCCACCAGAATAGGATACATATCTCATAGACCACAGGGAGTACCTCACATCAACACATCAGTATTCTACATTGTACACCAAGCATTACAGTTGTAAGGGCATGTAAAACAATACCAACATAATGTACAGCTAAATCAAGTTCACAGGGATAAAGAAAAAAGCTTTATTCAACAAATTAAAAGTGAAACGTCTGTTCTAACAAAAGGCCAATGGCCAGTCCATGTCCCAATGCCAAGGAGTGAACTAGAGTGACAAATTCAGTATATGAAAATCTAAACGTCTGTGCAAACAAAAGGCCAATGACCAGTCCATGTCCAAATGCCAAGGAGTGAATTAGAGTGACAACTGTCACACCTTGCTTGCCTGCACTGCTAATGACCGGGGTCATCCCCTCGGAGGGGCATACATGGGGGCAGGCCAGGCACCGCAGGGACAGGATCAGGGCGCAGCAGAAGGAGGCAGTGAAGAGGTGGTGGATGTAGGCCAGACACTTGCAACTGCAGTGGAGCTGACTGAAGTGGTGGGTGCTGTCACAACTGTGGGGCACAAGTCAGATGGGGTGGGTGCCAGCACAACTCCAGTGGGCAGGTCAGATGGAGTGGATTGGCTCACCACTGCAGTGCCCAAGTCAGACGGGGTGGTCGTGGACTCCAAAGCAGTGCCTACATCCATGGGATCGGAATGGGGGACCAACTGTCTGACCAGGTGTGGAGGAGCAAGTGCTTGGGGGGATGGCCTTAGCATTTTGGGGATGGTGTATCTGTGTGTGGGGGAACCCAGGGCAGGGAGTGGCGGGGGAACCTCTGGAGTGGTGGCCTGGGAGATGGAGGATGAAGACTTTGCCTTGGATGTGCGTGGTGGCGGGGGGTCTTGCTCTTCTGGTGCCGTGGGGACTTGCGGGTGGGCGTCTCTGTCTGGCTGCGCCTGGGGGAGGATGTCCGGGTGTGAGGGGCACTCCCTTCTGTGTGTGGGGACTTCCTCTTCTCCTTGTAATCAGGATCTGGAGGGTTGGTGGGGAAGAGGCCAAGGTCACAGAGGAAGAGCTTCTGGGGGGATGGGGTTGCAGGTGAGGCAAGGGAATGGGGCTGGGAGGGAGAGGTCTTGGAAGACTGTGGAGTCGTTGTGGATGACTGTGTGTGTGTCAGCAAACCAGCCCCTGTGAGTGTGGAATCAGTCCCCTGCGCTTGTGTGCATGCTAGACCTTGGTTTGGGGGTTTCTGTGCTTTGGACAGGTAGGGTGCTAGGAATCGTGGGTGGTGCAGTGATAGGAGGGGTGCGGGACTGTTGGAGGAGGGACACTGCTGCCGTCAGGGAGGAGGCCACGGACTGATTGGTCCTCTGTAGGGCAGACATGCCCGAGGAAATGCCCTCCATAAATGACACCAGTTGTGTCAACAGACCTGAGTGTGCATGGCGGACCTTCAGCATCGGCGTCTGCCCTACATGGATCTGTCGAAGTAAGTCCACAGACTCCTCACGCAGGGCAGCAGGGGACACAGGGGCAGGGGGTGCAGTGCTAGGCACAAAGGAGACATGCTCACGAACACGGGAGCCCACAGGGACCTCTGGGATGGGAGCCGATGGGAGGGGGTGGTGGTGGTGGTGGTGGTGGCGGGGACAGCCTCACTAGCTGGGGTTTGGTGGCTGCTGACACCCGCCTCCACAAGGGAGTCATCCTCAGAGCTGCTGTGGCCCTCTGCTGGGGGGGATGGTGCTGACGACTCCTCTGTGTGGCTCCACTCGCCCTCCGTGCCACTGGGCCCACCCGACTCCTCTCCTTCTGTCCCTGTAAGGCTCTGTGGCTCCTCCTGGTCCGTGCAGCTGCCCCCTCCTGTGGCCGTGGATGTATCTGGATAGGAATAGGAAGTAACAGAACAGCATCAGTCACCTGCACCGACTGCACACACCACAGTGAGTACATCACATCACAGGGCAAGCCCAGGCATCATCAGCTGAACACAGCTCAAAGTGCCAACTCTGTTTAGGATAAGACAATTGTCATTCTCAACATCAACCATGGCACACATATCCCTCCTGACTTTCACACATATGTCCGTTGCATGTTGGATGCTAACACCCCAATGTGCCAACATGCACCACCCACACATTAGTTGTACATGCAAGTGAACATGTAGGAGTATGTCACTATACACACAGAACATCTCTTGCTACTGACTCAGTACAGGTGTCCGGATGAAGGGATGGGCAGGACTCATTCTACATGCTTGTGATGCATGCCAGCAACCCACACTATGATGTACTCCTGTCCTGATGATCAATGCCACAATGTGGTACATGGTGCACACTTGAACTCAATGCAGGCTCACTCATAGCAAGTTAAATGCCATGGCGCTGGTATGCCCTGAAAGTCAGTCAACACTGTCTCCTGTCACAGGGGCAGGGCATCCAGACAACAACAATATGCACTGACTCACAATCCTAGCTCTGGGGTAAAGCAAACTTAGCAGATGACCGGCGCACTTGCCCATCCCATGCAAACAACATATCCAGGACCCAGAAGATCCCACATCATGCAAATCAGACATATGAGTCTCAGCAAACACTAATCCCTGTACATTAACACATCACAGTCTGCCATGCATGTAACCCAGCTGCATGAAGGACACAGTTGCATACACCATTGTGCGCTGTCAGATGATCACACACCTATATGTCACACAGGTCTTGTCTCTCACAGTCACATCGCAGATGTCATGCTGATCCTCTGAATCATGGACACCCCAGTTGTACGTAGCAAAAAGCCACACCTCAATGACACAGAGGCAGACACCTGAGGGCACATGTCACTGAGCACAACCTGCAATTTCATACACAGGAGTGGGATTACAGAGTGTTTCTAAATGCCCTTGAGGGGGCATGACTGGCCAGGACTAAGTGAAACAGTGTTTGGCCCTGGACAGTAGTCAGGTGGCTAAGCAAGTGTGACATACTTGCTATACATACTCCTGAGGCCCAACAATTGGAGTCCCCTGCTGCATGGGTTTGTTTGGAATACCCCAGCCACATGTTGTGAGTCAGACCAGCAATTGTTACACATCTCAAGGGCACACACAGATCACATGTCAGATCTCAGGCATTGTGTAAACAATTGACCCACCCCTTAAACACACAACAGATTCACGAGAACTGATGCTGACCGGTACCTGAAGCATAGCTGACTGCAGGGACACAGTGCCCTAGTGACACAAGCAACAGATTGGAGGGGCCACACCTGAGGAACAGATGAGGAGGGTGCATCACACAAATGAGGGACCTGAGTTTGGGATTACAAGAGCTATGTAATGTGGAAGTGTGACCAGGACAAAAGACTGCTATTTGCATGTCAGACATAGTACACAGATTAGACATGGACTCACCCCCTTCCTGCTGCTGTCTGGCCTTCAGCTGCCTATCCAGGTCTGGGAAGACCACCTCCAGGATACGGTGCATGTGGGGAGTCAGGGTCCGGTGTCCACCCCTCCTGCGTGGAGGTGACAGCTTCAGCTGGACTCTAGCTATCCTCTGGGTCCAGCCCCGAAGGTCCTGCCACCTCTTCTGGCAGTTGCGGATCCGGCGCTAATAGACCCCCACAGAATGAACAGCCCGGGCGATGGTCAGCCAGATCTCCTGCTTCTGGTGGGCATCAACCTGTGAGGAGGACAAAGTGAAAAGTACATTAACACACATGCCCCAGATTGCTGCAGCACACATTTGGATAGACATGTCATCAACACAAACGGAAATAAATTACACAGGTAGTGCAACCATGGGGATTGCAAAAGCACATGCATGTCTGACATGTTAACAATGCCTGGATAGTATAAGCTTGCAATAATGCACTTTAGCAGCAGTAAAACTATTCATTGCATGTACCTACACACTTTGGGGTATGAAAGCAGTCATTGAGAAGGCTTCCCACTGCTAGTACTGCCAGTCAGGCAACATGAATAATTAGGAAGGCAGTGGACGGATGTATGACGTTACAACGCATACTTTTACAACGCATGCACTTACAACGCAATTTTTACAACGCAACATCCACTACAACGCATTCCATTACATCGCATGACACTACAACGCATTTTTAAAAACTACCTATACAACGCATTCCATTACATCACATACTACCTTTACAACACATACCATTACAACGCATATTGTTAAATTGCATTTAAGGTAAGTATTGGATAGTATAGGGGTAAAAATTACTATTCTTACTCCAGGGGGTGCAACAGTAGGGTAAGTGTTGGATAGTATAGGGGTAAAAATTACTATTCTTACTCCAGGGGGTGCAACAGTAGGGTAAGTGTTGGATAGTATAGGGGTAAAAATTACTATTCTAACTCCAGGGGGTGCAACAGTAGGGTAAGTGTTGGATAGTATAGGGGTAAAAATTACTATTCTAACTCCAGGGGGTGCAACAGTAGGGTAAGTGTTGGATAGTATAGGGGTAAAATTTACTATTCTAACTCCAGGGGGTGCAACAGTAGGGTAAGTGTTGGATAGTATAGGGGTAAAAATTACTATTCTAACTCCAGGGGATGCAACAGTAGGGTAAGTGTTGGATAGTGGAGGGGTTAAAAATTACTATTTTAACTCCAATGGTATGCATTATAATGGTATGCGTTGTAATGGTATGCGTTGTAATGCCTGCGTTGTAGTGACATGCGATGTAGTGTCTGCGTTGTAATGGTATGCGTTGTAATGGTATGCGTAGTAGTGTCATGCGTTGTAAAGGATGTTGCGTTGTAATGCCTGCGTTGTAAGTGTAGTGCGATGTAATAGTTGCGTTGTAAAGGTTGTTTCCCCAGTGGACTGCACACTTACCTGCTCCCCTGGTTTCCCATAGAGCTTTCTGTACTCTGGAAGGAGCCGGTCCAGCAGGGCCTGGTTCTCCTCCTCAGTGAAGGCTGGGGCCCTCTCCAGAGTTCGTGCCATAGGAGGAGCCAGAGGATGCAGAGACAGCAGCAGTGGTAGCAGGGATGTGGTCCAGTAGCATGTAGTGCAGGCAAGTGAGCTCCCTGGGGGCTAGCCAGCCTTATATCTGTGCTGCAGAGGCAGACTCTGTGCCATGTGTCCCAAGTCATAGGTCCAACACGGTTGCATTCTATGAATCTGGCCAATCCATTTAAAAGTACGACTCGTACACGCCTTCCGCATCGTTCAAATCTTCACCTTCATGGAACACTTGAAATTGCAAAATTGTTGTAGGCATCCAACTGAATTTCCAGTGCACAACTCGTACAAGTTTTGAATCAGCATCCGTCTCCATGACAGTCCAGAGCCAATGGGCGTGCCTGGCTCGTTCAACTGACTACAACGCGTATTTTGAATATACACATGCACCCGTCTACATACGATTCAATGGCCAAGGCGTACGCCTGTCTCGGACCATGCCTGTCCGACGCGTATGCATGATAGTCACCTGCGTCGGACCTCATTGCATTCAATGCCAAAGAGTACGCACGGCTCGTACATGACCCGTGCAATGCGTACACATTGTCACCCGCGTCGGACCTCATTGCATTCAATGCCAACGCGTATGCACGGCTCGGACATAACCCGTGCAATGCGTACGCATTGTCACCCACGTCAGACCTCTTGCATTCAATGCCAAAGCGTACGCACGGCTCGGACATGACCTGTGCAATGCGTACACATTGTCACCCGCGTCGGACCTCATTGCATTCAATGCCAAAGCGTACGCACAGCTCGGACATGACCCGTGCAATGCGTATGCATTGTCATCCGCATCGGACCTCATTAGTGTGACTATTATACGGATGCAACACACACATACTGGCCATGGACACCTGTTCACATCTGCCACACTACAGCATTGGCCACACAGTGTCCCATGGCATGTAAGGCTGCATTCCCTGGGTGTTTGGGGGGGCCACAGCTGTTTTTTTGGCTGGCACTTTGTGCAGCCACTCCCAGGCTGTACACGTGTACATGGGGGTAGAATCCTTTGTGTGTTGTGCACATTACCACTGTGATGTGCAATTGGACAGTAATGGGCATGAGTCAAGGCCACAGTGTGAGGTTGGATATGTTTAGGACATGTCACATACACCCTGAGTCCTGGGGCTGATGACATGTACATCACAGTGAGACCTGTAGCCACAATACTGATGTGCACCCACAGTCTGTGTGCATGTTGTGTCTCAGAATGTGTCTGATCAAATGTTACCAATGGGTGACAGTCTCCACATCCATGTGGTATATGCATCAACCTTGATGGGGTGTGTGTCTAAGAGACGTACATGTAGGGCCGGCAGGAACAACAGTGGCCACTACCTGTGGGACTTACGCGTGCCTTGTGGTGTGTACGTGCTATGCCATGTACATTGCTGTGTTGATGTGGCAATACAGTGAGCCTGGGTTTCTGCATGGCAAAGATCTGTGATGCCTGAGAGACATGAGGCCTCAATTGTCACTGTGGTGTGTTTTTTGAATGTTGCAGCAGCACATAGGTTGGGTGACACAGCCAGATGATTGGCCATTGCACTACATGGGACTCATGTGGACATGTGGAATTGAGATGTGAGGTGGTGGTCTTGTAGGTGACATATGTGTCCATGTCCAACAGCACACACCTCAGTACATTGTGTAATGTCATGAACTAGCATGTGATAGTGATCGTGGTCATAGCCACATGGGTGGATGAACTGATAATCTTCCTTTGTGCATCTCTGTACTGCAGGGCACCAGCTGTCCATCGTCCGTTCCCAGACCTTGCAACCATGCAGGAACGCGACTGCATCAGACGGTTCCGCTTCACCAGGCCACTGATAGCGGAGTTGGCGGAGCAGTTGGCGCCACATCTGCTACCTGGCCAGACATACCCTACAGCACTGACCCCAGAGGTGAAGGTGATGGCAGCCCTGCACTTCTTTGCTACTACTACCTTCCAGTACACCGTGGCTACTGCTGGTGGTATGTCGCAAATGATGTTTAGTCGGGTGCTACGCGATGTCTTGGATAGGATGTTGCAATTCCTCGACCTGTATATCAAGTTCCTGAGCCCAGCTGAACTCCCTGAAATAAAGGATGCCTTTAATACACTGGGGAGGATGCCGAACGTCATCGGATATATTGATGGGACACATGTTGCCCTGATACCACCACAGGCACATGAGCAGGCATACCGGAACAGGAAGCACTACCATTCGATCAATGCTCTGGTGGTCTGTCTTGCTGACATGTCGATCACACATGTGTGTGCACGGTTCCCTGGTTTGGCGCACAATGCCTACATTATGAGGATTAGTCGCATTGCAATGCTGATGTCACAGATGCCAGCTCAGCATGCCTGGCTTGTCGGTGTGTACTGACTGTTTCTCATTGTGTGTGTTTGTCACTATTGTATTCCGCACTCCTACAAAACTCAGCTACTTGTTCATTTTTGTGTGTGTAGGTGACTCCGGATACCCCAACATGCCGTGGTTGCTGACACCCCTCAGGACCCGTGTGACACCAGCCGAGCTGCGCTACAATGAGGCACATGGTCGGAGTAGGAGGGTGATTGAGCAGACATTCGGCCTCCTGAAAAGCCGCTTTCACTGCCCTCCCATATGAGCCTGCAAAGGTGTGCAAAATAATCCTTGTCTGCTGCATGCTACACAACATGGCGGTGCGGAAGGAGGTGCCTCTCATCCAGGATGACGATGACGACGACCAACCTCCGGCACCTGTGGAGGATCCCGGCCTGGTCCAAGATGCCAGTGATGATGAAGATGATGGTGACGTCCGCTCCCAGCTCATCAACAACTTCTTCACCTGAATGTGAGTTTCCAGGGTTGTTATGTGAATGTATGGAGGTAGCCTGGAATGTGTTGAGCCAGCTCTGTTGCTGTCTGAGTGTGTCTGTGTGCCACTTGACTGGATGCGTGCTGTGACGTGTTCATTCAGGTGGTGTGTACTCCACAATAGGGTAGTACTGCTAACTAGTGTTTGTGTAGGTGTTTTACAACATGTTTTGTGCATGTGTTTTGCATTTCTCTCCTGTTCTTCTGTGCTTTTGACTGTATCTTGTCTGTCCTTCCCAGGGTACTTTGCCTGTTGTGTGGTCAACACTGACCTCCAACACCCAGAAGCCAACACCAGTGCGGAAGTTGACAATTCCCATCAACTGATGTACCACACATCCCTGGACTTCCATTCTCCAAGCGTGTGTCCACTGTTACGTAGAATTACCGTGCAATTAGTGTGGAATAAACGTGTTGCTGATGTGTAATGAACCTGTGCTATGCTTTGTTATGTGCGTTGTCTGTCTTCCCACATCTGAGTGACATCTGCTTACCTCTCCTGTGGACTTGTTAGCACTGACTGGGCTTGGTGTTGTGTCTGTGCATGCCAATGTGTTTCAGGTCAACATCATTGTGTGTGATGAGTAACATGGCCATGGTGAGTATGTTTTGTGTTGCCATAGTGGTGTGTGCCCCTCACATGTGTCACATCCCCATGACTCACCTTATGTTGGTCACATTGTTGCAGTATTTGGCATGCACTGTGTTGTGTAGCAGATCGACATCTCCCTGAACATGACAAGTTGGAATCACAACAGAGGCAAGTATGGTGTACTGGTGAGTTTATTTACAAACATGTGTGAGGGAAGTGCACAGGATGGTGGGTGCTGTACAGTGGTTTGGGAATCCAAAGTTCACATTGGAGTTGGAAGTGCTGGTAGATGAAATGTCCAGAGTAAAGTCCACAGTCATCTGATACATTGGCCCAACATGAACCCTCCATGTCATGTGGGCGAGTTGTGTGTGATTGGACAAGGTGAACGGGTTGCGCACAAAGAACATGGTCCAGAACAGGTTTGGAGGCCCTGGGGGATGTGCTGGGACATCTGCCTCTCACATGTCCTTCTTCGGACGACCCCTCTTCTTCCGGGGGGGGGGGGGATCCTCATGTGCAGGTCTCTGCGGTGCAGGGGACTCTCCACCAAAGTCCTCCTCCCTCCCTATGGCGCTGGCAGATGGTGTTGCGACAGATGTGGTGGGCACACAGGGGGGTGTGGACAGGTTGGTGTTGATCTAGCGGAGGCATTGTAGTATGTCCCGATGCACCACAGTGATGTCATCCCACTTGGCCTCTATGCGGCATGGTGGGCGACCTTCTCATGTTGCATGTCCTTGAGGATCCCCACTACCTGGCCAAATCCTCGGGTGCTATCCTGGTACGCATCTAAGATGCGTGCCAGTTGGGGGTCATCATGCAGTCCAGACCCCTCTGCAAGGCGTGCTCTGTGCCTCCCACCCCTCCCAGCACCCCTCTCCACACAGGCAGGACCAGCGGCGGTACGCACAGGTGGCACTGGGACCCCTTGGGTGGTGTTGCTGGTGATGTTGGATGTAGCTTCCGGGGGGTCCTGTGCTGTGGGTGTTGATTGTCCATGGTCTGTCCGTGTTGGCAGGGGTGCCCTGTCGGTGTCCAGATGCTGGAGGCATGGGTACAGGTGGGGCAGATGTTGATGCTGCTGGTGCTGCATGATGGCTCACACCGGAGGGGACAGGTTGGTCGTCGTCATCCGAAGAGGACAGTGAGAGAGTCAGACCAGAGAGCTCAGTGTCCACCAGAGTCTGGGACTGGGTATCCTAGTCATTTGGTGCTGGGTGCCCAGCACCACCTGTGTTTGGAAGAGACACACAATGTGATTTAGGTTTCTACATGCATCGTTGGTTCACAAACATGACATTTTCTACTTTTCAAACAGATGCCTGCCTGCACACTGCTTTTTCCCAGCTTGTCACAGACAGAGTTTGATATTGTTGTTGGCCATTTCCCAGCATGGCCTTGTGCTCCCCACAACAGAGCCCAGTGTCAGACATCTTGTCAGTCCTTTCCCACTCCCTGTGAGGCGAGTATGGTTCAGTTTGATCTTGCTGGGCCATGTGGGTAGGTGTAGGTTGTCTGTGACTCCGACTCCCATCATACTCTTGGCTACACCCCCCTTCCCAGCATGCCCATACTTCCTCACTCTTGACTCTGCTTCCCTGTGAGGGGGTGTGACAGCAATGGCAAGATGGCTGATTTCGAAATCCTGGTGTTTGTTTGGCTACAAGTCCCAAGTGAGCCCCTGTGCTTCAGTACGGGGTATCTTTTGCTGATATTTTAATGAGGTGTGTGTCAATGCATTGTACGGGGTGAGTTGTGTGGAGTTTGTGTTGAGGGGGGTGTCTCCCCATGCTGATTAGTATGGTCAGGGCTGTCAGTCCTCCTTCCCAACATGAAACGTGCTTCCATTGTAGGGCGTGCAAGTTGTCTTTCAGGATGTCAGTCAGTGGTGTCCTGCTTCTGATTTGCACACAACCCCAAGCAGGGCCTTGTGCTTCCCACAGCAGGACCCAGTGTCAGCCATCTAGTCAGTCATTTTCCATTCCCTGTGATGTGGGCATGTTTCTGAGAGGTCTTGATGGGCCAATCAGGAGGGTGTGCATTATCTGTGACTACAGGCCCCATCATGCTTTTGGATACACTCACTTCACCTGCATCCCCACTATTCCTTCCTGACAGTCAGCTGCACTGTGAGGTGGTGTGTTTGTGGTGGCAAACTGTCTGGCAGGGTGTATTTGACTTAGTGCCACTGGCTTGCTCTATTTGTTTGTAGGTTGGTGCATGTCATGACACAGTTCCCAGTCACTATGAGATGGCAGGTATTGTGTTTGTGTGACTGGCATACACATCTTGGGCTGATTATTTATTGGTTAGTGTAGCTTTGCTTGTGGTGCATGGTTTCACTGTCCCCTTGCCACACAATCTTGGGTATGTTGTTTGTGTACTCACCAGGCTCTGGGATGTGTGTTAGGCCATGGACGCTCTCTGGTGGTAGGATGTCCCGCACCTTCTCCTCCCAGGTCCTGAAGTAGACTGGTTTGGCAGGAGGGCCACCGCCGGTGCACTGACTCAGGGTCTGATCTTTTTCGATGAGTTTCTTGACCCTCCTGCACACATCATACCACCTGTTCTGGATGTCGTCCTTTGTGCGCCTTGCTGGTGCTTGTGCATTCACCTTGTCCACAATCCTTGCCCACATCTTGGTTTTCTGTGAGATGGGGGTCCTTTGAACCAATGCACCAAACAAATGTGGCTCTACTCTGATGATCTCTTCTACCAGCACTTCTAACTCACTATCTGTGAACTTTGGATTCTTCTTTGGAGGCATGGTGATGGGTGGTGGTGGTGAGTGATGTGTGTGTGAGCGTGCAAGTGATGGTGGGTTGGTGTTGATTTTGCTGTGTGTATGTGTGTGTGCTTTTGTATGAGGTGCTGATGGTGTGTTAGTTGTGTGATGGGTGAGTTGCGAGTGTGTCTGTGGTTGCTGAGTACTGGTGTTTGCTGCTGGCTGTGTCTCCTGTTTGCAAGGGATGATGGTAGTGATTGTAGTCCTTTATATAGTTGGAGTTGTGGGTGTGTCTTTGTCCCATGTTTTTTTTTGGTATTTATTGGCTTTGTCATTGCTTGTTTGGTCCTTTTTTTGTCTTTTTTCCTTTGTGTTTTGTAGGCATGAAGGAGACGTTCATGTGACGGAAACGGATGCTACTGTTGTCTCGTGCGGGCTTCTCCGCCTCGTTCACGCTGCCTGTCTTCTGTGTTTGGTACGCCTCGGTCGCAGCGGTCTCTATTGCTTGTGTGCCCGGTTGTCTGTGCGTGTCGGTCGTGCGGCTTGGTCTCCGTGTGAGTCGGTCCGGTTTTACATGCATTGCATCGTACTGCGCTAATCGTACATCGCGGGTACGGGTCGGTCGGGTTCATTCCGGGGTCATGTAGGTCGGTGAAAATCGCGTCGGTTTTCCAGCCGGATCACTATTTTCCCTACGGCTCGGTTGTACGGCTTGTATTCCGTACGTGTCGGTTGTAATTCACACGCGTTGCATCGTACTGCACGAGTCGTATGGCACTGGTCCGTGTCGATCGGTATTCAGTCCGGGTCCGTGTCGGTCGGTTTGTTTTGCGGCTGGAATCGGAATCGGCCCCTAAGTGGCGGCAGAGACAGTAGTGAGAAGGCTGCTTCCCCATGAAGGACTGGGGCTGTAACGTGACCGTTTAAAGGTTAGGCTCAGTTTTATATCCTAAGTGTAGACAGGCGTATTGATTTTGACAGCTGCCTTATAGGGTAAAAGGTTGGTGGAAATAAAAATGGTTGGGGGCAAGAAACCAGAGCAAGGTAGGTTAAAGCAAGTGTGGGGCAATGCCAAGAGAAGGCAGCAGCAGGGGCCTGTGGTTGGGGAGAACAAACATGGAAGTGTTGGCAAACAGAAGAAAAAAATGAAAGCGCACAACGTGGGGGGGCTTGGAGGGGCAGAAGTACCCAGACAGAAACAAAGGAGTGTGGAGCATACGAGGGCAGAAGCAGAAGCACACAGGCAGCAAGCGCAACAGATGGGAAAACCTACATGAGGTAGACAGTAGAAATACATATGCTATCTCATAGCGTACTTAAACAGAAACATATACAAGCATTGGCAAAGCCATAAATAAATGAATCTGCTTTGCCCACTTAATTAAAAATGGGAAATTTTTATTAAAAATAAATAAATCTCTGGTTCATTGCCATTGTGATAGGAGGCTTCCTCGTTGTTTTTAGCAGGGTCAGAAGCATCATGTCCACTCCTGGTTTCGACAGTGAGTGCCGCAGTGAGCATTTACCGTCAGCCCTTCACAGAAGTACCCAACCTGGTCCCCTGCAATGATTAACCCCTGGGCACAGAGGCATGGCGGCAGCGGGGTTTCCAAGAACTAGATTCACAACATGGCCTGACGGCGCAAGGACAAAATCAAGTGTGTTATCTTCATTTCAGTTTCACACATAATAATTTAGCAGGTATTTACGAACAAAAACACTCTGACATGCTAAACCGTGCTTGGCAAGCAACGGCTACAGTAGCAGAGTGCAGAGAGTCTCGCATCAGCCCCCAGGGCGAGAAGAAGTAACACCGCTGGCAGCCAGAGACCCTTCAGCGCCACGTAAAACAAGCGAAAGCACGGCATGTTGTATGGAAATAGTAACCTGACCCAAGAAGAATGCAGCTGCCACCGTGCGTGCCGCTGCTCGCTCCCGAGATCAAAATGACGTGGGAGTGAACATTAGAAAAGAGGTGGGACATGCACCCGCCTTCAGCCATTTGCGTGCTTTCATTATTGAAAGACACACGCAGAAGCCTATCCAATGTGTGGGAGGAGTCAGACCCACATGGAAAAGACGGAGAAGCCACAAGAAACCTCGCAGAGCAGCGCATGCGCGCAGCTAGGCTCGACCTAATAAACTGATGAAAGTTCGGAAATAACATTTTTAAAAACCCTAGAAATTCACTGAAAAAAACCAAAGGTTACAGGGATATTATAGTTAGGAAACAGAATTTTAAAAAAACCTTAGAAATTCACTGAGAAAAACAAACGTTACCGGGACATTTTAGTTTGGCTCAGATTTCACACATACAAAACCATAGAAATTCAGCAGTTATAGTTACCTGAGCTAACCCCAGCAATGCACTGCTTATGACCTCACATATTATATCACTCATGACATGGTCAGTGATATCACTGATGACATCTTAAATAACATCACTGATGATATCACCAATAGACCCGCACAAGCCCACTCACACCCCCATGCAGCCTCTCATACACCTGCTCCTATGCCCATGAAAGCACTCACATATCAATTCACAGACCCATGCAACTACTCACATACCCACTCAGTCATCTATACAGCCACACACACACCCACTCACTCACCCATACATCCATTCACAAACCCAGCCATACACACCCACTCATACACCCATACAGGCACTAATACATGAACTCACTCACCCATACAGCCACTGACTCACTCACTCATCCATACAGGCACTCAGTCACCCACTCACTCACCTACACAGACACTCACATACCCAGCCGCACACCGAAAAACAACTCACACACCCAATTACAGACCCATACAACTACTCAGACATTGACACACACCCATACAAATACTCAGGCGCCCACTCACATACCAACATAACCACTCACACACCCACTCTCATACCTACACAACCACTCATATACCACTCACACACCCACTCACACATCCATACCCAGTCACACACTGATGCAACCACTCACACACCCACTTACAAACCCATGCAACCACTCACACACCCACAACAACCACTTTCACACCCAGTCACACACCCATACAACCACTTACAGACCCACTAACTAACCTATTCAAGCCATCACACACCCACTCACACACCCATACAACCACTCACACACCCCACAGCTAGTCGAAACCCACTCACTGAACTATGCAGCCGCTCATGTACCACTCACATACCCATACAGCCACTCAGACACCCATACACATACTGATACAGACAGTCACACAGCCACTCGAATTACATATGTTAGAAATAGTATCACTCATCAGTATTACACTGAGTAGTAGGTTAGTATATATGTTTAACACTCAGAAACTCTTAGAAAACACTTACACTCACTTGATGATGTCATCAGTGATGTCATTTGAGATGTCATCAATGATGTCACTGACCATGACATCAGTGATATAATATATGAGGACATAAGCAGTGCATTGAGGGGGCATACATTATAGTTAGCTCAGGTAACTATAACTTCTGAATTTCTTTGATTTTGTATATTTCTCTCTCTCTCTCTCTCTCAAAACCCTAGAAAATCCCCCGTTATAGTTAGTTCAGCTAACTATAACTCGCGCGCCCCCGCAATGCACTGCTGATGACGTCACATATTACATCACTCATGACATGGTCAGTGACATCACTGATGACATCACTGATGACATTTCAAATGACATCACTGATGACGTCATCCATGTAATCAATTAGTGCATCTTCTCACACCCTAATATAACCTTTGATACCCTGACTCTAAATTTCAGATGGCCATTCTCAAAACCATAGATACTCCCATACCAACAACTACATACCCACTCATTGACTCTTAGGTCTACACACACCTCCACTCACTCACCTGTAGAGTCACTCATACTTACAGTCACTCAGTACAGGACTATCATATGCTTATACACCTATATAGACACTCAGACACCGCCAATCATCCATAGACATACTCACACACCTAGTCAATCATGCAAATAATTAATCACACTCCAATTTACTCACCTATACAGTTATTCACACACAAGTTCACTTACTCATAAAAATACTACCACATTCTTACGCTCTTATACAATTACTGATACAAGCACACACTCATCCATACAGCCACTCTCACAATCACACACTCTCACATATACCCAGTTATACACTCTTACACACATATACCCTGCCTTTCACATATGTAGTTACTCACACATGTACCACTGAGCTATACATTCAACCACTAACACACCCATACATACACTCACCCAACCATACAGTCCATCACAGATGCACTCTTAAAACCATGCACCCATAGAATCACCCACTCACACACACCCTACCCACACAAACACTCAGGCACCCATACAGAAACTCAGACAACCAATCAATAACCCATATAGACACCCATATAGCTATTCACAAAACCATGCAGCCACATATACACCAACAGACAGGCAGATACAGACATTCACACAGTTTAGTTAGTAGTCTGCAGTAAGATACATTTAATGACTCACTTATAGAGTCAGTCACACACCTGGAAAATCATCCGTTCACACACTTATACACCCACTCATTCTTCCATAGGTCTTTCCCTATATATATTAAACATATTAAAACTTTAAGAAACACAGACTCACTGGATGACGTCATCAGTGATGTCATCAGTGATGTCATTTGAGATGTCATCAGTGATGTCATCAGTGATGTCACTGACCATGTCATGAGTGATGTAATATGTGACATCATTAGCAGTGCATTGTGGGGGCGCGTGAGTTATAGTTAGCTGAACTAACTATAACGGGGGAATTTCTAGGGTTTTGTAAGAGGGAAATGTCCAGCTAACTATAACACCCCTGAAACCTATGGTTTTTTCTGTGAATTTCTATGGTTTTTTAAATGCCAATTCCTAACTATAACGTGCATGAAACCTATGGTTTATTAAGTGAATATATATATATATATATATATATATATATATATATATATATATATATATATATATATATATATATATATATTCATATATTCACTGAAAAAACCAAAGGTTTCAGGGGCGTTATAGTTAGGAATTGGCATTTAAAAAACCTTAGAAATTCACTGAAAAAAACATAGGTTTCAGGGGTGTTATAGTTAGCTGGACATTTCCCTCGTACAAAACCCTAGAATTCCCCTGTTATAGTTAGTTCAGCTAACTATAACTCGAGCTAAATTTCTTTGTTAGTGTGTGAAAGTTTAGATGAATATATGTGTAGTACGTAATTGACTGAATAAATGCATTAGTAGCGTATGGTGAATGTATAAGTGCAGAACTATGAGGAAGGGCTGCAGCATCACACGGTAACCTCTTTAACTGCAGTGTACATAAATATGTTGCAAATCTATGCTTCTCTCTGCACTGCTGCTTAAACTGCAGCCATGTGGTGACACAGGCACCCTTGCACCATAGTGCAAGGATATCTGTGTCATGTGCTGTTTGTTTTTGTGCAGGAAGACACACCTTCCTGCACAAAAACAATCAGGAAACGCATTTTTCTCCTTCAATGTATGCTGAACATTTTAGCATGCATTGAAGATATAAAAATGTGGAGAAATTAAAACAATTCTCTTTGTTGTGCTTTCCTGCACCAATTTTAGAATGGTACACCATTCACACACATATTGAGACTCATGATTTCTGATAAATCTAGACATGTGTCTTGTTCTATGAGTATTCAGTGCAATCATGCACAACAACACTTCTGGAACACCCTTTCAACACAAAGTGGTGTGTATGATGAGGTTGTATTTACATGGAGTATCAAAAGTGCACAGAGTGCCTTTTCCTCTCTTTGTAAATATGAAAGAGTGTCTTGCACAATAACTATGTTACAAAGAGTGACATATTTCCGGTTTCAAAATTCCTTGCGAATGATAGAAGGTAAGCACAGAGTTTTGTCTCCAAAGATGTTCAAAGAAGAATGATTGAAATGATTGCGGTCCTTCAATAGGTACAATGGGAAATATTATGAACCCCTCAAATCTCTTATTTTGCAGGTCACATGATATCTGATTATGGTCAGATTTGAAAACTATATAGGTATAAACAGAGTGTTTTTAGAAACATGTTTCAACTTTGTAGCTTCTTGCAGACCTCGTCATTCTGCATGTTGAGACTTACTTAAACTTACCTTCACAATAATAGGAATAAAAAATGGTATACATTTTTTCATATATTCATTGCAATCTAAATTCATATAAATTGCTTGTTTTAAAATTTGGATCTGTGAAAGAAAAGAAAAAACAAATTATAACATGTAATAATACATTTTTTATAACACAGCATGATTTCCACAAAGTAATTTGTTTGCCTTTTTCGCTGATCTCAGAATATATTGAATTTCACTAAAAATAGTGATTTCAATCGTACTCATCACTTAACAGTGGGGAAAAAAAAACAATCAGAAAGATTGTTAAAAAACAACAACATACTATTCTCAGTAAAATACCAGAAAATACAAATCACACATATATGAAATGCTTACAGATTACAAAATTTTATAACTTTAAATTATAAAAACTGTAAATGTTGCCGCATTAAAATAATCACTGAATAAATGACCACCAAAAAGTCCATAATTCAAAAATATACCTTTCCTTGAGGACAAATGGTATTTTTACACTACTTCTTTCTGTAAATTGTCCAATGGTAGTCCAATAAATTATAATAATAAATTCCTCAGAGAGTGAATTATCTTCCTAAAACTTTGGCTTTAAAAATATTAGGTAGGAATTTGGTAATTCACTAGGCAAACATTGTTTGAAAACCAACTGGGCATCATAACAAAGTGTCCAGCCTTTGTCACATTTTAGATAGGCAGTATAATGTCCAGATGTGGTTGAAGGACCATCATGGAAAATTATTGCAATTGCTACAAAAGTCCTTCCTGATATTGATAGTTGTGCTGCTACAAATTGTTTTATTAAAGTATCCAATTTTCTTCCGTCAGCTGTACAACGTTGCATCATTAAAATTATGTATTTTCCATATTTTGTTAAGAATAATGTGGATAACATTTCTGATTTACATAGGCTACACTCCATGTTTTGAATTGCACCTTTCACTAATTTATTGAAAGACACTGATTTACAGTCTGGTAATGTTAAATACAGAAATCTCTCAGTGTCTACATTCGTGTTACATGTATACATGCAATTTTCACAATAATGTTCCCATTTGTAAGAAAGGCCAAAAATATTTTCTATTTCTACACCTTCATTTTCAAAAATGGTAAGCATATACATTAAAAATTCCTGAGCATCTTGTTGGATATTTTGTGTAAATTGTGTAGAACCAGAACACACATCCAAAAGACTAGGAACATCTGAAACAGATTGTATTTTATTTCTATCTGTTGTCAATTTTTCATAAACAGAATGCAACAGAGAACAAAATCTTTTTTGCCGATTCTCCATAATTTGTTCTTGCAAACCTTCAAGATAAAAAACAACATTGACCACTACATTAGCATAGCAGTTGACACCAGAACTATTTTCAAACTGATAACCAACAATCTCTCCAACAGTGTCCAATTTCTTTTTACCTGCAATCACAACATTATCTTGTTCTTTTCTTTTCTTGACACCTTCAGAACAGATATTCTCTAACCTTTTTTTCGACCAACCACACGCTTTTCAAATACAGGAAATTGACCTACATTTGGAGCATACACCCTTCTTAACCTATTATACTCTTTTACACAGTTTGCATCTGCAGTAACCTTTGTCTCATAAAAATCAATCAAAAACACACCAGATAATGTTCAGACTCGCGACAAAGCAACATATGCCATACCCTCTTTAAATACGGTAGATCCAATGTTCACCAATGCACTGTCTACACTTAGGTGCCGATCACGATCCGGTAAAAACCGGGTACGAACCGTCGGACGGAGCATATTCTCCGTCCGACGCGTACCCGGTCGTCAAAATTTACAAACAAGGAATTACGATTCGCACGGGAACACCATTTCCGTACGAATCGTAAAAAAGCCCGACCGAACAAAATAAACCTACAAATGCGATCCGGGAAAGCGCCGACCTGACGTCGGGACACTCGCAGCCAGCCATTCACGAACCAGGAATTACGATTCGCACCGACGTCATCCCGCACGGTGAATATTTTCCGGCTGCCAAAAACTGCCGGGAAATCAGGACGACGCGAACAAGGACCACCAGTACGCGACGGACAGACAGGACGACGCGAACAAGGAGGACCAGTACGCGACAGGACGACGCGATCAAGGAGTACCAGTACGCGACGGACAGACAGGACGACGCGATCAAGGAGGACCAGTACGCGACGGACACACAGGACGACGCGAACAAGGAGGACCCGTACGCGACGGACAGACATGGACCCGAACCTACGTGTCATCCCGGCCCTCATAGCAGTCGACCTCCTCTACAGGTTCCGACGCAGATGCCGCAGAAGGTCAGAATAACTAAGGGAGGGGGGAAAGTGGGGTGGGGTGGGGGTGGCAGGACCAGGGCAGGCCACAAAACCCCCACCAAAGTCACACACCACACATGCCCAGGACATACCTGACACCCATGCCCTGGTCACTACGAGGGGGTGGGGGCGTGTCCAGCTAAGCCAGCGACCGCCACAACGGAAGTCCGTCACTACGCGAACCGGCAACACAACCAGACCGGTACGTCCCGTACCCACGCCTGAAGAGCGTGGGTACGAGACGTACCACGCCCACACCCACGTCACCCCAACAATGGCGGGACGGATCGTACCCACGTGGCAAAGGCCTGGGTACGGCCCGCACAAGCATCACATAGCGTGGGGACGGATATGTACGGACCCTACCCCCACCCGCATACGTATGGAGCGTACCCCCACCCCAACAATGTAAGTACGACTCGTACCCTCACCCCGTATGCATGGAGCGTACCCCCACCCCAACAGTGTAAGTACGACTCGTACCCTCACCCGCGGACGTACGGACCGTACCCCCACCCCACCAGTGTAAGTACGACTCGTACCCTCACCCGCGTATGCATGGAGCGTACCCCCACCCCACCAGTGTAAGTACGACTCGTACCCTCACCTGCGTATGCATGGAGCGTACCCCCACCCCAACAGTGTAAGTACGACTCGTACCCTCAACCCGTATGCATGGAGCGTACCCCCACCCCAACAGTGTAAGTACGACTCGTACCCACACCCGCGGACGTACGGACCGTACCCCCACCCCCACCAGTGTAAGTATGACACGTACCCCCACCCCCGTATGCATGGAGCCTACCCCCACCCCACCAGTGTAAGTACGACTCGTACCCTCACCCGCGGACGTACGGACCGTACCCCCACCCCACCAGTGTAAGTACGACTCGAACCCTCACCCGCGTATGCATGGAGCGTACCCCCACCCCAACAGTGTAAGTACGACTCGTACCCTCACCCCGTATGCATGAAGCGTACCCCCACCCCAACAGTGTAAGTACGACTCGTACCCACACCCGCGGACGTACGGACCGTACCCCCACCCCCACCAGTGTAAGTACGACACGTACCCCCACCCCCGTATGCATGGAGCCTACCCCCACCAGTGTAAGTACGACTCGTACCCTCGCCCGCGTATGCATGGAGCGTACCCCCACCCCAACAGTGTAAGTACGACTCGTACCCTCACCTCGAATGCATGGAGCGTACCCCCACCGTGTATGTTCCAAGCGTACATATCCAGAAATAGGAGGTGTGTGTGCAGAGTCCTCCCAGCAGTGCCCTGAGACAGGAGGGGTGTGTGCCTATCACTACCAGCAGTGCCCTGAGACAGGAGGGGTGGGTGCAGAGTCCTCCCAGCAGTGCCCTGAGACAGGAGGGGTGTGTGCCTATCACTACCAGCAGTGCCCTGAGACAGGAGGGGTGGGTGTGGAGTCCTCCCAGCAGTGCCCTGAGACAGGAGGGGTGTGTGCCTATCACTCCCAGCAGTGCCCTGAGACAGGAGGGGTGGGTGTGGAGTCCTCCCAGCAGTGCCCTGAGACAGGAGGGGTGTGTGCCTATCACTACCAGCAGTGCCCTGAGACAGGAGGGGTGGGTGTGGAGTCCTCCCAGCAGTGCCCTGAGACAGGAGGGGTGTGTGCCTATCACTACCAGCAGTGCCCTGAGACAGGAGGGGTGGGTGTGGAGTCCTCCCAGCAGTGCCCTGAGACAGGAGGGGTGTGTGCCTATCACTACCAGCAGTGCCCTGAGACAGGAGGGGTGGGTGTGGAGTCCTCCCAGCAGTGCCCTGAGACAGGAGGGGTATGTGCCTATCACTCCCAGCAGTGCCCTGAGACAGGAGGGGTGGGTGCGGAGTCCTACCAGCAGTGCCCTGAGACAGGAGGGGTGGGTGTGGAGTCCTCCCAGCAGTGCCCTGAGACAGGAGGGGTGTGTGCCTATCACTACCAGCAGTGCCCTGAGACAGGAGGGGTGGGTGTGGAGTCCTCCCAGCAGTGCCCTGAGACAGGAGGGGTGGGTGTGGAGTCCTCCCAGCAGTGCCCTGAGACAGGAGGGGTGTGTGCCTATCACTACCAGCAGTGCCCTGAGACAGGAGGGGTGTAACACATGTGTGTGAGGCTGGAAGTACACACATGCATACTGCCTACAAGGGAACATGTCCCCATGAACTCATGTCAACAGACTCCATACACAAGTACAGTGATCACCAAGGATGCCACGAATGTTGCAGGTGGAGACATGGCCCTGCATGCATGGCCAAAGTAGAAGGGCTCCATCACACACACAGCTCATGTAGACACAGCTCTGCGCTAAATATTGGGAACACCCTGCAGGGAAGATATCAGGGTACACAGAGGAAGAAATACACCCTGGGACAATTGCACCATGCAGTAACTGCTTACATGAACAAAGAAAGTTAGCTAACACCTTGTGATGGCACACAGATCCCAGGGTCCCCCCAATGAGCAGCACACTACTACATATCCCACACACCCAACACATAAACACCACCCAAAACCATGTAGCAGCCCCACCAACACCAATACCAGCATAGCAGTAGTGTTATAATGAAAAAAAAATGAAGCTTTATCCAGCATGAGCACAATGTCCGTGGATCGCAGGCAGTTCAATATTCACAAAGCCCATAGGGCAGTCAATGAGTCTCAGCTGGATGGGGGACACAGTGGGATGCGTGTCCCCTACCTTGCCTGCACAGTTACATGCCTTCGTCTTCCACAGGGGTGAGGGCATCATGGGGGGGGAAGCACCAGGCACCGCAGGGACATCAGGGCAAAGGGGAGGCGTTGTGGGTGCAGGGATGGAGGACTCCACCACAGGGGGTGGGTCAGGGCCAAAGGCGGAGGCCAGGATGGCACTACACACCTTTGCAAGGTCCTCCAGGGAGTCCCCTGCACCCGAAGGAACCACAGGCCCCAAGGAGGGGGGGGGGTCAGAGGGATGGGTCGCAGCGCCACCGGGGGAGGGTGTAGACAGGGGGGGAGAATCAACCACCCTGACCGAGGACTTCCTTGACCGCTTGCGTGGTGGTGTCACTGTGGGGCTCAGGGACAGAGCGGCCATGAAGGAGTCCTTGGGGGAGATGTGGCCAGGAGAGCTGAGGGGAGGGGATTTGGAGGGAGTGGACTGGGTGGAATGCGGACTCCCACTCTGGCTGCGTGTCACACGTTTGCTCCCCGACCCAGTGGGTGTGCCTACCTCACCCTGTGTGTGCGTGTCAGGAGGAGTGCGGTGGACCTTCCCTGCTGGTGTGGTGCCTGTGTCTGTTGATGTGGGTGCATGCCGACGTCTGGGTGTATGTGGGACAGGCATGGGAGTGGGAAGTGTGGATGGGGCAGGGGTAGGTGGTGGGAGGTCGCGCTGCAGGAGACCCACTGCTGCAGTCAGTGTGGAGTCTATGGACCTCAGCAAGTTGCGTTGGTCAGCCTGCGATGAATGAATGCCCTCAAAGTATGCCTCGATGTTGTTGAGGGTTTGGCCGTGGGCATGGAGGACATTAAGGATCGCAGCCTGACCAACCTGCAGCTGCCGCTGGATGTCCACAGACTCGGCATTGGTGGCAGCAGTGGAGACAGGGGCAGGGGGTGCGGTGCCTGGCATGAAGGAGACATGCGGTGACCGGGCACGCTGGGAAGGGACACGAGCAAGTGGGAGGCGGCTGATGGGAACTGAGGGGGCGGTGCGAGGTGTTGTTCCGCTGTCAGCTGCTGGTGCAGCCTCCGCCCACTCGGAGACATCCTCCTCGGACCTGTCAGCTTCGTATTCTGACGTGCCAGTCGACAGGTCCTCGGCCGCACTCTCCTCCGCCTCTGTCCCACTCGATGTGCCAGCCCCGATGTCACGGCTGGCACTGGTGCTCGGTCCCTCCGCCTGGTCTGTGTCCATGTCTCCCTCTGTGTCCCCCGACGATGCTGTGGGCCGGGTGGAGAGACAGAAATTAATGAGACACCTGTACACATCTGTCACATGAGTCCAATCTACATAGGTTACATTGCATAGCCTGAAAAGGAAGATCCCTAACATCTACTAAACAAGGTACCGATGTAGGGCATGAAACACACAGTTGGTTGAGCCACCATGCCACTGAAATACCATGGAGAGCATGAGACAATAGCAAAAGACAGGAAACGGAGTCTGACATAGCACCCAGGCCCTGGGGACAATCCAGCACTGCATCTGCACCACACAGCGTTGGCGAAAATAGGGATGACCAGGGACCATATCCATGAACTTGAGACACATGCTGCATAGGTAATGCTGAAAACATGCCCAACATGACTGGGTCACTGCACCTTGCGTGTGTGTCCAGACAAACATCACACACTGCCCAGACCCAGCAAGTAGAAATCAGGATTTGACATATAGGCTTTGCCCGCCCCAACCACCCCCTACACGAGGCAAATTGTTGAGACACAGGTGGCACCAACATCTCATAGTCTGGGTGATAAACACAGGGGCAGGCAAAATGCAAGATTGGACACCAAACACCCAAGGTGCGCCTGTACAAATAATGAGGTACCAGTGCCCATCCTCAGATGAGTATAACAAGACACACAGGCACTGGCAACTGTGAGTATGAAGAAGGACATTCAGGTCAGGCTGCACAGTGGACACCTGTACTAAATTTCACGTCTATATACATGGTGCCAGGGGACAATGGCACAGAGCACAACCTACGCTGTAGACACTGAGAGTGTCCACGTTTTGTGATGACACATACAACACTGATGAAAAGGTGCCCCAGGGGACAGTAGTGGCCACGCAACTCCATGCTCCTGAATGGTAATGACTGCAACACACGCCACCATCCCTGCACTATGCGTATCGCACACTCATGCACATCATGTCACAGGCCACTACATAGGACATGCGCGCTGTAAGGCATGACACTTGAGAGACTAACTCCCATGTCTGGACTCAGCATCAGTGCCAACTGACATGGAACCCACATGCAGTGAACTGGACAGGGCACAGGCAAGGTCCCAAAACCTGTTACACACCACCCCCACACATGATGCTACAGGCATAGTTCTCGTGGACAAAGCGCCAGCCTACATTACCTTGTGAAGGAGTGACTACACACAGACCAGGGAACACATTGCAAGGAGGGGAAGGGTGGCAGGAGCGCAGCGCTATACTGGGGCAAACTGGATCTGCACAGCACCTTTAAACCCTGGCAGTGAATTCATGCTACTGTGCCCTTACAAATGCCGGTGACACACAACAAACACACATGTACCTACCCCCTTCCGGCTGCTGCATCTCCTGTAAGCGCCTCTCCAAGTCTGGAAAGACCACCGGCAGCACACGCCTGTGGAGGTGGCTCAGACGGCGGCGCCCGCGGTTCTTGCGGCTCTCAGGTGAGTCCCCCAGCAGGACCCGTGCAATCCTCCGCGTCCAGCACCAGATATCCTGCCAGCGTTTCCTCACCTGGGACAGGCTCCGCCTCCGACCATCCACACCCCTCACGGCACTGACGGCGGTCAGCCAGATCTGCTCCTTGGCAGTGGCGCCTACCTGTGAGGAAGAACAAGTGACACCACATCAATACACCAGCCACATGTCACAGAGAGACATATGAGAACAAATTAGCTGGTTACAACAAGGCATGTCATGCAGCCAACGCATTGCACCTTTGTCATAGGGACATGATCCTCTGGTGAGGGAAAAAGCAGTACGTGCCATTGTGGGTACACAGGTGGAATGATGGCAATGTCACAATCAATGATCAAGGCTCACACTGTGCATCACACCCATCCCTCCTGTCTCAGGGCACTGCTGGGAGGACTCCACACACACCCCTCCTGTCTCAGGGCACTGCTGGTAGTGATAGGCACACACCCCTCCTGTCTCAGGGCACTGCTGTGAGGACTCTGCATCCACCCCTCCTGTCTCAGGGCACTGCTGGGAGGACTCTGCACCCACCCCTCCTGTCTCAGGGCATTGCTGGGAGGACTCTGCACACACACCTCCTTTGTCTGGCCAGCACCTCAAAGCAGTCACATGCCACAGGCCACTGACGCCACCTCAGCAGAGTACACAGACACACACAGGCACAGGACATTCACCTGCCATTGCCAAATGCAGATACAAACCTCACTGCACATGTGCCACTAGATCGGGGGGCTCACAGGTGTGGGGCTGTCTCTGCACGTCAGACACACAGCACTGCTCCCTGCTCACATGAGATGTGCAGGGCATATCCAGGCCTCATGCATCTGGGGTGGTCCACTACACATATGCACCCACACAAATGACATTGGACTTACACACACAGATGTCCAGGGGACGAACACATCATGTGGACACTCTCAGCATAGGTACAGTGGACAAACACACATCTGTAGGCACAGTCACCTGTCACACTGGGGTAACCACAGAATCACAGGAGGACTGTAGTAGCCCCATACCCTGGAGGATTAGACAGGCACAATGTGTAATGCCACATGCAGTGAATGTCACAGTAAACACAATGCAAGTGAGGAGAGCAGACATGCACCACAGCATGCTCTGGCTGGGAGACATCAGGCATCCCCCCCGGGACCCCCCCTACAGTACATGGCATGTGTGTCACACCAGGACACAATGCCAGAAGTCACAGTCACAACATAGGGACAGTCTGTGCCAGTGGCCTATGCACTCACCTGATACCCTGGTCGCCCATACAGCATGGGGTACTGTGGGAGGATCACATCCAGCAATGCCATGTTCTCCTCCAGGGTGAATGGCTGTGTCCTCTCCACAGCCCTTGACATGGTTCCAGGGAATCAGTAGCAGCAGCTGGGTCGACGAATTCAAAGATGTGCAGGCAAGTACTCCCTCATGGGACCTGGCTGCCTTATATGTGCCTTTCTGCCCTGTCTCATGCACAGGAGTACAGAGTGATTGGTCACTCACATTTGCATCCTATGTTTCCACCAATCCCTTCAAACCTAGCAGTCTGTGTGTACTCTATCGGTTTCATTCTCCTGCATGATGTCAGCTCCACAAACACATTGCAACAAAGTAGATTAATTCCAACTGACTTCTGCTGTGCACCTTCCAGAACAAATTCGAATTTTGAACTTGGTCTCCATGACAACCAGCATGCATGTAGGCCTTAATACTTGTCCCTCATGTGTCCCCTATGTAATTTGGAGCTTCACACACAGGTACGGTGCGTTCCGGGGCCCTAGGGCACCCCAAATGCATTGCAACGGCCCGTACACGCGTGCCTACGTTCACTATCACTATGGGTGTCCTCGCGTATGCGTACTCGTAGTGGTACAGGCCGTACACACGCCTGTATGCTCCCTATCACTACGAGTACGCATACGCGAGGACACCCATAGTGATAGGGAGCGTACAGGCGTGTGTACGGCCCGTACCAGTATGGGTGTCCTCGCGTATGCATACTCGTAGTGGTACGGGCCGCACACACGCCTGTACGCTCCCTATCACTATGGGTGTCCTCGCGTATGCGTACTCATAGTGGTACGGGCCGTACACACGCCTGTACGCTCCCTATCACTATGGGTGTCCTCGCGTATGCGTACTCGTAGTGATAGGGAGCGTACAGGCGTGTGTACGGCCCGTACCACTACGAGTACGCATACGCGAGGACACCCATAGTGATAGGGAGTGTACAGGCGTGTGTACGGCCCGTACCACTACGAGTACGCATACGCGAGGACACCCATAGTGGTACGGGCCGTACACACGCCTGTACGCTCCCTATCACTATGGGTGTCCTCGCGTATGCGTACTCGTAGTGATAGGGAGCGTACAGGCGTGTGTACGGCCCGTACCACTACGAGTACGCATACGCGAGGACACCCATAGTGATAGGGAGCGTACAGGCGTGTGTACGGCCCGTACCACTATGGGTGTCCTCGCGTATGCGTACTCGTAGTGGTACGGCCCGTACACATGCCTGTACGCTCGCCATCACGATGGGTACACATACGGCAGCACTCCCATAGTGATATGGGAACGTACACAGGCCCTCTTCGCAGCAGAACAGCGGTTTTCACACATCACAGTGGTGACAGGCGGCACACAGGTAGGGATAGGGCGGACATACTTGTCCATGGATGGACATACTTGTCCATGAATGGACATACTTGTCCATTAATTGACATCAAGGCATCGTCTGTGCATTTCTACATGTGTGGGGCACAGGTGTGACGGCCTGTAATGTGGAACATTACTCCTGAGTCGAGAAGGCACCAGATGTATGATGAGATGTGTACAGATGTACTGTGTGATGGTGCTATGTGTGCCAGGCATGCCCTTGACTCCTTTGACATGTGTGCATGTCGTACTGCACACTTGGGGTGAGCGTCACTGGCATGGCACGGACACCAACACACGGAAGTGTCCCCTGATGCCCGGTACAGGGGTTATGACACCTGACTTGTCACTACCCACGGTGCACAATGTGACTATGTCATGTATGTGTGGGGGCTTCCCATCAGGTTGATGTTGGAGCACCCTCAAAAGCTGCAGCCGTTGCAGCAACCAACATGTGTCTGTGTGTAGATTGTCATTGCACACTGTTCCGCACACCATGCCACATGTGGTATCGGATGTGAGGTGCACATGTATGCATGGGACACGGAGTAGCGTGACAAGGACATGTCAGCATCCTCACAAGGAATGTGTGGTGAGTCATGACATGTGCACCTTCATGGCAAGGTGTGTGGGCTGTCCTAGTGTAATGTCATGTGACCTGTGGCTCCAGTGTTCCGCTACCAGTCTCTGCAATCGGCATCCTACTGCTGCTGATGTGTGGGCGTATGTCACTCCTGTCTTGCGTCTGGCTGTTCACTTGCACTGGCACACAGCTATTCCCATGGCGTGGCATGGGGAGGTTCTCAATCTCCGTGTGTAGCTGGGTCTTGGTAGGAGTGTCACCTTGCATCCATACGTGTCCTGGCCATGTAGCACATACCTGACTCCCTATGTAGCATGTGTGTATTGACAGATTAACATGTGCTCAGTACACATGATTTGTTGTCGTACTGCACTCACTCTTCCTTGTCACTTCCAAATTACTGCAGAGCGCCGCCTCTTGCCTGACCAATTCCGGACTTGGCTGCCATGCAGGAGAATGACAGCATCCGGCTCTACCGCTTCACCCAACCGTTGATTTTGGAGTTGACGGTGAGACTGGCACCACACCTGCAACCGTAGCACAGGTATCCTACGGCACTGACACCCCAGCTGAAGGTAATGGCTGCCCTACATTTTCTTGCCACGGGTACCTTTCAATATACCATAGCTAATGTTGGTGGCATGTCCCAGAGCATGTTCTGCCGTGTGCTGCATGATTTCTTAGAGGCCATGTTGATTCACCTGGATGACTTCATCAAGTTCCCAACCCCTGAACAGATGACTGCGGTCAAGCGTGGATTCTATGCCCTGGGAGGGATGCCCCATGTCATTGGGTCCATAGATGGGACACATGTAGCTTTGGTACCACCACACGCACGGGAGGTGGCGTACCGCAATCGAAAGCACTACCACTCCATCAATGCCCTTGTGGTGTGTCAGTCCAACATGGTGATTTCACATGTCTGTGCTCGTTTTCCAGGATCAGCACACGATGCCTACATCATGAGGCGTAGCGGGATGCCTGAAATGATGATGCAGCTGCGCAACGAACGGGCATGTGTTGTTGGTGGGTACAGTCTGTCTGTCCTGTATTCTGTATAGCCTACCAGCACGACCGCTTCACCACTTCTAACAATGTCCATGTGCTTCCCATGTAGGGGACGCTGGCTATCCCAACATGCCTTGGCTGCTGACAACTCTCCGCAACCCCATCACGCCGGCCCAGCTCCGCTACAACACCGCCCATGGCCGGACAAGGCGAGTGATAGAGAGGACGTTTGGCATGCTGAAGAGCCGATTCAGGTGCCTACACAAGACCGGCGGCGCACTCCCATATGCCCCGGCGAAGGTCTGCAAGATCTTCATGGTCTGCTGCATGCTGCACAACATGGCAGTTGAAAGAGCTGTGCCACTCATCCTGGATCAACATGACGAGGACCATCCACCCGTGGAGGACGAAGGGCTTGGCAATGGGGCTAGTGATGTGGAGGATGTGGAGCCGCAAGAGGACATCCGGACTCGGCTCATACGCGACTTCTTTGCTTAGTGGTGAGTACCAGTGTCTGAGTGTGCACGCATTGCTCCCCGTGTGGCATGTGTTGTGATGTGTGTCTCCACCTGCATGTATGGCACGTGAGTCAGAGGTGTGTGTGGGTGTGTCACTGGAGTGATGGTGGCAGTGATGGTTGTATTTCCCCAGTCATAATTGTGACCTAGCATGTTGTCATCCATACATGTGTCGAGTAAATGCACATGCAAGTGGCTGTGCTTTTTGTGGCTGACTTCTTGTGTGTCTCTCTTCCCCAGGTACTTGCGCATGCCGTCTGCTGCTTGCATTGTTGTGGCACTGCTATTCCTCATGGACATGACATCGTGGGCTGACTCAGCGTTACAGGCACGGACACGTTTGGAAGTCTCCATGGGGTAAGGGATGCATCTGGGGTGTATTGGGTGTGGCAGTTGTTCATGATGTATGCACACTGCCCCTGTCGATGTTTGGTTCCTCTGCAGCCATGTCGCATCCCCATGGGACACGACATGCAGCTGTGTACACCTGAATAGATGGTCTGCCTGGTTGACAGTCATCAGTGATGGGATAGGGGATTGTGATGATGGCATCAATGTGTGTGACACTGCCCTCGGCCACATATGGTTAGCATTGGCTTGACATGGTGTGGGACTTCCACATCAGCGGATCTATGGTGTATGGCAGGCTCTCCGTGTGCAGCTGTGGGTGTTTAGCTGTTAGCCGACGCTTGTGTGCCAGTTCCATGGCGAACACGCATTTGTGCTGCAGAAAGGGGGTGCCAGTGTTGGACCCACATGTTACTCCACATGACGTGTTCATGTGTACTTCGAGTTGCCTCTGCAATCCCGAATACATGAATAATAAAGGTGTCCCTATGCCTCCAAGGTGCCTCTTCTCAGTCAATGCTGGTGTGTTGCCACGGTGCATCCAGCATGTCTGGCATGGTATTCCCTGATTGTGGCTATGTGTCAATGTGTCGAGTAGCAAGATGCAAGCTGTGTGTGTGGGCTGAGACTGTGTATTGGGCATGATGTCCATGACTGTGTGGGTATTGTGACATGTGCCATCCCCATGCATGCAGGCCCCCATTCTCTGCATCCACCGGACTCAAGCTTGCAGGACATGGTTCTGACACCTGTCTACACATACCTGGGTGCCCCCCAGGACACTGGACTGGATCCCTGACCTCTGCGCATGACTGTTGCTGTACTCAATGTGTGTGTCAGCACGGTTGTTCAGCAACCCCCTCAGCTGGTTGGGCCCATCACGGGTGTGTATGGTGCTCCATGTCTGTCTTGCCTAATACAC
This sequence comes from Triturus cristatus, assembly GCF_964204655.1. Classification (NCBI taxonomy): domain Eukaryota; kingdom Metazoa; phylum Chordata; class Amphibia; order Caudata; family Salamandridae; genus Triturus; species Triturus cristatus. Next base: position 646,354,326 of record NC_140585.1, read on the forward strand.
TGTGACCCATGTGTCCTGTGCCAGACTCAGGCCCCAGGGTGTGGATGGTTGAAGACAAAAGATGACTCAGGCATGTTTAGACTTTACAAGACACATGTTAGGTAATAATGCTACCAGCAGGCATCTACTCTTCATAGTGTGATTTATTATTGGGGGGGGGGGGACAAAGTGAGGGGCTTTCCGGGATTTTGGAATCCAAAGTTCAGTAGGGGAGTTGGTGTCCTTGCCATTGGAAATCCTCAGAGTCCATGCCACAGTCTTTGTCAACATTGGTCAGCCAGTGACCAGCAGGGCCATGTGGCAGAGAATGTCTCTTGATGCTGTGATGCTGTTGCTCCAGTGGGCCAGGTGCCAGGCCAGGTGTCCTGGGAGATGGTGATGTAGCGCCGACCCTCACGGTCCTTTCCGTGGACGACCCGGCCTCCTGCGGGGACCCTCAGCAGCAGGCCGTGACGACGTCTGGGATGCTCCATCGGATGTTTCCTCGTCCTCCTCCTGATCCCTCCCTGTGGGTGGTGATGTTCTCCGCCTTCTGGCACAGGGAGGGTCGGCCATGTTGTCGGCCATCCGACGGAGTGTAGCGTGAATCCCCTGGAACGCCGTCACTTGCTCAGCCTGTCTGTCCTCCATCCTCCGTTGGCGTTGCAGTAGACAGGCATGTAGCTCCGCATGTTGCTGGGCCTGCTGGGCCTTGATCCCCTCGAGGACGGACACAACCTGGGCCATGCCCGTGGTGTCCTGCCGGTATGAGTCCAGGATGTTACGGACATGGGAAAATACCGGATCCCCAGCCAACTGGTCAGGCTCGCGCCTCCGCCATCCTCCACTCCCACCACCCCTGCCCACTTGCACCTGGCCTGCCCTTGTGGGCACATCGGGTCTCCGGGACCCCTGAGGGGTGGCATTGGCGTTGTTGCCTGCCTCCTCCTGGGTGCCCGGGACACCGTGTCCCTCCTGGCGAGCCTGGCTGCATTGTGGTGTTGGGGCAGGGATCCTGGGTGTCTCTTGGGATGTGGCAGGAGTGGGGGTGGTGGTTGGCACAGTTGTACCTGACGCAGGTGCTGCAGGTGGTTGGACACCAGAGGGCCAGGTCGGTCGGGGCCGTCCACAGAGTGGTGAGAGTGGTCGCTGCCGGTGGGATCGGGCTCCTGCAGATCCGGGTCCTGTGAGTCTTCCCCCCCAGTGTTGGGGGGTGAACCACGACGTTGACCTGTGTGTGAGAGAGACAATGTTAATTTTGGTCCATGCAACATCCATGTTTCATCAGTGTCAAAGTTGGCACTTTTCCTCTTGGAATTGGGATCTGTCTTGCATTCCACTCACAGTGCACTTGTGCATGGGTGTGTCCCTTGAGCACCACTTTGGCCCTTTTCACTATGTGTGGCACGGTCTTACTTGCTGCGTCAAGTGTGACTGCAGTCAGCAGTGGAGTGGGCAGGTGTGGCGAGCCATGCATTGGCGCCTTCCGTGTAGCACTGTACATGTGCACATGGAGTGGATCCACACACTTATATGATCCAGGTAGCTGTCGTTGTGCTCGTGAACAGGTTGTGACATGGCCCTGTGTTTTGCCATGGTGAAGAGGGGGGGTTCTGGGACTGGCCACCCTTGTCTACATGCACGCAGTCTACCTGCTGACGAGCAGACATTCGCACACGCCACACGGCTGATTTGCTCTCCCTGTGTCTCGCTCCCTCTCTGTCCCCCTCTCCCTCCCTCCGTGTGTCAGCCTCCTCCCTCTGTCCGTCTCCCTCCCTCTCTGTCCCCCTCTCCCTCCCTCTCTGTCCCCCTCTCCCTCCCTCTGTGTCCCCCTCTCCCTCCCTCCGTGTGTCAGCCTCCTCCCTCTGTCCGTCTCCCTCCCTCTCTGTCCCCCTCTCCCTCCCTCTCTGTCCCCCTCTCCCTCCCTCTATGTCCCCCTCTCCCTCCCTCTGTGTGTCAGCCTCCTCCCTCTGTCCGTCTCCCTCCCTCTCTGTCCCCCTCTCCCTCCCTCTGTGTGTCACCCTCTGTCACCTCAGCCCAGCTCCCTGGGCACACACTGTTAGCAGATCTTTGAGTGGCCCTTGGCTTGTTGATGTGAGTTTGTTTCTGATCTCCAGGCACCCATTGGGTGTGATGTGTGTCTGTGCGCTGCTGCTGTGGTGGTGTGTGCTGCCACTCTTTCACAATGTTGGCTGTTCATTAGCTGCTGTCATGTGCAAAACAGTGCCTTCACCCCCATGTGTTGATGCAAGGCGTCCGCCATTTGCTGGCAAGTCATTCCTGTGTTGGGACACACTGTTTGTCTGGCTGTGACCTAGGCCATATGGGTAGAGGGCATTGTTGTCTGCTTCTGAGTTGCACTTAGTGATTTTTGTGGCCCAGCCTCCCGCCATCCGGGTTACCATGTCATGTGTTGGTGTCTTCTGTGGCCTGTGACTTGACATTGTCCAGCTGGGTGCATGGGGCATGGTGGCAGCAGTGGCATGTGCGTGCTCATGGAGTGTGGTTGAGTCATGCGATGGCTTGTGGTGGTTGCGTGCCTGTTAGTGATTTTGGTTGTGGATGCCGTTCCCCCCATGTGAGGTGCGTTGTTTGTGTACTCACCCGGGTCTCGGAGTCCCTCTAATCTTTCGACTGCCTCCACCGGCAGTATGGCCATCACCCTCTCCTCCCAGGGCTGGTAGTGTACGGGTCTGCGGGAGGGCCCTCCTCCTGTGGCGTTGGCCTGGTCGTGTTCCTCCTGCCTCTTGGCTCGGACCCTCCTCCGCAGATCGTACCACCTGTTCTGGCATTCCTGCCTGGTCCTTCTGGTGTCCGCAACAGCATTCACAGCATCGACGATGGTCTGCCACATGGCTGTTTTTGCTGCCATGCTGGTGTTTCTGACCAATGTTCCAAAGAGCTGTGGCTCGACTCTGAGGATTTCATCAACAAGGACCTCCAACTCTCGGTTACTGAACTTTGGATTCTTGGTAGTGGGCATGGTGAGGGGTGTGGGTGTGGATGGTGGGGGGGGGGTGTGGATGTTGGGGGGGTGTGTGGATGGTTGTGGGTGTGTGTGTGTGAATGTGATGAGGGTGTGTTTGTGAAGGTGGTTGTGTGAAGGTGTGCAAGTGTAAGGTGTGGTGAAGCTTGTAGTATGGTTCTGTGGTGTCTGGCAGCAGTGAGTCTGTTGCAAAGGCTCATGGTTTGTGTGTGTGGGCCCTTTTTATTGGTCCATGGGTGGGTGTGGCTGTGTTTGAAGTTTGGGTGGGTGTGTTATAAGTAGTGGTGGTGTTTTGGGCCTCTGTTTGTCTTTGGCAGTTGCAGGTCAGTGAAGGTGTTTTTGTAGTGTTTGTTGGCCATGTTTAGTGGCTTTGTGCCATTCGTATAGTGTATTCTTGTGTTGTTTTGTTTTGGCCTGGTTGTGTACGTGCGTTTTGAGCGTGTGTACGGTGTGTACATGGGCCATTTGGTTGTACGGTGCTGTCCTTGTGTGTGGGTTGGTACGACTCGTACATGCGGTTGTGATGTTGGGGCCTGGGGTGCGCTCCGTACTTAGGAGGTTGTGTTGGGGGTAGGACCGGAACGTACTGGGGTGTACATTGACGGTGGTACGACACGTACAGGGGTGGGGGTAAGACTCAAACGTACTGGGGTGTAGGTACACGGTGGTACGACACGTACAGGGGTGGGGGTACGACTCGAACGTACTGGGGTGTAGGTACACGGTGGTACGACACGTACAGGGGTGGGGGTACGACTCGAACGTACTGGGGTGTGGGTACACGGTGGTACGACACGTACAGGGGTGGGGGTACGACTCGAACGTACTGGGGTGTGGGTACATGGTGGTACGACACGTACAAGGGTGGGGGTACGACTCGAACGTACTGGGGTGTGGGTACACGGTGGTACGACACGTACAGGGGTGGGGGTACGACTCGAACGTACTGGGGTGTGGGTACACGGTGGTACGACACGTACAGGGGTGGGGGTACGACTCGAACGTACTGGGGTGTGGGTACACGGTGGTACGACACGTACAGGGGTAGGGGTAAGACTCGAACGTACTGGGGTGTGGGTACACAGTGGTACGACACGTACTGGGGTGTGGGTACACGGGGGTATGACACGTACAGGGGTGGGGTTACGACTCGAACGTACTGGGGTGGGGGTACACGGTGGTACGACACGTACAGGGGTGGGGGTAAGACTCGAACGTACTGGGGTGTGGGTACACGGGGGTATGACACGTACAGGGGTGGGGGTATGACTCGAACGTACTGGGGTAGGGGTACACGGTGGTACGACACGTACAGGGGTGGGGGTACGACTCGAACGTACTGGGGTGTGGGTACACGGTGGTACGACACGTACAGGGGTGGGGGTACGACTCGAACGTACTGGGGTGTGGGTACACGGTGGTCCGACATGTACAGGGGTGGGGGTATGACTCGAACGTACTGGGGTGTGGGTACACGGTGCTACGACACGTACAGGGGTGGGGGTACGACTCGAACGTACTGGGGTGTGGGTACACGGTGGTACGACATGTACAGGGGTGGGGGTAAGACTCGAACGTACTGGGGTGTGGGTACACGGTGGTACGACACGTACTGGGGTGTGGGTACACGGGGGTATGACACGTACAGGGGTGGGGGTACGACTCGAACGTACTGGGGTGGGGGTACACGGTGGTACGACACGTACAGGGGTGGGGGTAAGACTCGAACGTACTGGGGTGTGGGTACACGGTGGTACGACACGTACAGGGGTGGGGGTAAGACTCGAACGTACTGGGGTGTAGGTACACGGTGGTACGACACGTACTGGGGTGTGGGTACACGGGGGTATGACACGTACAGGGGTGGGGGTACGACTCGAACGTACTGGGGTGGGGGTACACGGTGGTACGACACGTACAGGGGTGGGGGTACGACTCGAACGTACTGGGGTGTAGGTACACGGTGGTACAACACGTACAGGGGTGGGGGTACGACTCGAACGTACTGGGGTGTGGGTACACAGTGGTACGACACGTACAGGGGTGTGGGTACACGGGGGTATGACACGTACAGGGGTGGGGGTACGACTCGAACGTACTGGGGTGGGGGTACACAGTGGTACGACACGTACAGGGGTGGGGGTACGACTCGAACGTACTGGGGTGTAGGTACACGGTGGTACGACACGTACAGGGATGGGGGTACGACTCGAACGTACTGGGGTGTGGGTACACGGTGGTACGACACGTACAGGGGTGGGGGTAAGACTCGAACGTACTGGGGTGTGGGTACACGGTGGTACGACACGTACTGGGGTGTGGGTACAAGGGGGTATGACACGTACAGGGGTGGGGGTACGACCCGAACGTACTGGGGTGGGGGTACACGGTGGTACGACACGTACAGGGGTGGGGGTAAGACTCGAACGTACTGGGGTGTGGGTACACGGGGGTATGACACGTACAGGGGTGGGGGTACGACTCGAACGTACTGGGGTGGGGGTACACGGTGGTACGACACGTACAGGGGTGGGGGTATGACTCGAACGTACTGGGGTGTGGGTACACGGTGGTACGACACGTACAGGGGTGGGGGTACGACTCGAACGTACTGGGGTGTGGGTACACGGTGGTACGACACGTACAGGGGTGGGGGTACGACTCGAACGTACTGGGGTGTGGGTACACGGTGGTACGACACATACAGGGGTGGGGGTAAGACTCGAACGTACTGGGGTGTGGGTACACGGTGGTACGACACGTACTGGGGTGTGGGTACACGGGGGTATGACACGTACAGGGGTGGGGGTACGACTCGAATGTACTGGGGTGGGGGTACACGGTGGTACGACACGTACAGGGGTGGGGGTAAGACTCGAACGTACTGGGGTGTGGGTACACGGGGGTATGACACGTACAGGGGTGGGGGTACGACTCGAACGTACTGGGGTGGGGGTACACGGTGGTACCACACGTACAGGGGTGGGGGTACGACTCGAACGTACTGGGGTGTGGGTACACGGTGGTACGACACGTACAGGGGTGGGGGTACGACTCGAACGTACTGGGGTGTGGGTACACGGTGGTACGACACGTACAGGGGTGGGGGTACGACTCGAACGTACTGGGGTGTGGGTACACGGTGGTACGACACATACAGGGGTGGGGGTAAGACTCGAACGTACTGGGGTGTGGGTACACGGTGGTACGACACGTACTGGGGTGTGGGTACACGGGGGTATGACACGTACAGGGGTGGGGGTACGACTCGAACGTACTGGGGTGGGGGTACACGGTGGTACGACACGTACAGGGGTGGGGGTAAGACTCGAACGTACTGGGGTGTGGGTACACGGTGGTACGACACGTACAGGGGTGGGGGTAAGACTCGAACGTACTGGGGTGTAGGTACACGGTGGTACGACACGTACTGGGGTGTCGGTATACGGGGGTATGACACGTACAGGGGTGGGGGTACGACTCGAACGTACTGGGGTGGGGGTACACGGTGGTACGACACGTACAGGGGTGGGGGTACGACTCGAACGTACTGGGGTGTAGGTACACGGTGGTACGACACGTACAGGGGTGGGGGTACGACTCGAACGTACTGGGTACACGGTGGTACGACACGTACAGGGGTGGGGGTACACGGGGGTATGACACGTACAGGGGTGGGGGTAGGACTCGAACGTACTGGGGTGGGGGCACACGGTGGTACGACACGTACAGGGGTGGGGGTACGACTCGAACGTACTGGGGTGTAGGTACACGGTGGTACGACACGTACAGGGGTGGGGGTACGACTCGAACGTACTGGGGTGTGGGCACACGGTGGTACGACACGTACAGGGGTGGGAGTATGACTCGAACGTACTGGGGTGTGGGTACACGGTGGTACGACACGTACAGGGGTGGGGGTACGACTCCAACGTACTGGGGTGTGGGTACGCGGTGGTACGACATGTACAGGTGTGGAGGTGCGACTCAAACGTACTGGGGTGTACATACACGGGTGGGGGTTCGACACGTACACGGCTGTACATCCAGGGGGGGTGTACATTGAACGGGGAGTACGACTCGAACGTATGGGTGCCGGGGGGAGTGTTTGGCGCGTATGCGGGCACATATCTCCATGGTTGCAATGGGAGTTCGGTGCGGACGGTGTTTTTACCATACGGTTGTGAGTTCGGACGCACGGGTGGGATAGTGATTCCTCGGTCGGACTTGACTTTTCACGTTTGTACGATAAATCGTCCGAGGACGTGTCGGACACATTTTCCGACCCGAGGACGTGTGGGGAATGATTCCAAATGCGGTTTGTATGGACTTTTTGCCGTGCGAATCGTGATTGCCAGTTCGTACGGAACTTGTACGATTCGTACGGTAAAAACGGATACGAGTCGCACGGGGATTTTTTCTGCCGGATCGTAATCGGCACCTTAATCCTTGAGATTTATGAATAGTCACTGCATATGCCAGAGAAAATGGAAATTGTTTCCTACGGACATATAAATCTTTAACAAGCAAAAAACGAACTGAACAATGACCAATTTCTTTAACTTCTTCAATCTGATCAAATGTAATTTTTAAAAATTCAATTCCTTCTTTTTTCTGATAATTCACAAAATCCACCACTTTGCCCATTGCACCATTAACTAAACCTTTCTCTACAACCAAATTGCGCCTTAAAATTACCCTACAGTTTACACACGCATATAGTGTCTTTTCTAAAGCAGCAGTTTTAGATTTTTTTTTTCTAAACAATCCAGTTTTGATCTCAACTTACCCGTATAATAAAATAATAGTGATTCCTTCATGCAGTATTTTATCAATGGCTTCCATTTTTACAATTTCTTCATTTTCCAGTTTTAATAATTCTTTGTTGAATATTGAACACTTATTTTTAGCAATTTCCACGTACACTTTTGCAGGAACTGCATTTTCATTTGGAAAGACATTACAAAGTAATCGACTCTCCAAAGCTTCTTTCCCTTTTTTTGAAAGAATTCCAATTCTTATATCTTGAAGAATACTTCCATATTCAGCATCATTTGCCTGTCGCATATTTGTTGTCAGTTCTTTGTATTCAAAATTACTCCAAATGTTCACATTACCAACACTGCCAAGAGACTTTCTAGTACCTTCATGAGCAAGAGTTTTAAATACCGATTGTCCTTTTACCGGAGTCCGTTGCAGTAGATCTCCAAAAACGATGACATGTTTTCCTCCAAATAACACGTCATACTCTGTTTTAAGAATTTGCTGCATTCTTAAATGCACAAAGGCAAGCATCAAGTTTGAAACCATGCTCACCTCATCAATAATGAGAAGTTTCATTTTCTTCAGGACTCTTGAAACTTCACAACAAGCTTCTCCAGATAGCTTGTGGTATTCCAATTTGTTATCATGCTCTACTGGTAGCATTAGTAAACGATGTAAAGTAATTCCTTTAATGTTATGTGCTGCCAACCCAGTTGGAGCAGTAACAACACAAGACAAATGCGACTCAGTTGTTTTTTGCAGATAACTTGTAATTACTTTAATTAAGAAACTTTTTCCTGTTCTAGCTTGACCACTCACATACATTCAGATAGGTTGAAATGATGTACATGAGCACCCTCTCTTTTCATGAAGTAATCCATGGTCAATCTGCTCTTTTACTTGCTGATATATTTGTTTCTGTTCAACATTTAGTTGCTCTTCCAAGTTTCCTAACTGTGTTGCATCTTCTTGTGCTTGATACATTGCTGTTTCCACCTCATTCATTGCAATCGCTGCTTCATTTTCAACAATTGGTTGTCCTAGTGGATCTTGACTCAGTGCAGCAGAACTTTGACTGTCTTGAGAACTGTCTCTAGCAATCTCAGCTGCAATTATAGCTTCTTGATCAATTTCATCATTCAACATTTTGACATAATTTGCGAAAGCACTACAGTGTATGCTATCTTTAGAAGCATTAAATTAATCTTCATAGCTGGGAAAATCTCCAAGTAATTCCAGTTCTGAACGCCATGGTTTGAACATTTGCAAAAGGGCTAAATAGTAAAATTCCCTTTTGTCAGCAGTGTCGCAACTCAGTTTTCTGTGATTAATTAAATTTCCTTTCCTTTGTTTCACCAGACATCCTTCGGAACCAATCACTGCATATTTTCCATCGTTAATGTTCTCTGCAGTATTCCGTTTAAAAGTGTAGTTTTGCAGCACTTCATAGAGACACATGTTCTCAAGATGATGACTTCTATTTGGATAGTATGTGTCCAACATATTGGTTTTCAAAATATCTGTACTTTCAGGGTCATTTTCTGCTAAATATTCAATTTCTTGAACAGATCTCAGTACCCGATTTTGCATTCCTGCAAGACCTAGACTCACCCAAATGATTCTTCTACTTTTGGAATATAGACTTGCAGATGATAACTTATCTGAACAATCATATGCTCCAATTTCACGATGCGATAACATCTTCAAACTGAAACTGTATAATTTCTTACTTAGAGTCTTCTCGTGAGAAATCTCTTCCCACATTTCTTTCAATTCAGTCTTTTCTGATTTAGTAATGTAAGACGTTACATATCGAGCAACAGCAATGGAATTGTCCGCAACATACTGAATATCCATGTTAGCGTTCCACAACGATAAAACAACTGGATTGTAGTCATTTATGTATTTTGATTCTTCGCTTCTTCTTAAGTTGTAGGTGTTTTTCGGAGACTTTCTTGTGATGGTATGTCGTACAGCTGACATAAAACTGTTCACTCTTCCTTTGGATAATACAGGACGTGGAAATCCAAAACGACATTTGGTACAGAACTTATCCTTTGACTTGTACTTTCGTCAACAGTATTTTCCACACCTGTGGCTTTGAAATCGTAAGACTTGTTGTTTTAAGTTTTTGTCTTCTCTGCTATTGGGAAGAGCACATGTAGCATAATCTTCAATGAAAGACAAAACAGTTTCATCTGAATCTGTTCCAAATTTGGGGGCGTCCTTGACCCATAACAATATATGTATGTGAGGAGCACCTCTTGCTTGATACTCCTTTCTCCAAAAGAAATCCACAACTTCTCCAAGAGGAGGATTCTTTTTATTGCAGATGAAAGACATCATAGCTTCAAATCTATGATTGGCATATCTGCATACATTGACAGGATCCAAAGAGCACAATTCTCCAGGTGTCTTGTATTCAATATTTTTTATATTGGAATTTGCCTCTCGAAGAAATTCAAGTAAATCATCCCAAGCATACTCAGCACAGCTTAGTGTAACAAACCATGTAGGAGTTCCCAAGTTCCGTAGCATACATTTCAGTTCTCCATGTCGACGGTACCAATATTCATTAGTCCCACGCTGACATGCCATCAGATTAATCAACTGAGATTCTAAATGATCATCTCTCTGATGCACTTTATCCATAAAATCCTTTGCAGTTACATTTTGAAGATGCATTCCAGTTTTTAAAATGTGATTTACTGCATATGAAAGTCCAGACAAGTCACTTTCAAACAAAAGATGAAACATATAAGGGATACATTGACAAAATCTTGGATCTTCTGCATATAATCTTGTTGTCCGATATTCAGATGCAGGAATCTGCACAGGACGTTCATCATATCGTCCACCTTTTCCTGTTGGAAACAACTGCGGGAAGGGAAACAACGAGCTTCCAAGCTCTCTTCCCATACACTCATGGGACTTCCTGTTGCTTTTTTCATTTGAAACAACTCAATCGTATTCCCCATCACCTCTTTGGAATGAAGTGGATGTACACTGTAATGTTCATAGATCTCTTCACATCTGGACATGTCCACTTTTTCAATTTGTCCACTTAATGTTTCAGTATCTTCTGCTAAATGCTATTTCTTCTTCTCCAACAAACACATTTCTATAGTACTCATTATTTTTAACAGATACAATGATGCCTTTTGCACTTTTCTAACATCCACTAACTCTTGCCAGATTTTCTTATTCTTTGTAGGAACGCCATTAACTAGAATGACTAGTGGCTCATTTTCTGCATGATCTACACCAATAGTTTCAATATTTTTCCTTAAATCTAATGGTAAATATACAACTCTTCCTTTCAATCCTCTTTGCAACTCTGATGGAGGTAATTTACTTGTTTTGGGCTCCATACGAACAATAGCCTGACACGGGTGAACACATTGTATGAGAATAGACTCATACGTATTTAAATCTATCAGCTCTGGAGGAATAGCAACCAACTCTAGATTATTATGAACAGCTCTAGCAGGCATTTTATTCTCATCTAATTTGTTATAACAATATGTGCAAATACGCTGCTCACATCCCAAATCAAAACAATCCTCTACCAACAAATAAGTTGCAAATTCCATCCACTTATCATTATCTTCTATTTCACTTTTAAAATACAGATTGACACCCCTAGTCTGATTTTTATATTGACTTCGCAGACAACAAATACAAGAAACTTTTGGTCTTTCACCTGAAATTACCTTAAACTTTGTGATTTCATCCTCAAATTTTTTTGTAATTACGGGTTCTACATTGTCTTCAACATTTTGTTCTACTAATGTGTCAGTTTCTTCACTCTCTTGCTGAGGCCCAAAGTAACAAAACTCAATATCCTCATAGACCTGCTTCACATCTGACACTGACCCACGCAAAAGAGCACTGTTCAACTCACTTAACTTTAGTGCTGGACTTTTTGCATAATACAACCTTCTCACTAACTTCCGCATTTGAGTATGATGTACTGCCAGCATTCTGAAATGGTGAAAAACACTTTGACAAACTTTCCTAGAAAGACAAGCCAGAGAATGACCTTGCAAACCACTATGTTTTCTCACTCTGCAAGGGTCTAGTCCTTGCAACAGCGTAATCTTATGTTTTACACTTTTTTAGTATAGGCTCGTAAAAAACTACATAATTTTTCAATAGATTCCTGTCGTACACTGCAAACACTACTGCAATCCCAAGTGTACACAAGGTTTTTAGCACGTCTCCCTAAAACTTCATCAGCTATCACTTCTTCTGCATTTCTTTCAACCATTTTCTCTTTCTCCATTGGACAACCGTCACTAACCTCATAACCTCTACCACTGGTGTCAACTGCATACAATAATTTTTCGCTCAGTGAATAACTCTCTTCATTAAAAAAAGGCTCTGAACTAGAACTGTGTTTCCATTCTCCCAAAAAAAATCACAACATTTTTTTTTATTAATAACTCTTTTCCTCCTACTTTTGGCCTTCATTACATATATTGGTTTATCTAGTGATTGAATTCTGTTTAACATTAAAATAAACAGTTTCCTTTTTACTTCAAAAGCCTTTTCCACCATGCTTTCAATATGCTTCTTCTTTTTATAAAATAAAGCTCTCTTTTTATATTTCTTCACATCTTTCAGCAAATGATGCACTACTCTCTTGTAAAATATTTTTTTGCGTAATTCCTTATACTGATTTTGCCTTCTTTTACCATACTTTATCTCCTTTGACTGAACATTTGCTTTTTTACTTTTCCTCTTATTTTGAATTTTTTTCTTACTTGAAAAATTCTCAGAAGTTCCAGCATTATCTACATTCTGTTTGCTCCTACAAACAATTTTAATAAATTGCTTTGTGATCTTACCAGAAGATGTTTTCCTTTTAGCCACATTATCTTGTTCATTCAATACTTGTGGTTGATGTTTCTTCAAATAATCCTCCTGTCTCTGTTCTTTTCTTTTTCTTTTTTTTTCTGGCATAATTTCTCTATTTTAACGTTGAAAAACAGTATCTGTAAAAAAGAATCACAAATAAATGTATATTAATAACTTTCAAATTTACACTATTCCATTACTGTACAAACACATTTTATATAAAAACTGACTAAGAAACTATAGCCCTGAACCACAAGTGTGACGATGGTTAAAACACTACATGCATAGTGCATACTACTTTGAAGCAGTTCATGCCCTAAAGCCCACCTCACTAAAAGACTACATGCTAACTGACTGAATGATTACAGTACTATAAGGAGACACACTGGGTGAGTAACAGGGTGTTTGCTAGAAGTCTATGAATACTAACTGTGGAATTGAAGGTGTGAAAGACAACTGTGTAGCTGATTAGAGGACTGCATGCATACTGGATAGGCATTTAAAGCAGTCCATGTGCTAAGGCCTGGCTCACTGCATGAGTACTTGGGTACTGACTGAATGATTAGACTATAGCAAGGAGAGTGCCTGGGTGAATTTATAAGTGGTAGGCTTTTGGCGCAGGGAATGGATTAGTACTTGGTACTGAATGGGTCACTAGAGGAGTGCAAAGGGAGTCACAGGATGTTTGCTGGACGGTATGGATACTGACTAGGGAATTGAAAGTCTGAAAGACAAGTGTCTAGGTGGCTAGAAGAGTGCATGCATAGTAGATAGGGGTTTGAAACAGTCCATGTGCTAAGGCCTGGCTCAGTGCATGAATACTTAGGCACTGACTGAATGATTAGAGTACTGCAAAGAGAGTGTCTTGGTGAATTTATAAGTGTTTGGGTTTTGGCACAGTGAATCGATTACTACATGGTGCTGAATGGGTCACTAGAGGACTGCAAAGGGAGTGACAGGGTGTTTCCTGGAAGTGTATGGATACTGACTAGGGAATTGAAGGTGTGAAAAACAACTGTGTAGGTGGTTAGAGGACTACATGCATAGTGAATAGGTGTTTGAAGCAGTCTATGTGATAAGACCTGGCTCACTGCATGAGTACTTGAGTACTGACTGAATGATTAGAGTACAGCAAAAAGACTGCCTGGGTGAATTTATAAGTGGTAGGCTTTTGGCGCAGGGAATGGATTAGTACTTGGTACTGAATGGGTCATTAGAAGAGTGCAAAGGGAGTGACAGGATGTTTGCTGGACTGTATGGATACTGACTAGGGAATTGAAAGTGTGAAAGACAAGTGTCTAGGTGGTTAGAAGACTGCATGCATAGTGGATAGGGGTTTGAAGAAGTCCATGTGCTAAGGCCTGGCTCAGTGCATGAATACTTAGGCAGAGACTGAATCATTAGAGTACTGGAAAGAGAGTGTCTTGGTGAATTTATAACTGTTTGGGTTTTGGCACAGTGAATGGATTAGTACATTGTGCTGAATGGGTCACTAGAGGACTGCAACGGGAGTGACAGGGTGTTTCCTGGAAGTGTGTGGATACTGACTAGGGAATTGAAGGTGTAAAAGACAAGTGTATAGTATGTTAAAACACTGCATGCATACTGCATAGACATTTGAAGCAGTCTATTTGGTAATGAATGGTTCACAACATAAGTACTTAGAAACTGACTAAATCATCAGACTACTTCTAGGACAGTGCCTGGGTAAAACTTTTAAATTTTCAGTTCTGCCACAGTGAAGAGAATAGTACATGGTACTGCACCTTAGTGTCAAACCCTGGCTCATTTTATCAATGCATAAGCAAAGACTAGCTTCTAATTCTACTAAAACTTGACAACATGACCGGTTTTAAAAGAGTTATCTGTCAGAAAATACACAATGTTACCCAATCCTTCTCTCACAGTGGTTCCCAAATGCACACACACTCACAGTGTGATTCTAGACAAGCACCACTATCCCTAGGAGTTTACCAAAACTCATTCACTACAGTGGAAGTGGTAAGGGAACAGCACACAATCTACATATTTCAGGACTGCACTTTTGTGTTAAAGCCTGACTCATTTAATCAAAGCATAATCAAAGACTGCCTTCTAATGCTACTAAAACTTGACAACATGACAGGTTTTAAAACAGTTATCTGCCACCAAATACACAATCTTACCAAATGCTTCTCTCACAGTGGTTCCCAAATGCACACAGACTCACTGTGTGATTCTAGACAACAACCACTATCCCTAGAAGTTTACCAATACTCATTTACTACTGTGGAACTGGTAAGGGAACTGCACACAAAATACATATTTCAGGACTGCACTTTTGTGTCAAAGCCTGACTCACTTCATCAAAGCATAAGCAAAGACTGCCTTCTAATGCTACTAAAACTTGACAACATGACAGGTTTTAAAACAGTTATCTGCCACCGAATACACAATCTTACCAAATGCTTCTCTCACAGTGGTTCCCAAATGCACACAGACTCACTGTGTGATTCTAGACAACAACCACTATCCCTAGAAGTTTACCAATACTCATTTACTACTGTGGAACTGGTAAGGGAACTGCACACAAAATACATATTTCAGGACTGCACTTTTGTGTCATAGCCTGACTCACTTCATCAAAGCATAAGCAAAGACTGCCTTCTAATGCTACTAAAACTTGACAACATGACAGGTTTTAAAACAGTTATCTGCCACCGAATACACGATGTTACCAAATGCTTCTCTCACAGTGGCTCCCAAATGCACACAGACTCACTGTGTGATTCTAGACAACAACCACTATCCCTAGGATTTTACCAAAACTGATTCACTACTATGGAAGTGTTAACGAAACTGCACACAATGTACATATTTCAAGACTGCACTTTTGTGTCAAAGCCTAACTCATTTAATCAACGCATAAGCAAAGACTGGCTTCTAATGCTACTAAAACTTGACAACATGACCGGTTTTAAAAGACTTATCTGTTAGAAAATACACGATGTTACCCAATCATTCTCTCACAGTGATTCGCAAATGCACACACACTCACAGTGTGATTCTAGACAAGCACCACTATCCCTAGGAGTTTACCAAAACTCATTCACTACAGTGGAAGTGGTAAGGGACCTGCACACAATCTACATATTTCACGACTACACTTTAGTGTCAATGCCTGACTCATTTAATCAAAGCATAAGCCATAACTGTCTTCTAATGCTACTAAAACTTGACACCATGACATGTTTTAAAACAGTTATCTGTCAGCAAATACACGATGTTACCAAACACTTCTCTCACAGTGGTTCCCAAATGCACACAGACTCACAGTGTGATTCTAGACAAGCACCAGTATCCCTAGGAGTTTACCAAAACTCATTCACTACAGTGGAAGTGGTAAGGGAGCTGCACACAATCTACATATTTCACGACTAAACTTTAGTATCAATGCCTGACTCATTTAATCAATGCATAAGCAAAGACTGGCTTCTAATGCTACTAAAACTTGACAACATGACAGGTTTTAAAATAGTTATCTGTCAGCAAATACACGATGTTACCAAACACTTCTCTCACAGTGGTTCCCAAATGCACACAGACTCACAGTGTGATTCTAGACAAACAACACTATCCCTAGGAGTTTACCAAAACTCATTCACTGCTATGGAAGTGGTAAGGGAACTGCACACAATGTACATATTTCAAGACTGCACTTTTGTGTCAAAGCCTGATTCATTTCATCAACGCATAAGCAAAGACTGGATTCTAATACTACTAAAACTTGACAACATGACACGTTTTAAAAGAGTTATCTGTCAGAAAATACACACTGTTACCAAATGCTTCTCTCACAGTGGTTTCAAAATGCACACAGACTCACAGTGTGATTCTAGACAAGCACCACTATCCCTAGGAGTTTACCAAAACTCATTCACTACAGTGGAAGTGGTAAGGGAAGTGCACACAATCTACATATTTCACGACTACACTTTAGTATCAATGCCTGACTCATTTAATCAATGCATAAGCAAAGACTGTCTTCTAATGCTACTAAAACTTGACAACATGACAGGTTTTAAAATAGTTATTTGTCAGCAAATACACGATGTTACCAAACACTTCTCTCACAGTGGTTCCCAAATGCACACAGACTCACAGTGTGATTCTAGACAAACAACACTATCCCTAGGAGTTTACCAAAACTCATTCACTACTATGAAAGTGGTAATGGAACTGCACACAATGTACATATTTCAAGACTGCACTTTTGTGTCAAAGCCTGACTCATTTAATCAACACATAAGTAAAGACTGGATTCTAATGCTACTAAAACTTCACAACATGACAGGTTTTAAAACAGTTAACTGTCAGCAAATACACAATGTTACCAAATGCTTCTCTCACAGTGGTTCCCAAATGCACACAGACTCACTGTGTGATTCTAGACAAACAACACCATCCCTTGCACTATACCAAAACACATTTCTTCATCTACAAGGAGTACTACATTTTAGTGCAGAAACAGAACTCATTTCACAAATTCATAAACAATGACTGGTTTCTAATTCTACCAAAATATAAAAACTGCACAGTTATCAGTCTACAAACTCATGAAAAAAACAAATGCTTATCACAGAATGGTTTCTACATGCACACACACTGTCAATAAGATTGTAGAGAAAAAAAAGTACTCCCTACACTTTAGCAGAAGAAATACATTAGTCTGATTAAAATAAAAATAGTCTACATACATCCCCTCACAATTAAATAACTCACCTTTCAAGATGTTTTGTAGATTAAGAAGTATATCAGTCACACACCAGATATCAGCCACACACCAGATTTTCTTATACAGAATCTCTGCACTGTGCACCTGTCAGCAGAACCAAAGAATGGCAAAGTTTCCCTCTCATTTTCCACACATATACATGTAAACATCAAATCACATTCTTTCCCACATAAATTCAAAAGCAAACACACATTTCTATTGGTTAAACATTTCAACCCTTTCCAAATGACATAAACTTCAACCCTTCCCCCAATCTGCCTTCTGCCCGTTACCATAGAAACAGGTCATGGCACACTATACTGAGCACACAGGTCACAAGTTCAGCACACACAATGTTGCTAATCAAGACAGCAAGTGTGCTTGACTTCTCAACATATCAGCTTATCATATATAATGTTCCTTACAATCAGTTTTTGTTAACCAATAAGAATCATGCGTTTAAAAAACAGAAATATACACCCTACCTTTCAGTGAAGAAGGTTGTCAAACAACCAATCATTTCTTTTCTTTTTTCAAAACTGCATCTTAGCCACCATTTTAGAAACATCTTACTTTCCAAACTGCCATTTCATTTACAGAGACCATCTGAGTGCATCCAGACCTCCTTACAAGATGCTTAGAGTGTGGATTGTGGGACACAGCTACATTTTCTGGAGCCAAAGGTATGCAGAAAACAAAGGCATTCACAAAGACCTAGGTTTGCCAAATGTAGACATTACATGGATTGGATAGAGAGGGTTAAAGTGGCACCAATTGATGCCATTGGTGAAATCCTTCATGCAAATCCAACACCCTGACCTCATAATAGTGCACTGTGGTGGCAATGACCTTGGCACTTTGACTGGGGTAGGTCTGGAAATGCTTATGAAGGACACCTTTGCAGAACTGATTTCACTTTTCCCTAAAACTGCCTTTGTGTATTCTAACATATGCCAAAGGCAGAAATGGAACTGGTCCGATCATTTTTGTCCACAGATTGAGAAAGCTAGGAAACGTGTGAATAAATCTGTTTCTGCTTTTCTCCGAGACTACAGAATGGGGTCCATTTACAATAACAATCTGCACTTTCATATGCAAGAGATGTATAGGAGAGATGGAGTACACTTTACTGATGAAGGAAACAGAGTCTTCCTCAACAACTTTAGACTCTGTATAGGTACTTACTTATAAGTACCAAAAACTCTGAATGAACACAACGGCTCTTTTTAGAGCCACTCAAGAACAAAATACTTAACCTTAATCTTTATCTCCCAACAATTTCATTTTTTTTTCCTTGGATCTGCGAACCCACCGCGAGAGAATCCGTGCATCCAACGCGATAGGATGCGCGCACCGTGCGTGCATTTCGCTGTTTTTTTTTTAAAAAAGGGGAGCCCAGGGGGTCCTTCTGGGACCCCCTAAGCACCTCTAGAGAGTCAGAGTATTTCCACTCTGCCTCCTTTATATGTTTTAGACACTTATTCCCCTTGCCTCTTCAGCCTCGCTTCTACCGAGGCAGAAAATGGCCGCCAACAGTTCCTGGTTTCGAATGTACTTTATGTACATTTAACTCTAATTTTCTCAGGAACTACTGAATGGAATCACACCATTGATGCAAAAGGCACGAGTCTGAACTAAGGACTACCTCCTTGCCTAATTTGGTGTCATTCCGTTCAACGGTTCGGGCTGTAGCTGCGACAACAGATCCTATGGGAAATTGCATGGGGAAAACGCGTTTTGGGACCTCCCTTTTTTCTCGGCCCCCGCTTGACAAATCACCACGAAACTTTCAGGGTAGGAGCGGAGCAGAGCAGGCCAAAAGTTTCGATAATTTCGCGAGGATTCGTCAACCGGCGCCAGACTTATTGGGAATAGAATGTTGCGGATTTCCTATGGAAAATAGGTCCTAACTATAACTACCTACTGGCGACGGCCAGTGGTAATATATATATATATATATATATATATATATATATATATATATATATATATATATATACTTTATTTCACTAGCAAAAAAAAGGTTACAGTGATGTTATAGTTAGGCTCAGCTGTCACGCGCACAAAATCAGACAAATTTATGGGACTTACTGGTAGTAACAGGAAGAGTGCTTGGCTCCTAAGGACCCTCTGCATCGGAGGGGACTTCTTTCCCCAACATGTAGTGTCCAGGAGGCGCATTAGCAGAGTGGTGGACAAGGGGTGGTGGGGCATTCATAATTTAAGCCCCGGGGAGGTGTAGGTCCTTGAGGCTCTAAACAGCCACTGGAGGGGGATGACGTGGCCCCCCTCCATATTAGATTTCAAGCCCCAGGGAAGTGGTGGTTCCCGGAGCTCAAATGAGCCAATGGAGGGGAGTCTGTGTGGGCCACATACAATATATTAAAAAATCCCCAGAGAGATGTTGATCACTGGGGCTCAAAAGAGCCTTAGGAGGGGGCCCTGTGAATCCCCCTCCTTTTGTTTTGTATTCCCATATGCCCCTGGGACCTAGCCCTGGCGGGGGATGCTCTACTGGAAGCAAGCGCAGGAGAACACACTTTGTCATGATTTCACAGGCAAATTCATTTTTTTTAAAGTGCTTTTTTGTCCTGGTGCTGTCCCAGGGGGACCACAGGGCTGGACCTACGGGGTCAGAGTATTCCTATCCTGCCCTCTTTTTTTTTTAACATTAGAGTTGGGACTCGGTTGAAGGCAAGTCCCAAAATGGCTGCCAACACTTCCTGGTTGAAGTGTTGGTTCCCAATCAGATCTCAGCACGAGATCGGGGGGGTGCGTGGATTCTCTGCATCCCTAGATATACAAATTTGGATTTCCTTCAATAACTCTAAAACTATTGAATGGATTTACACCAAATAACCAACAGCACCCTTTATGGACCAAGAGCTAGCTTTCTACCAAGTGTGATGTAATGCTGTCCGGCAGTTCGGGCTGTAGTTTTGTTCAAAATTCCCTACAGAAATTAACATTGGAAAAACACTCTTTTTGACACCCCTTTTTTCTCATCCCCCGCTTCACAGGTCACCCTGAAACTTTCCATGTACAACAAGAATCACCAGTACACTTTTTTGTGGAAGATTTCATGAAGATCTGTCAAATGGCGGCAAAGATATAGGCAAGTCAAAAACGCTCTTCCTATGGATGCATGGTTCTAACTATGACTACTTACTGACAACCGCCAGTAGGTAATATATATATGATATATATATTTATTTTTCTCTTTCCACAACCATTTTACATTTTCCCCTTACTACCCTTCAAGCCAAACCATCCCTTAACCTTAAAATAACCTTAAAACACGTACTTACCATTACTCTTATTCTTCTCTGAACCCTGAAAGGCCTTTAACACCCCATACCCTTGCCCATCCCTGAACCCTAAAACCCCCTTTAAACCCTTTAGTGCCCTGTACCCCTGCAGAACCCTAAAAAAACCTTTGAAACCTTTACAACCTTGAACCCTTTTCCCATCCTATAACTCTTAAATCCTCCTTTTTGAAATGCTATAATAATTATGTAATTTAAAAAAACAATCTCACCTGTCTGGTAAAGTACCAAAAAAAAAGCATGAGTGGGACTTACCTGCATGGTAATGTCCTGAGGGGTTACATCCACAGGGCAAAGTCTGTATACTGTGAATCAATGCTCTTCCAGATTCTGGATGCGTTATTGTAAAAGCATACCTCCTGTTTTTTAAATTGTTAATAGTCTTCATTTCCAAGTGGATAAAATCCTAGCCTCCTGCTGTGCCTTCACTCCAGGACACATTTAGTAGTCATGCCAGGTAGAAGGGGTGCTAGTTATGTGTAGTCTGTTTGTGATACAGCAGGTATTGAGAATGGCTGTGTGATTAGCAATTGAGAGGCTTTTGCAGTTGGTTTGCTTCGGTTTTTGTATAGATGGTTGTGCTCATGTTGGTGGGGCGATGCTCATTTGTTTCAGGTTGTTGATGCACTGTTTGATCTTGCTGATCTTTCCTATGAGGAAGCTATTGATTCTATTAGTGCAATGAGTGACATATGTAATAGAACTATTATAAGTCTGAATAGGATTCAACTTGAGTTTGAATAGGATTATACTTCTGTTGAATGCCTCTTTGATTGTAGCTGTGTAGTGAGAGCCTTTTACTGATGAGGTGAGTTTTCTTGTTATTTGGCTGGTTTAGGTTGGCTGTTTTGGTTGATTGGAGAATGGTTGATTAAAATAGGCCTGAATATAATCTGTCCACTAGAGGTGAGGTGTGCAATTAAGGGATGGTACTGGTGGCTCAAGGATATTGCCTGGTACATGTTGATACTTGAATGTGCTTAATGATGTTCAGAGTGTCTTGGAGACTGAAGAAAAATAAATATTTTCTTTATGGTGGGGATAAGTTGTAGGTTGCAATCCCTGAGTAAATGTTGGTATGATCGATATATATATATTAGTGGGAGTAATTTCATACATTGAATTCTTACTAGCTGACCCACAGATGAGGGTGAAGTTAATGGTTGGTTAGGCAGAGATATGGAATTGAGAGGTGAGCAGTGCCATGAAGGTGAAGCAGGAATGTTGTAGATGCAATCAATCAATCAATCAATACATTTATAGAGCACGCTACTCACCCGTAGGGGTCTCAAGGTGCTGAAGGGAGGGGGGGGGTGCTGCTACTGCTCGAATAGCCAGGTCTTGAGGTGTTTCCTGAAGGTGAGGTGGTCTTGGGTCAGTCGTAGGTGGGCGGGGAGGGAGTTCCACGTCTTGGCCGCCAGGTAGGAGAATGATCTTCCTCCGGTGGTGGTTCTGCGGATCCGTGGGACGGTGGCGAGGGCGAGGCTGGCGGAGCAGAGTTTGCGGGTTGGAGTGTGAAACGTGAGGCAGTTGTTGAGGTATTCGGGGCCTATGTCGTGGAGTGCCTTGTGTGCGTGGGTGAGGAGCCTGAATGTGATCCTTTTGCTGCCTGGGAGCCAGTGCAGGTCTGTCAGGTGGGTTGATATGTGGCTGTTGCGAGGATGAGTCGAGGATGAGTCGTGCGGATGCGTTCTGTATGTGCTGGAGTCTTTTCTGAAGTTTGACTGTGGTTCCTGCATATAGGGCAATCCCGTAGTCTAGTCGGCTGGTGACGAGGGCCTGGGTGACCGTCTTTCTAGTTCCGGTAGGGATCCACCGGAAGATCTTACGGAGCATGCGCAGGGTGTTGAAACATGAGGATGAGATGGCATTGACTTGCTTGGTCATCGTGAGAGAGGAGTGCAGGATGAATCCCAGGTTGTGTGCATGGTCAGTGGGTGTAGGTGCGGTGCCCAGTGCTGTGGGCCACCAGGGGTCATCCCAGGCGGATGGGGATGGTCCAAGGATGAGGACCTCCGTCTTGTCTGAGTTCAGTTTCAGACAGCTAAGTTTCATCCATTCCGCGACGTTTTTCATTCCTTCCTGGAGGTTGAGTTTGGCGGTGGCTGGGTCTTTGGTGAGGGAGAGTATTAGCTGGGTGTCGTCGGTGTATGAGATGATGTTGAGGTTGTGTTTGCGTGTGATGGCGGCGAGGGGGCTCATGTAGATATTGAAGAGGGTTGGGCTGAGTGATGAGCCTTAGGGTACACCGCAGATGATTTCGGTGGCCGCAGAGCTGAAGGGAGCGAGGCGGACTCTCTGGGTTCTGTCGGAGAGGAACGAGGTGATCCAGTCCAGAGCTTTACCTTGGATCCCGGCGTTGTGGAGGCGGGTTATTAGGGTGCGATGGCAGACTGTATCAAAGGCGGCTGAGAGGTCTAGGAGGATGAGGGCGGTTGTTTCCCCGTTGCAAGCAGGATATCATGATTAGATTCTCATATTCAGCTGTTTGCAAATTTGTATTATTATTTCAAATGTATTGATCATTATCGTGTTAGGAAAGGATAAATGCTAGACAGCAGGATTGGCAATTTGATACCTATTGTGCGGACCACAACACACGTTTTCAAGTGTACAAGAACTTCAAATGCAACAACTAAGGAACCTTTACTTTTGCGGGGATGATAAATCAATTCTCTCTCTAGCATTTTACTCCATTTCACCCTGCGGCAATACATATAATTCACCCTTCACAAGAGATATTACTGTTTCAATTTCGTTTTCATTTTCAGGGACATGAAGAATAGTATATTCAAGTAAGTACACAGAGCAGTGCAGAACATGAGCTGTTCAGTTCAGTCAGCTGATGTTGCGAACAAATGAGGAAATTCACAAAATTTTATGCAATTAGTCTCTGAACAAATAGAAAGTAGCATACAAGGAAATTTAAGATGCTGATGCACAAATTAAGGATGCATACATTTGTGAAGCACAGTTGCTGGAGTATGTCCTCTATTTAAAGGAAAAGGTGTGCAAACACCAGGAGATGCGCCAATTGCACATTTGTATTTTTCTGACCATTGAAGTAATTGCCTATTGTTTGGTATTGACAAATCTACCCTAGTTTGTCAAACGTGGTGGCACAAGCATTGTGTGATTTCCTTTATTTTCCCTTTTACAGGGCTTTTTATAGGGAGAGTCAATAAAAATAATAACAACAACAATAATAATAATATCTTCTTTACAACAGCGATTAACACCACTTTTTTTTATCGAGTCTAAATGACAGCAAGTGCATCGTCTGTTGCGAGGCATAATGTGGCTTACCTGCTTGAGGCCTACCAATTGATTAACAATTGGCAGTTTTCCTTGTAATCTCATTTGCCTACTTCTTATTTGTGTCCCAGCTTGCCAATCTTGTGTTTGTCCCTTTCATGGAAGGTTGGCTCTTTACTATTACTTTGATTACTGATTCCACTGTTGCTCCTCAAATACTACTTTTTTCTTTTGTGTGATTGGGTGGATTGTGTGTTCGAGCTGTCTCACTCGAGAACGTCTGTTTTATGAGACAACTGTATGCAGGGGCTACAGCAAAGGTTCGCCACAGTAGGAAGGGTGAATGCACGAGGGGGCATATTCTCAAGGACTTATCGCCGAGTTAGCGGCACTTTATTGCAGCCAAAGTGGTGATATATTTATTGCCCTATTCACAAGCTGGAGCTAACAGCCGATATCCCCAGTTTTCCTGCGATGGCAACCGCAAAAAACATCGCCACGGATGACACCGGCAACTAACACTAATGAGATGCAGAGTAGGCGTTCCTTGTGCAAAAAGCTGCGAAAACACCACTTCGCAACATTCTCAACGACCAGTCAGATCGGCGATAAGACCACAAAAAATGCGATAAGGCGCGTTAGCAGCAGAAAATTAACACCTGCTCTTTCCTGGTGTTTAGTCGAACGATAACCTGCACCAGAAATGGGAGCCCAGCCCACAGCCACACCAGAAGAACAACAGATGCCATGGAACTACTGATCATGCAGCTCGGACACCCAAGAGGGCCACAACACCCACCACCACCCCCCCATCACCCTCCCCGGACAAAGATATTTTACATGAACTGTACAAAATCATGAACAAAACAATTCACCTGATGCCGCACAATTACAACAATTAACATTCATGTGTGGTCAGAAAAAGGAGAATCATTCATTCATCTTTGAATTTCCAAACAAATCATTTTATTCTAATTAAACTCAATACAACTATTTGGAAGAGTCATGGCGGGTGTTTTCTGGACAATCCGTAAGCCACAGTCTGCAAGACAAAATTCAAGATAAGAAGGTGTGTCATGCGCTCATCAAAGGACAGAGAGAGAGAGAGAGAGAGAGAAAGGGAGAAAGAGAGAGAGAGAGGGAGAAAGAGATAAAGAGAGACAAAGAGAGAGAGAGAAACAGAGAAAGAGACAGTGAAAGGAAGAGAGGGAGAGGGAGAGAAATAGAGAGAAAGAGAGGGAGAGAGAGACAGTGAAAGGAAGTGAGGGAGAGAAAGAGAGAGAAAGAGAGGGAGGGAGAGAGAGAGACAGTAAAAGTAAGAGAGGGAGAGAGAGTGCTGACACTGCGGACCCAGGCCTCACTGCTCACCTGCTGCCACCGGTGTGCCTCCAACCACGTGCCGGTATACACTGCAGTCCACCAGGTCCCTTATCTGAAACAGAGTCCAGCTTTATGAATGGCAGAGTTCATATCATTGCACACGCCATCATCGCTTGCCTGCCCCAGTGCACACAGGCTGCTGTACCCCAGCCCCTCCCGCCGGCCAGCGGTGATTGCCTGCCCCTGTGCACCCAGGCCTCAATGCTCACCTTCCGCCACCGGCATGTCTCCAAGAGGGCCCACCACGTGCCGGTGCAAGCTCCAAGCCCGGGCCCGTGACCTTGGCAGCCTCCACATCATGCAGCCCCGCACCGCGGGCCACAGGGTCACACACGTGATTCTGGGTCTTGATTTCGCAATGGCAGAGATCATATCAGTGCACACGGCATCATCGCAGGCTGCACACCCGCCCAGCTCTTTAGGTGCCACTTACTCTGTGAACCGCAAGGCAACGCCACTTGGCGGTAGGCCCGCGCTGCCTGCTGGCTCAGGCCTACACTGCGGTCCAGCAGGACTCACACAAATCCTTACCAGTCCGACCCGCCAGGACAGCGCATCATCGCAGGCTGTACACCTGCTCAGCACTTAAGGTGCCCCAACCTCAGTGCACCGAAAGTCACCGTCCCGTGGCGATAGGGCCGTGCCAGCCGCAGTGTATCCGGTGCCACCAAGTCTGTGCAACGCAAGTCATGGACCCTCCATGATTGAGTCTCGTGATATGCCAGGTGGACGCAGCCATGTCACCTCCCGCAGTGGGGAAGACCTGGGACACGTAGCGTCGTCGTCTTCCCCTTTAAACGTAAGCCGAGTGGGCTGGATCGGCGTACACCAGGCCAGCGTAGGGATGTGAATATTTATCCCTGGGCTCTGGGCGCGGTTCATTTCTGAGCTGGACAGGAAATCAACTGATGCGTGTGTCTCTGTCGCGGCGTCACACAGCCCGCAATCGACAATGTTGCAATGTTGCATGCACCCGGAGGGCGGCCGCGCAGAAAGGGATTGTGCAAGGAGCGCAAGACCGCTCTGGCTCTTGGCTCATACATGCCAACTGTTGTGTGTGTATCGCTATTGGTGCACCATAAGCCTAAGGCCTAGTCTCAATTGCAGCACGATAGCCACATCGCATTTCCAGAATGCAAGCAGTAGTCAGACTAACATTAGAGATGAAAGCACCTTTGTCTCAATACATAAGGCGGAAGCACATATGCACCTCCGACCTTGGTCTTGCATGCGGCAGGCACCCCCTGAGAGAGATACCATAGCAGATGATGACAACTCCCACACTATGCACAGCGCTAATGAAAGACCACCGTATCCATACCCCACACACAGAAGTCCTTGCTCGAGGTACTCTTGCATGGAATGCCCATGACACTTATGTACACAACAACCCATATGTAGAAACGTTGAACACACATATGACTCATTGCTCTGAGCTGTGGCATATCATCCACATAATTGCCCCAGGTCAGAAGAGTGCCAGTTCTATGAGAGCCACCAATCCAATGGCAGAACATCCCAGGCACATGCATAATGCCTGTCACGTGGAACTGTACCATGACCGAAGGCTGCCTGTTAGTGTCTGATGCATTGGTCTGCATGTTGTGGCCCTTGTCTTGCCGACTGGCTCAGGCCTACACTGCGGTCCAGCAGGGCTCACACAAATCCTTACCAGTCCGGACCGCGAGGACGGCGCATCATCGCAGGATGCACACCCACTCAGCACTTAAGGTGCCCCTACCTCAGTGCACCGAAAATCACCGTCCCGTGGCGGTAGGCCCGTGCCGGCCATAGCGCATCCGGTGCCACCAAGTCTGTGCAATGCAAGTCATGGACCCTCCATGCTTGAGTCTCGTGATATGCCAGGCGGACGCAGCCATGTCACCTCCATCAGTGGGGAAGAACTGGGACACGTAGCGTCGTCGTCCCACCCTTTAGACGTAAGCCGAGTGGGCTGGGTCGGCGTACGCCAGGCCAGCGTAGGGGTGTAAAAAATTATCCCTGGGATCTGGGCGTGGTTAATTTCTGGGCTGGACAGGCAATCAACTGATGCATGTGTCTCGGTTGCAGTGTCAGCACCACATGGCCCGCAATCGACAATGTTGCAATGTTGCATGCACCCGGAGGGCGGCCACGCATGAAGGGATTGTACAAGGAGCGCAAGACCGCTCGGGCTCTTGGCTCATACATGCCAACTGTTGTGTGTGTATCGTTATTGGTGCACCATAAGCCTAAGGCCTTGCCTCAATTGCAGCACGAAAGCCACATCACATTTCCAGAATGCAAGCAGTAGTCAGACTAACATTAGAGATAAAAGCACCTTTGTTTCAATACATAAGGCGGAAGGACATCTGCACCTCCGACCTTGGTCTTGCATGCGGCAGGCACCCCCTGAGAGAGATACCATAGCAGATGATGATGACTCCCACACTACGCACAGCGCTAATGAAAGACTACCGTATCCATACCCCACACTCAGAAGTACTTTGCTCGAGGAACTCGAGCATGGAATGCCCTTGACACTTACGTACACAACAAACCATACCTACAAACATTACACACACATATGACTCATTGCTCCGAGCTGTGGCATATCATCCACATAACTCCCACAGGTCCGAAGAGTGCCGGTTCTACGAGAGTCACCAACGCAATGGCAGAACACCCTAGGCACATGCAGAACGCCTGTCACGTGGAACTGTACCATGAGCCGAATGCTGCCTGTTAGCATCTGATGCATTGGTCTGCATGTTGTGGCCCTTGTCTTGCCCGTACTGACACGCACATGCTAATTAATTCTACGCAACTTCACTAGTGTTCAACTGTGATGAGTGTTGATTAGAATGACAAATTGTGTGCCTCAATGAGCATTGTCCGTACACAGTGAGGGACTGACTGACGCATTTCACTTAGGGGTAAGTCCCTATTGCCAGCTTAATCTCTGCGAGCCAGACATTGTGGTTGGGATAGTTGCTGATAGACCTGTGCTCTTACGTGTCTTCAGCAATGTGAGTATGGTGTCTAACTTCTTGCCATGTGGATCAATGTGATCCATCACTACAGGATTTGTCCACCCAGTTGAGTTTGAGTAGGTATGCAAAGAGATATTCTGTTGTCAAATGTGAAAGGGGACATTACTTTAGACCTGCCAATGACTTTGGCATTTCACACACAGCCCTATTTCTAACATTGCTTGGGGCAAAATTGTGAAATTGCGAGATTGTTATTTCAGAGCAATGAGGCCACAGCTAGTGCACACATTCCCAGTCATCTCACTGCCTATGTGTGTCACGGTCACACATGCGCATTGCTTTCATTTTCCAGGGTGTACCTTTTTGTGCAATCAATATCCTTACAATGTTCATCGATACTTTCATACTTGATCGATTATGGACATGACACATCTGTGTGAATTTGAACGATTTATTCACATTTGTTGGAGTGTCAGAGCTGGAGCAGTACATGGCCATTGAAACCCCACATTGCATTGTAGCCCAGTGGAGGGCCTGCCAGAGTCATTTATGGATTGACAAGTACATCTGAAGAGGAAGAGTACAGTCCGCAGTCTAGTTGTTGTGTCATTGTTAAGCAGACAGAATATGGCAATCCATGTCGAGATCCAAGGTGAGTGTCGTAGAGTGTTTTGAGGGCCAGTGGGAGGTGTTGTTATAGGGCATGATGCAGAGGGCAGAACCAAGCTGAAACAGGGCATATGGGGGAGAAGATTGCTACTGGTTCCTTCTCAATACACAGGTGGAATCACCTGCATCTTCGTCCTCTATGTTATCTGTCTGACATGTGGGTGCTGATGTTTGGTCTACAGCACTGTGTGCCACTGACAAATCAGGGGCCGGAGATGTGTGTGTGGAAGTACCAGCAGCATTCATCAGCGACTGCCTTAGTGGCAGCAATGCAATGATGAGGATCTGCAGGGCATGGAAGGTACCAACAACTATTCGCTGGTGTGCATCCGTGGCAGCCATTCTTCCGCATGCATCCGCTCCATGTTCTCCATTATCCTCAGCATCTGTGCCAACTCTCAGCTGACATATCTGAGGCCACTCTGACTAGACAGTTGTTCTCCTCTCAGAGTCATGACTCCAGCGGTGCCGGGCATGGATTGTTGGACATCATGGAGCAAACAGTGGGTGTCCGTTAGGGAGTGTAAGTGGTCTATTATTGCTATGTGTGTGTGCTGCATTGTGGGAGAGTCTCCCCTGCAGCTGTAATTTTGCTGCCCCTTATCCCTTTGAGGCGGTGTGCCTTTGACTTCTGTGCTTCTACAGTGCTGAGATGTTGCAGACTTGGCTAATTTTTCTCTTGTGCGGATTTTGGACTCTTGGGCATGGTTTATCCGTAGATATGTTGTTGACGTCAGGGGTTGTTTGTGCATGTGGATGTGTCAGAGTGTGACCTGCTCCTTTCCGGATGTGTTCCACACTTAGCCACCTCAGTGTTAGTATATGTGATAAAAGTATAGCTTATTTTTAGAATGTATTTTTGAATTTTTTACAAGTAATTAATTTTATGTTAATTATTTCTCACTGGAGTGGGAATAATAAATGATTCCCCTCTGCTATCCAACACTTTCCCTACTGTTACACTTGTAGGAGTGGGAATAGTATATTATTCCCTCCTGCTATCCAAGACTTTCCCTACTGTTACACTCAATGGAGTGGAAATAGTAAATTATTCACGTCCGCTATCCAACATTTTCCCTACTGTTACACTTAGGGGCCGATTCCGATCTGGGTCGGAAGGGCATCGAACGCAATCCGGCTTCAAAAAACCTACGAGCCGTACACATGTTTTCCGCCCGACTCGTACAGCTGTACGAGCGAGCAAGTACGATGCGAGCTACGTGAAATTCACCGACCGAGTCGTTTCCGGGTCCGAACCGCTCCGTACGTCTCGGCTGTTAGCTAACTGTGGCATGCAATGGATGTGATTTACGACCGAGCCAGTACGACGCACGCGGCGGACAGCCGGTGCCAGCCGGAGAGTCCGGCTCCCAAAACGTCTGGGAAGTTGCCTTTGGGGGTCCGTGTCGGACCCCCTGTCACCCGCAGCCCTATGACTAGGACACAGGAGGAGACCCAAGGCTCCCCCCAACACAGGCATGTACGTTGCGGATGGCACCAACGCGTACCCACTGTAGGGGGCACCCTCGTGCGAGACATACCTATTCAGTCAATGGGAGCCCATGTACGTGTTGTACGACTGGCTCCCATTGACTTCTATGGGAGTCCGACCGAACCGAGTCCGGCAGCATACGGCCGCATCGTACTCTCTTGGTCGGACTGCAGGATTCCAGCTCGGTCGGAAAACACTCCGGATCCGGCTCGGTCGGAGAGCTTTCCGACCCAGATCGGAATCGGCCCCTAGGTGGAGTGGGAATAGTAAATTTTACCCACCCACTATCCAACACTTTCCCTACTGCTGCACTCCCTGGAGGGGGAATAGTAATTTTTACCCACCCGCTATCCAACACTTTCCCTACTGTTGCACTTTCTGTAGTGGAAATAGTAATTTTGTCCCCTACGCTATCCAACATTTCCCTACGTTTATAGTTAATGTGGTTTAAAATATGTTTTTAAAAATAAATATTAATTTTAATATTTTAATTTATTATTTATATATAATTTATTTTAATATTTCTGTTGCAGGTTTATTAATATATATATGTATTTATAACTTTTCTTATGTTTCTAACATTTTATAATTAAATTAAATAATTATATATTAGTATGATTAAGTTAATATATATAAAAATAAAATATGTATGTTTAATGTTTTTTTAATATTACATTTATCATTTATCAGTTTTTAAGATTTTTAAATAATTCTAACTATGTTTTTCTTAATTATATTTATTATTTAATGATTTTTATTTTATTTTTAAGACATTTTAAAAAACGATATTTTAAACAACGATATTTTAAACAATTATATTTTGGTTTCAATATTTTTGTACTTACCATTGTAGAGCTGGGCTGTCGATATTCTGTCCATCGATATTGTAGACTCGATATTCCTGTAGCTCGATATTCTGTCCGTCGATATTCTGTCAGTGATCCCCAGTGAATGTGTTCTCTTAGACACAACTGGGACGATGTCCGTGCGACTCCCAATCAAAACAATCAATTAGACATATATTGTTTTTTTGTCCTTTTTACGAAACAGAGAGGAAAAGATTTATTGTGCCACTACTGAAGAAATTCTGTCTGCGAAATTACATTACCGCACTGACTGTTATGTTATAATTAGAGTCTCCATATGTTTGCCTGACGCTGGCCTCGTTTCTATGCAGAACATTAAAAACTCGCAGTTTACCGCACATGTGTTCAAATGTTAAAAAAAAAATCTGTATAATAAACATAGCCTGAAGAAATCCAAATGTGTTAAGATCCAGATGAGTTAGTGTGGACATGTATGCGCTGTTTTTAAGGGTTCTAGATTAAACTTTTTATGATAATTTATTAATATGTTTGTATATTTTTATCTGAACTTTTTATGCATTTGTTTCTAATTGTGGAATAAAGTATTAATTGATTGATTGATTAATTGTTTGATTAACAATTGTCAGTTTTCCTCGTCAATCTCATTTGCCTACTTCTTATTCATGTCCCAGCTTGTCAATCTTGTATTTGTACCTTTCATGGAAGGTTGTCTCTTCACAATTACTTTGATTACTGATTCCACTGTTGCTTCTCAAATACTACTTTTTTAGGTCTCGCCTGAGCCAGCGCCTTAGCGCTGCTCTCGCGAGAGCTTTTGTAAATGGGGGATCTGGAAGTGCAAACGAGTGCATCCAGGCCTCCAAATACAGTGCATGTGCGCCGGGCGCGCGCACCATTTGGCAGCCTGCACACCATTTGCTTTCACTTTCGCGGCCGCTTGTTCCACATTAGTTAATCACATGAATGCCAATACTAAGGATCTAAGCGTTTTTTGAGAGCGTTGTGTTTGTCTTTATTTTATTTTAATCCTGAGTACATTTTGCAGCATTACTTTAATTCTCTATTGTATGCCACCACGGGATTCTTTCCAAAAACTACGAGGGTGGTCTTAACTCTCTACTCGTCTCCTTGCAAACTGCAAGGCATTGATCGCCTGCACGCTCGCTTTTGACAGCTGTGCCCAGCTTTCCGTTTCGCTCTACTCGAACAGAGGCTTTCATCAAGAGCAGAGGTGAGTCTCTGTCTGGCACCGGCCCATCCTTTCAAAGAAACACTTTATTTTGAATATGTGTCATTCGGTATGACTGATTCCCTTTCCCCGAGTTTATTTATTCTCTAGACGTAAAGATTCATCGGAGCCGAGAGGCCCGTGTCCATTAATCAGGTAATTCCACTTGACATGCCACGTTAGTAGCTGCTGTATTTACACGCTGTCATTGCTTTTTTTAAATTGCATTTTTCTAAATTTATCACAATACCCTTGTTGTTTAAGGCATGTTTCACAGCAGCTTACACTGCTGTGCAACACAAAAAAAAAAAACTAACAAGCATTTGCAATAGCTAAAAGTGGTGTGGGCAGCCCCATTTGAAAGTAAAAGCGCGCAAGGCGCGCTGCACATCATGCCTGCAGGACCAGAAACTCGTTTAAACAAGCATTTGCAACGCAATAGGTCTCGCATTTGTGAGAGTTTAAGCCATTGGCATTGTAAATAATAATGCATTTTATTTATGTTTTAAAAATCAACAAGTAAATAAATGGCATTGTCATTTACAATGCCAATAGCTCAAACTCTAGTAAATGCGAGACCTATTGCATTGAAAATGCTTGTTCTTTTGTGTAATTGGGTGACTCGTGTGTCCGAGATGTCTCACTCGAGAACGTCTGTCTCCATGCCTTTCGTGTTGCTTTCTGTTACCCAAATGCTTCCCACAACCCACGCCCTCTATGTTGCTTTATCCCAACCCCCCTATTGCTGCTGCTCCCACCTCCCTGGTGCTTTCGAGCCCTCTCCAGCCCTCCTACATTGTTTTTGCGCCCCGTTCCATGTTGCCTACTGCCCCCACACTTCACCATGTTGTTTCACTGTTTGCCCCCCACTCTTCTCTGCGATGCTTCCACTCTCCCCGTCCCCCCGATCGCCATCTGTAAAATTGCACGTTTAATTGTTTGTCTTCGTTGCCATTCTAACTTGGATTGGTAACTAAAAAGAACTAAAAAGAAAGAAAAAAAACACTCGAGACATGCGTGGTTCGAGCTCCTACAAAATGGCACAGTGTCAGTATCAAAGGCATTTGTCTTTTTACATTTGAAAATAAAATGTTGTCACACTATACAGCATCGCTAATGCTGTGCAGGGTGTCTAAATATTGTCAGGAGGTCACAAAGACGACACCCTTTGCCTGTGCTTGTTTTTGATGTCTACATGGCACTCATTATGAGCACAGGATACTGCTCCAGTCCATTCCAAGTTTCCCAATGTCTCTGGCCCTGGAATTGTCTGATCAGCAAACACCTTAGCTGATAATTCTGGGCTTGGGGACTCTGGACCGGGGCTTCACAGCGGAGCAGCTGGGGCCGCAGGCAGAAGCTGCGACTGGACCCACCTGCCCTTCAAGTCCGAAAGGTGGAACGGCAAACACATATAATCTGCCTCCACACACCCATCACCCTCAGCACACGCTGCATCTCTCCTTCAGAACAACAGACGTCACTTGAGACAGAGGGGCTGTAAACTGACAGTTCCACCACATTAAAAAGAACAAACTAAACATGTTTCAAAATTTACAAACTAGCCAAAAAGTGAAACGCTGGTCTTATGGCAATGATTAGAGATAACGGGGGTTTCCCATCTTCGTGGTGCATGGCAGGAAGGCAGCAATATGACATTTTTCAGATTAATGTTGCTTCTTTTCTAAAGCTGGAAGAGGATTGTATGAACCATTCTTTGAATACGAGAGAGTCGGCAGACCAACCCACACAGAGGAGCCCACGCAGAATGCACAGGCCATGTTAGAAAATAAAAGACAGGCGCACTGCGTTTCTTTTTCTTATATTCTCTTTGAGATGAGACAGTATGCCTTATGAATCACGAGAAAGTGTCGCTCTAACCTCCAAGCAGGGTAGGAGTTCTGCGTGGCACTTATACGGGGGTGTGTGCTACAGATTTGCACTTGAGCACGGGTTGACAAAAGTTAGAACGTGTGGTGTCTAACACAAACAAGCATTGGCAAATTGAATAGGTCTTGCCTATGCAAGAGCTATTGGCTTTGTCAATGTGTTTTAGCCATGTTGTACACCAGTGTGGCTGCTTTTAACATGGCTAAACATTAGTGGCAGATAGGAGAGTGTATGGAGCAGTGTAGAATGGTGTAGAGTGATGTAGAGGGGCATAGAGTGTTATGGAGTGACGTACAGTGGAAGGGCATAGAGTGGACGGGATTAAAGTGTCGTAAAGTGGAGTGGAGTAGAGTGTTATAGAGTGGAAAGGCAAAGAGTGTTGGTGAATGGAGTGGCATAGAGTGTCGAAGAGTAGAGTGGAGTGGCATGGAATAAGTGGTCATTAAGCGGCATGGAGTTGCATACATTAGTGTAGAGTGGAATAGATTGTAGAGACGAGTGGCATAGAGTGAAGTAGAGTGTCATAGAGTGGAGTGGCATAGAGTAGAGGGGAGTGCTGTGGAGGGCGTAGAGTGTCGTAGAGTGAGTAGAGTCTCATAGAGTAGAGTGGAGGGGCGTAGAGTGGAATAAAGTGTTGTGGTGTTGTGTAGAGTGGAGTAGGGTGTTGAATAGTGGAGTAGAATGCCGTAGAGTGGAATGGTGTGGAGTGGTATGGAGTGTCATAGAGTGGAGTGGAGTAGAGTGTCATAGAGAGGAGGGGAGTAGAGTGGAGTGGAATAAAGTGGCATGGACTGGTGTGGAGGAAGTTGCACAGAGTGGAATTGAAGGATGTAGAGTGGAGTGACGTAGAGTGGAGTGGAGTGTTGTAGAGTGTCATGGAGTGGAGTGGAATGGTGTAAAGTGTCGTAAGTGGAGTGGCATAGAGTGTCTTACAGTGGAGTGCCATAGAGTGGAATAGAGTGAAGTTGTATAGAGTGGAATAATGTGTCGTAGAGTAGAGTGGAGTAAAGTGGCATTGAGTGGCATAGAGGGAATTGAGTAGGAGTGGGCAGAACCCATGGAGTTTTACTCTGTGGAATTCCACAGAGTTACCTAAAAACTCTGTGAAATTCCATGGAGTTCCTCGAGCGGTGATTCTGGTCTGTCGCGCTGCTCACACTGATTTTTAGCACTGGGAGCTCGTGCCATGCTAAAATATAAGTGTGAACAGCACATGCGGGGCATTCCACGGGGCGCTGCTTCTTTCTGGTGCTTGAGCAGATTTTCTACTCAAGCAGCAGCTCTCGCAACATGACCGACAGCTTTCTCAACGTGAGCGATAATGAACTGCCGCGACCGCCCGCTTTGAGAAGTCTCACCGGGATGTGGTCTGGTGCTCAGTTTGTTTCTCGCTCATACTCACCAACTTAATGTTGGCGAGCTGCATGTGCTGAAAACTCCACCACGTTGCTGTTGGAAGGGTTTTTGCCAAACTCCAGGCTCCAAGCAGAATTTATTGCCCACCCCTATAATTCAGAATCGTGTCACAGAGTGGCATAGAGTGAAGTAGTGTCATAGAGTGGCATAAAATAGAGGACAGTGTTGTACAGTGGAGTAGCATAGAGGGGAGTGGCAGAGAGTGGAGTAGAGTGCTTGAGAGTGGAGGGGTATAAAATGTCATAGAGTGTCTGAGAGTGGAGCGTTGTAGAGTGGAGTGTAGCAGAGTTGACTGACATAGTTCGGAGTGGCATAGAGTGGAGTGACGTAGAGAGGGGTAAAGTGTCATAGAGTGCAGTGGCATAGAGTGGTGTGCCGTAGAGTTGAGTAGATTGGAGTAGCAGAGAGCGGAGTAAAGTGTCAGAGTGCAGCAGAGTAGATTTTCATGATGTAGATTGGTGGGGCATAAAGTGTTTGGGCATATCTATTTATTTATTTTATTTATTTTGAAGGTTTTGTATAGTGCGAACAAGACCCGTGCGGGTATCAGAGCGCTTTACAAGGTAATTGTAGGTGATGGACATAAACAAAGAAATCATATAAGGTGTACTAATACATAAGTGGAAACTATTTCATGCAGTTACAAAATTGCCGATATATAAGTGACTGATGAAAAGAAAAAATTTGAGTGAGGGTTGATAAAACATATACATATGAATACTATAATTTACAGGCTCGCAAATATATAAGTGTCTCTGTGAAGAGTTCAAGTGAATGTGGCCACGAGAATCGCTTTCACTTCTTTTTTGAAAAATGCCACGGATGGGTTCTGTCTCGTTTCTCCGGGCAAGGCATTCCAAATCCTGGGAGCCATTCCTGTGAAGGTACGGTTGTAAGTTTTCTTCTTAGTAAATCGTTGAGGTTTTAGTAGCAGATTGGAGGAGCTCCTAGTGGTTCTGTTACCACCCGATAGATCCAATTTCTCCGCTAGGTATCTCGGGGTATTGTGATGCAATGGCCAGTGTGTCATACAGGTGATTTTCAGATGGATTCTGGCCTCAAAAGGTAGCCAGTTCAGGGCACGAAGTTCCGGGGAGATGTGACAGTTCCTTTTAGAGCCTGTGATGAGTCTTGCGGCTGCATTGATTGAGGCTCTTAGAGGGGCCGTCGTCAATCTCGGAAGGCCGCAGAGAGCGATACTCCCATAATCTACTCTTGGGGTTACTAGAGCTTGAACTGCCTGTTTGAAGTCATTTGCAGGTATGAAGGGTTTCATTCGTCTCAGTGTGTTCATCTGAAAATGTGCTCCTTTAGTTGCAGCGCTGATGTGATTCTGCATATTTAGCTTACTGTCCAGAGTAATTCCTAGCGATTTTGCGGAGTCATTAATAAGAGGTTGACCGTCGAGTGCTGTTGGATGCTTCATCCACTCGCGTAGAATGGTAGTTTGGTTGGGGGGAGCGATTAAGCGGAATTCGGTTTTGAGTGTGTTGAGTTTTAAGTGGTTTTTGGCCAGCCAGGTCTGCGTTTATTGTAGCGTTGAGTTGAGGGATTTGATGTCCTCAAGTGAGTGGACCTTAATGTAGAGTTGAGTGTCGTCAGCGCACATGTTGTAGTGGACGTTTGAGGAGTTAAGAATCTCTGTGAGGGGTTCCATAAACAGATTGAAGAGTTTCGGGTAGAGGGAAGATCCCTGGGGTACTCCTAAAGAGACTGGGGTGGACTTGGATAGAGATTGATTGATCTTGAATCTTTGAGTTCTATCTTGAAGGAAGGAAGTGAACCAGTTTAGAACCGTTCCCGATAGTCCCATTCTGTGTTTCAAGAGATCTAGTAAATTGTCGTGTTTGACAATGTCAAAGGCTGAGGATAGGTCAAGCAGGATTAGTAAACAGGCTTCGTTTTGGTCTAATATTTTTAATGCGTCATCTATTATGTGGGTCATGGCTGTTTCGGTACTGTGACCCGTTCGAAAACCAGATTGGAATTGGTCGAGCAGGTTGAATTGATCTATATGGTTGCTAAGCAGCAAGTGTACACATTTTTCTAGTAGTTTGGCCAGGGTAGGGATGTTGGATATTGGACGATAGTTATTCAGGTCTGAAGGGTCCGCCGATGGTTTCTTTCAGATAGGGGATACCTGACCAGCCTTGAGTATGTCTGGGATGGCTTCTTCCAGTAGATAGGTGTTTATAATCCTGGTCCATAGAGGCACTAAATGTGGAATGAAGACTTTTAGGTTGTTAGCTGGGAGCGGGTCTGAGAAGTGATTGGATGGATTCAGGGCCATGAGCATTTTTAGGTCTCGCCTGGCTATCGCGTAAGCGATCGGACAGCGAGACTTATGTAGGGGCTTCCGAAAATGCTCCCAAAGGCTTCCCAGGCGGATCGGGTGGCGGTTACGCACACAACCACGTGCATTCCATTTGCCACCAGCTACTTCCTGCGCGTGCGCCGCCTCACGCATTCAGAGAGATTTAGTAAGGAGCACAAGACCTTAGGAATGCGGTTTATGGCCAGTGCATGTGAGGCATTCAAGTGCGAAGCTGGCATCTGGCATCGGACTTGAAAGCAGCAGACTGCTTTCGCCAGAACTTTCGTTATAACTCACACCCCATATGCTCGTTCCCTCCCACCCTTCCTTTGATGTCCGCTTTTCTTGTTGTTTACAAACCACGCCACACACTGCTGCACGCCACACACTGCTGCACGCCACACACTGCTGCACGCCACACACTGCTGCACGCCGCACACTACCGCACGCCACACACTGCTGCGCACACTGCTGCATTACACACTGCTGCACGCCGCACACTGCTGCATGCCGCACACTGCTACACGAAACACTGCTGCACGCCTCACACTGCTGCACGCCTCACACTGCTGCACGCCACACACTGCTGCATGCCACACACTGCTGCATGCCTCACACTGCTGGACGCCTCACACTGCTGCACGCCTCACACTGCTGCACGCCTCACACTGCTGCACGCTGCACACTGCTGCACGCCTCACACTGCTGCACGCCACACACTGCTGCACGCCACACACTGCTGCATGCCGCTGCACGCCACACACTGCTGCACGCCACACACTTCTGCACGCCGCACACTGCTGCACGCAGCACACTGCTGCATGCCACACACTGCTGCACGCCGCACACTGCTGCATGCTGCACACTACCGCACGCCACACACTGCTGCGCACACTGCTGCATTACGCACTGCTGCATTACACACTGCTGCATGCCGCACACTGCTGCACGCCGCACACTGCTGAACGCCTCACACTGCTACACGAAACACTCACACTGCTGCACACCTCACACTGTTGCATGCCACACACTGCTGCACGCCACACACTGCTGCATGCCACACACTGCTGCATGCCACACACTGCTGCATGCCTCACACTGTTGCACGCCTCACACTGCTGCACACCTCACACTGCTGCACGCCTCACACTGCTGCACTCCGCACACTGCTGCACGCCGCACACTGCTGCATGCCGCTGCATGCCACACACTGCTGCACGCCTCACACTGCTACACGCCTCACACTGCTACACGCCACACACTGCTGCACGCCACACACTGCTGCACGCCACACACTGCTGCATGCCGCTGCACGCCACACACTGCTGCACGCCAGACACTGCTGCACGCCACACAGTGCTGCATGCCTCACACTGCTACACGAAACACTGCTGCACGCCGCACACTGCTGCACGCCACACACTACTGCACACCGCACACTGCTGCAAGCCACACACTGCTGCACGCCACACACTGCTGCACGCCACAAAATGCTACACGAAACACTGCTGCACGCCACACACTGCTGCACGGCGCACACTGCTGCACGCCGCACACTGCTGCACGCCACACACTGCTGCATGCTGCACGACACTGCTGCACGCAGCACACTGCTGCACACCGCACACTGCTGCATGCCGCACACTGCTGCATGCCGCACACTGCTGCACGCCGCTGCACGCCACACAGTGCTGCATGCCTCACACTGCTACACGAAACACTGCTGCACGCCACACACTGCTGCACGCCGCACACTGCTGCATGCCACACACTGCTGCATGCCACACACTGCTGCACGCCGCACACTGCTGCACGCCTCACACTGCTGCACGCCGCACACTGCTGCACATCTCACACTGCTGCACGCCTCACACTGCTGCACGCGGCACACTGCTGCACGCCGCACACTGCTGCACTCCACACACTGCTTTTATGCGAGTTTATGCTACTGACATTGTAAATGACAATGCCTTTTATTTGTTTTAAAACCAAAACATAAATAAAAGGCATTGTAATTTTACAATGCCAATAGCTCAAACTCTTATAAATGCGAGACCTATTGCATTGCAAATGCTTGTTAGAATACTTTCTTCGCTGTAGAAGTTGAAGGAGGCCCAGGAGGCGGTGTTTTTTAGGTCGAGCTTTGCGGAACAGCTAAACTGGGTCACAAGCGGAATCAGTGAGGAGATCAAATGTGGGTCAGTATGGGATAATAGATCATTGAGTAGGTCTGTATTTATGTTTTTGGTCTTTGTTGTGAAGAAGGAGGCAAATTCCTCGCAGTTGGGGAGTAAATCTGAGTTAACTTGGGGGGAATGGGAGACACCCTTAGATTGAGATTTGATTATTTCAAATAGTCTTTTGGGACGGTTCTTGGATTGGTCTAACTTTTTACTGAAAAAGTCCACTTTAGATCTTTCTGTAATAGGAGTTCCTTGTCCTTCTTAGTAATTTGAGGTGGTCAGAGGATGGTGCCGTTCTCCATTGTTTGTTCAATTGGTCTAAGTGATCTTCTATCTTCATTTAACCTACCATCATACCAAGGTTGTGAGTCTTTTGTGGAGACTTTTCAATTGTAGGGGAGCTAGCTTGTCTAAAACCAAGTTCATAGAGTGGAAGTACTGATTAGTCAGATCATGTACATTGTTTAATCCATCCGGTGGGGGCAAGAAGATAGGACTAGTAGTTGCGAGTGAGACAGGATCAAGGCTTTTTAGGTTCCTCTTCCAAATTTTCATTCTTGTGGGCCGGACAGATAGTAGTTTGACAGCTTCATTGACATGAAAAGTGATGATGTGATGGTCAGACCAGTCACAAGAGAGGATCGATTCCAGCTGTGTAACGTCGGCTTTGGAAATTACTAGATCGAGGATTGAGCCTTTTTCATGGGTAGGGCGGTTACAGATTTGGGTCAAGTTAAGGTCGGATAGGAAAGCTTTAAGGCTATTGACCTCGGGGTCGTTCGGGTCATTCCAGTGGAGATTAAAGTCTCCCAGGATTATCTGAATGCTCTGTTGTCCGACATTTGTGGTTATGATATCCATTAGGTGTTCAATGAAGGTAAGGTTGGTTCCTGGTGGATGGTAGAATGAATGTAGTGAGCAAAGTGGTTTATTATTGTTAGTGATCTCTAAACATAGGTATTCACAGGAAGAAAGAACCGGGGACTCGGAGTTGGAGTTGTTTACCGTGAGGTTGTTCAGATGTATACATGCAATACCACCGCCTGGCCTATCAGTTCTGTCTAGTCTAGTGATGTGATATTTTGGGGGAACTAGTATGTCTAGGATGGGCTTGGATGCTTCGTTTAACCATGTTTCCATTAGAATTAAAAGGTCAGGTACATTAGTTAGTATGAGGTCAGCTATATTGGCAGCATGCCGTGCGGCCGAACTGCAATTTAGTGGGATACATTTTAGTCAGGCCTTGGTAGACGTTGAGTTGCGGTCGTCAATGAGGGGTACTCTCTTGAGGTTGTTTTCAACAATACCTCTGCAAATGTTTCTTGTAGCTCTAGATGCATTGGAAGGGATGGGTTTGATTAAGGACAATTTCTGAGTGTTATCTATGTGCACAATATTAGGGGGTGGAGTCGGGAGCTGATAAGAATGGAGTAGGGAAGTTACATCTGACGATGATAGAGTGTTTTTCCTTCTAATCGGGCGGGATTATGCATTGGGGTAGGGTATTGTTCTTCATCTAGGGGGTTTCTGATTCTGGGAGCTGGATTGTGACTTATGGGTGAGTTTCATGTGTGGCTTGGGTTGTTGCAGGATCAGGTAGTGAAGAGTTTGGATGTCATTTTTGACTTGTTGAAGAGAAAGTAGTATCTCATTGAGTCTTGGATCATGTGCCTGAGGTATCATGTTCATGGAGTGGAGTGGGATTAAGAGAGGAGGGGTTATTACTTGTCTGTGGTCCTGGGGTGAGACGTGAGTTGGTTCATTGTAGAGCAATTTTTCCAAGCAGTGGTCAAATGAAAGGGGGGGGAGTAGAGGAGTGACGTGAAGGGGTATCGCTGTTTGATATAGGAGGGGTGGTGAGATTCGAGGAGATGTGGGTAGGGCGGGAGGGGGCGCGGACTCATCAGGAGTCCGGGTGTAGGCAGAGATTGGCACAGGATTTGTAATGGAATAGCTGGGGGTGGAGTGGGGGGGCGGGAAGGGATGT
Organism: Triturus cristatus; assembly: GCF_964204655.1. Classification (NCBI taxonomy): domain Eukaryota; kingdom Metazoa; phylum Chordata; class Amphibia; order Caudata; family Salamandridae; genus Triturus; species Triturus cristatus. The sequence continues at coordinate 646,396,607 of NC_140585.1, forward strand.
GTTATGAAGGGGGTGAGATATGGTATGGTTGTGGTGACGGGGAGTGGTGGTGGTGGGCGAGGGGGCATGTGGGAGGGTTGGGGCGATGAGATACGGGTGTGAGGTATGATATGAATGGTAGATATTATAGTGGAGCTGGGGGAGAGGTAGGGCTTGGGGAGAAGTAAGTCGTTCAATGGGATGTCGATAAAGTCTAGTGTGGGTGTACAAACACGATGGGATACCGTGGGTGAATGCCTTGATGGAGGGTTAGGTAGTGATTCAGGCACCGGGCTGGGGAAGTGGTTTGTGGTGGTGGTTGGATGGGGTCTTACAGCCTTCTTTTTGATGAGAGGAAAGATGTTATCCAGTAGCTTTAGGTTATGGTCTGATGCTTGCATGAGGATGATCCCATTGTTATAGATGGTCACCGTGGCTGCCGCTTTGTAGAACGTGGAGGGAATGATGGATAATGTAAGCCCATGAGCAGTTTTCCTTTGGTTTTTGCTTTGTTCGCCATAAGTTGGACGAGAGTCCCTTGCTCACTTTGCCACTGGATTCAAGCAAGTCTGGCTGAAGACGGCTGAAATGCCAGAAACCAGTCCTAGGAAGCTTGTTTCCGGTCCAGGGAAGACATGGTTTGGCAGTTCGGGCAATACTGTTCCCATGAGGCACAGGGTCAGACTGATTTGCATATGGCCATGTCTGAACTGGGGTGGCAGAGTGGGCTAAAGAACGGTGATGGATTAAACCCAGATCAGTTGACTGGGGGTGAGTGGTTGCAATGTTCAACACTCCGTCCATCATTTCCTTTGGTTTTTGCTTTGTTCGCCATAAGTTGGCAGGGTATGCTCAGACGTGAGTCCCTTGCTCACTTTGCCACTGGATTCAAGCAAGCCTGGCTGAAGACGGCTGAAATGCCAGAAACCGGTCCTAGGAAACTTGTTTCCGGTCCAGGGAAGACATGGTTTGGCAGTTCGGGCTGGACTGTTCCCATGAGGCACAGGGTCAGACTGATTTGCATATGGCCATGTCTGAACTGGGGTGGCAGAGTGGGCTAAGGAACGGTGATGGATTAAACCCAGATCAGTTGACTGGGGGTGAGTGCTTGCAATGTTCAACACTCCGTCCATCATTTCCTTTGGTTTTTGCTTTGTTCGCCTTAAGTTGGCAGGGTATGCTCAGACGTGAGTCCCTTGCTCACTTTGCCACTGGATTCAAGCAAGCCTGGCTGAAGACGGCTGAAATGCCAGAAACCGGTCCTAGGAAGCTTGTTTCCGATCCAGGGAAGACATGGTTTGGCAGTTCGGGCTGGACTGTACTCATGAGGCACAGGGTCAGACTGATTTGCATATTGCCATGTCTGAACTGGGGTGGCAGATTGGGCTAAAGAACGGTGATGGATTAAACCCAGATCAGTTGACTGGGGGTGAGTGCTTGCAATGTTCAACACTCCGTCCATCATTTCCTTTGGTTTTTGCTTTGTTTGCCATAAGTTGGCAGGGTATGCTCAGACGTGAGTCCCTTGCTCACTTTGCCACTGGATTCAAGCAAGCCTGGCTGAAGACAGCTGAAATGCAAGAAACCGGTCCTAGGAAGCTTGTTTCCGGTCCAGGGAAGACATGGTTTGGCAGTTCGGGCAATACTGTTCCCATGAGGCACAGGGTCAGACTGATTTGCATATGGCCATGTCTGAACTGGGGTGGCAGAGTGGGCTAAAGAACGGTGATGGATTAAACCCAGACCAGTTGACTGGGGGTGAGTGCTTGCAATATTCAACACTCCGTCCATCACTTCCTTTGGTTTTTGCTTTGTTCACCATAAGTTGGCAGGGTATGCTCAGACGTGAGTCCCTTGCTCACTTTGCCACTGGATTCAAGCAAGCCTGGCTGAAGACGGCTGAAATGCCAGAAACCGGTCCTAGGAAGCTAGTTTCCGGTCCAGGGAAGACATGGTTTGGCAGTTCGGGCAATACTGTTCCCATGAGGCACAGGGTCAGACTGATTTGCATATGGCCATGTGTGAACTGGGGTGGCAGAGTGGGCTAAAGAACGGTGATGGATTAAACCCAGATCAGTTGACTGGGAGTGAGTGCTTGCAATGTTCAACACTCCGTCCATCATTTCCCTTGGTTTTTGCTTTGTTCGCCATAAGTTGGCAGGGTATGCTCAGACGTGAGTCCCTTGCTCACTTTGCCACTGGATTCAAGCAAGCCTGGCTGAAGACGGCTGAAATGCCAGAAACCGGTCCTAGGAAACTTGTTTCCGGTCCAGGGAAGACATGGTTTGGCAGTTCGGGCTGGACTGCTCCCATGAGGCACAGGGTCAGACTGATTTGCATATGGCCATGTCTGAACTGGGGTGGCAGAGTGGGCTAAGGAACGGTGATGGATTAAACCCAGATCAGTTGACTGGGGGTGAGTGCTTGCAATGTTCAACACTCCGTCCATTATTTCCTTTGGTTTTTGCTTTGTTCGCCATAAGTTGGCAGGGTATGCTCAGACGTGAGTCCCATGCTCACTTTGCCACTGGATTCAAGCAAGCCTGGCTGAAGACGGCTGAAATGCCAGAAACCGGTCCTAGGAAGCTTGTTTCCGGTCCAGGGAAGACATGGTTTGGCAGTTCGGGCTGGACTGTACCCATGAGGCACAGGGTCAGACTGATTTGCATATTGCCATGTCTGAACTGGGGTGGCAGAGTGGGCTAAAGAACGGTGATGGATTAAACCCAGATCAGTTGACTGGGGGTGAGTACTTGCAATGTTCAACACTCCGTCCATCATTTCCTTTGGTTTTTGCTTTGTTCACCATAAGTTGGCAGGGTATGCTCAGACGTGAGTCCCTTGCTCACTTTGCCACTGGATTCAAGCAAGCCTAGCTGAAGACGGCTGAAATGCCATAAACCGGTCCTAGGAAGCTTGTTTCCGGTCCAGGGAAGACATGGTTCGGCAGTTCGGGCTGGACTGTACCCATGAGGCACAGGGTCAGACTGATTTGCATATTGCCATGTCTGAACTGGGGTGGCAGAGTGGGCTAAAGAACGGTGATGGATTAAACCCAGATCAGTTGACTGGGGGTGAGTGCTTGCAATGTTCAACACTCCGTCCATCATTTCCTTTGGTTTTTGCTTTGTTCGCCATAAGTTGGCAGGGTATGCTCAGACGTGAGTCCCTTGCCCACTTTGCCACTGGATTCAAGCAAGCCTGGCTGAAGACGGCTGAAATGCAAGAAACCGGTCCTAGGAAGCTTGTTTCCGGTCCAGGGAAGACATGGTTTGGCAGTTCGGGGAATACTGTTCCCATGAGGCACAGGGTCAGACTGATTTGCATATGGCCATGTCTGAACTGGGGTGGCAGAGTGGGCTAAAGAACGGTGATGGATTAAACCCAGATCAGTTGACTGGGGGTGAGTGCTTGCAATGTTCAACACTCTGTCCATCATTTCCTTTAGTTTTTGCTTTGTTCGCCATAAGTTGGCAGGGTATGCTCAGACGTGAGTCCATTGCTCACTTTGCCACTGGATTCAAGCAAGCCTGGCTGAAGACGGCTGAAATGCCATAAACCGGTCCTAGGAAGCTTGTTTCCGGTCCAGGGAAGACATGGTTTGGCAGTTCAGGCTGGACTGCTCCCATGAGGCACAGGGTCAGACTGATTTGCATATGGCCATGTCTGAACTGGGGTGGCAGAGTGGGCTAAGGAACGGTGATGGATTAAACCCAGATCAGTTGACTGGGGGTGAGTGCTTGCAATGTTCAACACTCCGTCCATCATTTCCTTTGGTTTTTGCTTTGTTCGCCATAAGTTGGCAGGGTATGCTCAGATGTGAGTCCCTTGCTCACTTTGCCACTGGATTCAAGCAAGCCTGGTTGAAGTCGGCTGAAATGCCATAAACCGGTCCTAGGAAGTTTGTTTCCGGTCCAGGGAAGACATGGTTTGGCAGTTCGGGCAATACTGTTCCCATGAGGCACAGGGTCAGACTGATTTGCATATGGCCATGTCTGAACTGGGGTGGCAGAGTGGGCTAAAGAATGGTGATGGATTAAACCCAGATCAGTTGACTGGGGGCTAGTGCTTGCAATTTTCAACACTCTGTCCATCATTTCCTTTGGTTTTTGCTTTGTTCGCCATAAGTTGGCAGGGTATGCTCAGACGTGAGTCCCTTGCTCACTTTGCCACTGGATTCATGCAAGCCTGGCTGAAGACGGCTGAAATGCCAGAAACCGGTCCTAGGAAGCTTGTTTCCGGTCCAGGGAAGACATGGTTCGGCAGTTCGGGCTGGACTGTACCCATGAGGCACAGGGTCAGACTGATTTGCATATTGCCATGTCTGAACTGGGGTGGCAGAGTGGGCTAAAGAACGGTGATGGATTAAACCCAGATCAGTTGACTGGGGGTGAGTGCTTGCAATGTTCAACACTCCGTCCATCATTTCCTTTGGTTTTTGCTTTGTTCGCCATAAGTTGGCAGGGTATGCTCAGACGTGAGTCCCTTGCTCACTTTGCCACTGGATTCAAGCAAGCCTGGCTGAAGACGGCTGAAATGCAAGAAACCGGTCCTAGGAAGCTTGTTTCCGGTCCAGGGAAGACATGGTTTGGCAGTTCGGGCAATACTGTTCCCATGAGGCACAGGGTCAGACTGATTTGCATATGGCCATGTCTGAACTGGGGTGGCAGAGTGGGCTAAAGAACGGTGATGGATTAAACCCAGATCAGTTGACTGGGGGTGAGTGCTTGCAATGTTCAACACTCTGTCCATCATTTCCTTTAGTTTTTGCTTTGTTCGCCATAAGTTGGCAGGGTATGCTCAGACGTGAGTCCATTGCTCACTTTGCCACTGGATTCAAGCAAGCCTGGCTGAAGTCGGCTGAAATGCCATAAACCGGTCCTAGGAAGTTTGTTTCCGGTCCAGGGAAGACATGGTTTGGCAGTTCGAGCTGGACTGTACCCATGAGGCACAGGGTCAGACTGATTTGCATATGGCCATGTCTGAACTGGGGTGGCAGAGTGGGCTAAAGAACGGTGATGGATTAAACCCAGATCAGTTGACTGGGGGTGAGTGCTTGCAATGTTCAACACTCCGTCCATCATTTCCTTTGGTTTTTGCTTTGTTCGCCATAAATTGACAGGGTATGCTCAGACGTGAGTCCCATGCTCACTTTGCCACTGGATTCAAGCAAGCCTGGCTGAAGACGGCTGAAATGCCAGAAACCGGTCCTAGGAAGCTAGTTTCCGGTCCAGGGAAGACATGGTTTGGCACTTCGGGCAATACTGTTCCCATGAGGCACAGGGTCAGACTGATTTGCATATGGCCATGTCTGAACTGGGGTGGCAGAGTGGGCTAAAGAATGATGATGGATTAAACCCAGATCAGTTGACTGGGGGTGAGTGCTTGCAATTTTCAACACTCTGTCCATCATTTCCTTTGGTTTTTGCTTTGTTCGCCATAAGTTGGCAGGGTATGCTCAGACGTGAGTCCCTTGCTCACTTTGCCACTGGATTCATGCAAGCCTGGCTGAAGACGGCTGAAATGCCAGAAACCGGTCCTAGGAAGCTTGTTTCTGGTCCAGGGAAGACATGGTTTGGCAGTTCGGGCTGGACTGTTCCCATGAGGCACAGGGTCAGACTGATTTGCATATGGCCATGTCTGAACTGGGGTGGCAGAGTGGGCTAAGGAACGCTGATGGATTAAACCCAGATCAGTTGACTGGGGGTGAGTGCTTGCAATGTTCAACACTCCGTCCATCATTTCCTTTGGTTTTTGCTTTGTTCGCCATAAGTTGGCAGGGTATGCTCAGACGTGAGTCCCTTGCTCACTTTGCCACTGGATTCAAGCAAGCCTGGCTGAAGACGGCTGAAATGCCATAAACCAGTCCTAGGAAGCTTGTTCCCAGTCCAGGGAAGACATGGTTTGGAAGTTTGGGCTGGACTGTTCCCATGAAGCACAGGGTCAGACTGATTTGCATATGGCCATGTCTAAACTGGGGTGGCAGAGTGGGCTAAAGAACGGTGATGGATTAAACCCAGATCAGTTGACTGGGGGTGAGTGCTTGCAATTTTCAACACTCTGTCCATCATTTCCTTTGGTTTTTGCTTTGTTCGCCATAAGTTGGCAGGGTATGCTCAGACGTGAGTCCCTTGCTCACTTTGCCACTGGATTCAAGCAAGCCTGGCTGAAGACGGCTGAAATGCCATAAACCGGTCCTAGGAAGCTTGTTTCCGGTCCAGGGAAGACATGGTTTGGCAGTTCGGGCTGGACTGTTCCCATGAGGCACAGGGTCAGACTGATTTGCATATGGCCAAGTCTGAACTGGGGTGGCAGAGTGGGCTAAAGAACGGTGATGGATTAAACCCAGATCAGTTGACTGGGGGTGAGTGCTTGCAATGTTCAACACTCCGTCCATCATTTCCTTTGCTTTTTGCTTTGTTCGCCATAAGTTGGCAGGGTATGCTCAGACGTGAGTCCCTTGCTCACTTTGCCACTGGATTCAAGCAAGCCTGGCTGAAGACGGCTGAAATGCCAGAAACCGGTCCTAGGAAGCTTGTTTCCGGTCCAGGGAAGACATGGTTTGGCAGTTCGGGCTGGACTGTACCCATGAGGCACAGGGTCAGACTGATTTGCATATGGCCATGTCTGAACTGGGGTGGCAGAGTGGGCTAAAGAACAGTGATGGATTAAACCCAGATCAGTTGACTGGGGGTGAGTGCTTGCAATGTTCAACACTCCGTCCATCATTTCCTTTGGTTTTTGCTTTGTTCGCCATAAGTTGGCAGGGTATGCTCAGACGTGAGTCCCTTGCTCACTTTGCCACTGGATTCATGCAAGCCTGGCTGAAGACGGCTGAAATGCAAGAAACCGGTCCTAGGAAGCTTGTTTCCGGTCCAGGGAAGACATGGTTTGGCAGTTCGGGCAATACTGTTCCCATGAGGCACAGGGTCAGACTGATTTGCATATGGCCAAGTCTGAACTGGGGTGGCAGAGTGGGCTAAAGAACGGTGATGGATTAAACCCAGATCAGTTGACTGGGGGTGAGTGCTTGCAATGTTCAACACTCCGTCCATTATTTCCTTTGGTTTTTGCTTTGTTCGCCATAAGTTGGCAGGGTATGCTCAGACGTGAGTGCCTTGCTCACTTTGCCACTGGATTCAAGCAAGCCTGGCTGAAGACGGCTGAAATGCCAGAAACCGGTCCTGGTAAGCTTGATTCCGGTCCAGGGAAGACATGGTTTGGCAGTTCGGGCTGGACTGTTCCCATGAGGCACAGGGTCAGACTGATTTGCATATGGCCATGTCTGAACTGGGTGTTGGGAGAGTGGGCTAAGGAACGCTGATGGATTAAACCCAGATCAGTTGACTGGGGGTGAGTGCTTGCAATGTTCAACACTCCGTCCATCATTTCCTTTGGTTTTTGCTTTGTTCGCCATAAGTTGACAGGGTATGCTCAGACGTGAGTCCCTTGCTCACTTTGCCACTGGATTCAAGCAAGCCTGGCTGAAGACGGCTGAAATGCCATAAACCGGTCCTAGGAAGCTTGTTTCCGGTCCAGGGAAGACATGGTTTGGCAGTTCGGGCTGGACTGTTCCCATGAAGCACAGGGTCAGACTGATTTGCATATGGCCATGTCTGAACTGGGGTGGCAGAGTGGGCTAAAGAACGGTGATGGATTAAACCCAGATCAGTTGACTGGGGGTGAGTGCTTGCAATGTTCAACACTCCGTCCATCATTTCCTTTGGTTTTTGCTTTGTTCGCCATAAGTTGGCAGGGTATGCTCAGACGTGAGTCCCTTGCTCACTTTGCCACTGGATTCAAGCAAGCCTGGCTGAAGACGGCTGAAATGCCAAAAACCGGTCCTAGGAAGTTTGTTTCCGGTCCAGGGAAGACATGGTTTGGCAGTTCGGGCTGGACTGTACCCATGAGGCACAGGGTCAGACTGATTTGCATATGGCCATGTCTGAACTGAAGTGGCAGAGTGGGCTAAAGAACAGTGATGGATTAAACCCAGATCAGTTGACTGGGGGTGAGTGCTTGCAATGTTCAACACTCTGTCCATCATTTCCTTTAGTTTTTGCTTTGTTCGCCATAAGTTGGCAGGGTATGCTCAGACGTGAGTCCATTGCTCACTTTGCCACTGGATTCAAGCAAGCCTGGCTGAAGTCGGCTGAAATGCCATAAACCGGTCCTAGGAAGTTTGTTTCCGGTCCAGGGAAGACATGGTTTGGCAGTTCGAGCTGGACTGTACCCATGAGGCACAGGGTCAGACTGATTTGCATATGGCCATGTCTGAACTGGGGTGGCAGAGTGGGCTAAAGAACGGTGATGGATTAAACCCAGATCAGTTGACTGGGGGTGAGTGCTTGCAATGTTCAACACTCCGTCCATCATTTCCTTTGGTTTTTGCTTTGTTCGCCATAAATTGGCAGGGTATGCTCAGACGTGAGTCCCTTGCTCACTTTGCCACTGGATTCAAGCAAGCCTGGCTGAAGACGGCTGAAATGCCAGAAACCGGTCCTAGGAAGCTAGTTTCCGGTCCAGGGAAGACATGGTTTGGCAGTTCGGGCAATACTGTTCCCATGAGGCACAGGGTCAGACTGATTTGCATATGGCCATGTCTGAACTGGGGTGGCAGAGTGGGCTAAAGAACGATGATGGATTAAACCCAGATCAGTTGACTGGGGGTGAGTGCTTGCAATTTTCAACACTCTGTCCATCATTTCCTTTGGTTTTTGCTTTGTTCGCCATAAGTTGGCAGGGTATGCTCAGACGTGAGTCCCTTGCTCACTTTGCCACTGGATTCATGCAAGCCTGGCTGAAGACGGCTGAAATGCCAGAAACCGGTCCTAGGAAGCTTGTTTCTGGTCCAGGGAAGACATGGTTTGGCAGTTCGGGCTGGACTGTTCCCATGAGGCACAGGGTCAGACTGATTTGCATATGGCCATGTCTGAACTGGGGTGGCAGAGTGGGCTAAGGAACGCTGATGGATTAAACCCAGATCAGTTGACTGGGGGTGAGTGCTTGCAATGTTCAACACTCCGTCCATCATTTCCTTTGGTTTTTGCTTTGTTCGCCATAAGTTGGCAGGGTATGCTCAGACGTGAGTCCCTTGCTCACTTTGCCACTGGATTCAAGCAAGCCTGGCTGAAGACGGCTGAAATGCCATAAACCAGTCCTAGGAAGCTTGTTCCCAGTCCAGGGAAGACATGGTTTGGAAGTTTGGGCTGGACTGTTCCCATGAAGCACAGGGTCAGACTGATTTGCATATGGCCATGTCTGAACTGGGGTGGCAGAGTGGGCTAAAGAACGGTGATGGATTAAACCCAGATCAGTTGACTGGGGGTGAGTGCTTGCAATGTTCAACACTCCGTCCATCATTTCCTTTGGTTTTTGCTTTGTTCGCCATAAGTTGGCAGGGTATGCTCAGACGTGAGTCCCTTGCTCACTTTGCCACTGGATTCAAGCAAGCCTGGCTGAAGACGGCTGAAATGCCAGAAACCGGTCCTAGGAAGCTTGTTTCCGGTCCAGGGAAGACATGGTTTGGCAGTTCGGGCTGGACTGTTCCCATGAGGCACAGGGTCAGACTGATTTGCATATGGCCATGTCTGAACTGGGGTGGCAGAGTGGGCTAAAGAACGGTGATGGATTAAACCCAGATCAGTTGACTGGGGGTGAGTGCTTGCAATTTTCAACACTCTGTCCATCATTTCCTTTGGTTTTTGCTTTGTTCGCCATAAGTTGGCAGGGTATGCTCAGATGTGAGTCCCTTGCTCACTTTGCCACTGGATTCAAGCAAGCCTGGCTGAAGACGGCTGAAATGCCATAAACCGGTCCTAGGAAGCTTGTTTCCTTTCCAGGGAAGACATGGTTTGGCAGTTCGGGCTGGACTGTTCCCATGAGGCACAGGGTCAGACTGATTTGCATATGGCCAAGTCTGAACTGGGGTGGCAGAGTGGGCTAAAGAACGGTGATGGATTAAACCCAGATCAGTTGACTGGGGGTGAGTGCTTGCAATGTTCAACACTCCGTCCATCATTTCCTTTGCTTTTTGCTTTGTTCGCCATAAGTTGGCAGGGTATGCTCAGACGTGAGTCCCTTGCTCACTTTGCCACTGGATTCAAGCAAGCCTGGCTGAAGACGGCTGAAATGCCAGAAACCGGTCCTAGGAAGCTTGTTTCCGGTCCAGGGAAGACATGGTTTGGCAGTTCGGGCTGGACTGTACCCATGAGGCACAGGGTCAGACTGATTTGCATATGGCCATGTCTGAACTGGGGTGGCAGAGTGGGCTAAAGAACAGTGATGGATTAAACCCAGATCAGTTGACTGGGGGGTGAGTGCTTGCAATGTTCAACACTCCGTCCATCATTTCCTTTGGTTTTTGCTTTGTTCGCCATAAGTTGGCAGGGTATGCTCAGACGTGAGTCCCTTGCTCACTTTGCCACTGGATTCATGCAAGCCTGGCTGAAGACGGCTGAAATGCAAGAAACCGGTCCTAGGAAGCTTGTTTCCGGTCCAGGGAAGACATGGTTTGGCAGTTCGGGCAATACTGTTCCCATGAGGCACAGGGTCAGACTGATTTGCATATGGCCAAGTCTGAACTGGGGTGGCAGAGTGGGCTAAAGAACGGTGATGGATTAAACCCAGATCAGTTGACTGGGGGTGAGTGCTTGCAATGTTCAACACTCCGTCCATTATTTCCTTTGGTTTTTGCTTTGTTCGCCATAAGTTGGCAGGGTATGCTCAGACGTGAGTGCCTTGCTCACTTTGCCACTGGATTCAAGCAAGCCTGGCTGAAGACGGCTGAAATGCCAGAAACCGGTCCTGGTAAGCTTGATTCCGGTCCAGGGAAGACATGGTTTGGCAGTTCGGGCTGGACTGTTCCCATGAGGCACAGGGTCAGACTGATTTGCATATGGCCATGTCTGAACTGGGTGTTGGGAGAGTGGGCTAAGGAACGCTGATGGATTAAACCCAGATCAGTTGACTGGGGGTGAGTACTTGCAATGTTCAACACTCCGTCCATCATTTCCTTTGGTTTTTGCTTTGTTCGCCATAAGTTGACAGGGTATGCTCAGACGTGAGTCCCTTGCTCACTTTGCCACTGGATTCAAGCAAGCCTGGCTGAAGACGGCTGAAATGCCATAAACCGGTCCTAGGAAGCTTGTTTCCGGTCCAGGGAAGACATGGTTTGGCAGTTCGGGCTGGACTGTTCCCATGAAGCACAGGGTCAGACTGATTTGCATATGGCCATGTCTGAACTGGGGTGGCAGAGTGGGCTAAAGAACGGTGATGGATTAAACCCAGATCAGTTGACTGGGGGTGAGTGCTTGCAATGTTCAACACTCCGTCCATCATTTCCTTTGGTTTTTGCTTTGTTCGCCATAAGTTGGCAGGGTATGCTCAGACGTGAGTCCCTTGCTCACTTTGCCACTGGATTCAAGCAAGCCTGGCTGAAGACGGCTGAAATGCCAAAAACCGGTCCTAGGAAGTTTGTTTCCGGTCCAGGGAAGACATGGTTTGGCAGTTCGGGCTGGACTGTACCCATGAGGCACAGGGTCAGACTGATTTGCATATGGCCATGTCTGAACTGAAGTGGCAGAGTGGGCTAAAGAACAGTGATGGATTAAACCCAGATCAGTTGACTGGGGGTGAGTGCTTGCAATGTTCAACACTCCGTCCATCATTTCCTTTGGTTTTTGCTTTGTTCGCCATAAGTTGGCAGGGTATGCTCAGACGTGAGTCCCTTGCTCACTTTGCCACTGGATTCATGCAAGCCTGGCTGAAGACGGCTGAAATGCAAGAAACCGGTCCTAGGAAGCTTGTTTCCGGTCCAGGGAAGACATGGTTTGGCAGTTCGGGCAATACTGTTCCCATGAGGCACAGGGTCAGACTGATTTGCATATGGCCAAGTCTGAACTGGGGTGGCAGAGTGGGCTAAAGAAAGGTTATGGATTAAACCCAGATCAGTTGACTGGGGGTGAGTGCTTGCAATGTTCAACACTCCGTCCATTATTTCCTTTGGTTTTTGCTTTGTTCGCCATAAGTTGGCAGGGTATGCTCAGACGTGAGTGCCTTGCTCACTTTGCCACTGGATTCAAGCAAGCCTGGCTGAAGACGGCTGAAATGCCAGAAACCGGTCCTGGGAAGCTTGATTCCGGTCCAGGGAAGACATGGTTTGGCAGTTCGGGCTGGACTGTTCCAATGAGGCACAGGGTCAGACTGATTTGCATATGGCCATGTCTGAACTGGGGAGGGAGAGTGGGCTAAGGAACGCTGATGGATTAAACCCAGATCAGTTGACTGGGGGTGAGTGCTTGCAATGTTCAACACTCCGTCCATCATTTCCTTTGGTTTTTGCTTTGTTCGCCATAAGTTGATAGGGTATGCTCAGACGTGAGTCCCTTGCTCACTTTGCCACTGGATTCAAGCAAGCCTGGCTGAAGACGGCTGAAATGCCATAAACCGGTCCTAGGAAGCTTGTTTCCCGTCCAGGGAAGACATGGTTTGGCAGTTCGGGCTGGACTGTTCCCATGAAGCAGAGGGTCAGACTGATTTGCATATGGCCATGTCTGAACTGGGGTGGCAGAGTGGGCTAAAGAACGGTGATGGATTAAACCCAGATCAGTTGACTGGGGGTGAGTGCTAGCAATGTTCAACACTCCGTCCATCATTTCCTTTGGTTTTTGCTTTGTTCGCTATAAGTTGGCAGGGTATGCTCAGACGTGAGTCCCTTGCTCACTTTGCCACTGGATTCAAGCAAGCCTGGCTGAAGACGGCTGAAATGCCAGAAACCGGTCCTAGGAAGTTTGTTTCCGGTCCAGGGAAGACATGGTTTGGCATTCGGGCTGGACTGTACCCATGAGGCACAGGGTCAGACTGATTTGCATATGGCCATGTCTGAACTGGGGTGGCAGAGTGGGCTAAAGAACGGTGATGGATTAAACCCAGATCAGTTGACTGGGGGTGAGTGCTTGCAATGTTCAACACTCCCTCCATCATTTCCTTTGGTTTTTGCTTTGTTCGCCATAAGTTGGCGGGGTATGCTCAGACGTGAGTCCCTTGCTCACTTTGCCACTGGATTCATGCACGTCTGGCTGAAGACGGCTGAAATGCAAGAAACTGGTCCTAGGAAGCTTGTTTCCGGTCCAGGGAAGACATGGTTTGGCAGTTCGGGCAATACTGTTCCCATGAGGCACAGGGTCAGACTGATTTGCATATGGCCAAGTCTGAACTGGGATGGCAGAGTGGGCTAAAGAACGGTGATGGATTAAACCCAGATCAGTTGACTGGGGGTGAGTGCTTGCAATGTTCAACACTCCGTCCATCATTTCCTTTGGTTTTTGCTTTGTTCGCCATAAGTTGGCAGGGTATGCTCAGACGTGAGTCCCTTGCTCACTTTGCCACTGGATTCAAGCAAGCCTGGCTGAAGACGGCTGAAATGCCAGGAACCGGTCCTAGGAAGCTAGTTTCCGGTCCAGGGAAGACATGGTTTGGCAGTTCGGGCTGGACTGTTCCCATGAGGCACAGGGTCAGACTGATTTGCATATGGCCATGTCAGAACTGGGGTGGGAGAGTGGGCTAAGGAACACTGATGGATTAAACCCAGATCAGTTGACTGGGGGTGAGTGCTTTCAATGTTCAACACTCCGTCCATCATTTCCTTTGGTTTTTGCTTTGTTCGCCATAAGTTGGCAGGGTATGCTCAGACGTGAGTCCCTTGCTCACTTTGCCACTGGATTCAAGCAAGCCTGGCTGAAGACGGCTGAAATGCCATAAACCGGTCCTAGGAAGCTTGTTTCCGGTCCAGGGAAGACATGGTTTGGCAGTTCGGGCTGGACTGCTCCCATGAAGCACAGAGTCAGACTGATTTGCATATGGCCATGTCTGAACTGGGGTGGCAGAGTGGGCTAAAGAACGGTGATGGATTAAACCCAGATCAGTTGACTGGGGGTGAGTGCTTGCAATGTTCAACACTCCGTCCATCATTTCCTTTGGTTTTTGCTTTGCTCGCCATAAGTTGGCAGGGTATGCTCAGACGTAAGTCCCTTGCTCACTTTGCCACTGGATTCATGCAAGTCTGGCTGAAGACGGCTGAAATGCAAGAAACCGGTCCTAGGAAGCTTGTTTCCGGTCCAGGGAAGACATGGTTTGGCAGTTCGGGCAATACTGGTCCCATGAGGCACACGGTCAGACTGATTTGCATATGGCCAAGTCTGAACTGGGGTGGCAGAGTGAGCTAAAGAACGGTGATGGATTAAACCCAGATCAGTTGACTGGGGGTGAGTGCTTGCAATGTTCAACACTCCGTCCATCATTTCCTTTGGTTTTTGCTTTGTTCGCCATAAGTTGGCAGGGTATGCTCAGACGTGAGTCCCTTGCTCACTTTGCCACTGGATTCAAGCAAGCCTGGCTGAAGACGGCTGAAATGCCAGAAACCGGTCCTAGGAAGCTTGTTTCCAGTCCAAGGAAGACATGGTTTGGCAGTTCGGGCTGGACTGTTCCCATGAGGCACAGGGTCAGACTGATTTGCATATGGCCATGTCTGAACTGGGGTGGCAGAGTGGGCTAAAGAACGGTGATGGATTAAACCCAGATCAGTTGACTGGGGGTGAGTGCTTGCAATGTTCAACACTCCGTCCATCATTTCCTTTGGTTTTTGCTTTGTTCGCCATAAGTTGGCAGGGTATGCTCAGACGTGAGTCCCTTGCTCACTTTGCCACTGGATTCAAGCAAGCCTGGCTGAAGTCGGCTGAAATGTTATAAACCGGTCCTAGGAAGCTTGTTTCCTGTCCAGGAAAGGTATGGTTTGGCAGTTCGGGCTGGACTGTTCCCATGAGGCACAGGGTCAGACTGATTTGCATATGGCCATGTCTGAACTGGGGTGGCAGAGTGGGCTAAAGAACGGTGATGGATTAAACCCAGATCAGTTGACTGGGGGTGAGTGCTTGCAATGTTCAACACTCCATCCATCATTTCCTTTGGTTTTTGCTTTGTTCGCCATAAGTTGGCAGGGTATGCTCAGACGTGAGTCCCTTGCTCACTTTGCCACTGGATTCATGCAAGTCTGGCTGAAGACGGCTGAACTGCAAGAAACCGGTCCTAGGAAGCTTGTTTCCGGTCCAGGGAAGACATGGTTTGGCAGTTCGGGCAATACTGTTCCCATGAGGCACAGGGTCAGACTGATTTGCATATGGCCAAGTCTGAACTGG
Source organism: Triturus cristatus (assembly GCF_964204655.1). NCBI lineage: Eukaryota > Metazoa > Chordata > Amphibia > Caudata > Salamandridae > Triturus > Triturus cristatus. The sequence goes on from NC_140585.1 coordinate 646,411,780, forward strand.
GGTGGCAGAGTGGGCTAAGGAACGCTGATGGATTAAACCCAGATCAGTTGACTGGGGGTGAGTGCTTGCAATGTTCAACACTCCGTCCATCATATCCTTTTGTTTTTGCTTTGTTCGCCATAAGTTGGCAGGGTATGCTCAGACGTGAGTCCCTTGCTCACTTTGCCACTGGATTCAAGCAAGCCTGGCTGAAGACGGCTGAAATGCCAGAAACCGGTCCTAGGAAGTTTGTTTCCGGTCCAGGGAAGACATGGTTTGGCAGTTCGGGCTGTACTGTACCCATGAGGCACAGGGTCAGACTGATTTGCATATGGCCATGTCTGAACTGGGGTGGCAGAGTGGGCTAAAGAACGGTGATGGATTAAACCCAGATCAGTTGACTGGGGGTGAGTGCTTGCAATGTTCAACACTCCGTCCATCATTTCCTTTGGTTTTTGCTTTGTTCGCCATAAGTTGGCAGGGTATGCTCAGACGTGAGTCCCTTGCTCACTTTGCCACTGGATTCATGCAAGTCTGGCTGAAGACGGCTGAAATGCAAGAAACCGGTCCTAGGAAGCTTGTTTCCGGTCCAGGGAAGACATGGTTTGGCAGTTCGGGCAATACTGTTCCCATGAGGCACAGGGTCAGACTGATTTGCATATGGCCAAGTCTGAACTGGGGTGGCAGAGTGAGCTAAAGAACGGTGATGGATTAAACCCAGATCAGTTGACTGGGGGTGAGTGCTTGCAATGTTCAACACTCCGTCCATCATTTCCTTTGGTTTTTGCTTTGTTCGCCATAAGTTGGCAGGGTATGCTCAGACGTGAGTCCCTTGCTCACTTTGCCACTGGATTCAAGCAAGCCTGGCTGAAGACGGCTGAAATGCCAGAAACCGGTCCTAGGAAGCTTGTTTCCAGTCCAGGGAAGACATGGTTTGGCAGTTCGGGCTGGACTGTTCCCATGAGGCACAGGGTCAGACTGATTTGCATATGGCCATGTCTGAACTGGGGTGGCAGAGTGGGCTAAAGAACGGTGATGGATTAAACCCAGATCAGTTGACTGGGGGTGAGTGCTTGCAATGTTCAACACTCCGTCCATCATTTCCTTTGGTTTTTGCTTTGTTCGCCATAAGTTGGCAGGGTATGCTCAGACGTGAGTCCCTTGCTCACTTTGCCACTGGATTCAAGCAAGCCTGGCTGAAGTCGGCTGAAATGCCATAAACCGGTCCTAGGAAGCTTGTTTCCTGTCCAGGGAAGGTATGGTTTGGCAGTTCGGGCTGGACTGTTCCCATGAGGCACAGGGTCAGACTGATTTGCATATGGCCATGTCTGAACTGGGGTGGCAGAGTGGGCTAAAGAACGGTGATGGATTAAACCCAGATCAGTTGACTGGGGGTGAGTGCTTGCAATGTTCAACACTCCGTCCATCATTTCCTTTGGTTTTTGCTTTGTTCGCCATAAGTTTGCCGGGTATGCTCAGACGTGAGTCCCTTGCTCACTTTGCCACTGGATTCATGCAAGTCTGGCTGAAGACGGCTGAAATGCAAGAAACCGGTCCTAGGAAGCTTGTTTCCGGTCCAGGGAAGACATGGTTTGGCAGTTCGGACTGGACTGTTCCCATGAGGCACAGGGTCAGACTGATTTGCATATGGCCATGTCTGAACTGGGGTGGCAGAGTGGGCTAAAGAACGGTGATGGATTAAACCCAGATCAGTTGACTGGGGGTGAGTGCTTGCAATGTTCAACACTCCGTCCATCATTTCCTTTGGTTTTTGCTTTGTTCGCCATAAGTTGGCAGGGTATGCTCAGACGTGAGTCCCTTGCTCACTTTGCCACTGGATTCAAGCAAGCCTGGCTGAAGACGGCTGAAATGCCAGAAACCGGTCCTAGGAAGCTAGTTTCCGGTCCAGAGAAGACATGGTTTGGCAGTTCGGGCAGGACTGTTCCCATGAGGCACAGGGTCATACGGATTTGCATATGGCCATGTCTGAACTGGGGTGGCAGAGTGGGCTTAAGAACGGTGATGGATTAAACCCAGATCAGTTGACTGGGGGTGAGTGCTTGCAATGTTCAACACTCCGTCCATCATTTCCTTTGGTTTTTCCTAGTGGAAGCAATCAGGAATAGTGCGAGAAAGGCCTTCTGCCATTGTGCTCTTCTTTTGGTGTAGAAGATGATGTCGTTTGTTATATGCCATTTGTTGTTTGAGAAGTAGGGGTCGGATATTGGATGAGATTTTAATAAGCTATGAAGCTTTTGGCTGATTTTTTAGAAAGGTTAGGGTGGTATGTAATGGAATAAGTGTGTAAGCCTGTGAGCTCCATAGTGTGGGTGTAGCTGAATGGGAAGGGGTGACGGGGTCAGAGAGATTGAGAGGTAGTGTGTTTTGAGAGGTTGAAGAGGAACTAGGATAGTAGGGACTAGCTCACACTTGCGAGTTTATAACAAGTTTGGAATCGCGGCTGTCTTCTGCGTAGAGTGGACATAAGATCCTGTTGCATGAGTCGATTGCCCTATTAGTTACAGATGACTGAGACTAGTGGTGAATTATCTCAACAATTCCAATGGCGGGTCCCCTAATGGTGTAGTCTTATTATCATTTCCCCTGTAGTGGGTTGTCCTTTCTTTTACAAAAGCGGTGCTTTTAATCTGGAGTCCTCAATCTCGTTCAAGTAGAGACCTATTGGTTAAACCCTTAATAGTAAGTCCTAGTAGCTGAATTGTAGGCTGAATCAAGAGTATGTTATGGATTAATTACTAGGTAAAGTAGCCCTTCCAAGATGGCTGCTTGAATATCCTGTGATAGTAATGATCTGGGGTGTAGTCCTATCGCTCTTTCAATGATAAGGATCTCACTAGGTGTAGTCCTCTGTCACTTTCCATAGAGATGAATAGTAGTGGTTGGTCCTTTGTTACTGTTTAGCAATGAGTAATGGGTCGAAGTCCTATGTCTATTCTCATGAATTGGAATGGGGAGAGTAGACCCATATCTAATTAAGTCATCATGTCTGCCATTTTGATGGGGGGAGTACAACTGCTATTTACAGTGTGAAAACAAAACAAAATGGGGGCCTTACGCTGCCCATCAGCAGACAGTCTGGTTCTCCATGCCAAAATTCGGCGCTCTGGTGCTCAGCGTCCTGTGAGTCATGCGCAAAGCATGCTTGTTGATATATCCGCGCTTATCAACCTCTGGGCTTCACAACGCTCCAACTTTAATGACAATTATCAGCCAGAATGCACAAGAGGAATCTAGGCAGATCCCAAATACTGACCCATCCAGGCATGAACACCGAATCCTGGATGCTTGCGCCCAGGGGAGGGTGGAGGGTGAAGTACCTGCAGCGGTGGTGTTCCCTGGGACTCCCATGGATCTGCGGGCTGCCTCTGGTGCTGCGGCGGGTCTTAGCGTGAGGGTGAATCTTCATACACGATGTTGCAGTCCCTGAATGTTGCTGTCCAACGGTCCGCCTCCTGCACCGGTGCTATCCCAGAAATCAGTGAACCTTTCTTTCTTTCTTTATTTCGGTTACAAATAACCATAAAAGAGTTCCATACAATATAAAAAACAATCATTATATCAAAATGCAGCATTTCTAGTGGGTGCAAATAATCCATACATAAATACAATATAAAAAGGCTTTAGATATTAATTTAAGCACAATATAGGTTTATCAACCATTTAAAATAAGGTTAAAAGAAGTTTAAGAACCAGGGATAAATGACAGTACCATTACATTTTTTGACCATTTCTTTTCCAAATTATCGCTACATTAAATAAAAAACGACTCAGGCTAAATACTATACTCTGTGACGTGTCGCCCTTAAATAATCTTTCCCCATCTTGGATACGCCGAAGACCCAGATTTAAGCAGATGGGTTTAATCCATTTTATCCTTGCCTGCATATATGCAGGGCATATAAATAGGACATGGGTCTCATCCTCCTTAGTATCCATATCGCACAATTGGCACAAATCAGATTTATTGTTATTATTATTGGGCGCCCACTTCGATGTTCTAGAATTAAGTTGTAAAATGCTATAGCGATACTTTAAGTACAGTGATTTAGCCAAAGGGGGCTCAATTTCATCCATAAAATATTCAAATTTGCTTCCACATTTAAAATATAAAAATTTAAGGGTCAAACCACCTTTCGGCAATGTGTAAGTGCCTGGGAGAAGGGCAGATCGACAGCCATATTATCCGGGTTCAAGCTGTGGTGCCTCTGGTGATGTGTGCAATCCTAGCAAATGGCGGGTCGTCACCTCTGAAGTTCAGGATGCGAAGTAATGTGTTCCCATGAATTGCTCGCCTGTCGCGGCGATCTCCCGGGGGACCCTCGATCAGCCTCCGGTGGTGAGGGAGAGCCTAGTTAGCTGGCAGGTCGTCGACGTCCAGGATCTGCTTCCTGCAAGAATGGATACCTGTGTCCCGTCTCCGGTAAGTATCCGATGGTTGATGTAGTCTCCGTCGATGTTGAGTATCTTTAATAATCGATTCTCTTGGATTCCAGTTTCTTGGTTACAGTGCCTTGAAGCGGCGGGCAGCGGCTGGCTCGGGCTAACAGGGATGATCATGCAGTTACGATCCCTAGCCAACGGAGCACACTCCTCGAGCTCCTCACCTATCGCCATCTTGCCACCTTCCACGGCATAGAGTTGAGGGGTGCAGAATGGAGGGCTGCAGATTGGAAAGGCGAAGAGTGGAGGGCCACGTTGTAGAGTGGGATGGAGTGTCATAGAATGGCATGTCAAAGAGTGTCTTACAGTGGGGGGCACTGAGTGGAGTGTTGTAGAGTAGAGTGTCATGGTGTGGAGTGGAGCGGTGTGGCACAGAGTGGGGTGTGTGTCATAAAGTGGAGTGGAGTAAAGTGGAGTGACGTAGTGTGGAGTGTCATCGAGTGGAGTTTCGTAGAATGGAGTGTCATAGAGTGGAGTGGCATTTAGCGGCATTAAGAGCAGTAGAGTGGAGTGGGGTAGAGTGGAGTAGACTGTTGTAGAATGGAGTGTTGCAGTTTAGCATAGTGTGGAGTATGCATGGTGTTGTCACACACATTTTCAGTTGAAATGACCATTACATTTGTACAGATATACAGTTTTATTGAAAAAGCTATACATCACACAAATGATAATGTGTGGAAATGGCATCATCTAGTGCATTGATTTGATCGTATTAAAGTATTTATTTACACCAAAAGCGTTTCATTTGTACTTTGGTAATTCTGATATATTCTGAAATATCTACACAATTCATTTGCAGACAATTACATTTTGTTGTGTGCTAGGAAAAAAAAGACTTTCCTTTCACAACCCAGATAGCCAGCAAGATTGTCACTTAAATCTTCTCACTTTGAAGTCAGAATGAAAGTAAACACCAGGCTCCCTTGGTAGCTAGAGCCTGAAATTTGACCTCTGTCTTTGACTGCACAGCAAATGTGACAAGACAAGAACAAAATGTAAATGCGTGTTTACACAAAGTGAGCACTCATGGAAGAATACAAGGAGGAATGGTAAACAGGATATGCTCCACTAAAGGAACTAACTCGAGAAAAATCAAAATAAAAGCAACTGTGACTTACAAATCACAAAGTCAATGGTAAGCAATGGGTGGAATTTATTCAGAATGTCCCCAAAAAGTCGTCAGCAAACCAAGCAGCTGCACTGTCTGGTAGTCTTCGACCTAAGAATTAATTATGTTTTTAATTTTTTTAACAAGAAACAGCTATTTGAAGAAACAGACAAGGTGTTTTAAGAAACTAGGAGGAAGAACTTTTGCTGCTGCAAAGTAATACAAAGTGATGCAATATGGCAGAAAGTCATAATTACTTTCCAGCTCTAAACTTTTTGGTGGGCTTGAAAGTTGCTCTTAAAGTTGTACAAAAAGGTTCTTTGTACTGATTTCTGCTACTTTGTATCCGGAAGGTGTTCTGAGTGTTGAAAATCTCCCTTTCTGCAGGGTCACCCCCAATTTTGCCTTCCTCCTCCACTTCTTGCTGAAATCATTTTTGTTGATTTTAGGACTCTGTACACTTTACCACTGCTAACCAGTGCTAAACTGCTTGTGATCTCTCTTTAAAGCATGGTAACATTAGTTTATACCCACTTGGCATATTTAATTTACTTATAAGATCTAGTAAAGTGCACTGTATATGGCCAGGGCCTGTAAATTAAATGCTACTAGTGGTCCTGCAGCACTGATTGTGCCACCCACTTAAATAGACCTTTAAACATGGCTCAGGCCTGCTATGGCAGAGCCTTTGTTTGCAGTTAACCTGCCATGTCGACCTGGTAAGATAAACCTCTGGCCAGGCCCAAACCTTCCTTTTTAATCCTTATATCACCCCTAAGGTAGGGCCTGGACAGCCCAAGGGCAGGGTGCAGTGTATTTAAAAAGTTGAATGTGTACTTTTAAGCTTTATATGTCTTGGTAGTGAAAACCCTAAATTCCTTTTTTACTTAGCAAGCCCTATATCTCCCATAGGATGACATCGGGCTTACCTTATCACATTTTAAATGCGTAAATTCCAAATAAGAATATATAACTGATTAAAGTTCATCTATTCCCACAGCAAGCATTGTTCGCCGGTGTGGATCGCCACCTTGAGCACCTAGGCCTTCCACCCACGATGCTCTTTGCGCCCTGCCAACTATCGCCAGAGACGCTCTCCTTGCTCCCGGTAAACTTCCCTTCGAACAGGACTCTTGGCACAAAACTTAAGAAGGTAAAACTTCAGTGGGACTAATCTGAGATTGTATCAAGCCACCCAATCTCGATCGGCCTCAACTTTTGGATTTGACCCGGTCCTGCGCGATCAGATGCCCCCAGTTGGCGCTTTATGCTTTTTGGTGCTATTTTACCATTTATTCTTTAGTTTAGACTCTGTTTTTCCACCCTTGTGTGGAATTGTTTTGAATGGTGTTTTCACAGTTTTACTGCTTGAAGTGTTGCACAAATAATCTACACATAGCCTCTAAAGTTAAACCTGACTGCTTTGTGCCAAGCTACCAAAGGATGAGCAGAGGTTAATTTAGGGTGTGCTTGTGCCTTACCCTGACTAAGATTGTGGTTACTACTTGACCAGGGCTTAGATCCCAGTCAACCAGGCACCCAATTCCTAAAAATGGGTGTTCCATGGTTTGTAATCACGTGTTACAGAGCTTCCACCCGATGGATTTTGACACACAGCCAAAGACTGTTCAATCTGGCTTTGCACCAAAAAAATAGTGCCTCCTTGAGACATGCATTAAGTATGAGAAATGTATTTACAGTTGACACATTGTATGTGTGCTTCACTGAACAGCACAAGTCCAATGTATGAAATGTTTTAAAGTTTGTCTAAGCGTAGGACTATGTACTGGAAGGATACTCTTTCTTTGCAAAACCTGTGCTAGACATCACACACAGGTTTAGCAAATACAGGTCTGCACGGCTGTCTCTCCTCAGCACAATGCAGAGCTGCAAAGGTCAATCCCATATTGTGGACGTACCAAGAATTTACAGTGAGTTTACAGTATGCCCACTGCTTATCAGTGGTTGGCTTTATTGTCACTTTCGGTTACTTTTTACTCAATGGCTTTCTTTGTCCTTCTTGTCCCATTTTGTGTGGGAGTCCCTGCCATCTTTGCCATCCATTGGCTGTTCTGACTTGTATCAATCTAACCGTTCACTTTCAGGGAACTATTTTAATTTTGCACAAGCATTCCAAAAGACTGTCTGCATTTTCAAGCTCTCCCCCCCAGCAAATACCTAACCCTGTTTTGTGTGCTGCTGTCTCCCTCATGTTGCAAGCTCTCTCTCATGTGTGCTTCCCACCTTCCTAACTTCCCCTCTCTCTGTTCCCTTTAATTAGTCTATCAAGTTCGCACACACTTCATCACACATGTGCACACCTAAAAAATAATTTGGATTGTTTAAATATTTTATTTTGGGAAATGCTACACAAGTTCTTGCTGATGCTGTACACGGAGGACCTGGCCTGGCAGTTCGGGCTGGACTGTTCCCATTGGGCACAGGGTCAAGACTGATTTTCATATGGCTGGGTCCAAACTGGAATGGCATGGTGAGCAAAAAAACGATGGATTTAGGCCCAGATCTCTGTACTGGGGTGAATGTACTACATTGTTCTTCATTCTGTCCATCAATTGTTTTTGGATTTGTCACCCCGAGTGAGACGGGTATGCACCGACATGGGTCCCATGCTCTCCATGCCACTGGAGTCAAGCTGTCCTGGCTGATGAGGGCTGAAAGCCCGAAACCGGTCCTAGGATGCTTGTTTCCAGTCCAGGGAGGACCTGGCCTGGCAGTTCGGGCTGGACATTTCCCATGAGGCACAGGATCAAGACTGATCTGCATATAGCTGTGTCTGAACTGGGGTGGCAAAGTTAGCTAAAGAATGATGATGGATTCAACCCAGAACTGTGACTGGGGGTGAGTGTTTGCAATGTTCAGCACTCCGTCCATCATCTCCTTGTGTTTGCTTTGCTGTACAGCATGGCCAAAAGAAATTGGCAAAGCCAATAGGTACCAAAGGTGGGACTTATTGGTTTGCTAATGCTTGTTTAACAAATCTTTCTCCAGATAGCATGCATTACTTGTTTTTGTAATATATTCTGAGGCTTTATTTAGTCATAAAAGGATTTAAGTATTGTCCTTGCAACGAGGTATAATGCTTGGAAGGGTATTTACTAATATTTTGTAATGTTATGTTAATCGCACTTATAGAACGCACATTACCCTGGGGTGTACTGGAGCTAAGCACTGCCTGCTGGGGAACATGAAGATATATGCTACTGAGAAAAAAGCCATGTCTTCAGCCCTTTTCTAAAGGAGAGGAGATCTGGGGCATTTCTGAGATGAAAAGGAAGATCATTCCATGGCCTAGAAGCACAGGTGATGAAGCACCTGGCTCCCCAGTTGACTTTTTTAAATGAGGGGACTAGAACTTGCTTAGCTCCTGTTGATCGTAACATTCTTCCAGGGACGTACCATTGAAATTTACACATCAGGAAATCAGGACCTGCACTATTGATGGCCTTGATGATAGTACAAAGTGCCTTGAAGCATGCTCTTTGTTTGACCGGGAACCAATGAAGTTGCCTGATTTCCTCCTTTATAGAGACAAATTTTGGAGTCCCTGACAGCAATCTGGCTGCTGCATTTTGGGCAAGTTGAAGCCAATAGATATGTTGCTTTTGGGCATTAAGCTATAAGCCATTACACTAGTCAAGACGTGACATAATAAGGGCCCTTACCACAGTTTTAAGTAAGAAAAAACATACTTTTTCTTATGATTCTTAGTGCCAAAAAAGCAAGCCGAAGTCACCATACTTATCTGGTCACCCAAGATTTTTGGCTTTCCTAGTGGGTAGGGGGCAGGGTCCAAGGTCTTCCGGCCACCATTCGGGTGTCCAAACAAGTGGATTGTTTCCAAACTTTATGACCTCGGTCTTACTAGAGTTTAGTTTTAAACAGTTGGAGGACATCCAGCCAGAAATGGCACCCATACAGTCATGGAAACAAGCCCCTGTTTCATTTTCCGCACCCTCAGTCAATAACAGCACTATTTGAGTGTCGTCAGCATAGGAAGTGAGTTGGAAACCAAAAGATCTAATGACTCCTGCCAGAGGTGCCACATAGATATTAAAAAGTGTCGGGCTGAGTGATGAGCCCTGTGGCTCCCCACAGGGGAGGGAGAACGGTATTGACTGATTACCCTCCTAGTCCACCGTTTGCAATCTATTGGATAAAAATGATTGCAGGAGTTTCCAAGCTCATCCTTCTATTCCTACGTCAGACAGCCGGTCCATCAACCCTTCGTGATGGACCGTGTCAAAGGCCGCAGACAGATCCAATAGGATCAGTATGGCATTGCCTCCCCTATCCAAGGCCTCTCTAATTTCCTCTGTGGATTTAATTAAGAGCCAACTCTTGGTCTGCTCTAAATCCATATTGGGATGGGTCAAGGGAATTATTAGATTGAAGAAATGCACTGAGTTGGGTGTTCATGGTTTTTTCCAGGGAATGGAAGCCATGAGATTGGCCTATAATTGTTTGGGTCTTTTGGGTCCAAGGTCTGTTTCTTCAACAAAGGAAGAACAGAGGCCTTTTTCCATTTTGTAGGAAATATGCCTGAGCTAAATATAGCATTCAGCAGAGGTGTAAGTGCTGTTTGATAACCAGCGCTGGGCAGGGATCAGTGGGGTCTCCAGAGCGAATTGAATTCAGAAGTTTAATCGTTTCTGGTATTTCCAAGGGTGCAAATTGTTCTAAGACCGGTAAAAGCAGGGACTGTCAAGTCCGTCCATGTGCAGCCGCAATTGTGCCATTTCGTCGGCTTGGGTGAACAAGGAGAAAATGATTTAAACTTTTTGTTTTAAAAAATCGGCCGGTTTATCACAGAGTTCAGGGTTGCTCTGGCTCTTGGGGACATTAGGGGTGGCAAGTTTTTATAAGTTCTTTCGAGTTAGATTTGGATAATGCTATTGCATTGTGAAAAACTTTCTTTTGGCTTCTAGTAAAAGCTGTATGTAGGTGGTAATTCTGTTTCTGTAACTTACCTTGTCAGCACTAGCATACCTTCTCCACCAAGCCCGTTCTAATTGCTTACAGGCACATTTTTTGGCTGTAAGTTCCTCAGAATACCAGGGCGCTGAGGGTTAAGCCCGTTTGGGGTCCAATTTTTTTCGGGAGCTAAATATATGCAGGTTGCATCCAGCCATTGCGTATAGGCTGATGTAGCCTTGTCCACTTCAGGGGAGGAGAGAGCGCATAGAGCGCCATAAGGTTTCTCCTAATTCCTTAATGTCCACTCTTCCCCAGGCCCTAGTAACAATCTACTTGGTTGACTTTACACTGGCTAAATGGGCCCCGCAACTCTTCAATTCAAATTGAATAGCACAGTGATCCGTCCACTGAAGAGGGAGAACTGAAGTGCAAACTAGGTCTTGGTTATTGGAATATATCCCATCCAGGGTGTGCCATTTTTCATGAGTCGGGACCTTCACCAACTGCTTAAGATCTCCAACCCCATAATTTGCTCCAGTCGAGAAGTGTCTGGATCCAAGGGGACCTCAAGATGGAAATTAAAATCTCCCAGCACTGTTTAAGAGTCTAGGCATAGCCCTTCCTTAAGCAGGGTGCCTAGATTGTCCAGAAATCCGCTTTTAGGGCCAGGTGGACGGTAAAGCAGTATAACTTTGAAGTTACTGGAATGTGTTGTGTGAATACTAAAAGCTAAAGCCTCACAGGAAGTATTGGAGGCAGTATGGAAAGCAGGTTCCACCGATTCATGGTATATAACTGCCAGCCCCCACCTCTTTTTTGTTGTCTATCCAGTGTATAACAATGAAAACCTGGGGGAGTTACCTTCACTAAATCTGGTCCAGAGGCACTATCTGCCCATGACTCACTAATGAAAGCCAACTCAGTCTCATATTCATCCAGTAATAGCGCACATTCCGTACTGTGTTTAATTAACCATCTGGCATTTAATAAGATGCATTTTAAAGGACCTACATCAGCTATTTTGTGCAGACACGCATTTGGTGTAAATCGTAGCTGAGTGATTCAAAGTATTGCATTGATTTTTTTACCATTAAGATGCATTGGCAAAGCCAATAGTTTTCACCCATGAGAGATCAATTGTAATTGTCATTGTTTTAAAGATGTTGCACAGCAACTTGAGCATGGCCCAAAGTAAATAAAAAAGCACTATGGCATGGCCGGGGTTGACCGCATTATTGTGCTCTGTTTTAATTTACTATAAGCATTTCTACTAGCAGATTGTCCTGCTGTGCAACCTTTTTAAAAAACAAATTAACAAAGCCAACTAGCTCTGCACAAGCCTGGCTTTGTTAATGTTTTGAAAGATGCCTGACAGTAAATAAAAACAAAGCACTGTGGCGAGGCCAGTGCTGGCCGTCATAGTGCTTTTGCTGAGGCAGAGTGTGTGTGGGGGGGGGTGGCAAAAAAGGACCTGAGAGGTAGTGGGAAGGATAGGGCAAACAAAAAGGGTTTGGGAGGGATGGGGTGGAGTATGGCTACTGCGAAACTGCAAGCAACAAAGGGGAAAGCAGTGACAGGGTAAGGGGGAGTGGGAGTCTCTGGATGAGGCAAGCCACAAGGTCAGTGGGGGCAAGGAGCGATGGTAGGAGGTGGTGGTGGGAACAGGGCAAGCAATAACGGTTGTGGGTGAAGTGGGATGGGCGAGTTGAGGCAGCGAAAGTGAGAGCGTAGGGATCTAAAGTTACCTAAAGCGCTTAGAAATGAAGAAAGTGCATAGCAGCCAGATTTTAACGACTTTATGAGAAAGACGCCAAGATAGTAACAAATAATAAAAGTCAGTTGGAGGCAGCTAAGCGGGTGCTGTACGCAACAATGGGAAAAGCAGTGACAGGGTCAGGGTATGGGTAATCTGTGGACGGTGCAAGCCAAGAGGTCAGAGGAGGCAATCAACAATGGGAGAGAGGTAGTGGGGAGAACAAGGCAAGCAGCAGTGAATGTGGCCAGTGTGGGAAGGGTGAGCAGAAACACCCTGTAAAATGATGCACTCTGATGGAGTGCTACACAACAAAGGGGCATATCACAAGAAACTATCGCAGAGTCAACGGCACTTTATCGCAGCCAAAGTTGCGATAAATCTATTGCCCCATTCACAAGCTGGTGTTAACAGCCCACAGCACCAGTATACCCACGATAGCAGCCGCAAAAAACATCGCCACAGAGGCCCCCGCAGCTATTGCTAATGAGATGCAGAGTGGGCGTTCCCGTGCCAAAAGCCACGACAACATCACACCTCAACATTCACAATGACCAGACAGAACTGCGATAAAAACACAAAACAGGCGATAAGGCGCGTTAGCACCAGGAAATCTACACATACTCTGACCTGGTGTAAAGTCGGACGGCAGCCTGCACAACAAAAGGGAGCACAGCCCAGGTCCACACTCGAAAGGGCAACAGATGCCATGGAGCCACCCATCATGCGGCCCGGACACCCAAGAGGGCCACTACACCAACGACACCACCCCCAGGACCACCCCTCCCTGGCATCCCGACCAAAGACATGCCACATCAGCTACACCTAAACTATGCACAAAATAATCTGCCTGACATCGCACAATCACAATTGGTGACATGCATGCTGGACTGTTCCCATGAATTTTAAAAGAACAAAGGTCCCTAGCTTAAATGTAAATAATGTAACTATTTCAACATAGACTTAAATAAGACCTATGTGCATTCATCCTGTGTCCAGCCGGACAGAGGAACATTTATTTTGAAATTTACAAGGTTTGAAACAAGATAAAGAAGCACGAATGTAATGAAACAAGGGCACAATCCTGCACCGAATTTTCAACAGAGGAAATGAAAAGTAGAAAAAGGTAGAAACAAGTGACAGGCAAAAACTTTGGGAGCAAACATGGAGGCTTACAATACAATAAAGAACTCAAGTAAGCTCTGACCAACAGAAACCACAATACATTTTTACAGTGGGTACATTGTGGTACTGTTATGGAAAGTCGACGTTTCGATCCCTAGCTCCTAATACAGTGGGATCATCCTCAGGACTGAAAATTACAAAAGTTGCCTGATATGAATTATACGCCTGTTGGAATGAACAAGGGAGAAGGGGGAGATAAGAAAACAAAAGTCCACCGTTACTGTAAGAAAAGGAAACATGTCAGCATTCATTGGAAGTGTACAATAAACAATTGTGAGGTCCTAGAATGAGAACGTGCCACATGCACTGACTGTGGTTTGAATGACAATGAGCTAGAAACTGGGTTTAGTGAACAAGGTGAGCAATTGACAATGGTTGAGGCGCGGTTTGGTGGCCATGAACAGGTGAGAGATCGACAGTGAGAATAAAGGACTTGTTTGGAAAAGGTCCAGTGAGATAACGCGGTAGCGGTTGTGAGGGGGTGAATGGGTGAAGAGGTGAAGCGAGCGACGGCGTCCTTGTGGATTGCATGCCGGACCACTTGCAGTGATTGAATCTAATTGGGTGCGGAGCGTTGTAGTAATGGTGATCGCTTGGTGGCTAACCTTCAGTAAAGTGGTAGCGTACGAGGTGTCGTCGTGCTGGCGCTGGGCGTAAGCGGTTGTGTCAATCCACAGATGGCCAACGGGTGGCACGGTGGTAGGATTAATGTTGCGTGGAGATGCCTTGAAATGATGAAGGAAGAATGGTTGGCACACTGAAGGTGTGGGGAATTGAAACGAGTGGAGGAGTCTAAAATACCTTAAAGGACAGCAGATGGAGCCGCTCGTGGTTGCGTCCGGACGGTGTAGTAACCTGGCCGGTATTGAGGCAGGGATGGATTATGCAAAAAAGGAAGGGGGCAGCTGCCGATGGCTACTGGAATTGGACAGAACTGCGGGAGAAGGAAAAACGTTAGGGGAGGTGATGCAAACAATGGCGAAGGTGCCTGCAGATAAGATTGGGGTTGAGGGCTTACCTTGAGAAAATTCTTGTGATCGCGTCAAGGGGATAAAATGACCAGGCTGGTCATAGAGCAGAGAATTCTTCTGCGTGTTTGGGAGAGGAATGGCCGGCAGCAAACGATGGCTGCCTGTCGGTGTTCAATCAGAGCTGTGGGAGAGGGAAGCTCGTTAAGGGGAGTGGAAGACAGAGTTAGAGAGTAGCCACTAGTTTGTCAAGGGAGTGGCGGGCTTACCTCAAAGGAGTCTCGATGCGCCGATGCGGTTGATCGTTCGGTCTGTGAATAGCCTTGGATGGGGACTGAGTTGGCGGGCACTGTCTGATTTGAAGCCACGGGACGGGGTGGACATAGAGAAAGGACTGTGGACCCAGTCAGAATGTCGGCGCAAGTGCGGGGCCATTTTGGAGTGGGGAACCTAGGTCCAGTGTGGGGGTCATTGTTGATTAGGTGATTATGTAGTGAACTCCTGTGAGGGTGGGCGAGGGAGGTGGTAGTGCTCGTTGGTGAAGGGAATATGTGATTTGCATATATGAATTGCAGAGTATAACCCAGTATATTGGGCTGATAAAAAAATAAAATATAACATTTGATTACAACAAGGAAAAACAAGGTAAAAGGCACGGAAGCAACATTCGGGCAATCAATCAAGGAGTATGAAACATCTTGATATTCAATTTTTTATTTAAATATGATTTTGGAACTCCTTGGAGATCCACATATTACAAAATAACAGCCAAAATATAGTAAAATGAGTCCACATAAAATCGACTTTTTCTAGCAAAAAATGTACAGATTATCATACCGTTCATCTAATACAATTCTAAAAAAGTTAAAAATTCTGTTACAGAAAATTTCGTTTGGGGGACTGAAGATAGCATCTATCAGAGATCTTGCGGATAAAATACCAAACTGAATACATACAGGCTTTACCCACAGACGACGGTGGGCCATTAATGCTGGACAGACTAGCAGGACATGTATAGAGTCTTGGACTGAGATATTGCAAAGGTTACATATATTAGATATACCATGCCATTTGGCCAACAGCTTATTCAGTGGAAGGAGATCCTGCCTAAGAAGCAGCCAAAAACGGCGCAAACCGTGGGGTATATTCCAGGAGGCGTAAGGTTGTATTTGTTTAAACAAATAGGAATCAACAGCTTGAGTGGCCCCCTTCTTTTGTACAATCAAGTTACGATCCCTTTCGTAGCTTAGCTTCCATGTGGCTTGTTTTAATGTAAATTTTAATTGTTGCATAGAAAGGTCTAAAAGAGTGGCTTCCTCTAAGTCCAAGAGTATAATGGCCTTCCTATAATTCTTTATAAGAATCGAATGCTCTTTTAGTGGGCCCATCAACTCTTTTGTGATTAGGGATCTTAGTGTGGCTGGCTTTCCTTTGACCAAACAGATAACCCAGCGAATGACTCCTGCCAGACCCTGTGCCCAGCTACTTCTTAGACCGAATTCTAAACGAAGGGCTGCTGCACTGCAACTATTATTAACTGAAGTTAAGCTTCTCAAGAGGGAACCCTCGATAATGTCCAAAAAACCCCATTCGACTAGGTCGATGAGTTCTATGCCGTAAAGCAAAGTTGGGGGGACTTTTGCCCGGAAAGCCTCCAGCAAATAACCAAAGTGTCTTTTACCGGTTGATTTGTATAATGCTCTTAACCCATTTCCCTGCGACTTTGCCTTGCGGGAACTATTTTCTATATGGGATTTGTTGCTCAAGTTGCTATTTACAACCTTACCCAAAAATACGTATGATTTTACTCTTTCTAGTTTTTGGCCTCCCAGCTCCCAGCTAATGTGTTCCAACTTCAGTTTTTTTCGCCCCTCCATACACATTACCTTGCTTTTGGAAATGTTTATTTTCAGGAAATGGTTTTCGGAGAATGCGTATAATGAATGCAGACGGTTGTTAAGGCCTTTTGGAGTAAGGTCTAGGATTAATATATCGTCCGCATACATTAAACAAGAGATATATCTTTCTCCCAGACGTGGGGCAATTCCTTCGCATGCAGATATGATAAGGGGGAGATCACTAACGTAAAGGGAAAACAAAAGAGGAGCTAAAAGACAGCCCTGTTTAAGGCCATTTGCCGATGGAATAAGCTGGGATAAGCCCCTTTCACCCCCCAATAGCACTCTGCACCACGTGTTATCGTGCAAATCTTGTACCAAGCATAAGAGTCTATGAGGCATTCCCAGGGCATGTAGCTTTCTCCACAGTACTTGTCGGTCGACCTTATCAAAGGCCGTGGAGAAATCTATGAATGCCGCATAGACTCTCCCCTTTCTGGCTCCAATATATTTATCGGTTATTACCTGGAGGGCTGTTAAGTTGTCCATGGTACTGTGTTTTTCCTGACACCTGTCTGCTCGAGAGGAAGAATATTTAAATGCTCCACCCAATCATTTATTCGTTTGAGCAGACATCTTGTAAAAACTTTGCCGATTGCATCCAACAGTGCAATCTGGCGGTAATTCTGAGGGGATAAACGATCTCCCTTTTTAAACAATGGTACCAGGATACTTCCCTTCCAAGAGGGTAAAACCTTACCTCTAGATAAACAAATATTGAAAATTGGACAGAGTAGCATACTCCATTTAGCCCTGTTCTGTTTTAGTACATTAATGGGCAATTCATCCGGGCCCATAGCCCCGGAGTGCCTCATTTCTCCAATAGCTAAGCCTATGTCCTTTTCTGTAAATGGCTCTAAAGACAAGCTCATTTCGTTTGGCCGTACTTGCGAGGTCACCGTATTATTGCTTGCATAAAGATTAGAGACAAAATCCCTCCATATTTGTTCCTCAATAGGGATGGGTAAAGGGCTTGTTCTCAGTCCGCACCCCTCACCTATAAGGGACCAAAATTGCCTCATTTCCCCGTTAATAGCAGCTTCTCTTATTTTTACCCAGATAGCATCCTCTTTTTCTTTGCGTAATGTGGTTAATAGCCTTCTCCGTTTCCTTTTTAACATTGTTATTTTTTGTGCTATAACAACAGATCTATTTAAATATTGGGCCCTTACTACTTTATTAATTTCTATGTTAAGCAGTCTCAGAGGGCTAGTAAATATTCCAAAGGACTTTTTCCTATTGAGCTTTTTTGCCCCTGTTATCACTGACTTCAAGAACAGAGAGAAATTTTCAATTTCAGAGCCATACCAGGAAGGAAGCTCAGATATTGCTACATCGAGCATTTCTTCCAAATTTCGACACGCCCTTGCGTTCCAGTAGCACCTTCCTGATTTGGAACCGAAATTGGTTTGATCACTATTCAGAGACCACTGATCACATTTAGATGGCTTTACATTCATCGAGATGGAGAGGATTCTGTGATCACTTAACGGTGTATCAATAATATCGAGATCCTTCAATAACTCAAATGATTGGGACCCCATTATTACGTAATCAAGAATCGATTCCCCTTGGTAGGATTTGTGCGTGAACTTAGCCGGGGAATCCGAGGGGAGTCTCCCATTTGCAATAATCCCATCCATTTCTGCCAACTCATTTAGTAAAAGTTTGCCACGTTTATTTGTTTTTATATTTTCAGGAAACGCTGCCCGAGGAATATGGAGAGTTTCTTCTCTAAGTTTATCACAGAATAAGTTTATGCTTGAGTTGGAGATCTTGCAATTCAGGTCCCCGACTAAAATTATAGCCGCCGTTGGATCTTTCTCCCTGATACTCTGGCTATGCAAGAAAACCTTTTTTAAGATTGCATTAAAACCAGCTTCCGGTGGTATATAGACATTTATCAGAAACAGACGATTGCCAGTTTTAGGATTGCCAGACTCAAATAAGGTTACTACTTGGAAGAGTTTACTCGGATCCATATAGTGCACATAGTTCCAATTTATTCGGTTCGATAAGAGGCAAGCTATCCCCCCACTGGCATGTCCTTTTTTATTCGGGGTGGCGCTACCTTCCAATACATAATAATCTTTCCCTATTTGAATTTTATCGGTACACCATGTCTCCTGGAGGCATATTATGTTTGCCTCCAGGGACAAAAGGAATGCCGTTTTCTCCGGACTGTTTTTTAAACCGGCTGCATTCCAGGATATTATAAATAATTCTTTGCTAAAGATGCGAATTAGATAGTTGTTTATTTAGGGATCTTTCTGCAAGAACTCTGGGAAGCCAATTCCATTGAACATTTTCCTCTCCGATATCAGATTGATAAGATGGCAAGGTAGGGTTAGCATAGGATACTAAACGAGAATCCTTAGACTTGCATATTTTTAACTCTGTAAGCTCACCCACCTTATTTATACTACCTGTTGCTGCTTGCAACAGAGAAAAGGGGGGCTTCTGGCGAGTTTGGGATTTAAGGATATTGTTTTGTCTAGTATGCCCCAACACCGGGATTACATCTATTCCTCTGCTCTGCAGATCTTCTGAGCGTTGCAGAATTAGGTTGGCTAGTAACTTGGAGTGGAACTTCACCCTAGTTATCATCCCCACTTCTGATTTTAATAATTGTACCCTATCTAGATCGGCTGATTGTATTAGTTTCAAGTTAGCAGATTCTTGAAAATATTTAAGCAAGAGGGATCTGTTCAGAATGCATTCAGCATCAAAAAGGGGAGAAAATTCTACCCATACGGTATCTATGCTTTTCTCCTTAGACTCTATTAACGGGACACCTCTTGCAACTACTCCCAAGAAAGGTGTTGCTAGGGGGTTAAGTATTGGAGCTACTTGGCCGGAGGGGTTTTGCTCCTGTCCTGAAAATGTTGGATTTTTTGACCCAATTATATCCCTATTGATGGTAACTTGTTGGAAGAGGATATTTGTGTCAATTGTTGATGATGGGGAGGGGGGGGAAGTAGATAATAATGCTGGAGTAGCCAAGGGCGGAGGCACAATATTTTCTTTAATGATCTTATTTTCAGGGTTATTATCCTTTTCAGCTACCACCTGAGTTTGATATACCTCATTGTGTAAGGGGGAATTAAGATGTTTTCTAAAGAGGATTTTCCTCCGCCTATTTTTTTCTATTCTTCTCAATAGTTTCCTCTTATTATTTCCGTTCTTTTTTATTATCACTGACTTCCCTTTATTACCATTCCCTACCGGAGTGGCTTCCACCTCTCTATCTCCTTCTCCCTGTTGCTTCTTAAAAATAGGAAAAAGGTCATTCCCAGTTTTTGGAGGGAGTTCCCCACAAAATTTAATTTCTGAATCATTAACTAAAGAACAATTTAGGGTGGGGGATGGCTGGGTAGCACTTGTTTTTACATCCTCATATACTCTATTTGGAACATTATTAACTACAGATAATTGATCTTTTATTCCTACCTCATCTGATACTACAGAGGAGGAGGACTGCTTCTTTTGGACTGCATCCTTCTCTTTTTGAGTGCCCAATAAAACTTTCAAAATTTGGGTCACTGTATCAAGTACACAGTCGGATCCCCCCACAAATTTTTCCAATAATTGTAAAATGGACGACAATAAGTGTTCTAATATATGGAGGGAATCAGAAATGGGTTTATCTGTCCCCTGACATTGTAGTGCATTTATCCCAATCAGATTTAAATTGGGGCTTATGGAAAGATTTGAGTGTGAGGACTTGGAAGGGGTACTACTGTAAAGATGCAAGCCAGCATGGGTCGATGTTACCGGGGTTTTTAAGTCCATCTCGGCTTTGACCAGGTCAGTCTCTATGTACCTTTGACATAGGTCTTTGTCAAGGACCATTGGAGACAGACCATTGTTGAAAGAATCTTTTGTTGGCGATATATTTACTGTATGATGGGCCTCTTCGTGTGAAGTTTTCTCTATATGCAAGTTATCTTGTTCTATGTTTTTCTTTGTTTTTATGACTACTTCTGGTACCAGTTCAATAATATTTTTCATTGTAGAGAATAGGGGAGGAGAAAAACCACACTCAGAGGACAAAGGTGCTACTTTTGTTACTACTGAACTATTATCCACAATTACCTTTTTATTTTCAGGCATCTCTCTCGAAGTATTGGGTAATATGTCTGAATGGATAGCTCCAGAGTCCTTAATATCCTCCGACATATTGTCCGCCACTATAGCTTTATTCTTACCCCTTTCCCAAAGATTAAAAAGCTGGCAAGTGCTTTTCAAATTAGTGGCTTGGCTGAGCTTATTTCGGAGGGGATTCGATCTGGTTTTTGAGCCTGATCTTCCTACCAGTATTCTCCCAGTCCTTAATTTCTTTGTCATCATCACAAACAAACAATGAGAAACGATAAAAAGTGTAGGGGAAATTACTATTTAGTGCATCTAGGCTGAAATACTTGGCAGTTTTCTCTAAGGTATAAATTTAATGAACTAATCCTAGGCCTGATAATCTATGTCTACAGAACCTCTCAGATTGTTGTAAACATTCTAAAACATTTCTCAGATGGGGCGAGGAGGTCACAAGACAGGTGGGGGTACTCTGGCCAAACAGTATGCGGATAGACAGATGTTAGGGGACTGGCCTAGCCTAGCCTTCTCGTGCCTCTGAGGGCCTCAGAGGGCCCGCCCTTGTCCCGGGCTTCTCCCGGGCGCTTCCCGCGCGCTCCCGCGCAGCGGAGCAGTGACCCGTTTGATATAGATTGGGTGTAGAGGGGGGCGTGGCCTACAGGGAGAGCGTCACCAGGTGGATTGGGTGAAGGAAACAGCAGGGACTCTTGGAAGTTGGAGTCCTGCAGTATTCTCGCTCGCAGCCCTGTCTACCAAAAGCCCTCAGTGCGATGTGTCCAGGATTCAGCAAACCACAGCACCGTGAAGCGGGACCCGGGAAGCGGGTCCGGCGAAAGGTAGCGCCTTACAAAGCGCTAGCTGTGAGCCTCAAGACGCTTCCTCAATCCTCCAGCGTCAGGATCAAACTCCAGCACAGCAAGTAGCAGTGGAAAGGTAACCACTTTTAAGGACGTCACTGTACACAGCCATTCTTTCTCCAACTGTAACACAGCGAATGTGATTTATCTCATCCATTGCCCATGCCAAGAGATCTATATTGGCCAAACCACACAAAGAGTGAAAACCAGGATCTGCCAACACAGAAGCCGCATCCGTTGTAGGACTCCAAATGCGCCTCTTGTTGACCATTTTGTTGAGGCCAATCACAATGAAGACGACATCCGTTGGACAGTTCTGAAAGTCCTTAAATTACCCCAACGCGGAGGAAATATGGCTCAGTTGTTGAACAGAGAGGATCTGAAATCAATTATCCTCTTTGACTCAATACGAAACGGTTGAAATAGAACAGAGGACTGGACAACGCTGCTCTAAGGACCGCAATGTAAAAGTGAAAGTACATTCCATAGTTCTTTTACCAACTTCTCATGGAACTGCTATCTTGAACCTGCCAATATTATACCTACAGTTGTACAGGACAATTTTTCCTTTACCCCCCTTTTCTAATTGCAAATGTGCATATTACTTCCAATCACCATTTTGTGTTTTAGTATCAAGATGTTTCATACTCCTTGATCGATTGCCCGAATGTTGCTTCCGTGCCTTTTACCTTGATTTTCCTTGTTGTAATCAAATGTTCTATTTTATTTTTTTATCAGCCCAATATACTGGGTTATACTCTGCAATTCATATATGCAAATCACATATTCCCTTCACCAACAAGCACTACCACCTCCCTCGCCCACCCTCACGGGAGTTCACTACACAATCACCTAATCAACAATGACCCCCACACTGGACCTAGGTTCCCCACTCCAAAATGGCCCCCACACTTGCGCCGACATTCTGACTGGGTCCACAGTCCTTTCTCTATGTCCACCCCATCCCATGGCTTCAAATCAGACAGCGCCCGCCAACTCAGTCCCCATCCAAGGCTATTCACAGACCGAACGATCAACCGCATCGGCGCATCGAGACTCCTTTGAGGTAAGCCCGCCACTCCCTTGACAAACTAGTGGCTACTCTCTAACTCTGCCTTCCACTCCCCTTAACGAGCTTCCCTCTCCCACAGCTCTGATTGAACACCGACAGGCAGCCATCGTTTGCTGCCGCCCATTCCTCTCCCAAACACGCAGAAGAATTCTCTGCTCTATGACCAGCCTGGTCATTTTATCCCCTTGACGCGATCACAAGAATTTTCTCAAGGTAAGCCCGCAACCCCAATCTTATCTGCAGGTACCTTCGCCATTGTTCGCATCACCTCCCCTAACGTTTTTCCTTCTCCCGCAGTTATGTCCAATTCCGGTAGCCATCGGCAGCTGCCCCCTTCCTGTTTTGCATAATCCATCCCTGCCTCAATTCCGGGCCAGGTTACTACACCGTCCGGACGCAACCACGAGCGGCTCCATCTGCTGTCCTTTAAGGTATTTTAGACTCCTCCACTCGTTTCAATTCCCCACACCTTCAGTGTGCCAACCATTCTTCCTTCATCATTTCAAGGCATCTCCACGCAACATTAATCCTACCACCGTGCCACCCGTTGGCCATCCGTGGATTGAGCACAACCGCTTACGCCCAGCTCCAGCACGACGACACCTCGTACGCTACCACTTTACTGAAGGTTAGCCACCAAGCGATCACCATTACTACAACGCTCCGCACCCAATTAGATTCAATCACTGCAAGTGGTCCGGCATGCAATCCACAAGGACGCCGTCGCTCGCTTCACCTCTTCACCCATTCACCCCCTCACAACCGCTACCGCGTTATCTCACAGGACCTTTTCCAAACAAGTCCTTTATTCTCACTGTCGATCTCTCACCTGTTCATGGCCACCAAACCGCGCCTCAACCATTGTCAATTGCTCACCTTGTTCACTAAACTCAGTTTCTAGCTCATTGTCATTCAAACCACAGTCAGTGCATGTGGCACGTTCTCATTCTAGGACCTCACAATTGTTTATTGTACACTTCCAATGAATGCTGACATGTTTCCTTTTCTTGCTGTAACGGTGGACTTTTGTTTTCTTATCTCCCCCTTCTCCCTTGTTCATTCCAACAGACGTGTAATTCATATCAGGCAACTTTTGTAATTTTCAGTCCTGAGGATGATCCCACTGTATTAGGAGCTAGGGATCGAAACGTCGACTTTCCATAACAGTACCACAATGTACCCACTGTAAAAATGTATTGTGGTTTCTGTTGGTCAGAGCTTACTTGAGTTCTTTATTGTATTGTAAGCCTCCATGTTTGCTCCCAAAGTTTTTGCCTGTCACTTGTTTCTACCTTTTTCTACTTTTCATTTCCTTTGTTGAAAATTCGGTACAGGATTGTTCCCTTGTTTCATTACTTTCGTGCTTCTTTATCTTGTTTCAAATCTTGTAAATTTCAAAATAAATGTTCCTCTGTCCGGCTGGACACAGGATGAATGCACATAGGTCTTATTTAAGTCTATGTTGAAATAGTTACATTATTTACATTTAAGCTAGGGACCTTTGTTCTTTTAAAATACATAATTACCCGAGGTCCAAAGGCTACCTATATCGGGTCCCCTTGTTACTTATAGTGGGACTGTTCCCATGAGGCACAGGGTCAGACTGATTTGCATTTGGCCATGTCTGAACTTGGGTGGCGGAGTGAGCTAAAGAATGATGATGGATTAAACTCAGATCAGTTGACTGGGGGTGAGTGCTTGCAATGTTCAACACTCCATCCATCATCCCCTTTGGTTTTGCTTTGTTTGCTCTAAGTTGGCAGGGTATGCCCAGACGTGGGTCCCTTGCTCACTTTGCCACCAGATTCAAGATAGCCTGGCTGATGAGGGTTATGAACCCGAAACCGGTCCCAGGATGCTTGTTTCCGGTCCAGGGAAGACATGGCTTGGCAGTTCGGGCTGGACTGTTCCCATGAGGCACAGGGTCAGACTGATTTGCATATGGCCATGTCTGAACTGGGGTGGCGGAGTGAGCTAAAGAATGATGATGGATTAAACCCAGATCAGTTGACTGGGGGTGAGTGCTTGCAATGTTCAACACTCCGTCCATCATCCCCTTTGGTTTTGCTTTGTTCGCCCTAAGTTGGCAGGGTATGCCCAGACGTGGGTACCTTGCTCACTTTGCCACTGGATTCAAGATAGCCTGGCTGATGAGGGTTATGAACCTGAAACTGGTCCCAGGATGCTTGTTTCCAGTCCAGGGAAGACATGGCTTGGCAGTTCGGGCTGGACTGTTCCCATGAGGCACAGGGTCAGACTGATTTGCATATGGCCATGTCTGAAATGGGGTGGCGGAGTGAGCTAAAGAATGATGATGGATTAAACCCAGATCAGTTGATTGGGCGTGAGTGCTTGCAATGTTCAACACTCCGTCCATCATCCCCTTTGGTTTTACAGAAATGAGCAGCACATATTCACTTTCGAAGCAATAAATGAAACTTTAATAAAATGAACACTGATATGAAATGAAGACACATGGCTACTCCCTTCGGGACAATCCGTAGGTCCCAGCCTGCAAGACAAAAAATATGATGAGAAGGTGTGTCCTCCATACATCAAAGGACAGAGAGAGAGCGAAGGGGAGAGAGAGGACGAGAGGGGGGGAGAGACAGAGAGAAGAAGAGAGAGAGAGAGAGAGAGAGAGAGAGAAGAAGAAGAGAGGGGAGAGAGAGAAAAAGAGAGGGGAGAGAGAGGGAGAAGAAGAGAGGGGGAGAGAGAGAAGAAGAGAGGGGGAGAGAGAGAGAGAAGAAGAGAGGGGAGAGAGAGAAGAAGAGAGGGGGAGGGAGAGAGAGAGAGAGAGAGAAGAAGAGAGGGAGGGAGAAGAAGAGAGGAAGAGAGAGAGAGAGAAGAAGAGAGGGGGAGAGCGAGCGAGAAGTAGAGAGGGGGAGAGAGAGAAAGAGAAGAAGAGAGAGGGAGAGAGAGAGAAGAGAGGGGGAGAAAGAGAGAGAGAAGAAGAGAGGGAGAGAGAGTGAGAGAGAGAGAGAGAGAAGAACAGAGGGGGAGAGAGAGAGAGAGAGAGAGAGAGAGAGAAGTAGAAAGGGAGAGAGAGAGAGAGAGAGAGAGAGAGAGAGAAGAAGAGAGGGGGAGAGAGAGAGAGAGAGAGTGCCACCCCTGCACACCCAGGCCATACTGCTCACCTGCTGCCACTGGTGTGTGTCCAACCACGTGCCAGTATGTATCGCAGTTCACCAGGTCACACATCTGAGTCAGAGCCGTCAGCTGAAACAGAGTCCAGATACATAACTGGCACAGTACACACACCTGCACCAGACAACATTGCCTGCCTGTCCATGCACACCCAGGCAGAGGCACACCA
This sequence comes from Triturus cristatus, assembly GCF_964204655.1. NCBI lineage: Eukaryota > Metazoa > Chordata > Amphibia > Caudata > Salamandridae > Triturus > Triturus cristatus. The sequence continues at coordinate 646,437,404 of NC_140585.1, forward strand.
ACTCCTCCCGCCCCCCTTCGGAGCATGCCCGTCCATGCACACCCAGGCCTCACTACTCACTTTCCACCACCGGTGTGTAGACGGGAGGTCCCACCACGTGCCGCTGCAAGCCACACGCCCGGGGCCCGCAGACATGGCACCCTCCACACCATGCAGCCACGCTCCGCAGGCCAACAGGTCTCACGTTTGGTGCTGGGTCTTGATTACTCCATGGCAGAGGACATACCAGTGCACCCGGCACCATCGCAGGCTGCACACCCACTCAGCCCAATGGGTGCCACTAACTCTGTGATCCCAGAAGCGACGCCACGTGGCGGTAGGCCCGCGCTGCCCACTGGCTCTGGCCTACAGTGCGGTCCAGCAGAGCACACTAAACCGAGCTGTCCGGACCACCGGGATGGGGCATCATCGCAGGCTGAACACCCACTCAGCAGCTTAAGGTGCCACTGACTCAGTGCACTCAAAGTCACCGTCCCGTGGTGGGGTGCTTGTGCCGGCCGCAATGCTCCGAGTGCCACTAACCCTGTCCAACCCCAGTCAGTGCCACTTGGTGGCAGGCCCGTGACGGCCGCAAGGCCTTGGGTGCCACTAACCCTGTGCAAGCCCAGTCAGCGCCACGTGGCAGTAGGCCCGAGTCGTGCGCCAGGCCTCAGATGCCACCAACCCTGTGCGCAACAACTCATGGGCCCTTTATGAATGAGAAGCGTGGAGCAGCCATCATTCAGTCACCACCGGAAGAGGGGAATGTGACGTCGTCGGCCCCTTATGTTGGCGGAGTCACATGGCCAGTGACGCCTTTGCTGGATGGGTGTGGTGTGTGTGCAAAACTGCCCTCAGGGAGTGGCTGTGACATGCTGACGACTAGACCAGTGACCTTCACACCACCAGAGAGTACGCCTGCGACGGGTAGCAATGATGGCCCCTCCTCGGTGCGTCATCGGAGTGGTCTGGCCTGACGTACGCCAGACCAGCGCAGGGCTTGCGACAATGACTCATGGGCTAGGGGCGTGGTCCAGTCCATGTCCGTACAAGGAAGTGACTGATGCGTGTGTCCCTGTTGTAGGGTTCACGGGACCAGGTACACAAAATGCAATGTCGCACACTCTGACTCACATCCCACAGGATGAACATAATTGATGCAATGGAAGGCACTGTCCCCACATTCATCCACACATCCATACCTGAATGATGTAAGACATGACACAGCAGTGCATCACTGGATGTTTATTTGCACATCCAGTGCAGTTATGCAGCTGGAGTGGTACAGGGCAATGCCGAGCACTCTACACAATATGGGCCTGTGGAGGGCCAGCCAGAGTCCATCCGGGGATGACATGTACTGCGGAAGAGGAAGGGTACAGTCCGCAGTCTGTCCGTCGTGTCATTGGTTGTTGAAAAGGATGTGACAGTCCATGTCACTGTCCAAGGCGAGTGCATCAGAGTGTATCGGGGGTCAGTGGAATGTCATCTGGCCATGTGCGGTACCAAGCAGGAACAGGCCAGGTGGCGGAAATGAAAGCTGGTGCCTCCTGATCACAAGCCCATCCACGTCCTTGTCCCCGGATGTGTGCCCTGCCCCCCCTGTGGGTGTTGCAGTACCAGCTGCGGCACTGTGTGCCACTGACACATCGGGGGCCTGAGGAGGGTTGCCGGCTGCACTGTGTGGCAGTGACACATCAGGTGCCGGAGTGGATACGTCTGCTGCACTGTGAGGAACTGACACACCAGGGGGTGGGGATGTGGATGGTGTGGAAGCAGCAGCATTTATCAGCGCCACGCCTTGTGGCAGCAATGCCATGATGGAGGTCTACAGGGCATGATAGATCCCAGCTACATTTCGATGATGTGCAGCGGTGGCTGCCATCCTTTCCGCCTGCATCCGCACCATTTCCTCCATGAGCCTCCGCATTTGTGTGCCAGCTCACGGCTGGTATCGCTGGAGCCACTCTGAGTGGACAGCTGTTCTACTCTCCAGGTCATGACTCCAGCGATGTCGGTCAGGGCTTGTTGGAGACCATGGGGCGGACATAGACACCCATGGATGGCATCCAGTTTGGCAGCCATGAGTACGAACCCCACCCTCACCTGCTCAGCCGTCTCCCTCTGGCCCTCCAGCACACGGCATTGGAAGGCCATTTGTTGTTCCTGGGGGACTTGGGAGGGTGCTGGGGCTGTGGGTGCCTCCTGCTGGGTGGTTTGGGTGGTGGGTGGTGTCTCCTCGATGTAGCTGGGCTGCCCTGATCCTGGAGGTGAGTCGCGGATAAGGTCAATGATGTCTAGGTGGGCTTCTGCGTCGATGCTGGTGTTGTCCTCCTCGTCATCAGTGGGGAGTGGCTCTGCAGGAGGTGTTGACGATGCCCCTGCGATGTGAAGGGGAGATGGTGTATTATAATGTTTCCACATGTATGTAGCCGCATGTTACAGGTTTGTTGTGTGTAGATTTAGATTCAGTATATAGGTTTCCCGATTTATGGCCTTACATAGGTACAATTCATATTGCCCTTATTTAGGCATAGAAAATCCAGCCCTTATTTAGGCATTGTCCATGCTAACCAAATACAGGCATGGTCTCCTACATTCGTCAATCCACGTCACAACGAGTTCTTGGAAAACCAGACTCTTAAGCCTTTAGCAATTTCCCTTGATTGGATATTGATTTCTCCAAGAACTCATTTGGTGAGCATGAACATCTATTCCTTAGGGGTTCATTCATGATGTTCCGATGCCCGACTTGTACGTCAATACAGGCATTCCTAAACACCTTCAAGGTATAAATATACCTGCACTTGACCTGGCAAACCACGGTTCCGGTACGGTCCAGTTCGACTGCCTACTTGCGGTTTGCCACAGCAAGTTCGGAAGGAGATCGAGTTCCCGCCTGATGCACTGGCCAGACGCTGTCATTCTCCTCACAGAGAATCCAGATCCAGTGTTTCTGACTCCCCTTGCGGGGTGTTAGATATCGAGTCCCGGAAAGAGAGTCCAACCTCACACATTCTAAGGTATGGAGCAGACTAGAACTTAAAGAAACTTTTGGCAACTCTTGGCAAAACTAAAACTATAGCTAGCTATACTTTAGAAAACAGCACCTACTTCTTATCTCGTACTACACTTAGGTTAGGTACACTGGGGTAGAACTATTAAGACACATCATATGAGTATTCACATTTTAGCTTGTGTTATGTATGTATGTATTTTATGAATATATGTCATAGCTTCAAACCATGCTATTGCAATATTATTTTATCTTACTGCTAACTCTGTACGTATTGTACTTTGCATCCTGGCTTATGATTGTAGCAGTTCATATCTCTTGCACGAGAAATAAGACTGTTCAATAAACCCCTTTTATTGAAATGCCCGTCTCTCTATTTCTGTGCAACTCTGTAGAAACGAAGCATGCACGATTGACTGGGGTGAAACTGTTATCTATTGTTTCCACGGTTCTGAGATTGTTCCGACTCTAAGGGAAACAAAGTTTATGCGGTTGTCAGAAACTAATCCCATCTTGTATATTTGAGAAATTTCTAGTGACCTGTGAGTTAGCTGGCACACACAAGTAATTAAGTTTAATGTACTCAATAGAAACATACTGACCCCAGTCCTATGTCAAAACTATAGTGTATATTATTCCAATGCGCAGAGCCTATCAGGGATATAGGAACTTCACTAAATGGCGTCCAACGGTTTGATAAGGTACTAATTTAACGCTAGATACTGAAGTAACTCAGTTGTGCTTTTCTCAGAGACCCCAACTCATAATACTCCATGAGACGTCTGGAGTGGGTAGGGATAATATCCGCCATAGCTGAGTAGGACACAAATTCTATGGATTGGTTTGTTCAACGTTGAAGGATACAGTGTTCCAAAATATTGTGCACCTTATCTTTGTTCCCTTGAAACTTGCTCTGAAATGTTTATTTAGCAATGACCGAAAACGGCACAAACACCAATGCTGGTGGAGCTGTACCCGACAAAGTCATATCAGCTTTTGATTTTGCAGGTTTTGATGAAACCAATGAAAATGCGAAAATTATTGCTCCAAATTTAAGGAGAGCCATCACTCTAAAACTTATAAAACATGGCCTAACACCAAGAGGTGGTAGAGCAGTTTTTGTGATAGAGGCACAAGAATCTCACCAGACAGAGGTATTCTATTCATGGATAGTATTTCCAGAATCAAATCCAGTAACTAAAACGTTTCACTTCTACAAAGAAGATGAACCACCTGAGGAATATATTCCTTTCGAGGATATTGAAATTCCACTCACATACCAGGAGCATGATCTCTGGTTTAAAGGTGCCCTAAAACATTACAATCACATTACCAGGCTCAGTCCACTAGGTAGACCAGGAGCAACATGGATGATTTTATCCGGCTACACACCTCATCCTAACATTGAAGCAATGTCAGACGTAGAATTACTTAATCAGATACAAAATGTAATAGAATTACAGAGTTAAACCACAACTGTCTGAAAGTCCTGAAAAGGCCTTTACTAAAAACACTCCTACCTCTTCTAAAAAGAAGTGGGAAAATAACAAACAACATTCAAAAGAAAAAGATTCTCAATCCCGAGTTAGGTCTCCTCAAAAGGAGCCCTCTGAAAGGAGGTATATCCTCAGGAATAGGGATAATTTGAGAAAACCTGACAGGTATCAAGATACTGATACACGTTCCTCTCGTACCTTTCAGATATCATTACAGACATCCGAAGGAAGAGGACGGTCAGAGAACAAAGAAGAACACATGAAATCCAAAGACTATCAACACGTTGAGAATTTCTTTTTTTTTAAACTCAATTCTCCAAGAAGAAGGTAGCAGGTCTGAAGATCAGACATGCCGAGGATTCTGAGAACACAACTCAAGAAAGGAGAATGGACTCAGGCAATGTTGGACAGCGCAGCAGAAGTTACAGTAGCTCTCCAGAACCTGAAGGGGCTTCTGGAGACAGTGGACTGGAATGAGGACATTCAAGTTGAAACTGCAGACACCAGGGTTAGTTCTCTGCATAGGTTATATGAAAAAACACTCCGAATGGAGGGAGACACACCAAGAAAAGTGAAAGCACTCTTTCGGGAGCGACTTTCAAAGGGTTATGATGTACTTCTAGCAGAACAAGAATGGCCACCAGAATTTGTCTGGGAGTGCCCACATGGCGAAGACATCATTATTCCAGCATTCTCTAACCATGTATCAGTACATTTAAAATATACTTATGCCAGGAAATGGGCAGTGGCCCAGGCCCCAGCATTATATAAGAATCATGTAGGATGGGATGAAGATTCACCTCACCATCAGATCCAGTTAAAAAATCAACCAACTGCACAAGGGTAGTACCCGGTTAAGCAAGAAGCTAGAAAACAAGTCAGGGAGATACCTAAACTCTTGTTGTAAAACATTTGCAGGGCAAAATGCACACAGTACAGCATTAATGAATAACATTGCGCGTAAAAAGTACAAAACCACATTAGACATTTCAAATGGTTTCTTTTGTCAAAATAATGCACCTGAAAGTAGATATTTGACCGCTTTCTCAATAATGGGGACCCAGCGTTTGTCGACTCCCACAGGGGTTCAAAAACAGCCCGGGGTTATTCTCAGCTAGAGTTACAAAGTTACTACAAATTTATGATGACGAGGCATTGTCATATGTCGATGATATATATTTGACAGACGATGACCTGGAGAGACACTTGAACAGGGGGAACACTATTATATTGGGCTTCGCCTCTGAGGGTTACAAAGTCAACTTTAAAAAGTCTAGAATTGCCCATCTCAACGTCCTTTTCCTAGAATATGAACTTTCAAGTGAAGGCAGAAGCCTGGCAGCCAACTTTTTAGAAAAGTGTGCGCTGCTCCAACCTCCAAAAACGCTGAAAAACTTACAGTCGATTCTAGGTTTCCTGAATTTTGGAAGAACATACATTCTAAACTACGCAGAGAAGGTTAAACCTCTCTACGAATTAATCAAACCTGATTTCAAAGCCACAACTTGGACACAAGAACACACAGATATTCTGCGTTCACTTCAAACAGACATGTTAGCAACTAAACACTTGCAAACACGCGCAAACGTACGCAACTTAGTGATCCGAATCATTCCGGGTCAATGCGGATTCACCTACTTAAATTTTAACGAAGGTGAAAAAGTACCAATTGCATACAAATCACACTTGTATACACAAGCAGAAATGAAATTCACTTCTACAGACAAAGTTCTGACAGCAGTTCAAACCGCTGTAGCAAAAGAAAGAGCCCTAGCACAGGGGAAACGCATTATGGTCGTGACTCCAGTACCAGCCTTAGAGGCAGTTACTAAAGCTAGTTTTCCAAATGCAAAAGCTTTACATCCAAGATTAATACAATGATTTAATTCTCTTGCTGCAACTGATGTTGAATATGTTTCTGATCCTTATTTAAAAAAAGAAGCATTCCTGCAATACAAACACGAACGTCCTCTGCCTACTGAAATTCTCCCTCTTGATCAGTATGAATTTATAATTTATACTGACGGATCTGCACAACCCGCTACGGAGAGTAAACAAGCTTACAGTGCAGCATGCGCGATTGTTAAAGGTCGTATGCGTGATGGCATATTCAGACCAATGGTCACAAAAACACAATCTCTAGGAGATTGTACAGCTCAGCGAGCTGAACTACAAGCAATTAAAATGGCACTTGAAAATACGGATTGCGAATTCCCCACACTCATAGTGTGCGATTCTTTTTACTGTGTTCAATCCTACAATGAATATTTACAGAATTGCCTTCAAAATGGTTTCAGAGATGCAAAAGGTGGCACAATCAAGCATAAAACGCTTTGGGAACAAGTAGTTCAGTTGCGAAACGGACTACAAAACACTCATGTGATACACACGCTGAGTCATCAACGTGATGGCGTTCACGTTGAAGGGAATTCATTGGCAGATGAAACAGCGAAAGGGGCTGTGCAAACGGCTGCCGTAGCTGCAATCACTCGTTCGAAAACGAAAATAGACAGTGAAATAATGCTGGCTGTCAATGCTTCAAGCAAAGGCAGCGGTGCAGCGTTACCTAAAAAATTTCCACTCATATATAATTGATGCAAACAATGTTGCGTTTGCTTGAATCCCTGGAGTGGGGGATAGGGTAATACCAAACATGGAACATAGATTAGGACTAATCCTAGCAGCACATGAAGGGATCGCCTCTGCCCATGCAGGTGTTTCCGCCACAGTATCGTTATTAAAACAGAGATACTGGTGGACAGTAATTAGGAAACAGACCAGGAATTATGTTTTGGACTGCGAAATATGCCAGAAGATGAAAGTCTCTTCAGTGAAACGTCCTGCGCATACGCCCCTGTTAGTCTCAGATAACCCACTAGCATGTGTTTACCTGGACCACTGCGATCCCTTACAAAGGGATGGTAACTATAACTATATCATGGTCGCAGTGGATTCGTGTTCTAGGTTCCTATGGATGTGGCCTCAGAGCTCGGCTGACGCTCGAACTGTTATAAAAGATTTGCGAGTCTTTATCGGCACATACGCAATTGGCATACTACATTCTGACCAGGGTCCTGTGTGTAGCTCTCAAGCCTGCAAAGAAGCCATGGCCATGTTGGGCGTAGCATTGCGGTATTCTTCTCCATTCCATCCTGAGGGAAATTCTGTTGTGGAAAGAAAAAAACGGGACATAAAGCAGTCTATAACAGCTAGGGTATTAGGCTCGTTTGATGGGTGGGTCAAACACCTTTATGGGCTCCAGCACGCACTTAACAACTTGCCAAGAAATTCTCTAGGTGGTGTCACTCCATATGAAGTTCTATTTGGAACTAGAATGTTGGTACCGGACCTTGATATGCAAGGCACAGTGATGGAAAATAAGAAATGTTATATCAAAGATCGTTTGGCTGTTTTACAGGACTTAAATTAACTAAGAACGAAACAAAGCAACGTGCTCCTGAAGCCAACCATCACTGGGGAAAAACCGGCCGTCCCAGCAAGTCCTGTCTGGATCCCAAAGCTTGGTGATCTAGTCAGAGAAAAGATCGCGGGCAAGAAGGAATTTGGGCCTTCTTACAGACAACCAGTATCTGTCCTAGCAATCCAGGGATCAAGAACAGTACTTTTGCCGCCCCTTGCTGGTAAAAAGGAGAAAATATTTGTGTCCATCGACCTGATCAAACCACACTATGTGGCCGATACTAAGCAGTAGGCCAATTGGACTCCGCCAATGTAGCAGACGCACTCCTCTAGCTACAATCCAAGAGGTTCAAACTGAGAGACTCATCACCTTTGAAGATTCTACAGTGAGAAATAGAGGACTAAGCAACAAAGCTATGAAACTCATCCCTCTTGAAACCCAAATAACAGTTTGTCCTGATACACATGTCTACAACAAAGTAACAAATGATCAACTGGTTCCAGCGACTTCAACGAATCCTAATGCCATTCCAACCATTGACAGAACTGCCTCTGGCTATTTCATGAACTTTGGTATGTTTTCTGAGGATCCCAGTGAACCTGAAACGACCCCAGCACAAAGAACTTTCAAAGAACAAGCAACAGACTTTTTTCATCTCCTAAAAAAGACTTATCTGGTTTCACCATGGATTGAACTATGGTTTGTTTCGGGAATATTCTAATTTCTACTATGGTTAGCTCTCGTAATAACCTTGGGTATGCTGATAACTGGAAGATATATTCAAATGGACACAGCAAGTAAAAGAGTGAACTTACTTCTCCAGCTACACAAATCATCCCATCGTGAAGCAAGAGACTTGTCAGCAGTGAACATCACAGCCGTTCCTATACCAGATGGTATAGTTTGGGACAGAACTGAATATGACATTTTTGGCCCGTCGGAGCTTTTGAAGATTCCACATTTATTTAAGATTTCATTAAGTGACTTTATTACCTCTAGTACCTTTTCTGATGATTGGGACTTTGAGACTGTTAATAAAATTATGTCTGATCTAGAGATGTCTACAGTATTCACAAATTATGAATATTTAGAGGGTTCATCAGACTATGAACAAATGTATTGTTATAACCACTATGGTTATCATTTCTTGCATAAATCTGCAACACCTAGAAATGTATTTATGTATAACCAATGGCAACATTGTCCTACACCTCAAAAGGGTTGTAGTGAAGATCGTTATCTACATATGTACAATGCTAAGTTAGCATAACCGCGTTAGATGTTAGAAAGCCATCTTGCCGCTTTTGCTGCTTTTGCACACGACACTGTAGTCACATGTTATTAAATTGAGAAATGCTTACTCGACTTTGCTTCACATGAGAACTGTCTGTTGTTAACATCCCAAACAGTGAGCAGCGACCTTGGTCTGTACACCGTGTAAAGAAACAGTCTGGGTCGCTAGACGGTGCATGTTGTTGAGTTCAGGTTGATCGGCCCACTAGTTTAGCCATAACACACACGCAGCTGCAAATACCTGAAAGTCGAGTGCTTTTAATATTGCAGTGTTACATGTTTTCATTACATTCGGAAGAAGAGCGTTCCTAGGAGCAGAGCATAGCTGATCCTGCGATGTGAACTCTCTGAGCTGATCTTTACGGTATGGGGTTCCCCATTCAAGCCTAGAGACCTTCTATTAGTCTGATAATACTATTAGTGTTTTAGAGAAAGGAAGGTGGCTTAGATCCACTGTCATTTTAGTATGATTACTCCTTTCATTTTCTATGGTATTGTAACTATGCTGATGGTTTTGATTTTAATCGTTTGTCTGCTAATGCTAGCCAAACTGCTGCATCTTAGGACACAAGGTTTATAAAATAAACTCTTTAAACTTTTTACCATGTCTCTGTTTATTCTGTTGTGGATTGGTACGAGAATAATTACGAAAAGGTATTTCTGATTCCCACCATTCCTGAGAAATATACTAAGTTGCTTGTTCTGGGTTGTCTAATCATTGGGACCGCCGAGCTAAACCTTGGATAACGAATGGGACACTGATGCTGGCCGGATAAGGGGTTCTGGGTTCTGAGGTGGGTTTTTGGTACACCGCAATTCACTGAGGGCCTGGGTTCCTGCGCATAGTTCTGCGCATAAGCAGAATCCCTGCAACATGGCGCACCTAACGTTTGGTCAATTGATTAGAGACGCCTTAGTAGTGCTTGTATTAGTCCACAACACCCTCACTCTGGTTTCCGGATAACGGGAGTGACGGTTTAACCTACCTGTGTTTTGACTAAATAGGTTCCTTCAAGCTTGATCATTAAAATGGTTATTTAATCTGAACCCTAGTGCTACTGATATACTGTAGATTTACTGTTTGTGTCCTAATGGCGGCCGATATTCCGGCTCATAGCCGGGCACCCCTGAAACGTCATCTGGCGCAGTATGGGGTGCTGGACGATGGTACGGCTGTGATTTTTGTGGTAAGTTCCGATGCGTTGTTCCCGTTTGAGTTGTTCTACTCTTGGGTTACTTTGCCGACGGTGAGTGAGGATGATGATACGTTCCACACCTATACTGCCACGCAACTACCAGCCAACTATACGCCTTATAGGACTCAGGAAATTCCTATTTCTGCCTCGCAGCATAGCATTTGGTTTAATGGTGCCCTTCCCCATGCGGTTGTACCGGCGAGAATGGACCCTTTGTCGATTGCAGGGGCCACATGGCCGGTACTAGCCGGATTTACGCCTCATCCCCGCTATCTACAAGTATCGGTGGCTGAGTTGTGTGTGCTTCACACAGTCCTTATTACAGTACATAGGGCTTTAGTGCAGTACGTGCCACGCAACGTGCAGGTGGTCGCTACTGCTGTTGCGGGACATCAGACGGACCACCACGCGGTGGTGATTAGTCCTGTTATGGTTAATTCGGTTGTCGGCAAGCGACCCCAAAATAGGGATGATTTCCCTTATTGGCTTGCAGAGAAATTTGACCAGTTAGAAGCGGTTTATCCGCATACGACTCCTGTGGAGAAACACAGGATCCTTACCATAACTTTGCCGAAAGACTTAGTCCCAGATATGGCCGATTGTGAGAACTGGGGTAAGGTCTTTGCAGCGACATACTCGAAGTGCTTTGGCACTCCGTCTCTGTCGGTACTGCCCTCCGTTATAAAACGTGTTCAGGAGAATCATGGTGCGGAGGCTGCTGTTGAATTGGGTATGCGGCTTGTCGGAGTCTTTGATGTGGTTGCTACCATGATACTGGGCAACCTCAAAGGAGATGCTATGCAGTTCCAGGTGCTTAATAAATTAGAAGCAGTGGACGAAGACGACAAGCCGAGGGAATTCGCAAAAATTATCGCGAACGCCTATAAACAAGTTGGTCGTAGCACTTTAGGTGTTAAACCAACTGTGAAGAATCCTGATTTGGTACAGCAGACAAAGGCAAACTCGTCTGGTAAGGACGAACGCCCTAATTTTCCAAAACAAAGTTGGTGGGCGAAAAAACAGGAGAAACAGCAACAGAAACAGGGGTCTCGTCCTGCCTCTCCAGTACAGTCAGGTAGTGAACGCACTTATGATCTGCGCGATCGTGCTCCTATTAAGTCACCTGATCGATTTCAGGTTTCTGAACAACGCTCTCCTCGTTCTTCACAGGAAACATCGGCTTCACAGTCCGGTGGCGGAGGCGCCGGAAAAAGTCGGGGTGCACCGCAGGCACGTGAGCAATCCCGGCAGACTGACGGAAAAGGCAAGCAAGAAGACTCTGCACGTCAAAGACCCCCGTTTCAAAAGAAGAAAGTTGCTGCACTGACAGCGAGGTATGCCTCAGATGGTACGGATGCAGCTTCAGAACCTGACATGGGCGCTAACGCTGCTAGACAGCGCGGCGGAAGTTACAGTAGTGCGACAAGCACTGCGTCCATATCTGGTGGCGACAGCAACTTATATATTTGTGAATATTGAAACTGCTGACACTCTGGTGTCTCCCCCTGATAGACTATATAATATAGTCCTTCAAATAGAAGGTGACATACAACGTACAATTCAAGTTTTTTTTTGGGATAGTCTGACCACTACCTATGATATCCTATTGGCGGAGGCAGATTGGCCCCCGGCTTTCATTTTAGATGCTCCTAGAGGAGAGGAAGTAATCCTCCCGTCCTTCGCGCACACAGTGCCTAAGGTCCTAGCTAAAAAGTACGCCGGGGAATGGGCTCAGGTGCAAGCGCCTGCGTTATATCGAAATCAGGTTGGCTGGGATAAATTGTCTCCTGGCCATGAGATTCCGTTGCGGACAACACCCCAACCTCAACCCCAATACCCCATGCGACGTGAAGCTAAACCTCCCGTCGCGTCAATCCTTGAACAATTGGAATATCAGGGAGTAATCGAAACATGTGTGTCACCTATGAATAATCCCTTGTTCACTGTGACGAAGCCTGATGGGTCGTACCGCCTAGTTTTGGATTACCGGCACCTAAACTCTCATTGCCGGACCTGTGCAGTACAGAACACCCACAGTTCGGCTCTCGTCGATAGTCTCGTGAGAAAAAGATTTAAAACCACACTTGACATTTCCAATGGCTTTTACAGCCATAACCTGTCCTCTCTTAGTAGTGAGTGGACGGCGTTCACCTCTGGTGGCAAACAAAAACAATTCAAAAGATTACCAATGGGCTATAAGAACAGCCCAGGTGTCTTTGCCCCTCGTGTGGTCTCCCTCTTGGAGGGTATAGACCCGGATGCGTACTCGTATGTGGATGACATTTATCTCACAGATGACGAGTTAGACCCGCATCTCCGTCGCGTTAATCGCATTATTGTTTTGTTTGCAGACTTCGGTTACAAATTCAACTTTGCGAAGTCACACATTGCGGAATATACAGTGTTGTTCTTGGGGTACGAACTCAACAATGAAGGTCGAGGATTGGCTCCGCACTTTCTAGAGAAGTGCGCATGCCTCCGTGCTCCTACTTCACTGAAGAAATTACAGTCCCTGCTGGGTTTTCTGAATTTCGGTCGAACTTACATCCCAGATTATGCTCAGCGTATCAAGCCGCTTTATGCCTTGGTACAACCTACTTTTTCCAAATCTTGTTGGCTGCCAGAGCATTCAGCTATATTGCAGTTATTGCAGGCTGATCTTCTTGCTTCTAAGTACTTACTGACACGTGATAACCACACTAACCTGGTCATAAGAATAGTGCCCGGCGCGGTTGGTTTCACATACATAACGTTCAATGAGGGCGACACCGTCCCCATTGCTTACAAATCTCACTTGTACACTTCAGCTGAACTGCGTTTTTCCGCTGTCGAGAAGGTTCTGACAGCAGTGCAGATGGCGATTCTGAAAGAACGAGAGCTGTCGCAAGAGAAAACGCATGTTGGTGGTAACACCCTATCCTGCCCTTGAGGCGGTGACAAAAGCGAGTGTACCAAATTCTAAAGCTTTGCATCCAAGGTGGATACAATGGGCCACTTCCTTAACCTCGCCTAACGTCACTTTTATCTTTGACGCGGCACTTCAGACTCAGGAGTTTTTGCAGTATGAATTCGTTCATCCGGCTCCTCTGTCTTTGCGCCCACTCGAGGATTACCATTGTGTCATATACACTGACGGTTCTGCGCAACCCGCAACTGGATCAAAGCACGCCTATTCAGCGGCTTGCGCAATTGTAGTCGGTACTTTCGTAAATGGTGAATTCCAGTCCGATGTCGTGCATTCGCAGTCATTGGGGGATTGTACCGCTCAGTTGGCGGAGCTTCGTGCTCTGGTGCTTGCACTGGAGTTTGCTGATCCCCGAGTCACTACACTTATAGTGAGTGACTCCTTTTATTGTGTTCAATCTTACAACGACAATCTACATTTTTGGTCTCAAATGATTACCATGATTCCAAAGGTAGCACGATTAAGCATAAATTGCTTTGGGTTCGAGTGGCAGAACTTAAAGAACGTCTGCCTTTCGTGAATGTAATTCACACTCTTGGTCACCAACGAGTTGGTGTCCATGCTGTCGGCAACAGCCTAGCTGACGAGGCAGCAAAAACAGCAGTGGCAACATACTTAGTAGCAGCAGTAACAAGATCCAAAAGTAAGATTGATGATGATATCTTGGCAGCTATTGCTGCTACAGAGCAGGGAACGAAGCCACCGAGAGGTTTCCCTGCTCGTTACCATTATCGCTTAAGTCCTGATAAAGTCCCATTAGTGAGGATTAATGACGTTGGTGACAGATTGATTCCCAACGTGGACTGCAGACCTTCTTTGATATTAGCAGCTCACGAGGGCATAGTGTCCGCGCATGCCGGCATTGCAGCTACTGTATCTCTGCTACAACAACGTTACTGGTGGTGCGGTTTTTACCAACAAGCCAGAGCTTATGTTCTTAATTGCGACATTTGCCAGCAGATTAAACCTTCAACTGCGGCGCGCCCACCACAAACTCAGTTGTACATATCTAATAAACCATTGGGTTGTGTTTATTTAGATCACTGCGGTCCTTTTACCTCTGATACTGCGTACAAATACATCTTGGTTGCAGTTGACTCGTGCACACGTTTTCTGTGGGTGTGGCCACACAGGAGTGCTGATTCTCGCACTGTCATAAAAGATTTGCGTGTCTTTGTTGGGAGTTTTGCATGTGGTACCTTTCATTCTGATCAGGGCCCGGCGTTCGCCTCTAAGGCGTACAAAGAGGCCATGAGAAATTTGGGGGTCCAAGTCAAATTTTCGTCTTTATACCGGCCTGAGGGTAATAGTGTAGTGGAGCGAATGAACCGTGACTTAAAGCAATCTTTGACAGCCAGAGTTTTGGGTACTGGCTGGAACTGGCTAGCCCACTTGTATGACGTGCAACGTGCACTTAATAATCTTCCCAGAAGGTCTCTGGGTGGGGGAACCCCATACATGATGCTCTTTGGTGTTCGAATGTTTGTTCCAGACCTTGATGGTCTAGACATGGCGGCGTCAGCCGCACCCTTTGACGTAGATGAACACTGTGCTGTCTTGCAGAATCTTCAAGAAGCCAGAGACAGTCTAGCGAAGGAACACGTACCCTCCTCATCTGATGCTGAACTTCAGATTCTGGTAGTCGGCTGGCTGCCTCGAGTTGGTGATCTAGTCCGTGAGAAGGTGGAGAACAAGAAGGAGTTCGGCCCCTCTTATCGTGCACCGGTTCCAGTGCTTGGAGTGCAGGGTACTAGAACAGTCATTTTACCTCCACTTCCTGGTCGAAAGGATAACAGGTACATTTCGATTGACAATGTCAAACTACAGCGAGTGGCCGATTCTTCTTAGTATGACTCCGGCGGTTTCCTGCCCTTCGATGCTGAGAAATTCTGTCGTGGCCCACGCATCTGACACAGTTCCTGATGTTGCCATCGAGATGCAGGCCGTTACTGGTCCCTTGTTGCCACAAACACCTAGTTGTGTGCTTGAAGAAGTTGAGTACGCTTATCTTGCGGATATTACTTTGCCTGTTTTACAATCCACCACAGTTGCTCTCTCACAAGACTCTTTTGATTCTCATTCAATGACTTCCATTGCCCCGTCCAAGGTTTCTATTTTTGTGGCTTGGTTCAAAAGACATTTTTTAATACCCCCTTGGACTTACATTTGGCTGGTGCTCACCTGTGTTTTTTTGTTTATGTCCATTGGTTTTGTGGTAGTGTTTTTTAGACTTATCAATGGACACTACCTGAATGAACGGTCTACGATTCGACTAGTTGATGGAACTTTGGCCCCCCACTCCTCATCACACATTATGAAGAGGGACCAGACTTTTGTGAACATTACTGCCTGGCCTGTGCGTGATGGGATCGCTTGGGATGCTGTTAAATTTCAAATTCATGACCCCACTGAAGTGATTAATGTGCCGAATGTATTTCATGTTTCTATGGGCGATGTCGTTAAGCAGAACATTCACTCAGATGATTGGGATGTTCAAGCCATAGAAGCACTGTTTTCTGATTTGAAATATTATGCTGCTTTTGAAGCTGAGGATTTGTATTTAGATACTGCTAATTATGATGAGCAATTTTGTTATCAACATTATGGCACACATTTCCTACACAAAGCAAATACGTTTAGAAATTTTGTGAATTATACACAATGGGAACACTGCCCCGCCCCTAGGATGGGCAGCTCTGCCACGTTAGTGGGAAAGTTTACTTATTTTTTGGATTTTAGTGTGTCCAATCCGGCCTCCTTTTATTTTAAAGTGGCACCTGAGGTTGCTTCTAAAGTTAGGCTGACACACACCAAATTGTTGTATTCAAAGTCCTTTATGGACGAGTTGGCAATTGGCGGGTATGATCTGTGGAAAGTTACAGTCGATCTTAAATCGGTTTGGGGCTCCAAACGATGGCAAGTACTGGGAACAGAGGCTTTGCATCGTGCCTGTCTTATCCCGAATCACATGTTATTTTTAAATTCATCCATTTTTCAGACAACCTGTTTTGGATTGGCTACTTCTAAAAAATGTAATTCTCCCTCCATTCCGGGTCTGGGTGCTTATCCCAATTGGGGTAATCATACGGATCTATCCCTTGCTATGTTGCAGACACAAGTTTCGAACACGTCCTTCAATATTTCTGCATTGAATCCGGAAGGATGGTTAGTGTGGCAAACGAGTTCGGACTCCTGTCAACATCGGTTTCTGGATTTGCAACAGGGGTATACACAGGTTCGGGTGGACCCCCGTTTTGAATCTTCTCACACTGTAACTACATACTCAGTAGGGAAGTTATGCCAATCTTGGCTGCAACATTCCACTTTAGCATCTGTTAAACTTCATTTAGCACGATTAAATGACAAAATAGATTTGAATGATTTTGTTAAAGGTCCTGCAGTTGGCAGGTCCAAACGATGGGTGTATGCTATTTATAACGAAGTTTGGAAGTTATCACAAATTGAGGCTGCATCGAGATTACGTGCTATTGATCAAGCCAATATGGAAAAAGTGTTGGCTGTGATAGATAATAGTATTAACACCCTATCTTCTAGAATTTATACCTTAGATAATATTGTATCATCAGTGGTAGACATTGTGCAGCATAATTTGTCTGTATTGTATCATGGTCAAAATCAGTTGCTTTCTATTATGCAGTTTGCATGGACATTGCAAACTTTAAAGGCACGGAAGGTCCCTTGGGATTACATGAATATTTTATCTTTGTTCCTCCCTTTTAATTTGACTGCAAAACAGCAGTTCATGTCCATGAAAGATGCTACATATTCATTACTACACATTGAAAAGTTAGAACCTTTACCTTTTTCTGTTGCTGAATTGAATTCTGCCGTGTGGATTGTACATGGGTTGATCACGTTACCGTTTCCCATGTTTAAGTTTAGTTCATGCATGAAACATTATGCTCTGGGCAGATACGAACAATTGGGAACTGCCTTCCTGCATGAAGTTTGGTCACTCCCTTTCACATACAGATGTGTGAGGGACGGCAAGGAGGTTTACTTGAAAGGTGAAGAGTGCACTTCCCCTCCGGATCTTTCTGTTGTGTGTAGGCACATTCAACTGCATGGTGCATGTAATGTACAAGCCCCTAATTTAGCTTGCGTCCTGAAGGGGATTCCTGTGCCAGTTATTACTCCATCTTTTACGCTGCTTGCTAATGGTAGTTATTTGCTGTTGAATAATGAAGCTTGCTGTGGGATGTTAGTGGGAATTCACTACATAGTGACTGTATCACAGAGAGTAGTTTGCTGTAATAACGTCTTGTTCCCACCCCGCATGGCCGGCTCGATGTATCCATCTGGCCTTCCATTCCAACCTTGAAAGCAGAGTTCAACAAGATGAGCAGAATAAGGGCTCTATTGTCTCAAAAAGAAGTCGCGTTGACTTCATCCCGGGAAACATTTGTCCTTCACGTAGCAAACACCCGCACTGAGGTGCAAGCGCTTTTGAAGACAGATCTACCACTTCATTGTGGGACTCTGATTCAGACTATCTTTAATGCCTCGTCCACAAGTGGCATAGCTCATTTTTTTTAAATTGTGGGCTCCGGCCTCGTGACCTCTTTTCAAACTATTTTTGGAGTGATCCCGGCCTTTTTTCATTCTATTTTTTCCAGTGTCTTCGGAGGTCTCCCTTTACTTCTCGCCCTCATAGCTGGAATACTGTTGTTGATCTGCACCCTGCGCTATGGATGCACAACTTGCGTCACACGACAACATGTCCCGCCTGCTCCATCTTCGTAACCGGATGCTTGAATTCTATGGCGCTTTACCGCTGGCAACTGAGCGTAGCCTATGGATTGTCCTTCCGGTTTGCCTACTTTACTTGTGTGCAGCCAGTCTTTCATTGCCTAGATTGTCTGTTCCAATGGGCTCTGGATTTGTGTCTGTCAAACTCGGTGTCTCCCGACCCGGATTATGATCGGCTAATGAGCCCCTTAGTGGCTCATGAGTTGGACTGTTCTGGTGTCGGGATTATGGCCTGTGCTGCAGCGCATGGAGTTCTTGGAAATTGGGACATCGGAACGGCCGCGATTGACTTCTTAACAATAAGTTATCTTGAAGAACACGCCAGTTGTCCTCGTCTGGTGCTGGAAGCTCCGTTAGTTGAGGAGCATGTATGTTCCTTCCCCGTGCTGAACTGGATGGCAGATAATTTTGCAGAACGTTCCAATGATTTCCTCTTGGAAGCTGTTGCAACTTATTGTGCCTATACATTGATGGATTGACTTTTGTACTTTCACTTCATCCTACGTCCTTCAATGATGTTTTTTTTATCCTCTACATGGTTTTTTACTCCGTTTTAATTTTTTTCTTTTTTCTTTTTTTCTTCGAACTTTTTTCACTTCCCTTATATGGACTTATAGTTCATGCCCTTGGTTCCGTTCTATCAAACTTGAACTCTGCGTTATTGCAAGTGCGCCCCTACTGGTTAGTGGTCCGATCAAGGGGGGGTGTAGTGAAGATCGTTATCTACATATGTACAATGCTAAGTTAGCATAACCGCGTTAGATGTTAGAAAGCCATCTTGCCGCTTTTGCTGCTTTTGCACACGACACTGTAGTCACATGTTATTAAATTGAGAAATGCTTACTCGACTTTGCTTCACATGAGAACTGTCTGTTGTTAACATCCCAAACAGTGAGGAGCGACCTTGGTCTGTACACCGTGTAAAGAAACAGTCTGGGTCGCTAGACGGTGCATGTTGTTGAGTTCAGGTTGATCGGCCCACTAGTTTAGCCATAACACGCACGCAGCTGCAAATACCTGAAAGTCGAGTGCTTTTAATATTGCAGTGTTACATGTTTTCATTACATTCGGAAGAAGAGCGTTCCTAGGAGCAGAGCATAGCTGATCCTGCGATGTGAACTCTTTGAGCTGATCTTTACGGTATGGGATTCCCCATTCAAGCCTAGAGACCTTCTATTAGTCTAATAATACTATTAGTGTTTTAGAGAAAGGAAGGTGGCTTAGATCCACTGTCATTTTAGTATGATTACTCCTTTCATTTTCTATGGTATTGTAACTATGGTGATGGTTTTGATTTTAATTGTTTGTCTGCTAATGTTAGCCAAACTGCTGCATCTTAGGACACGAGGTTTATAAAATAAACTCTTTAAACTTTTTACCGTGTCTCTGTTTATTCTGTTGTGGACTGGTACGAGAATAATTACGAAAAGGTATTTCTGATTCCCACCATTCCTGAGAAATATACTAAGTCGCTTGTTCTGGGTTGTCTATACATTGGGACCGCCGAGCTAAACCTCGGATAACGAATGGGACACTGATGCTGGGCAGATAAGGGATTCTGGGTTCTGAGGTGGGTTTTTGGTACACCGCAATTCACTGAGGGCCTGGGTTCCTGCGCATAGTTCTGCGCATAAGCAGAATCCCTGCAACAGGGTAGTTCGAAAACTTTTGCAATAAAGTTTCCTTATTTTGCAGGCTACAATTTGTGTAATCCAGAAACGTTTTACTTTAAAAATATGAACAAGACAGGAACGAAAAATATGTTCACCAATATGAAACAGATTTATTCTGCAGCCTTTATTGCCCAATTGTCTAGACAGGTTTTTGACTTTTGGAAAGACAACATTGAGACAAAATCTGTCTGGGGTACAAAAGATTGGTAAGTGCAGGGGGTAGAAGCTTTGTTTAGAGGCTGTATCATCCCTGAGCAAATTATGTTTTTGAATTACACTGTCCAACAAATATCTTGCCTTGGATTAGCCAAGATCACAGACATGAACACACCAACCATACCTATACCTGCAAGTAATAGCACTACATGGGGGGAGGTTGACGTACATAATATTTTGCATCACAACAGATCAGATCCAGAATGGAAACAATGGTTGCTCTGGCCCACAGACAGGAATAACTGTCAAGATCGATTCCTGAACAAAACACAGGGTTTCACTATCAATAGGCCAGACCCACGCTATGTTCAAAGACAGCCTCCAGAGGTAGTAACAACATACAGTGTAGGGAAACTTTGCCTTGAATGGCTGCAGAAAGCTACACTGAAGGATGTAAAACAACACTTAACTTTACTTCAAGAAGGCGCACACCTTACGGAATTCTTGCTAGGACCAAGAAAACCGCATCAAAAACGTTTCATATATGCTGGTATCTACGCTACTTATAATGAAGCATGGAAGGTTACCCAAACAGAGACTGCAGAACGAATACGAGAAATTAATTGTATCAATTTAGAGAAAACTCTCTCTGTAGTAGACAATAGGTTAACGACTCTGTCGTCCAGAATATATTCATTGGACAGCATTGTGTCTTCTGTCATAGACATCGTGGAACAGGATTTGGTCATGTTGCAACATGGTCAGTCTCAGCTACGTTCTATCATGCTATTGGGCTAAACGCTACAAAACTTGCGTGCAGGCTATGTGCCTTGGCGTTTAATCAACACTACGTCTCTGTTTTCAGAATTCAATCTCACTGATAAACAGATCAGACTGGCACAAAGGGGAGCAGACTACACTATGCTGAGCATTGAAAAACTAGAAAAATTACCATTCACAGTGGCAGAAAAAACAGCTACTGAGTGGATCATACATGGTAAAATTACGCTGCCTGTTACAACTTTCCATTTTCAGTATTGCCTAAAACATATACCAGTAGGCAAATATGAAAGGTTGGGTAAAGAATACATCAAGACATCCAGGGATTTACCTTACACACATAGATGTTGGAGTGGGGAACGTGAAGTGTTTCTTAGCGGTAAAAACTGTGAACACGCACTAAGCGGTTCTCTCCTTTGTCAGGGTTTTAACTTACACGGGCCTGTGATGGTTCCACTACAAATTTATGCTGTCACCTGCAATGTTCACCGGTTGCAGTGATTAATCCAATTTTTGGCCAACTTTCTAATGGGAGTTACATTATGTTGAATGATCACATCTGCTGTGGCATGTTGCCAGGTCATATCTAGTTACAGTGACATCCAGGGTCACTTGCTGTATGCAAGTCTTGTTTCCACAAATAGACACAGTCAGGGAGTCGCCTTTATGGCCTTCACTGAACATCTCTTCTATACGAATTGATACTCTAAGCAGAATGAAAGCCATTATTTTACAGAAAACAGTGCCACTGACCTCGGCCAAAGAAACCTATGATCTCCATGTCGCAAGGACTTCTGCCGAGATACATACCCTTTTGTATACAAACTGCCCTGTACATTTCTCAGAAATGTTAGGTCGTATCTTAAACATGTCTGATACGAGCGGTATTATACATGTATTTAAGAACGTATGTGCAGGACTTTTAGCACCTTTTCAAGCAGTCCTCAGCATATTTCCAAACTTCGTGCTCTCCGTGTTTAGCAGACTGCCGCTCCTTTTAGCACTCGTTGCACGGATCCTATTTTTGCTCCTACTGCTACGATATGGCAAGCCAAATCACCAGCGTCACTCCAGGCACCATAGAGAGAGCTCTTTTGGAGATGAAGTGTCGTGAGTGCATTGTCCAAATTTTGGGTTTACCTCGTCTACGAGAATTAAACACCACATGGTTTCTGTCATTCAGACCAATCTGGCAAGATTGCATCTTACCTGTTCTACGCTGCCTGCTCTGCGGTGAAGAATGCGTGCTAGACATCTGTCTAACACTCCCATCAGTCATGCCTACGGATATCGATACTCTGATGGACCCGGTAACGGCCCATGCTCTGTGTTGTCCCCAGCGGCTACCAATCCTGATTAAGGCATTCATTGAGATCTCACAGACGCAAATTGCTACTGCTGAGGTACGAGAAGAAACATCAGGCACGCAGGTAACATCCGATTCGAACATTGCTGATGCAACCAATGCTGAAGGCGATAGTTCACATCTATGTGCAGTTAATCTTCTAAATGAGGTATTCCAACTTTCACCTACAATGGTAGACAAATTTTTGTCCACAGGATTAGAAGATTTCATGTTTTCGCCAGGCCCACACACTGACTTTTGATTCTGGCACACAGTGTTCCGATGAGACTCTGAATTTGGCCTTCATTCTTTTCAGGCAAGGGACTAACTTTGGAACTTTTTCCTATGATTAATTTGTTTTTTCTCCAAATTTGTATTTTTTTTCATTTTTTGGCACAGTAATCTGCTTATAGTAGAACTAGTCATAGAGAACAGAATTCTTTGAAAATCTTCCAGGGACATTTTGCCACCTCGTCACATCAACAATTGATTTGTGTTAAACCTTATAATGAAATGTTTTTTTGTTTTTTTTTCTGTACTAATGAGCCATTTCATCGTGTATATATTTCTGGTTCATTTTGTTAGCATTTCCAATGCACACATATGCTTAGAATGAATTATTGCTTTTAATATGTACAGCACCTTATGCATAGCAAAGGTTTTATAATGCATTTTTAGGACATATGTTTTTAGATATGTTTTAGCATGTTTTAGCTTATCATGCGATACTCTTGTTTTAGATATGTTTAGTATGTTTGGGATTTAGTAATGTCATTCACACGAAACTGGAGTGGGTGTTGTGTGTAGATTTAGATTCTGTATATAGGTTTCCCGATTTATGCCCTTATATAGGTACAATTCAGATTCCCCCTATTTAGGCATAGAAAATCCAGCCCTTATTTAGGCATTGTCCATGCTAACCAAATACAGGCATGGTCTCCTACATCCGTCAATCCACGCCACAAAGAGTTCTTGTGCTCTCCGACGGCATTCACGGCATTCGACGATGTACTGCCATATTCCAGTTTTGGTGCCCAATGACACGTCGGAGGTGACGAAGAGTTGTTGATTATGTTCCATCACCTCCGTGACTATGATCCTGTTCGCCTGCGGACTGAACTTCGTCTTCCTCATCTTCTTGTCCTTGCCCTTCCCTGTCCCCGATGTCCCGGGCTGGTCGTCTGGGGTGCTTGTGGGGTTGCGCTCCTCCTCGGGGCCTGCTCCGGCTGCCTTTATGGTGCTTGGGTGTAGGTCAGTTTGGGTGTGGGTGTTTTTTCTACTTTTATGGTGATTTATTCGGCCTGCCAGGTGTGTGTTGCAGGCCTGGCGCTGCTTACCGCTGATTTCCTCATTGCGCTTTGGCGCATCACGTCTTTTTTGGTGTTGTGGTTTTATCTCCGTGGTGGTGGTTGTATCGCGGACATTGTCCGCGGTGTCGGCGGACTATCACATGGTGCCGCCTTGTTGTGAATTCCACGTTGACACGGGGTTATTTTCCCACGAAGGGCTGCGATATTGGAGTTGCGTTACGCTACTCTTGCAGTAGTTATCACACTTTATTGTGAATATACCCCAAAATGTTTAAAAAGTACCTCTGCAGGTGTGCACGCACAGACAGGAAGCAGTACTTGGTTCATGCTCCACAGCAGAGACACACACGAAGACACAAAAAACCCCAGAAGGAAGCTGGAGACGAGGAGGAAAAGGTTCTAATCAGAAGCAAGGAAACCAGGTGATGTGGGAGGGCTCTGAGCCCTTTGTAAAAGTTTTTTATTACAAGAGATATTTCTGTGCGGGTGATACCTAAAAAGGCCTGGAGGCCAGAAGCAGTGCCGGTGCAACCCTAAGTCAGTGTACGACTTTTTTCTCTTTGTAAGGGAGACAGCATAGTGTTCTATTCATTAATGAAGAAAAGCTCGCAGGTTAAACCCAGGTTGACACTTTCACGGCTGTGCCGTTTCGAAGGCCAGAAGGACCGGAGAATAATCAGTCAAATGGTAAATGTGTGCACCTTAAACGCTGTCTGCCCGTGTGAGAAACTTTGCCTGTGTGAATCTGCCCGTGTGACACTCTGTGTGAGGCTGGGTCTGCGCGAGATCAGGAACGCATCACAAATACTGGGATTCAAGTGGTGTGAATTACCCAACAAGGACCGTAGTGTACCCAACAAAAAAACGTCGGGGTGCCTTGTGCGATGGTTAGTGAGAGGCAGCTGGGAAGTATGAACAGATGCATGGAGGACTTTAAACACATTCCCTTATTCCCCTATAAAACTGCAAGGTAGGATGTTGGCTGTTTTTGTTCAGTTGTCTCACATCCACCCCTCCGCACCTCGAAAAAAACAGGAAGAGTTGGTATTTCACATTACAGAAAAGGTATTTTGGTTTGGTGTGTCTGTGAGCCTTCTCAAAAATTTGTGAAACGATTTCTCAGTTTACAGAAGAACAAAAAAACATAGGGGCATATTAACAAGCAGCAGCGATAATTATCGCTGGCCGCTCTTAGCGAGAAAAATGTTATCACTGGCTATCGCAGGCAATTATCGCCATGCTAGCGTTGTATTAACAACGCATAGCGCAATGGCGATAATTTCCCAGCGATAGCGATGTTTTCCATGGAACATCGCTGGATTTCCAGCGATGTTCCATGGAAAACGGCGATAACCTTGCTGATACGACCCTGTGGTCGTATCAGCATAATCCACCCCCAATGGTAAGTATAGCTAAGTCTGCATTTTAGCAGACGTTAGTTTTTGGAGAAAACAGCAGTTTTCTCCAAAAACTAACGTGTGCTAAAATGCGTGGGCAGCCTTGTAAATATCGCGTTGTGTAAATCTGCGATATTTACAAGGTTGTTCTGCCCAGTGATGCCCACTTTGCATCTTATTAGAGATGCAAAGGGAGGCGTCGGGTAAAAGGGTACTAACATGCGCTAATGCATGTTATCACCCTCTTGTAAATAGGGTGATATTTTTATCTCTGCTTTTTTGGCTTTAAAAGCCAAAAAAGTGGAGATAAGGCCCTTGTAAATATGCCCCATAATTTGTAGGATTCTGGCCATCAGTTGGAGAGAGAGCCATCATGTCACAATGCATGTTAATTACTCCATTTGTTTCACCATGCCCCGTGGTGTAGGGCAGGGGTTGTTACAATCCACATTATGGGGCCAATTCCAATCCTGCAAAAAGGTTATACGAATCGTTGTACGGAGTGTTTTCTCTGTACGACTCGTACCCCGTAAACTTTCCGTACAACCTAGGAAGTACGATTCGTACAGAAAGCCTATTTCCGTACGTTTCGTACAAAAGAACGTACGGGTAAAAAAAAACAACGATTCTGATCCAGAAAAGCTTGTACGCGACGTCCGGACGCACTAAAGCTGCGGTTTCCAGCCCAGCAAGTACGATTCGTCCCTACGTCACTCCGTACGGCTCTTTTTTACGGGAGACAAACACAGCCGGAAAAGCAGAGTCCTACACGAACCGCTACGCAACGGAGCCCCGGTATGCGACGTACACGCCATGAACCCCATCGTACGTGTCATCCCGGTCCTCCTAGCCTACGACCTGGTGCACCGGACCCGACGCACATGCCGCAGAAGGTGAGAACAACACCCAGGGCCGGGGGGGGTGAGGAGCAGGAAACATACCCCATACCCAAAGCCAAACCTATAATATGGAGCCCATACATTACCACCAGGGTCTGGTTACTGGGGGGCGTGGCCAGCAACCCCTGCATACCGCAACAACGGAAGTGGATGTGTACGGTGCGTTGCACACGTACCCCTACGGCACCAGTATAACAGTGATACGGACCGTACACACGCAATGAATGCGTGGGTACGGTGCGTTGCACACGTACTCCTACGGCACCAGTAGAACAGTGATACGGATCGTACACACGCAATGAATGCGTGGGTACGGTGCATTGCACACGTACTCCTACGGCACCAGTAGAACAGTGATACGGACCGTACACACGCAATGAATGCGTGGGTATGGTGCGTTGCACACGTACTCTTACGGCACCTGTTGAACAGTGATACAGACCATACACACGCAATGAATGCGTGGGTACGGTGCGTTGCACACGTACTCCTACAGCACAAGTACATTTGGGATACGAGGCGTACGGACGCCAGGAATGTGGGCTTACGGACTGGCCCTGCATGTTACCTTCATATTGGTGTGTGTGTAGGTCCAGGCCAGCAGTGTACTACTCCAAGGGGGTGGGTGGGTGGGTGCAGAGGATTCCCAGCAGTGGCCAGCCATATGGGGGTGGCTGCAGATCAATACCAGCAGTGGCCTGCAATATGAGGGGTGTGTGCACATGAATACCAGCAGTGGACAGAGATATCGGAGTGGGTGCAGAGGACTCCCAGCAGTGGCATGCAATATGAGGGGTGTGTGCAGGTGAATACCAGCAGTGTCCAGACATATGGGGGTGGGTGCACAAGACTCCCAGCGGTGGACAGAGACATGGGGGTGGGTGCACAGGACTCCCAGCAGTGGACAGAGACATGGGGGTGGGTGCAGATGAAAACCAGCAGTGTCCAGACATATGGGGGTGGGTGCACAGGACTCCCAGCAGTGGACAGAGACATGGGGGTGGGTGCAGATGAATACTAGCAGTGTCCAGACATATGGGGGTGGGTGCACAAGACTCCCAGCAGTGGACAGAGACATGGGGGTGGGTGTACAGGACTCCCAGCAGTTGACAGAGACATGGGGGTGGGTGCAGATGAATACCAGCAGTGTCCAGACATATGGGGGTGGGTGCACAACAGGACTCCCAGCAGTGGACAGAGACATGGGGGTGGGTGCATAGGACTCCCAGCAGTGTACAGAGACATGGGGGTGGGTGCAGATGAATACCAGCAGTGTCCAGACATATGGGGGTGGGTGCACAGGACTCCCAGCAGTGGACAGAGACATGGGGGTGGGTGCATAGGACTCCCAGCAGTGGCATGCAATTTGAGGGGTGTGTGCAGGTGAATACCAGCAGTGTCCAGACATATGGGGGTGGGTGCACAAGACTCCCAGCAGAGGACAGAGACATGGGGGTGGGTGCACAGGACTCCCAGCAGTGGACAGAGACATGGGGGTGGGTGCAGATGAATACCAGCAGTGTCCAGACATATGGGGGTGGGTGCACAGGAGTCCCAGCAGTGGACAGAGACATGGGGGTGGGTGCATAGGACTCCCAGCAGTGTACAGAGACATGGGGGTGGATGCACATGACTCCCAGCAGTGGACAGAGACATGGGGGTGGGTGCACAGGACTCCCAGCAGTGGACAGAGACATGGGGGTGGGTGCAGATGAATACCAGCAGTGTCCAGACATATGGGGGTGGGTGCACAGGACTCCCAGCATTGGACAGAGACATGGGGGTGGGTGCAGATGAATACTAGCAGTGTCCAGACATATGGGGGTGGGTGCACAGGACTCCCAGCAGTGGACAGAGACATGGGGGTGGGTGCATAGGACTCCCAGCAGTTTACAGAGACATGGGGGTGGGTGCACAGGACTCCCAACAGTGGCCTGCAATATGAGGGATGTGTGCACATGACTCCCAGCAGTGGACAGAGACATGGGGGTGGGTGCACAGGACTCCCAGCAGTGGACAGAGACATGGGGGTGGGTGCAGATGAATACCAGCAGTGTCCAGACATATGGGGATGGGTGCACAGGACTCCCAGCAGTGGACAGAGACATGGGGGTGGGTGCAGATGAATACTAGCAGTGTCCAGACATATGGAGGTGGGTGCACAGGACTCCCAGCAGTGGACAGAGACATGGGGGTGGGTGCATAGGACTCCCAGCAGTGTCCAGACATATGGGGGTGGGTGCACAGGACTCCCAGCAGTGGACAGAGACATGGGGGTGGGTGCAGAGGACTCCCAGCAGTGGACAGATACATGGGGTGGGTGCAGAGGACTCCCAGCAGTGTCCAGACATATGGGGGTGGGAGCACAGAACTCCCAGCAGTGGACAGAGACATGGGGGGTGTACATCATTATCAGACGACCACACCTACATGGTGGTATGGACGCATCCCTAACTTTGGACTATGATGATAGTGCTATAACAACACATCACTGACAGCAGTGTCCCACTCCCAGGAGGATGGATGTATTTCACACACTGCATGGCACACCACATGTGGGTGTGAGGACATAGAACACATGCATACCCACCCATGGCAGATGCAGCACAATACACACCCTGATACCGTGCCACAAGACTGTATAGTCATGTAACTGCCTACAAAACTAAGATAGCCAAAGGGAACACACACTGCCACGCACATCCCAGGACTGATAGGAATGTCCAGGTGCTGGTCCAGCCACCAAGATGTTGTCTCTCATGGAAGGAATAGGGTGGAATTCCCCTAGATACAATGCCCACAATTGTCAGTCAGGTGCCCAAATACCCTGCATAACAAGTACCATTTGTGTGGTAGGCCGTGATTACACACATGCATAGTTCTGAAAAGGGTGAATTTGTCCCTGAAGGCATTCCTACATACTCAAAACACAAGTACAGTGACTAGCAAGGATGGCACAGACGATTCAGCAGGAGACATTGGTGAGCAGGTATGGCCATTGTTGAAGGGATCCGTCACCAACAAAGGAAATGTTGATACAGGTTAGCACAACAATTGTGCAACTGTTTGCAGGGAAGATGTCAGGTGCCACAGAGGAAGGAACACTCCTTGGGACAATGTCTCAAAACAAAATGAACACACACTACCAATGATTCTTTGCAGAGACAGTGTGATGGCACACAGATACCATGGTCCACCTCATGACCATCATACAAAAACATTTCTCAGAACCCTAACACATTACCAGAACACCAACTCCAGGAGCCTCAGCACCAACATCAAGTACCTGAAATGCAATAGTGTTGAAATCTGCAACACCACTTAATTCTAACAGTGGCTTCTTTGCAAAGGTGCCAGCGTGTTCCATGAAAGTGGAAATGTCGTTTGGTGTGCACTTCCTCGGGAAAAATCTTTCATGCAGGCCCATCAGTGTTCTTAACACAAATCATCAAATTACCACATTTAAAACATGAAGAAATGTTGACAAGTGCTGTGAGTGCCAAGGTACAATTTTTTTAGAGTAACAACTTGAATTATGTCAGTTGTCACATGGCCATCCGTCACCTGATTACACAGTTGGCTACACATATGACCTACTGCCTGTCATCTGGAGTGGCACCAATGTCCACACCGAGGACAATGCATAAGCTACTGGGCCTGCAATTGGGTTGTAAAAAAGCATAGCTGTACTGTGGAGACACCCTCATAGCAAGCCAGAATGTCCACACAGATGTCAGCACACAAAGTCCAAACTGCGTTGCATCTGAACCACACACTGGTGCCAAAAATGTATGAGCAGGAATCATGTTTTGAAAAAAATGACACAGGCTGCAAAGCACGAACATTAAGCACTGGCCAGCATCACAGGGGCATTGCACGGTGATTCTTTGTACAGCCAATTCTCACACACAGGTCAGACCTGGCAAGGAAAAATCAGGGTTGCCCATGTAGGCCTCTCCCGCACAACCACCCATACCTGAGTCAATGTGATTGATACAGATCAAGAAGTGACACCTCTTATTCAGGGTTACAAAATATGTGCAGCAAAAATTGCTAGATTTACACAACATCACCTCCTGGGGCTGGCAACACATATTTGTGACAAACAACCACCAACAGATTGTTGTGAATAGCCACACGGACACTGCCCAGTGTGAATATGCACAAGCAAAATGGTGTATCCCTGTCCAGTGGACACATGTAGCACACATTTGAAAAATACAAACTAGGCCAGGGAACAATGCCACAGAGGCAGACCTATGCTGAACCCACAAAGAATGTGCACAGTGTTGGATGACACACATGATTAGGAGGCCAGGGTGTCTCAGGGGACTGTAGTGGGCACACTGCTCCGTGTTCCTGGAATGAGCTGACTGTACCATGATCAACCGTCATGGCACTATGCATATCTCCCACTCATGCACATCATGTCTGAGGCCACAACATTGGTCATGCATGGTGCAAGGGTGTTCAGTTGAAACCTCACACTCCTATGTTGAGAATCATCATCAGTGGCAACAAATATGGACCCCCAACATAGTGAACAGGTCATGGCACAGGCAAGGTACCAACACAAGTCACAGACCACCCTCCCACATGATGCAGAAAGCAATGTTCACTTAGATTTACTGGAATCCTAGATGACCATGTGCAAATGTGATTACACACAGACCAGGGGACACATGTCAAGGAGGGGAAGGGATGAAAAAGAGCACCAGGTGACATTGGGGAACAGAAAATGCACTGCACATATAAACTCTGGGAGTGTATCCAGGTTACAGAGCACTTCCAAAAGCTGGTGACACATAACACAACAAACAGCCATGTACCTACCCACTCGTTGTTGCAGTCTCTCCTGTAACTGCCTATCGAGGTCAGGGAAGACCACCGCCAGGACATGGCTCATGTGGAGGGTCAGGTGTCGGTGGCCGCCGTGGGGGCGAGGGGGGTCGATCCCCAGCTGGACCCGGGCGATCCGCCGGGTCCAGCGCTGGATGTCCTGCCACCTTTTGCGGACCTGTGGCAGCCTCCGACTACGATCCCCCGCAGATCTCACGGCCCTGACGATGTCCCGCCAGATCTCCCCCTTCTCGTAGGCAGTTACCTGTCAGGATGACAAAGTGATACAACATCAATACACCTGCTCCATGTCCCAGAGACACACATTTGGACATCTTTGAAATGTTGAACAGGGCATAGGATGCTGACAGGAATTGCATCATTCACAATAAGAAATTGGCCTGTGTGCAAGCCCCAATGCACTACATGGCATTGAAAGTCAACAGGTGGCATGAGGGATGTGACACACTCACTGATCATGGCACACACTGTGCAGCACATGCAACAGCAGGCTGATGGCCAGCACGTGTTAAGCAGTCACATGTCCCATTCCACTGACGCACCCTCAGCAGACTAGACAGACACACCCAGGCACAGATCACTCGCCTGTCATTGACAACAGCGGATACAACCCTCACTCTGCACATGTGCCACTTGCCAGTGGGGTGTCACAGGTGTCGTGCTAGCTCTGCAAGTCAGACACACAGCACGGCTTACTTGTCACATCAGATGGGTAGATCTGTTGCCTCCTCCATGCAGCTGTGGTGCAACACTTCACATAGACACTCACCCACATGACAAGGAACATTCACACACATCAATGTCCATGAGGTCGTAGACATCATTTGGACACTCTCACCACAGGTCCACTCAACTCATACACATCTGTGGGTACAGTCACCTGTCACACCGGGGGGACCACTGAATCACCCCAGGACAATAGGAAAAAAAGCCACCAAGGATTTGCCAGGCTGAATGTGTCATGCACTATGCAGTGAAAGTCACAATGAGCACAATGCAAGTGAGGAGTGCACACAGGAACTACATCATGCTCTGCATGAGATACATCAGCATGTCCCCCCCTGGGACCCACTCTAAACAACATTGCATGTCTGTCCCACCTGGACACAATATTGACAGTCACACAACAGGTGCATAGGCAAAGGTAGTGGAGTCAGCACTCACCTGCTCCCCTGGTCTCCCATACAGCTTGGTGTACTGTGGGAGGAGGCAGGCCAGCAACGCCTCATTCTCCTCCAGGGTGAATGGCTGGGCCCTCTCCACAGTACGTGACATGGTCCAGAGGAAGCAGAGATAGCAGCAGTGTGGTCGACTGGAAAGTTGTGCAGGCAAGTGCCCTCTCATGGGTTCTGGCTGCCTTATATCTGTCTTGCTGAGGGGCATTCATTTAGAGGAGTACATAGTGATTGGTCAGACTAATTTGCATCATACGTTTACTCCAATCCCTTTCAACATACACCAATGACTTTAAACATACACCAATGACACGCATTCGCATCGTTCAAATTTTGAGCATCATGTCAAGTCAACAACCACTTTGTAACATTGTATTTTGTGGCCAACTGACTGTTCCAGGACACCTGATGGACACATTTCAACTGAAAACTCTGTATCCATGACAACCAGCATGCATTTAGGGCCTAATACTTGTTCCTTATGTGTCCCCTATATAATTTTGAAATCCACACACAGGTACGGTGCATTTCACACGTACCCCTACAGGCACCAGTTGTACGGTGCGTTTCACACATGCCCCTATGGCACAAGTACAATAGTGAAACGAAGCATACACACGCGATGATTGCGGGTGTACGGTGCGTTTCACACGTACCCCTACGGCACAAGTACAATAGTGAAACGAAGCGTACACACACGATGATTGCGGGTGTACGGTGCGTTTCACACGCTTACAATGGTAATACAGGCATACACATGCAAGGAATGGAGGGCTACGAGTCGCACAAGGATGTCCATCAAGTACTTGTCATTGCATACTTTCATGTGCAGGCCCTAGGTGTGGCAGCCAGTGATATTGCACAGGTCATCTCATCTAGTTGCACAATTGATGTGTGATGACCTGTGTACACATGTCATGTGTGATGGGGCACTATGTGGCACACATCACCTTGACACTTGCCACATGTGTGTTTTTAGTCCAACTGTGTCATGCACAGCAGCAGGGGGATGGCACAGTCATCACCACCCGCACCTGTCTCCTGATGCCAGGGACAGGGACACTCTATCAACTGTCATGGGCATTCAGACCCAGGTTCATGCCAGAGTCTCAGGTTGAACAGGGAAATGTTTTAGTACCAGAATGTATAATTTATGTATAATTCCTGTTGGGCAGAAATAAACATGTATGATTATTTAGCATATACCTGTGGAATTTGATGATAATGCAAGCATCAGGTGCTTTACACACATAACAAGAAGCTTTCCGAAACACGTTGTCACTTTGCAACTGCCAACACGTGTACAAAGGAAACATTGGAACAAGCATTGCAGTTCATTAAAAAACACATTTGCACGAGTACATTGCCAACACGTGTACAAAGGAAACATTGGAACACTTGCTCGAGTAACCGGTACACGTTTCACGTGTCAACCGACAACAACGTGCAATTAGACGTCCGTTTGCAACGTGAGCTGCCAAGGATATTTAAACAGCTCGCTTTAGCATTCACGCGCTTGGTCTCGTATTTTCTGAGACAACGCGCTTACCTGCATCGGCTCCCCGTTTGACTCTCAACGCTCCTGGTATTTCCCGATCCTCGCGCTTACCTGCATCGGCTCTTCCGATTGGCTCTCGGTGCTCCTGGTGTTTCCCGACCCTCGCTGACTACGGGCTGATTCTGCAGACCAGCTCTCCTACTCCACGCACCTCGGCGACATTCCCCTTCCGCTTCTGTGCTTCCGGTGGCATTGCGTACCTGAAAAGAAATAAGCACAGATAAGTGTAACATTAGAATGACAGCTGTCTACCGGTGAGTTTCTTAATTGTTTATTTATCTGGAATTGACTTTAAAAAAGAAAAGAACAAAAGACAAAATAAACAGATCATTGATACTTGTTTCGATTCGCCCGTTCTGGAGAAACTATCCAGGAGGACACAGTGATTTTTTCGTTTGAACTGGTTAAAGCTCTAAAGACTTTGAATCGTCTTTGTGTAGTACAAGACTCTGGCTCATTATTGGTGTTATGGATATAATTTATCACACGTGCGCTGTTATTTAGAGGTAACCAACCAAGGAGAATTGTAAACATATATGTATATATATCAAGAAGCATTGGTATGTGCAGGGTATATCAAACCTTGTTTTCTCTTGCAGAAAAACAAACCCTAGACGTTAAAAGACAATTCATGTCCACATGCTGCACTGATTAAGAGAGTTTTAAAAGAGAGTTCCAAAGCAAGGTATATGCAAATATTGTTGTTGATTGATATGCTTAGAGGTTCAAATTTGGTGTACTTATAACCCTTATCTATGTATTTCTCTAGATTACTGAGTATCGGTTATCATTGAGTCATCCTTTTCTACACTTTTGCGAAGCAGTCCCAGAACTTAGAAGCACCCGGTTTCCAGGACGAACTCTCTCTCTCTCTCTCTCTCTCTCTTCCTCCCATCCCCCTTTCCCTTCGGAGACTTCACAGGGGACAGAGTTTAGTTCTGGATCCTGCGAAGTGTTCGGGTGGACTGGGGTTAGCTCGTCGTCATAAAAGAGTGAGAGATACAGGTAAGCGTCTTCTTGACAGAAGACCAAGCCAACACAAAAAAAAAACTATTTTCTGACGACGATCAAAAGATGGAGTTCAATGGGGAGGACTCACAGCTTTCACAACTTGTAGAGATAATTAGAGGGGTGCAAGAAGAAATGCAACAAGTGAAGCAAGAAAATCAGATATTGAAGGAAGAATTAGCTAAAAATCGAGCAGGGTTTACTCAATGGAGAGATCCGAAGTTTTCAGGTACACGTCCTGTTGTGGCCCCTCCCAAGTTTGTTCCACAGAACCCCTCTCTTAGTACACCACAATCTGGACACAATCTACAGGCGACCGTGGTTTCCCCTACTCCTGTCCCTTTGGCTAATCCAGAACGTTTCAATGGGGATAACTCTTGGTTTGCGGCATTTATGAGTCAATGCCAGCTGCACTTCCTTTGTAAACCGCAAATTTTTAATACTGATTCTGCCCAAACAGCATTTGTGATTTCCTATTTAGGTGGGGTGGCAGCCAACTGGGGTAATCCATTAATAGAATCCAATGACCCCCTTTTACAGGTTTTTAACACTGTTAAGGAAACCATGACACGCTTGTTTTCACGACACGTTTTTCTACAATCTAGTGATAACGAGCTCTTAAACCTCCGTCAGGGTAACAAAGACCTTCTTACATACGTAACCACATTCAATAGACTCCTTGCTGAAACGCGTTGGCCTGAAGAAAAATGTGTCTCCTTGTTTTATAGAGGTCTAAGAGACGACTTAAAGGATTCCTTGGCACACATTGTAGATCTACCTGAAGATTACACCGAGTTTGTAGACTTGGTTGTTAAGTTGGATCATAGATTAAGTGAGAGGAAGGGGGAAAGAAGCAAGTCTGATTTCCGACCTCTTGTGTTTAAAGTTGAAAGAAAGGACAAAGAACTAAAGAATAGTGAGCCTGAACCCATGCAAATCGGAGGTCTTAGAAGCCCTCTGTCTCAGGAAGAAAAGGACAGGAGACGAAAAGAAAAATTATGCCTTTATTGTGGTAAAGCTGGGCATTTGGCTAGAGAGTGCACCGCTAAACCGCAAACCAAGAAAAAGATCGCAGTAGCTCAAACAGCAGACCCAGAATCGGAAAACTAGTCATCTCGGAGACAATCGAGATCGCCTCTCCGAGAAAAAAGAATAACCAGATCTCAAAACATATAAACAATACCATTAAAAATACCCCAAGACACATGATGTTGTTAATGACAATTATTGTCACGGTACAACAAAGACATGTTTTACCTGTTCTTCTTGACTCAGGAGCAACATTCAGCTAGCACAAAGATTAGGAGTATCACAATTGCCTAAAGCAGAACCAGAACCAGTAAGAGCTGTTGATGGGTCTGCTTTATCGTCTGGCATGATTCGCTTTCATACCACTCCCTTGATCCCAGTCAGTGAAAATGGACACACGGAACAAATAATGTTCGATTTAATTGATACACCAACCTTTGGAATAATTTTAGGAATTCCTTGGCTTGAAAAGCATAACCTGAATATCGACTGGGTCCACAGAACGGTGAGGTTGGATTCCGCCTTTTGTCGGAATAACTGTTATCAAGAGGCTCAAGATCCTATCCATCCGTTGCATTGTGCTAGCATCAACGCTGACCTTGATTTAATCCCAAGTGACTATAACGGCTTTCTGGACGTGTTCGATCCAGTTCAAGCCTCTAAACTTCCACCCCACAGAATATACAACTGTAGGATAGATTTAATACCTGGAGCACCTTTACCCTGCAGTCGTATCTATGCCCTTACTGAACCAGAAAATCAATACTTATGACAATATCTTGATGAGCTCCTTGAAAAAGGGTTTATCCGTCATTCCACTTCACCTGTATCCTCGCCACTCTTCTTCGTGGCGAAGAAATCCGGAGATTTGAGGGCGTGTATTGATTATCGTACAATTAACAAAGCCACTATTAAGAACAGGTATCCCCTTCCCTTGATTCCTGTCCTTTTAGAGCAAGTAAAGGGCTCAACTATTTACACCAAGTTGGACCTTCGTGGCGCATATCATTTGATACGTGTCAAAGAAGGTGATGAGTGGAAAACGGCCTTTCGTACTAAGTTTGGCCTTTTTGAATATACTGTTATGCCGTTCGGGCTATGTAATGCCCCAGCGGCATTCCAGTATTTCATAAATGAGGTTTTTCATGATCTTCTAGATGTTTTTGTAATAGTTTACATCGACGATATTTTGATCTTTTAAAAAAATCTTGAAGAACAAGTGAAACATGTTAAAACCGTGTTACAAAGACTAAGAGATAATTCTCTCTATGCCAAACCTGAGAAATGTGTTTTCCATGCTCGTTCTGTGGAATTTTTAGGTTATGTTCTTTTGCCTTATGGCATCACTATGGATCCCAAAAAGGTTGATGCCATATTAAAATGGCCTGTTCCAAATTCGGTAAAAGACATACAAAAGGTACTTGGGTTTGCCAATTTTTACCGCCGTTTTATTGAAAACTTTTCTAGAATAGTTGCTCCTATTACTCAGTTATTAAAAAGGGGGCAAACTTTTCATTGGACAGATGACGCTAACATAGCATTTCAAACCCTGAAAAAGGCTTTTACTTCAGCGCCAGTTTTGATACACTCCAATCCTAATCAACCATTCTTTATAGAGGCGGATGCCTCGCAGACAGCAGTAGGAGGCGACCTAATGCAAAAAGACCCAAAGACCGGTTATCTTCACCCTTTGGCATTTTACTCACAAAAACTCCTACCAGCTGAACAAAATTACACAATTGCCGAAAGGGAGCTGCTGGCTATTAAAAATGGTTTTTCTGAGTGGAGACATCATTTATTAGGAGCAAAATATACTATAATCATTTATTCTGACTACAAGAATTTGCAATTCTTTACTTCTGTAAAAGCATTGACACCAAGACAGATGAGGTGGCTTCATTTTTTTAGTGAATTTGATTTCCTCATCACTTATCGGCCTGGCCAGAAACAGGTGTTATCCGACACCTTATCTAGGTTAAACGAAAAAGATTCCACATACCTTGATGATAAAGTTCAAACAGTGATACCAACTGAACGTATAGTAGCAATTACTCAGTCAGACACATTCTTGGACACAGTTAAGAAAGAATCCCAGAAAATTAATCAGAATGATTGGAAAAAGGGAAAATATAATTCAATACTGGATGGCTTCCTTTTTCATAAAAAAGGTTGTTTATTCCATTAAAGGAACAAAGAGAACAAATTATAGTCTGGCATCATGACTCAGGTTTAGCCGGGCACCCAGGCATTCAAAAAACCCAAGATTTATGTGAAAGAAACTTCTGGTGGGACACTATGAGAGTAGATATCCATAAGTATATCAAAGGATGTCCAGTCTGTGCTCGAAATAAATCTACGAATATTGCTCCTGCTGGCCTTTTGCACCCACTACCTGTTCCTAGAACTCCTTGGCACACCATTAGTGTAGATTTTATAACCAATCTCCCAGTTTCAAATCATCACACCACAATCGTAGTTTTTGTAGACTTATTATCAAAGATGGGTCATTTTATTCCCCTAACAAAAATACCCACAGCAAGCGAATTCTGTGACATTTTTATCCAACACATAGTTAGGTTACATGGCTTGCCCAGCAAGATTATTTCGGACAGAGGCCCCCAATTTATTTCTAAATTTTGGAGAAAAGTTTGTGACCAACTTGGAATAGAAGTCGCCTTGTCCTCTGCTTTTCATCCTCAAACGGATGGGCAGACCGAAAAGGTGAACCAATATCTTGAACAAACTCTACGATGTTTCACTATGACACTAAACTCACAATGGGATAGAGCTCTTTCTTTAGCAGAATTTTCTTATAATAACTCAATTCATTCCGCTTTGGGATGTTCTCCTTTTTATTTCACTACTGGTCATCACCCTCGTAGTATTCTGACTCAAAAGCCAGATTCTGAACTCTTGTTACCATCAGTATCCGAAAAAATAAAGGCCTTACAGTTTATTCAGGAGAAAGCAAGGATGTGTTTAGCCCAAAACAAAATACGAGTTAAAATACAAGCTGATAAACACCGCTCTTCTGAACCGTCTTATTAGACTGGGGACATGGTGTGGTTATCCACCCGCAATATTCAATTAGAGGGTCCAAGGAAACTACAACCAAGATTTATCGGCCCATTCAGTATCACAAAAGTTATAAATCCAGTAACTATGAAGTTAGACCTCCCACCAGAATATCCTTGCCATCCAACATTCCATGTTTCCCTTCTGAAACCTTTTTACCCAGGTACTAGGAAAGACAATCCCCCTCCTCCAATCATCATTGGTGACCATCTAGAATATGAGGTTAATCGAATAATAGATTCCAAAAGAATTAATAAAAGTTGTATTACCTCATAGATGGGAAAGGATACGATGTAACTGAACGTTCCTGGGAATCTGCTGCTAATGTACATGCCCCTCGTTTGGTGAGACAATATCATGCTCTTCATCCCACTAAACCAAGACCTGTAGGACGGCCTTTGCGGGGGAGAACTGTCATGGGCATTCAGACCCAGGTTCATGCCAGAGTCTCAGGTTGAAAAGGGAAATGTTTTAGTACCAGAATGTATAAATTATGTATAATTTCTGTTGGGCAGAAATAAACATGTATGATTATTTAGCATATACCTGTGGAATTTGATGATAATGCAAGCATCAGGTGCTTTACACACATAACAAGAAGCTTTCCGAAACACGTTGTCAAGTTGCAACTGCCAACACGTGTACAAAGGAAACATTGGAATAAGCATTGCAGTTCATTAAAAAACACGTTTGCACGAGTACATTGCCAACACGTGTACAAAGGAAACATTGGAACACTTGCTCCAGTAACCGGTACACGTTTCACGTGTCAACCGACAACAACGTGCAATTAGACGTCCGTTTGCAACGTGAGCTGCCAAGGATATTTAAACAGCTCGCTTTAGCATTCACGCGCTTGGTCTCGTATTTTCTGAGACAACGCGCTTATATGCATCGGCTCCCCGTTTGACTCTCAACGCTCCTGGCATTTCCCGATCCTCGCGCTTACCTGCATCGGCTCTCCCAATTGGCTCTCGACGCTCCTGGTGTTTCCCGACCCTCGCTGACTACGGGCTGATTCTGCAGACCAGCTCTCCTGCTCCACGCACCTCGGCGACATTCCCCTTCCGCTTCTGTGCTTCTGGTGGCATCGCGTACCTGAAAAGAAATAAGCACAGATAAGTGTAACATTAGAATGACAGCTGTCTACCGGTGAGTTTCTTAATTGTTTATTTATCTGGAATTACCTGGAATTGACTTTAAAAAGAAAATAACAAAAGACAAAATAAACAGATCATTGATACTTGTTTCGATTCGCCCATTCTGGAGAAGCTATCCAGGAGGACACAGTGATTTTTTCATTTGAACTAGTTAAAGCTCTAAAGACTTTGAATCGTCTTTGTGTAGTACAAGACTCTGGCTCATTATTGGTGTTATGGATATAATTTATCACACATGCGCTGTTATTTAGAGGTAACCAACCAAGGAGAGTTGTAAACATATATGTATATATATCAAGAAGCATTGGTATGTGCAGGGTATGTCAAACCTTGTTTTCTCTTGCAGAAAAACAAACCCTAGACGTTAAAAGACAATTCATGTCCACATGCTGCACTGATTAAGAGAGTTTTAAAAGAGAGTTCCAAAGCAAGGTATATGCAAATATTGTTGTTGATTGATATGCTTATAGGTTCAAATTTGGTGTACTTATAACCCATATCTATGTATTTCTCTAGATTACTGACTATCGGTTATCATTGAGTCATCCTTTTCTACACTTTTGCGAAGCAGTCCCAGAACTTAGAAGCACCCGGTTTCCAGGAAGAACTCTCTCTCTCTCTCTCTCTCTCTCTCTCTCTCTCTCTCTCTCTCTCTTCCTCCCATCCCCCTTTCCCTTCGGAGACTTCACAGGGGACAGAGTTTAGTTCTGGATCCTGCGAAGTGTTCGGGTGGACTGGGGTTAGCTCGTCGTCATAAAAGAGTGAGAGATACAGGTAAGCGTCTTCTTGACATCAACTGACATGTCACGATCAGCGTGCCCCTATGTGACTATGTCAGGTGTGTGTCATGTGTTCCCATGAGCTTGCTGTTAGTGTTCCGTCAACTGCATCTGCTGTTGGTGCATCCAACATGGGTCTGTGTGGAGATGGGCATGGCACACATCTACGCACACCATGCCACATGTGGATTCCCACAGCTGTAGGGTCTGTGTGCATCGGACATCATATTTTCCCAGCCATACATGTCTGCGTCGTCTCAATGGCTGTGTTTATTTGTTGTCACGTGTACCCCTTCATCGCAATGTGTTTCATATGTACATTTGACATTCCATGTGACCTGTGCTTGTGCCTTGCAGTCAACTGTCTGGATGAGATGACATCCTTCCAATGCAGCTATGTGGATGTGTGTCACTCTGGTGATATCTCTGGCTGTTCACTCAGACTTGCCCCCAGCTCATTTCAGGGCATGTCATGTAGACTTGACAATCAACAGGTGTATCTGGCTTTTCGTAGGAGTGCCAGCAAGCTGGCATATGTGTCCTGGATGTATTGCACACACCAGACTCCATAGTAACCTGATGTTTAGTAGCAG
Organism: Triturus cristatus; assembly: GCF_964204655.1. Taxonomy (NCBI): domain Eukaryota; kingdom Metazoa; phylum Chordata; class Amphibia; order Caudata; family Salamandridae; genus Triturus; species Triturus cristatus. Next base: position 646,478,337 of record NC_140585.1, read on the forward strand.
TTTAGCATGTGCTATGTTCATTGACATTGATGTTGGCAGTCTCTCAATCTTCATTATTCCTTACAATGTCTTGCAGGGCACCGCCTGTCCCAAGACCAATGCCAGACTTGGCTTCCATGAGGGAACGTGCCTGCATCCGACGTTACAGATTCACTCAACAGTTGATTGAGGACTTTTCAATTGACCATAGCTGATGTTGGTGGGATGTCACAGACAATGTTCAGCCGTGTCCTGCGTGATGTTTTGGCAGCCATGTTGGAGCACCTTGATGAATTCATCAAATTTCCTACTCCTGAGGAGTTGACAGATGTCAAGGGTGATTTCTATGCCCTGGGATGGATGCCCCATGTCATTGGGTCCATTGATGGGGCACATGTGGCTTTGGTACCACCACAGGCACAGGAGCAAGCCTATCACAACCGTAAACATTACCACTCAATAAATTGTGGTGTGTCTTGCTAACATGCTGATTTCCCATGTCTGTGCACGTTTTCCAGGATCAGCACATGATGCCTACATCATGAGGCGTAGCAGGGTGCCACAAATGATGCTGCGGCTGCACAACGAACGAGCATGTCTTGTTGGTGAGTATACTCTATTGGTCCTGTGTGTTGCGGTATCTTTGGCTCTTACGGCATCTCCTGACCCACTTATTTACATGATGTTTCCATGTAGGGGACTCTGGATATCCCAACATGCCATGGCTAATGACACCTCTCCGCAACCCAAGAACAGCTGCAGATCACCGGTACAACAATGCACACAGGCAGACCAGGCCTGTGATTGAGAGGACGTTTGTCCTCCTGAAGAGCCGATTCCGGTGCCTTGACAAGACAGGCGGGTCCCTCTCCTATGCACCGGAGAAGGTGTGCAAAATCTTCATTGTGTGCTGCATGCTGCACAACATGGCCGTTGAGAAGGCAGTGCCACTCATTCTTGAACCTGATGAGCAGCAACATCCACCCGTGGATGATCCAGGGCTTGGTCACGAGGCAAGTGATGAGGTGGAGGAGGATGATATCTGGAGTCAGCTCATACGCAACTTCTTCTCATAATGGCGAGTCACTGGGTGTGAGTGTGCAAGCTTGTAGCATTGAGTGGCATGTGTTGCAATGTGTGTGTCCAGCTGACTGAATGCAAAGTGACTTTGATGTGTGTACTGATGTGTCACTCGAGTGATGATATCATGCCACACAGTTTTGCGGAGAGACTTTCTTTGAAATTTGCATGTGTCCAACATTGTTCATGTTTCGTAACTGACCATGTGTGCCGCGAGATTTGTTTTAGGTGACTTCTTGTGTGTCTGTCATTCCCAGGTTTTTGCGCCTGTTGTCTGCTTGTGTCATCTTTGTCCTCCTGCTATTCCTCATGAGGATTGCAACGTGTGCTGAATCAGTGTTCCATGCATGGACATGTGGAAATGTCAGTTTGGGTAAGGATTTCAGCAAGGCTTTTTGGTGGTGGTACGGGTTTGGAATGTGTGGGGACTGCTTCTGAGCATGTTGTGGTACCATGCATACATGTCTTCTCACCATGGAGCATATAACATGTAGCATCACTCCCATGACATGATAGTCACCCTTCTTGACAGTCATCTGTAGTGGAGTGTGGAGTCTGATGAAGGCATCAATGTGTGAAAACCTTGCCTCTGAAACATTGCGGATGCTACGGGTGGACATAGTGTGGGACATCACAACAACAGGCTCTATGGTAAATTGCAGCCTCTCCGTGTGCAGCAGGATGTGTTTGGCTCATCCCCTTATTTTGTGTGCCAGTTCATTGGGATTTACAACATCCGTGTTGTGAAGGGGGGGGTCCAGCGTATGTCCCACATGTTCTGTCAACTGACCAGTGAGTCTGTTCGTATGGATGCATTTCCCTTTGTGTGAGTTTGTGCAATAAAGGTGTTCAGCACAATCCAAAGTGCCTCATCTCTGTCACTGCAGATCTCTTGCCAGTTTGCATGCGTCATCTATGGCATAATTGTGTATGTGTACTTCAGCAACATGCATGCAGTTCTTCAAGGCTAATAATCTCTATTGTGCATGAAGTACCCGGTTGTGTATGTATTTGTGCAGGTTGCTCCCCACAACGGGACATCAACGCCTGCTGACGGTGTGTCTCCTGTGCGCAGCTCCGCATTTTGTTGCCTGATCCTGTGGCCGTCATTTTTGTTGATTCTTCATACATTTTCTCGGACTGACCCATGAGTAACCTGACACTCCTTCCTTTACATACACCTGTTGCACTGTGCTTTTCCGACCTCCTTGTCTTTGTGTTCTACTTTTTGCCTAGTTTCTCACCCCTTCCGCCTGCTGCTGCCTCACCTGCAGCACCGCCCCACCGAGTGCCCTGATTCTGCAACCCACACACCTTCAAAATGCTCCTCCCTTCCCCCTCCACCCATTCTAAATGCAGCCAGCAGCTTGTCTGTGCCACTGTTGCGCCAACGCCGTGCCAAAGGCAGAACCGTCTGCGCCTGCAACGTGCACAGTGCACGACCCTCTGGTCTTTGCATGACCCACGTCACACAACAGGCTCATGCTGCAGCCACCCTCCAAGAAATGTCCTCCAGACAATCAACCGCCTGCTATCAGGCAACCCCTAAGCGCACACACGACACCTCTGCATGCTGAGTGTGCAACTCCAACTGCCTACACAGCGCTGCCTCGCCTACCAGACCCTGTCAGAACAACCAGGTCATGTGCCTCCTACTCCACACCCGCTCTGTCCACAAGCACGCCATTGGACTCTGTTACCTCCTCAACACAACAGCCCCACACATCACCTTCATGACTGTAACCTGGACAAAAGCATCCTCAGCACACAACTTCTTCATTGCCATCTCAGACAGATACAAGATCACCCGCAGGGACGGCAACAACAATCCCGGAGGATGAATTGCAATTTATTCCCAAGTACACCCTCAGAGTCACAAATCCAGTTTTGCTCCAACCCCCTAGCAACCCTCAGAGTAACACTCATCTACATATCTCCAGGCCTACATCCACAATTCTGCAAAGCCATCAACACGTACATCTGCACGCACGCCCTCACCTCCACAGGCTACATGTGGCTGGGGGCCAGTAACTTCTTGCTGTAGGAGAACCACACCACCATCCATCATTGGTCCATCAACATTTGCATCCACGTCTCCGACAAGCAACACACTGCCCCACACCCCGCTACCGATCCCCCAAGGATGCTTGATGTAAGTCACCACAGACAAGCTGTGTGGGACACTCGAACCAACACCACCGCCACACCCTGCAACCTCACACACTGGATCAGCTACTGATCCAACAATCTTGCCACATTGACGGACTTTCCTGTGAAGCACAACAACAGTTAAGCCACCTGGGACAAGGCAGACCTACTGGACTCATACAGATCTAGCCGGACTCTTGTGCAAACCTTGCAACACAAAGAACCTTCATTTACCTTACAGCCCTGGAAAATGCCACACACAGCCATCACCATATCGTCAGCAAGGACAAGTGGAGATCCTTCAGATAGGGCCGAGGCACCAAAACACACGACATCAAGGAGCTCATCAGCATTGTGAGTGAGCTGACAGCAGATCTCCATCCAAAAGACACCCCACCCTTGCAAGGCAGGTCACATCCCTTGCAACTTTCTACCACTGCAAGCTCATGGCCATACACGACAGTCTTGGCACACAGAGGCAGACAGCACTTTTATCCGCGGGACAAACCCCCCTCAGGTTCTGGACTCCCGTCATCAGCAAATACACCACCTGGCTCATGTGCACCATCCACTCTGGCTCTCCATCAGGCCCCTTCCTACACAACATCTCAACCACATCATTCCCCATCCTTGAAGCCCACGTCCAGCGCGTCCTGAATGTCTCCTTTGAGTTTGCCACATTCCATGGGAGCTGGAGGCATGCAGAGACCCAGGCCCTTCTTCAACAACGGATGGCAGTACCGCAGGATCTCCTGGAACATCACCCTGCTTCCCTACCCAGCAAATGTCGTCAGGAAGACACTCAACGAGCAACTGACAAACTTCCTCTGCGCAAACAGCTCCAGGCAACCGGCACCAGAACATCTTCCACAGTAATCACACCACTGCAACCGTCATCATTGCCACCACCAACGACAACTTTGCCCTGCTCAACAATGGTGAGACCACCCCCCTTGACCTCTCAACGGCATTCTACACCATGTGCTACCACACTGTCAGCTCACACATCTCTAACACTGGTATCCAGAGGAGGGCCCAGGATTAAATCAACAAGTAGCTCACCAGCAAGGCCCAGGGAGTCAGCCTCCACCCTGCAGCATGTAGTACACTGGGGTCATGTGGCCCATGCCCCAGGGCTAATCTCTCAGCGTGACGATCTTCAATGTCTCCATGACCCCCCTCTCGACCATCACATGCGCACACGACCTCATCATCATCTCGTATGCCATTGACACCCAGCTGCTCCTCAACCTCACCAAAGACCCAGCCATTGCCAGATCCAACCTTCAAGAAGGCATGAGATCCATTGATGAATGGCTGAACATCAGCCACCTGAGGCTGGACTTGGACAGGACTGAGGTCATCATCTTAGGATTGTCCCCTTACGGCTGGGTCAACTCCTTGTGTCCCATCGGCCTGGGCACCACACCAGCACCCAGTGGCCACGCACGCAAGCTGGTGTTCATCATGGACTCATCGCTCACAATTACCATGCAACTCAACACCATCTGTACCTCATGCTGCAACACCCTCCGCATGCTGCAAATGATCCACAAATAGATCCACTCCAAGGCAAGACAGACCGTCCCCCAGGTCCACAACACCAGCCGGGTCAACTACAGCACCGCCCTCTACGGAGGAACAACAGCAAAACTGCAGGAGAAGTTGTCCACATCCAGGGTGCATCCGCACACCTCATCTTCAACATCCCCGCCCCAGCCACATCACCGTCCATCTGAGATAGCTACAATGGCTCACTGTCTGCTGCAGGATCACTTTCAGACTCCTCAACCACACTCAGGAGGCAGTCCACAACCCCAGACCCAAAACCGACCTTGGATATCTGTCATCCAACACCCCGTTGGCCCAACTCCGTGCAGCCCACCTTGCCCTGGCCACCATTCATCACATCCACAGAAAAACTGCATGCAGGAGATAGTTCTCCCACCTCGCCAAACAGACCTGGGACTCCCTCCCCGGGCACCTCAACATGACCCATGACCTCTACACCTTCATGATACTCTGCCAAATTGGTCTGTCTGAGCAGTATTGCACGCCCCCCCTCAGCAGCTTGAGGCCATCACGGGTGAGTATTGGGCTCCATGTCTGTATTTGCTGATACATTGTGACCCATGTGTGTCCTCGACCGGACTCAGATCCAAGTGTATGGATGGCTGGAGTTAGTTCCACACTCAGGCATACTTTGACATATCCCCACACATATGGTGTGGACTCATGCTAAATGACTGCAACATAAAATTACAATTATACATTTTTTTATTATAGGTCTGGGGCGTGATTTGTGCACAGAAAAAGATGCAATACAGGGATCATAGAATCCAAAGTTCACAGGGGGAGATGGGATCCTTGGAATTTGAAGTCATCAGAGTCCAGGCCACAGTGTTTGGCATCATTGGTCAGACTATGACCAGCAAGTCTGTGTGGCAGAGGATGTCAATCAATGAGGTGATGCTGTCGCACATGGAGGCCAGGTGCCACGCCAGGTGACCTGGGAGATGTGGATGGTCCGCTGCCTCTCACGGTCTTTTCCATGGACGACCCCCCTTCCTCTGGGGACCCTCAGATGCAGGCCTTGACGATGCTTGGGACGCTCCGTCGGACGAATCCTCCTCCTCCTCCTCCCTCCCTGTGGCTGATGGTGGTCTTCGCCTGGTGGCACAGGGAGGTTTGCCCATGTTGTCGGCGATCCGACGGAGTGAATGGCTGATGTCCCTTTGCACCGCCAGGAGCTGAACCAGTCTTGCCTCCATCCGTCCTTGGTGTTCTTGTTGACTGGCGTGTTGCTCGGCCTGCTGGTTCTTCATCTCTGTGAGGGTCACTACTACCTGGCTGAACTCCCTGGTGTCACGCCGGTATGCGTCCATGATGTTGTCTATGTGTGACATACCGGTCCCTTCAGCTGGCTGGTCAGGTTCTCGCCTCAGCCTGCCTCCACTCCCACCACCCCTGCCCACACGAGCCTGGGCTGCCGTTGTGGGCACATCGGGTCTACGGGACCCCTGAGGGATGGCAGTGGTGGTGTTGTCTGCCTCCTCCTGGGTGCCCGGCGCACCTTGTCCCTCCTGGTCAGACTGGCTCAGTTGTTCACTGCGGGCAGGGCTCCTCGGTGTCTCCTGGGATGTGGCAGGAATGGGGGTGGTGTTTGGCACAGATGTTCCTGAACCAGGTGCTGCAGGGGCTTGGACAGCAGAGGGTCCAGGTCGGTCGGGGTCATCCGTGGAGTGTTGAGAGGCGTCGCTGCCGGTGGGATCAGGTTCCTCCCGAGCCTGGGACTGTGATTCTTCACCCCCATTGTTGGGGGGAGATTCATCACGTTGCCCTGTGTGTGAGAGACAGACAATGTTAATGCTGTTTCATGCAACATCCATGTTTCATACACATTCAAGTTGGCACTGTTACTCCAGGTAGTTGTATGTGCCTAACATTCTCCTCAATGTTCACTTGTGGATGGGTATGTTGCGGGGGACAGATTGATATGTTCTCCTGAGTCTTTGACATGTAGATTTTTGGCTTGGATGCTTCTTCGGCTATGTATTGGTGTTGTTGTGTTACATGTCCATTGTGACAGTGGGTAAATCCATTGCCTGTCCTGGGGGTGTCTGCTTGTGTAAGGGGTGTGTGTGACAGGGCCTGCTGGTGGGTGTAGTGTGATTTGGCACTGGGGCTCCCAGGTGATGTAGCTGTCCCCCCATGGAGCATGCTGCCATGACAGTGAGTGTGAGTTCCTGTCCTAGATATCTGACCTTGTTGTCTTGGTGTTTGTGTTTGCACTGGTCACAGGAAGGCCTTGTGCTGCCTACACCCGGGCCAAGTGTCAGCTATCTTGTCCGTACTTTCCCAATCCCTGTGCATTGTGCATGGTGCATGGGTATGTACCTGGGCCATATGGGATGAGGGCAATTGTGTCTGATTTGGAGTTCAAAAATGCGTTTTGTGACATCCACCCTCCCAGCATACCGGACATCCATTCTTGGGTTGGTGCTTCGTGTAGCATGGGACATAGCATGGCCTTGATTTCTCAATGGGGCATACACATGTTATTGGCATTAGCGTTGTTTTTGACTGTGGTTCTGGCCGGTGAGGGCTTGGGGGTAGTTGCGTGCATTTTGTGTAGTTGGGTTGTGGATGCCATTACCCCCATGTTACGTAAGTTGTTAGTGTGCTCACCAGGCTCTAGAAGTCCTTGACGTCCATGTACTCCCACGGGCGGAAGCAGGGCCATCACCTTCTCCTCCCAGGGATGGAAATGTACTGGTCTGCGGGCCCACCACCTCCAGTGATGTTGCTCTGGGCGTAGTAGTCATTCATTTTTCGCTTGACCGCCCTCCGCAGATCGTACCACCTGGCTTGGCATTCAGTCCTGGTCCTTCTGATGGGTGCAACAGCATTCACCCTATCGACGATCCTCTGCCACAGGCGTGATTTTTCGGCTATGCTGGTCTATCTGACCAATGTTCCAAACAGCTGTGGCTCGACTCTGAGGGCTTCATTGACAAGGATGTCCAGCTCCTCCCTTGTGAACTTTGGATTCTTGTCTGTGGGCATGGTGTGGGGTGAGGGTGTGGATGGTTGTGGGTGTGTGGGTCTGAATGTGAAGGTGTGGGTCGGAATGTGAAGAGGGGGTATGTGTGAAGGAGGTTGTGTGAAGGTGTATATGTTAAGGTGGATGGGTGCAGCTGTTGGTGTGTGCTCTCTAGCTGCAGTGAGTCTGTTGCAAAGGCTCATGGTTTGTGTGTGTGGGCCCTTTTTATTGGTCCATTTGTGGGTGGGCCTCATTTTGAATTTTTGGTGGGTTTGTTATAAGGGGTGGTTGTGAGTTTGCCCCTCTGTTTGCCTGTTTGGATGTGGTCAGGTCAGTAATTTCCATGTTTTGTGCACTGTAGACGTGTTTTGTGGTATTGTGCGAGTCGAATAGAACCTCCTTGTGCTGTTTTACATTGCCTATGTACGGTGCGTACATACGCGATGTTGTTGTGAGGTGCGTACATATGCGATGTTGGGTTACGCACCGTACATACGCGATGATGTTGTTGTGGGGTGCGTACATACGCAATGTTGAGGTACGCACCGTACATACGCGATGATGTTGTTGTGAGGTGTGTACATTCGCGATGTTGGGGTACGCACCGTACATATGCGATGATGTTGTTGTGAGGTGTGCACATACGCGATGTTGGGGTACGCACCGTACATACACGATGATGTTGTTGTGAGGTGCGTACATACGCGATGTTGGGGTACGCATCGTACATCCGCGATGATGTTGTTGTGGGGTGCGTACATACGCGATGTTGGGGTACGCACCATACATACGCGATGATGTTGTTGTGAGGTGCGTACATACGGGATATTGGGGTACGCACCGTACATACGCGATGATGTGGTTGTAAGGTGTGTACATACGCGATGTTGTTGTGAGGTGCGTACATACATGATGTTGTTGTGAGGTGCGTACATATGCATGGGGGGCCTGTACGACTCGCACCCCGGGAACTACTTTTCCCGGGATACGAGTCATACAAAGTTTGCTTTGTAGCGGGTAAAGTCATTCCCCGTGTACGGGACGTTTTCCGTACGAATCCTAAATCGGAAAGCCGGTCCGGATCGTGCTTGTACGGTCGGACTGTTTTTTTTTGATTCGCAGGGAAAAGTGTCCAGGTCCGTCTCGTACAACTTTTCCCCATCGAATTCGTACGTATGTATTTTTCCCATACGAATCGTACTTCACGGGTGGGACGGGACTTGTATGATTCGTACAGGAAAAATGATGGATACGAGTCGTACGGGAAAAAAAAATACAGGATCGGAATCGACCCCTATGTGTGGCTAACGACGCTCTCCAGAGCCTGCTAGTGCTGCAGATAGCATCTACAATTGGGCTCAGAAACATCCACACCTGACTGGGAGTCGAATAACGATATTGCCAACGTGAGAATAGATTTATCATCAGGTGGGACAGCATGTGGGACATTACGATCTCCTATGAATCCTTTGAGACTGTGTACTGTATATATGTGTGTGTATTTGAGTGTGGTGTGCAAAACTCTTTGCTGGTGTGATGTTGGCTGTGTGTGACTCAGCATTTGTGGTTTAAGCATTTCTGAGGATTTGCTTGTGTTTTTGACTTCCAACGGAGCTGTCCCCCCCAACCCTCCCCCCCAGCAACTTGAGATCCTCACGGGTGAGTAGTTGCACTTTACCAACCCTGATTGATTGATTGATTGATTGATTGATTGATATGTGATTCTCTCAGTTTTGTGTGAGACTCCCTGTCTGTGTGAGACTCTGTGTAACATCATTTGCACCTGTGGGATTCTGAGTGGTTGAGAATCTCCTCAGGTGTGTGCCAGTGTGTCACACATTCTGTTGAGATTTGGTTTGGGTGAGACTCTGCCAGTTTCATACGTTAGGATTTTGTAACGCTGTGTGTGGGAAGCATCACATGTATGTGACTGCACATGTGCAACACTCTAATTGTGTGTGGCTCGCTTCTTGAATGAATCTCTTTGCTTGTGTTACACTTTCCTTGTGGGAGATTTACCCGTATAAGAATCTTTGGCTGAATACAGCTTTGCCTGTTTGAGACTGCATATGTGTGAGTTCCTGCCTCTACCTAATTCTAAGTATGTAAGATTCTGTCTGGGTTGACCCTTCCTGTGTCATGATTCGGCTTGTACACTCTCATCTATCATCGTGGGATTTGCTTGTACGGTACTTTCTGCAAGCGTGTGACTTTCCATGCAATATTCTGGCGGTGTGGGACGCTATAGCTGTATGAAACTGTGACACAGGCTCTGTCTGGATGAGGTTTCACATGTGTGTGCTCGACATCTGTGACCTCTACCAGGACAGTGCAGCCCAAGTGAAGCCACAGAAATACCCGAAGCACGAGTTACAAGGAGTCAGATAGAACATTTCCTTGACATAGTTAATTCTACAGTACAGTGAGAAAGAAAATGGCGACAGACACTGAACCTCTCAGCAGAACCCCACAAGCACCCAACTGTTGTAATTTTTCAGGTTGTAGCTAGAGTTCGATTAGTTTTTAACAGCGTGGATCATAGCTATCTCCTTAGACGCTTTTGGGGCCCCAGTGTGCCATTGCATTGCACAGCTGTAACTCAAATACTTAGTGAAGACGATATGGGGAAGAAAAGGTCAGCGTTTAAGAAAATTGCTAGTTTGCTTGTTTCAATTGTGCATGAAGCATATCAGAATCAAGGGCTGCGTCAGAGGCTGTGGAAAACTGGCACCTATTCATTCAATAAAGTGGTCGTGCACATTGATTTAATTGGAGCAGGAAATTAAAGGGTTTGAGACTTATCGAAACATATTGTTGATGCTCTGCCCTCACCACAGGCTGACCGCTAAGTCCCAGCGTGATCTATAAAAGGCCAGTGGAAACTTCATGGTCACCTGCTGCTGGAGGTGGATAACTCACTATAATTATATTTAGACTGATGTGTACTTCACCAGTAGTTAAATACTCCTGACCCAGGTAACCTTCATTTGTTCAAAGTTGTTACAGTAGGTTCCACAAAGCTTGCTTTTTTTGAGTTTGCTACGTTTTATTAAAGGTGGCTCATGGTTATTTCTTTAATATTTAATTGATGGGGGATCACAGGGTGAGTCAAAGACTAGTTGCTATTGACCTGAGGGATAGGGCCTATATAGGGGCTATGTGGATACACCGCCACATGCATGACTGTTTGGGACGGTTTCACCTTGTGTGAAATGGGACCTGTTTGAAATTAAACCCCAATTTACCCTCTGCTACGAACTGGTGTGGCAGAGCTTCTAAAGTGGTTGCATAGCTTCAGTCTCCACTTTTGGGTGGCTATTGTCATCGTAGGGCCACCAAACAGTTTGACGGAGGTGTTGTCCAGGTACTTGCGCCTTGCTGAGGTTAATTTTGACATTGCAAACGGGAATGTTGCACTCTAAATGGAAAAAGAACAATTGATGGACAGAATGCAGAACAATGTCGTACATTCACCCCAGTACAGAGATCTGGGCCTAAATCCATAGTTTTTTTGCTCACCATGCCATTCCAGTTTGAACCCAGCCATATGCAAATCAGTCGTGACCCTGCGCCACTCTAAATGGAGGCTATCCTACTAAGAACTCTCATCTAGATGCCAAGATGATTCAGGTCCTGACTCTGTAAGGGAAGGGGGTGTCTAAAACTGGTAATAACAATAATCCCCCCCAATGACATTGGCACGATCTCATGCAAGGTGTCTAGGTAGTCAAACGTTATCAGTCTGTCTACCCAAATTCACAGTTCACCTGTCACAAAGTAAGAGTATCAGACTACTAAACCATATCCTAGATAAGCCAGGTCACTTCCGGTTCCATTATGACTTAATTAGCAATCCCCCCAATAGGGCTTGGGTTTGAATATGATCACAGTGCCACATCCATTTCCCGAACATAAAGTAGTCTTATGTCGGTGCTCTTCACCAAGCCTTCAAACTGTTTTAACGCCATGACACCCAATTTAGTTATCATAGTTCCTCAGTCATTCACTTGTTTCAGTTCCCATTGAAAGTGCGTCTCCCATGCCAAGTAGCACTGCTCTCTCCTCTCTGGATTTTGAACCTGTTGATGTGGATAACCTTTAGTCTGCAACAAGTTCATTTTCTGTCATTCCTTGTCTGCTGTTGTGATGATCCCTTAGCCATTGTAGTGACTGATTTCCCATCCTGCCAACTTTGCACCAGCCCTCTAGCCTTTCTCAAACTTTTTTGGGTGAAGGAAAGTAGAATGATTTCCTATCTGCCAGGATCCCACGGTTGGCCAGAAAAAGCATCATAGTATCATGACCCCCTCAGGACCTCCCATAGTGATGGCCTGCTTCCATCTTATTTTTGTTTATCTCTCAGTTCCCTGCTGGATGGTGTCTCCGGAATTTCCTGTGAGAATCCCTATTAAGAAGAAATATTTCTCCAACTTGATTTGCTGGGTTGATCTTGTAGCCTTCTTGTGACTTAAATTACATAGCTGTGAGTTATAAGCAGGAGCGCGGGTACTGTCAAGATTCAAGGCAAACACAAGAAGCGGAGCATGCTTGGAAGCTGCAAACGTGGACGATAGGTCAGTGAATCTCACGAGAGCGGAAACACTAGACTGCTAACTGCATGAACCCTGGGGTTTATGGCTAGATGCCTGGTCAGCACGAAGCTCAACATGGCAACCTCCGCTGAAGCCAATAATCTTGTATCCTTATTTGTGTTTATATCTTCTCTCCAACTGGTTAAATTTACTCACCTGTCATTCTCTGTTTTCCAGCCAGTGAAAGTAAACTATCTCCATAACATCAAGGTTGACTGAGACAATTTTATCTGGGGGGAGCTCCAGTCTGGTGTTTCTTTCTCACCCTTTTCCTGTTCCTCCTCAGATTCCCACCACCAGCAGCACACCCAGTGCTGCTCACCGGTGTAGGTATTCCGGGATGGTAGGGGTTTTCAGTGAGTCTACTTCCTCAGAACCTAACAGAGGCTCACACAGGTTCTCTCATTCATAGCAAGTAGGATTCCTTGCTGCCCCATTCCAGTGTACTACCGCTCTTACCATTGTTCAGGAATTAATTTCGAGTCAGGGTGTTCCCATGCGCCATACCCAAGTTGCCAGCTGCTGAGGAACCATTGGGAGTACAAAGAGGTCCTCTATCACCCCTCGCTGGTGCCTCACAGCCTGTTCCCTCCAAAAACGTTTGGGGTAAAGATGTGGCCTAGTGGATTGTACCTTTATGGGACTTGAGCTCGCTGCATGAACGTTTATTTTCGTGGACTCTGCAATTTCAAGTGTCTTTAAATTGGCTAAACTGAGCCTACAAGAGGCTCCTTTTGAAGGCGGGTCTAAATGTTCTGGTGTCTCCTCGATCACATAAAACGATCAACCCAGTATTTTTCCACTACTCTCCTCAGTGTCTACAACTGGATAAATACAAGGGAGGGGCCCTCTTTTCCTCCAGTAGCTCACTGGAGGCCACCGCAATAGCTCCACTCCACCCCTCGTCGCCCAACTTGGAGGTTTGACTGAGCTCAGGGTCCCAAATCTCATTGGTTTGCATCTCTGTGGCCCACATCCCATTCTCCTCCTCTACTCTTACAAGGGGTCGGCCAAAGCAGAAAAGGGTGCCCTCCGAAGCCAATCGATGACTATTGGACGTTCTTTTCAATAAAGATCTGTCACAGTCACATCTGTGGGCCCCTAAGCAGGGAATTTCCTCTTGTTTGCAGAATCAGTGCTGGATGGACTCTCTGACAGGAGGTAGTGACAGGATTGTGCTGCGTTTGCCTGGAGTTTCATCTTAGGTGGCCATCTTGTCTGGAACAAACAGTGCCGTCTTCATTAGGATTCTTAAAGAAGTAGAGATCTAATCCAGCTTTATTAAAATGCCTTTAATCAAGTGTAACATATTGTTAGCAGCAGGCCATTACTCTATTTTTTGTTGCATTCCAAGACGATAAGTTGGTAAGATCCACGATCAATCCATAATTCCAGCGGTTAATTCACACCTGAAGAGCTTTTGTTGGGTCCAGTACATTCTGTTATACATCTTTGGTTGAGTGAGTAAACTGCAAACACGGCCGGACTGGGAACAGAAACCAGCCCTGGCAATTCCACTCGACCGGCCCGGTGGGGGGAGGGAAGGAAGGAGGGCAGAGAGGGGGTTACTAAGAAGCTCCGGCCCGAGTAACAATATGGGCCCTCACAGGTCAAAAAACGCCTCCCCCCCAACCCTTCGGAACCACCGGGAAAATGCTCAGTGCTCGCTACGGCAAGTCCAGCCCTGACTGCAAACATTCAGTTATTCTAGTTGAGTGGTCTTCTAAGGTATATTATGTAGCTGTTGTCTCAAGACTGATGTGGCACATGAGTGTGAAAGGTTTACATGCTTTACAAATGTTTGATATTTTAATACTAACTGCCTCTGTCTATAGACGAGGTAGATCACACTTTACAATCACAAGTCTGCATTTCTCTAGCTTACTTACTACAGAAAGGTCTTTCATGTTTTGTATTTTGTTCCCCATTTGCAGTAAATTGTGCCCCTCCTTTAATCTGCACTAATAGACTATCTGGCCACATTTCTATTTATGATCAATAGGATGGTTAACTTATTAATGCATGTTTCAGGTTTCTTGATTTCTTGTTTTCCTTAATGTGTAAGTTACCAGCATTTTTATATTGATGAATATTCATAGATGTCTTTTTGTGGACACTTGATGGAGAGGATTGCGTGCAGCTTTAAGTCTAGTTTTAATGTAGGTCCTCCATCCTTTCCATTCCATACAGATCGTACTGCAGGCTTTTTGGAATATGTATAATATCTGAAGCTTGAAGCATCTCGTGGCTTACATTTTTAAACACTCCTCATGAAGTTTTTGTTGGACCACCTTTATATTTTTTAATTAGAAATTCACAGAATGGTGAACTGTTTATATGGTCATGGTACCAAAGTGTTAGTAAGTAAGGAATTAGTATCACTGTATAAGGATAACTGAACTATGTATGCTACACTAGTTGTGCCTGTATGTGATTCAATGGATATCATCCATAATTTTGAAAGATTTTGCTTTCAAAGCTGGCAAAGGTGAAAACAAACGAAAGATGCCTCAATATACTTGTAGTATGGTGTTAGTTCCTATTTTATCTTTTTATTTACTTTGTTAATTGGATTTCTGTATCACTTTTAATTGGTTATCCCAGGAATATATGTAAATCCTGTAATGTGAACCCTAAGAATTTGGTATGTGTGGTAATTGAATATGGTGGGACTGTATGAGCAGGTATCAAGTCACAAAAATGCGACGAGTAACAGAAGCGACATCATGCACTCGTTGCCCCCTGAACTGATAACACAGAGTGATCATTAGTCACACCCTATCCACACAACAGCGTCTTGTTTGGTACTGACTTGCTGGGTTTAGGGCAGAAGAGGAAAGTACATAAAATAAACCAGGCTTTCCAAGACTGGGTTATATTTAATCCTGATGCTGTCTTCAATACCAGAGACAGTGATGGCTGTGCCAGGCTTGCAGAATGCTGCCACCGGCTGCCCCTTTTTGATGTCTATCAATCAATAAATCAGGGGTTTGCAAAGCATGACTACTCACCCATGAGGGTCTCAAGGCGGTGAGGGAAGAGGATGCTGATTCATCTGGGTGTGGATGTTCAGTCGAATAGCCAGGTCTTGAGGTCCTTCCTGAACTGGGTCAGTGACGCAGATTGCCTGAGGTGGAGAGGTAGGGTGTTTTAGGTCTTGGCGACGAGGTAGGCAAAATATCTTCCTCTGGTTCTGGTCTTATGGATTCGTGGGATGGAGGCCAGGGCTAGTTGGGCAGAGTGGTTCATATATTTTGCATTGCGGAGGACCTTGTAGGCATGTGTGAGGAGCTTGAAGCTGATTCCCTTGTTGATAGGGAGCCAGTGGAGTTGTCAGAGGTGTTGTGTGATGTGACTGTGCCGGGGGATGTCGAGGACCAGTCTGGCAGCGGACATCTGGATTTTCTGTAGCTTCCTGAGCTGTTTCTGGGTGACGCTGGCATAGAGTGCATTGCCGTAGTCAAGTCTACTGGTGCTGAGTGCGTGAGTGACAGTCTTTCTGTATTCTTTGGGGAGCCATCTGAATGTTTTTCAAAGAAGGAGGAGCATGTGGAACCAGGATGAGGATACTGCGTTGATTTGACAGTTCATTGAGAGCGTGGAGTCCAGTATGATGCCAAGGTTGCATGAGTGGTCCGTAGGGGTGGGAGGGGTTCCTAGCATGGCGGGCCACCAGGAATCATCCGAGGCTGAGGGCGTGGACCCCAGGATGAGTTTGTTGGTCTTTTCTGAGTTGCACAGATGGATACAATGGTTTAAAATAAGGAAACCAAAGAACCAGACCACATTCTACACTACCTAATAGAACAAATGCTACACCATTTTGCTGAGGACAAACTTAGATATATGAAAATATAAATGCAGGGTGCACATGCATGGTATGCTCTTAACACGTCTGGAGATGGGTGTGGTTTGGTACTGTAGCTTTGGCTGAACTTTTGATACAGATTTTATTTCCATGAAAATATCTTACCTAACTCTGCCGAATATATGTGATAATTTTGATTACTTATTTTGGGTTTGGGAAACAAACTATTATAAAGTAGTTATGTATAATTAAACCTATTAATAACCTGCATAAAACATTACATTTACATGGTTATTTCAGTGAATTTCCAATAACATTATTCTTAGGTAAATCGTGGGTTTTGCCACTGTCGCATGAAAGAGTGCAGATGGCGTCCACCGCAATGTTAGGCGACCCATGTAAAATAGAAAGGTGATATTTGGACATTGCTTTCTTTCTCAGTTGGCAGTATATGTTTATGAGGCTCACAGGGTGTGAATAAGTATATGCTCAAAACACCATAATTCATTTTTGTGAGAGTTATTAACACCAAATCTGAGATTTATTGCATATCTTGAATGTCCCAAATGTGCAGCAAGTGATTGCTATTATCTGGATGGACTGTGGAGTAGGCGATCTGAATCCCATGAATTTAAATGGAATAGGTCTGGTGTAAGTGTCTCTATGAGAATTTGCATTAAATTAACCACCTTAGTGTGCCGATGAATGTAGGTGAAAGAGCCTCACCTTAGGTATCAAAGATAGTGGGGTAGGCAAATACCTGAAATTGGTTGAGGAATTTATACAATGCTGTATCATCTACAATGCAAGAGCAGTAATAAGCAGTCCATAGCAAGGGACTATTAATAAACAGGTTTATTCTCTGCACCTGGTAAAAGCTGGTTAACCAGAGAAAAAGATATATTGCCAGATGCATCAAGCATTTTTCTCCTCGCAAACGGGACGAATTGCAGAATTGGCCCGTTTGCTATTGCAAAAAATGCTTTTCCGATGCAGCAAACACAATTTTGCGATTCGATAACCTGTTACTGAATCGCAAAATGGGTTTGCGATTCGCTATTTGTGTTTAGGGCGTCCCCTTCAAATAGCGAATCCTAACAGTATGCATGAATGTTCTGTGACCGTGATTGAGGTCGCAAAACATTCGCATTTGATCATCTACTTCAAGTAGGTGGTAACCCATTCGCAAATGGGAAGGGGTCCACAAGGGATCCCTTCCCCTTTGTGAATGTTTGTAAAATCATTTTTTAAGAGCAGGCAGTGGTCCTATGGACCACTGCCTGCCCTTAAAAAATTAAAAAAACACTTTTTTGTTTTTGAAACGCATTGCATTTTCCTTTAAGGAAAATGGGCTGCATCTAAAAAAAAATTGCTTTATTTAAAAGCAATCACAAACATGGTGGTCTGCTGAGCCCAGCAGGCCTCCATCCCTGTGATTTTTGTGATTCCTAGGGGGTCACAAATTGCGACCTACCTCAATAATATTCATGAGGTAGGTCATTTGCAATCCCCTAGGAATCGCTAAAAGTGTTCCACACACTTTCATGCATTCCGTTTTGCGATTTTCTAATTGCGAACTACAAAGATTCGCAATTAGGAAATCACAAAACGGTTTCTTTATGCATCTGGCCCCTAGATTCCTCTCTAAGTTCCACACATAAGGACAGCCCTTTACTCATTTCTATCTCAGTGGTGCTTTCGTACTTTCAACATTAAACTTGTTGTCACACAACAGAGTATAGTAAAGACAGGAGAGGTACAGGTGCAGATTTCCACTTGTAGGTTTGTGAATTACATTTTCTAAGTTAGTAGTACTGTTGTAGCAGTACTTTACGAACTACAAAATACAGTTTATGAATCAGGCCATTAGTTGTCAAGATAGCTCAATGGTTCACTGCAGGCTTCTACAAGGAGTAGCTGTAAGTAGCTCTTCTGTGTGCAGCCCTCTATACTCAATTAGACTATTTTCCTTGGTTGAATTAATACATGTATACTAAAACTGAAAAGTGTGTATTCTAGATAAACATGTGTATATTTTCAGAACTCCTAAGGTGATTTTTTGGGGGAAATATTTGAATTTCCAATCTATTTTTAAAGCTGATATTTGAGTGATAAAAATGGAATGGTGTTGATGAGCTCTTATAACTAATCTTAGTAACTTGGTGCTAGTGGCATTGTAGCTATGGCTGTCACGAGTTACCCATGTAAAGGCATTCCAAGATGACAAAGTATGTTTTACATTACTGCTGGAAACCATGCCTGATGCTCAGAGGGGATCCCTGATGGTAATCTATCTTACAAATGGTGGCCTCTAAATTAACCTTATCTTATGTGGTTACTATTAAATCTCTAATAATATTAGCCGCTCGGAAGGATTTTCATTGAACTTAAGTTAATTACAGAAAAAGTTGGAGACCCCTGGTTTAATGGTTCTACTGTGGAAATCTTTAAACTACTTTAAGAGCGTAGGTTCAAACATCATTGAGATCACCAATGCGTTTCATTCTTCCGTGGTTGATAAAAAGGAGTACCAGTACATTGGACAATATTATCACATGGTATTTACAGGCTACCCCACTTAGCAAGTAGATGGTTGTAACAAGTACCAAGCAAAGAGCACATGTACAAATGTGCTGTGCACACATCTTTATACTCTATGCAAATGGTATGGATAAACAAGCATTTGCAATGCGATAGGTCTCACATTTACGCAAGTTTGAGCTATTGGCATTGTAAATGACAATGCCTTTTATTTATGTTTTGGTTTTTAAAACGTAAATAAACAGCATTGTCATTTACAATGACAATAGCTTGAGCGCGCATAAATGTGAGTCGTATTATATTGCAAATGTTATAACAATGTGCCCCCCTTGCTCTGCCCTAAAGTTAGAGCTTCCTGCACTATTAATAAAATAAATAAATAAGCATGTCCACTATAGATAAAGCAGACGCGCTATAATTTAAATAAATACATTACGAAAGTGGCCAGCGTTATTGAGTAAATAAATAATTAAACGCAGCCGGTATAGTTAAAGCGGACGCAATATCATTTTAATAAATACATTACTATTGCGGCCAGCCTTAAGTAAATAAATAATTATCACTGCCGCTATAGTTAAAGTAGACATGCTATAATTTAAATATATACATTATTAAAATCAGAGGGCCTGCTGAGATGTCGTGGGTGGAATAGGGAAGATCATTAAAGAAAAAAGTGCTTACCGATTTATGAAGGAGACCGCGTAAGGCCACAAGTAAAAGATCCAGTCCTCATGGGAGGTAACAAACGGTGACAAGGCGGTAACAAGGAGGGACTAACAAGCCTCATAATCAATCGCAAACCAGCATTTACAAAGGACAATGACACCAGCCAATAGAAAATATGGGAGGAGAGTAGGCGAGGCTTCCACAGCATACTCTACTACAGCATGCCTCGCAGAGAGAGCAGTGCAGGTGCGCTGCCGCTAGGCGCGACCTAAAAAGAGTCCTGGAAAGGGCTTGTTGCTTTATCACAGAGACAGTACTTTAGTTTCGATTTTGCTTTAAATAAAGGTGTTTATTATTCCATAAATGTTAAGACTATAAATCCATTTCACTTCTTAGATTGTACGTCCACTGCTTGCACTGTCTAGTTATCATTAGTGGCCCAGGAATAGAGGGCTCTTTAATCCATACCTTTGCTTGCTGCTGCCAGTTTCTCTTTCGTAAATGCAAGTTCTTAACGTATGCTTTTGTCAAGGAATGGATTCTAGCCCACATGTTTTCTGACACATAGTTGATTCATGAAACCAAATCTCTAATGAGGGGTTTTTAGGCCAAGCCTCTTTTAGAAATACCTTGCCTTTACCTCTCCACTTAATGTATTCTGCTGATGCTCCTCAATACTTGGCACGCGCACAAGGTCTAGATTAACCTTAATATTGTGGCAATCGTGTTGAAGGCCTGTAAGTGCTTAAATCTGAGACAATCTTAAATGTCGGCAGAATTGTGTGTAGTAAGGACATAGCATTTCAAGCTACCAAGATGTCAGCACACATGGATTCTCGCTTTTCTCATCAGGACTTCCTTTCTGCATCAGAAAGGGGAAGAACACGTCTGATCTCTAGACAGTTCTTTGACAGTTGCATGATTGAATACACACTCTCGCTTCTGGCTTATGCATCATGGGAAAGATCTGAAGCAGATGCTGACTTTTTCCACTGGAAGGGTTTGAGCATATGTTCCCTCAGTGAGCAGACCAGGGTTGCTTTGGAGACACTTTTAACCTTTGTTTCAATACTAATCTAGCATTCACCATAGGCATGCGAGGAGCTTCTGTATATACATCAATATGGTACTTGTAACACAAGCAAATATGTGTAGGTCAAAAACTGCAGATTGTATGATGTTTAGGTTTAGCTGGCCAATAAGAAATGATGTGATTAGGCTCCATTTTAAGGTTTGTTTTAACCTGCAATGTGTACAGCATCACCATTAACTCGAATTTATTAAAAAATATTGGGGCATACGTGCAAGGCGGCGATATAAAATTTTTGCTGATTTTGCGGCCGTTTTCGGCCGAAAAGCGGCGATAGTTTTATCGCTATATTAGCAAGGTCACGCTATCGTGTGAAACCTTGCCTTAGCGCCTGAATTCCTAACGCCCATCTTTGCATCTCTAATGAGATGCAAAGTGGGCGTTCCTCCCCAGGATAACGGGGGAATGTAGCTAAGCGACATTTCTCCTATTATCAAGCCTCACGCAAAGCAGCATAGCGACAAGAAAAGTAGCGATAACCTCTGTTATCGCTACTTTCCTTACGCCTGCTTTGAAACTGACTTAGCCATGATATCCTATGGAAGGTGGATATCATGGCTAAGTATGTGAGGCCCAATCAGCAAGCTATCGCGAAATGAATGCGTACTCTTGATTCCTAATGCGCTGCTCACACAAGAGACACCCGCTTCCTGGGAGTGGGTGTCTCTCCGTGAGCAGTGCATTAGGAATCAAGAGAACGGATTAATTCCTTACTTTGGAACAATTTTGATATTCAAGACCTGGATAAACCGACAGTCATTGTGCGGCTGCACTTTGACTAGGTGTTTCTTCATGACCCGCTGTTGCGAACTATTTACCTATTTGAAATAGCCACCTGGTTAGCCCAACCTTGGCGCCAGTATTAGATTGCCCCTCTTCCCCCAGTCCTGATGAAGACCCGCCAGCGGGGGTCCTGAGCTACCCTCTACGCATAAGTCGGGTCAAATCGTCGACGCCTATCCCCATCAAGAACCTGTACCTCCATATACCTCCTTGCCCCCTATCTCAGATGGTGCATCAGTGCACGTGTATATAAAAGAATGTTTAAATTATTTATTGTATATGATTATGGACAGGTCTAATTGTACTAGGTGTTTTTTTAAATTAAGACCCAGTACCTACATTGAATAGATAACTGATTATCTACAACTTCTTCCTTTCCCCTCCATCTAAGTTTTCCAAACAACACGAGCACTCTTTTCGCCTTCTACACTCTTTCCTATTAGCTACCTAGTCTGTATTATGACTTACATGTGGTAATGTCTTTACCAAACGTGGATGCTTTGATGAATAACAAAGTAATAAACCCTTGAACGCAACTGTATATAGGTGTGGTGATTGTCTTTCATTTTCAGGGTGCCAATTAAGGATCTTTTACGTACATTGATGTATTGACTACCTGCTGTTGGCCTCGGTGTCAGCACTAATTCATACAATTCCACTGATTCACTTTGCTATTAATGAATTGGGTCCAGGACCAATTACTTTTCATATCATCTGTTGAGGAACACAGCACAACTGTGTTACCGTTGTCCTCGGTTTAAAATACTATCATGTTTTGGGGACAGGGATAAACAGGATCTCTGAGGTAAGCATAGTAATCAACTTCCAATAAAAAGTGCAAAATGCTTAATAAGGTTTATTCACTTATTTTGTAGTTTTATAATGCAATGTGCACAATCTTTCCACTACTCCGCAGTGAAATGTGGAAAAAATGAACACTAAACAGACAGTAAAGCAAAGTGTTTGATCAGGTGGTGGTAGATGTGCTTAGCTAATTTTATGACCTCACGCATCTGGTGTCTTTATAGTTCATTAGAAAGTGAGTCTGAAAATTTCAGTTTTTAGCAGCTTCTGGGAATGCATTTCGATGGGTTGAGTTCTCAAGGAATCGTAGAGGAAATTCTCCAGGCTTGGACTTGTATTTCCAGTGATCTGTCTCCATGTTTTAACTGCTTGAACAAATGTTGATGGATCAGGAAAGCAGATGACGGTCAGAGGTTTCCTGCTGGGGTTAAGCATGCGGCTAGTTCCTGCAGGTAAATTGGACATTTTCCCACAAGGCTTTGTGGATTGTGCTGAGGACCTTGAACGTGATCCTGACCTATATTAGTTACCTGAGGAGATCCTACAGAGCAAGTTTGATATTGTTCTGTGCATGTAGGTCAGAGAAATACTTTAAAAATGAAAATTCGACTCACACACCATGTTAGAATTGCACTTTAGAATGCATTTAAACTGCTGCAGAAATGTTTTCACACAGAAAATGATAAGCAGAAAAATTGTGTTTGTTTCATTACGTGAAAGAATCATATTTAAATGCATTATTAATTTAGCAAATGATTCCTAAATTAATCATATGTAGGAAAAATGTGTAGCATTTAAACGTATGCAAAATAATATTACAATTTTTTTGTACCAGGCTATCATTTTTAAATATGCCTTTTTTGTTGGGCCTAAAAGCCTTTTCTTTCAACTTTCTCATAGCTTAATAGACATTTGTTTAGAACATTTTGCATAGCACCAGCAACTTGCTTAAGAATGTGCTGACTTCAAATCCATGTTTATTTAGCTTCCTGACACCTTGTTAGGTCACTTTTTTAATACAATGAGTTGCTGTGACTACTTGAATAAAAAATGATTTAGACGTATTTTATGAATGAATTACAGAATATTATTCCCAGTTTTGCCTCATCATATTTGACTTGCTTTGTATTCTCAATGGACATACAGTGCAGCATTTAGTTTAGGTAAGAAGGTTCTCATGAGAACTTTCCTCCATGCATCAAGGTTTTGAAACAATGTTTTACACTATATCAATGAGAATGTTTACCGTTGGAATGTGGGAGGAGAAGCATCGGAATTTGACAACACCATTAGATGAGAGGTTTCCATTGGAAGACAAGAGTTAATGCCTAACAATTATCGATTCATTATTGTGTGGTTTTATATTAATGAGTGTTCCTAACTAGTTAGAGTAATGAGCATTGGACTCTGACTCAGATCTCTTTATACTGTCTGTGAACTCATCTACTGGAGAGTGGCTTCTTTAGTACTGTTATAGACAGCTACTGCTAAAGGTGACTTTATTCTACTTTTATTTAGAGACCGTTTCTTGATCAATGCTACTGCAAAGATCATCCTTTTAAAGCAGTTGCTACTGCAGCTGCAGGAACTCAGCTGAGTTTCTAGAACAACTCTTTATGGGCAGGTCTTTTCATATACTAAGTCTTGCTCTTTTCCGAAAATAATTCTTCATGGGTTCTATATAGAGTAGATTAGGCTGCTTAGCTAGTTTTGTGACAATATCCTTAATGGAACACTCTGTATTGATTTATGCTGTCACTAATCAAATTTGTATTGCCATTTCCTTACAACGACTAATGTGAATAAAGACAACAAAAACAATACTAATCCTTTAAGATAAATAAAGGTGTTGAAACTTCATCAACCTCTCACATTGACTGAACATTAATCCTACTGTTGATGATGTATGCAAAATGTATGCCTTTGTTCTAGCTCTGTTCTAATTTGATGGAAAAGGCCTGCCAACCTTTTCAAGAGCCATACGGATTTCCCAAGGGATGAAATCTGTAAATTGGGTGTTTGGACTTTATACCATTCTTGGCTAATCCTCAGGCTCCCACATAGGTTCAGGCATATTCTAGCTGACTGGTTTTGAGCCTTTGTATCTTGGTAATGAGCTATTTTAGGAGGCATGTATGAATGGTTTGTAGTAGTCTACACTGGACATAATGAGGGCTCTAGTCAATTTTACGAAGTTTGACGAGCCGGAGAATAATCTTTTTAATCACTACATTGACTTGGGGAATGACCATAAGTTAAATAGTATTTTATCATGTTCCCAGCTTTTGAGGTTACTGAGGAGGGTCACCAGTCCTGGGGTCAGTTGATGGATATGAAGGTGGGCTCACTTTCTTCCATTATTATGATGATCTTGCTCCTGTTCATGCATAGGAAGCTCTCCTTCATTGAGCACTGGTCTAAGCGCGAAGCGAAGTTGGTGGTGTTTTATGGGTTGTTATTGAGCCAGAAATGGATTTGCATGACATCCCCATAAATCTGGAAGTTTACCTTATTGCTTTTCAAGAAACTGTGCTAGGGATACATATAGATCATGCACACCAACCCGGGAAGCGATGATATGCGAGGAAAAAGCATGGCACCGAACATGTGGATGATCCATCTGTTTGAATCTTGTTTTTCTTTTATACTTTGTTGGGTGAGGAAATATTGGACCCAAGATACCTACCCATTTTCCCACCTTTTCAATAACTATTATGTGAGAAAGCGTGTCTTGGGTGGTGGATAGATTGAGGAGTGCATACTGTTTTGTTGTCTTCAGCAAACCTTCACTATCCTGTGCAGGTGGCAGAATGTGGAGGTACTTGCTTTCTGTGTTTTAAGGAAGGATATTACTGTCCTCTTCAAATTAACATTCCACCTTACTATTGGAATCTCTTTGAGGTTAGCCATTGATTATCTGTGGACATTCTACCGGGGACTGAAGCATTCACAGAACCCACCCACTAAAACCATTCCAAAGATATGCATATTTCTGATTGGGAACCATTAGCTATGAGTAGGATTACAGTCAAACAAATCTATAAAACGAAAATTAACATGTTTAAGCTGAAATGCAGGGGTTGGAGAATTTGTGAAACTTGAGAAGCGTTTTGTTTTTTAAAATACACTGAACAAAGTAATTGTTTGTGGAAGAATGTCCCAGCAATACCTACATTTTTCAGGTACTGCAAAAATGTTTTAACAGAATAATCTCTCCTCCAAATCAAATTTGGAGGAGTGCACATATTAGCAGTCTATTAAAGCTTAAAGGTTGTAGTAGGAGGTTAATTTCGAAAGTATCAGTATAATGCGCTGTTTCATAATGCTTTGCACATCTGGAGGAAGAAACAGCACTGCTTATTTCATTTTCTTCTGCATTGTTCTAAAATGCCTACTCTAAATGATCCATTTCAGACAGAAAAGTATGCATTCCTCCATCTAATCATGGATAGGGGTAGGAGGATGGTTCGAAGAATGTTATACTCTTCAACCTCCGAAACATGAATCCTGCAATTACAAATGCAGACAGACCTGATTGCAACAGGGTTGCCTTTTGCTCAGACTTGGGCTCAAAAAGCTGTGCTTGCTTTGTGAGATCACAGCTTGTTATTCAGACGAGCATTGCATTATCAGTATGTTTTCCCAGACCACCTACTGACCTTTACCCTTTGTCATTTTCAGATGTACCCTGGAGTCTTCCTGGCTGGCTCGGAAGCAGTCTTTTTTCATTAAACAGGATGAGCCTCTTCCTCAAGGTGACACATTTGTATAGGCAGCTCTCATCTCATTGTAAATGTTCAGTTGCTGCCAAAAAAAGATGTGAAGCAAAAAGAAAAGTCTAGCCCCAGTGTCCCCCAAGGGACCAAATTGAACACAAAACACCGGAAAGTAACTAGAAAACAGAGACAGCAATGCAAAGGTCCCTTTATTTACGTCTATAAACTGTCCAAGCGAGACTGAGGGCTATATTATCAAGACTGGTGAGAACATTATCGCCGCTTTAGCGCCAGGAAACTACCGCTAAAGCGGCGATAAGGGGCTTGATAATAGGCCCTCGTAAATCCCAATAGAAGCCCAGGTTTCATGTCCTTCACACCAGAACCTGGGCTTCTATTGGAATTCACAAAGGGCCTATTATCAAGCCCCTTATCGCCGCTTTAGTGGCAGTATCCTGCCGCTAAAGCGGCGATAAAGTTTGTGCCATTCTTGATAATATGGCCCTGAGTTTTCTAAACTTCCTAAGAAAAGCAATGACAGTTACATATAGTCTTAAAGTTGCAATATGTTCATGCATCTTATGAGAATTAATGTAATTCACCTGTTCAGAGAATTTATCTGTGTATTACAAACAAGAATAATCCCTTGGTACAGCTGGGTTGCTGCTTTTATGTGCTAATTGCACACGCACAATCTCTGAGTATTTGGTGATTATAATGCACCATTCCACATTTCGCACCTTGGACTGGAGGATGACGGATTAATTGTGTGTCTTTTCTGCTGTGTTTTATAATAGGACTCACTCTGCCAAAGATAGCCAGTAGGTTTATTAGAGAAAGAGCAAAAGGGCACAGCAAACACCTGCAGCACATTGGGTCTCTCTGCTCTATGACCATTTAGGCACCCAACATTCCAGCAGGAAAAGGAATGACCCAACAGGTTCAGAATGGTCTCATCACTAATTTAAAGGTACATAACACAACACACATCACATCCTACAAATCATATTTACACAATATTAAAATATGCATAGTAATACTTATCATAAACCGTGCAACATACAAATAATGCATTGAAAGACAATTAGGGGAAATAATTAATAATATAATCATCCATCCATACAGGATAAATGAAGTTTTGCTTACAGCCTTCAGCACTCTATGTTCTTACATCCATTTCAAGTACTCTCTCATCCTCACTTCTTCGAGGATAGTTTCCTCCATACACTTTACTAATTTTGAAACACTCCACGTGTCTCCAGTCCCTATCACTACAACGTTCCTTCTTACTTCCACAATTCTGAAAGACCCCAGATATCCTGAAACCCCGTTTCTTCCTCCTCCTGGCTTCTTCATCCAAATCTTATCAGCAACCTGCACTTCTAGATCTTCACACTATGCATCCAATATAATCTGGGTTTATGCTTATCTTGATCTCTCTGGCTCCTCTCTTTAAATTTTCCATTCAATATTGATACCTTCTTAAACTCACTACTCAACCGCTCACCGCAACATCGATTACAGTATTTGGTGTCATCTTATGTGCCCACTGTGTGTCCCTGAAAACGTCCTTGAGTAAACAATGACACCGAAATGCCAACTGCGCACAACTTCTGATCAACCTATTCATGCTTTCGGTTAGTCCAATAGCATGAGGCAAATAAACTACAGTCCTTAAATAAGATACACCCATGCCTTTAAGAATATCCCTCTCCTCAACAGTTGGAAACTGTACACCATTATCTGTAAGAATACACTCTGAAATCTCTTTATAATAAAAACTCAATAGCCGAGAGGCGGTTACCTTGCCCACACATCCTGAAGATATCCAATTAACCAGAGGCAACCTAGATAAACAATCACCAGTGTTATTTTGTGGCCCAGCTAAGTATTTTACCTAAATGTTGAATTCTCAGACACCCTCTTTCTACCTACCAATGCCAAGAGGAACTTTTTTACCTGCCTTGCACACAAAGAGATTTAGCAATGGCCAGTTTTGACAATGCAAGGCAGCCCCCACAAATAAAATTTGAAATGTTGAGTATCCCAAATGTGAGCAAGTGCCTCTCTTCTGGATGTATGAAGTTACCATGCATCCCATTATAATCATTTTAATGCACGCATTTACTCTGCATGTAATGGCATGTGTTGTCTTTAACAACATTGTGTAATTCCAGTTGCACATGGAAAGTTTCAGGTTGATCTGACAAGCAGGGGCAAAGAAAAAGAGGGGGTCAAAAAAAGTGCATTTCCCATGTTAATTCCCATAGGCGCATTGGAGAAAAGCTGCATACCGAACCGCTGGATAGAATTACACTGCATTTGGCAGAACGGTAGCTTTTGTTTTACAGGTCACGCTTTCAGTTATTTGGTGTAAATCCGTTCAATCATGTTTGATAGATTTAAGGAAATCAAAATTTTTATATCTATGGTTGTGAAGCCTTTGTGAATAATGACGAGCTCATGCAGAGATCTGCAGAGCTCTGATTGGTTGCCTACACTTCAACCAGGAAGTGTTAGCAGCCATCTTGGTAATTTGCCTCAGTCCAACCCCAAAAAACGCCCAGGGAAAAAGAAAAGGGGGGCAGGGTATGAATACCCTAATCCCATAGCCTTGGTCCTATTTGTCATGAAATCGCCAAAAAATCTGGAAAAAAAAAAAAAAGAAGCCTGCGTTGGGCCAAGTTCCGGGGCATATTAATAGAAAAAGAAGCTGGGGGCCCCCACCTAGGGCATTTTTGTGCTCTGGGGACCGCCACTTCCCTGGGGCTACAAAAACATATGGGGGGCTGTGCAGCCCCCCTAGGCTCCAGGGACCACCACCTTCCCACGGTTCTATTTAAATAAAGGATGGGCCACACCGACCCCCCTCCCCCCCCCCCCGTCCTAGGGCTTTTCAAAACCACATCTCTGGGGCTAAATAATAAAAAATGGACAGGGTCTGTGTGGACCCCCGGCCCCAGGGGCCAATACCTCCTACCGGCCAATTCCTTTTGTAAAAATAGGGAGGGGACTGCGTGGCCCCCTCCTGGGCCATATACGGCCAAGCGGGACCACCATTTCCAAGCCCGTGCAAAAAAAGGAAGGAGACCATGCGGCCCACCTCCTGGAGCCATTTATAGCTCTATGGGACTACCGCCCCCCAGGGCCGGCTCCTGCTTTGTTCCGGGGTGCCCACCCCCGAGGCATTACAGTTGGCTTTTGCTTGGTCGGAGCTGGTAGTTCCTGCCAAGTAAAAGCAAACACTCCACATCTAGCAAGCAGGACATGTCTTAGGGCTCCATCTTGCTGGAAGTGGAGTTTGAATCTCTTTCCCTATCAGCAAATATGCAGGCAGGGAAAGAGATGAGAATATTGCTCTTGCATGCAGGGAGCTGCCTTTCTAGCAGCTCCATGTGTGTAACAGCAATGCAGGCTCTCCCAGAAAGCAGGGAACTGGCTGGGACCACGAGGGCCTTGAGGCTCCCCCAGTAGTCCCCATCCTGCACACAGGGTGCCCTGGGTGGTACCAGGGCACCCATGGGCCCTCAGCAGTCAAGGTCCACATAAAGAAGCACTGGAGCGTTCCAGTGCTCAGTAGATATAAGTAAGCAAGGACCTAAGTTTCCCTGCCAGACCACCAGGGTCTCTGAAATGGAACGGGAAGCCTGAATTACACTTTTTTGAAAAGGCGAGTCTTCAGAAGAGCCGATCACAAGGGTGATAACAGATTCTTAATCACAATATAAATAATTTGTTGGTGGTGTTATACTCATTTTAAGAATACTAATGAGTTGCCAGGTGACTTTACCATGTAAAAATGCTGACACCCTGCCAGGATTTTATGGACCATGTTTGAGAGAAAACTGTTTTCTTTCATGATTTTTTCATAGAGGTTGGAATGTGCCCCAAAGGCAAAAATCTTCTTTAGCAATGTGAGAATAATATCTGATATTCTGACCAAAACATGCTCATCCAATAGCAGCTGCAGCCTGACATTTGATTCTCCAGTGTACTACTGCATCTTCATACAGTGTTCTAATGAACAACGAAAACACTAACACTCCATATTTATGACAACAGGGTGGCACACCAGCAGCCATTTTGATGGAATAACATCAGTAAAATGTAAAGCAGTTCCTTTAAAAACTACCTAAATTAGTTTTTTTGTCATGGAACTTATGGTTAGTGCTCTAGAAAGCTAAATATGTCTATGAGCTCTGCAAGTTAACTCCCTTGTCATCAACTGTGGCGTCACCACAAAGTTCAGATGAACAACTATAGCGCTAATATTTTTTATTGAAGACAAAGGCGAGGTACTCCTGAATATAATTTTGTTGGAATAGGAACTGTTAAATGTAATGCCTTTCCTGATAAGCAGGCTGAAGTAGATGAGTATTGCAATTGCAAAGCAGGCATGAAAGCAGAGGGTTACAAATGTGAGGGGAGCTATTGTTTTTTAATAATTTGAGGCAAATTATATATTTATAGGAGCTAAAATTAGTTAAAGAGATAGAGTAGTGTCCCTAGGCATACCATCCTCTTTCCATATCTATTTCAACAGTCTATCCATCTTATATATATCCCTAATGGTAAAACAAAACAGTAAAGTGACATTATATTTAGCTTAGGTGCTAAGACCATAGCATATGCTAAAGAAAGAAATCTGTAATTCACTGAAAAAACAATGGTAAACGCGAGGTTATAGTTAGTTTTTGTAAGAAATGAAACATGAGCTAGCGTTTAAAAAAAAAAAAAAACACTGGCTTGCCTCTCAATCATGCACTCCTTATGACCCCTCATATTACACCACTCATGACATATTAAATTATATCAATAGGAAGCAATCTGATTGGTTGGCTGAAATATGAAAAAAAATGTTGCTGCCGCCATTATTACAAGACATGGGAACTTGGTCCCTGTATCCTGAAAAAGAACAGAGTAATATGGTAGCAAGATTTAAGGAAAGAGGATACTTCAAGTGGATTCCCAGCAAGGCCATTGATCAAGGACTTAAAGGGAGAATATTCTCTTTAAAAGCAGAATGAGCAATACCACTGATGAACCCAACACCATACATATGATAGCAACATACAACATAAAGCAGAAGTTCTAAGGCAGTTCAGAATCTCTACTGAAAAATGTGAATATTCTGAAATGTGACTGGCTCTGGATGGTTTACTGAGAGATAATCTCAGTATGACATACAAGAAGTGACACTTACTTAGGGAGCTTTTGGAGCATAATGGCATCACTGTGAAAGGGAACACCGTGGGCCAAGAATGTAAGGCTTTTTTTCCCTGTGGAAAGTGCAAAGCTTGCAAAAACAGCTGAAGCAGGAAGGATTTTGAGGTTCCATATGGCAAGGGCACCAAAAGCATAACGCAATTTTAAATATGTAACTCCCAATTTGTGGTATATATCTTGGAATGCTCTTGCAACAAAAGATATGTGGGTAGCACCGTACATGCTGTCAAGAAAAGGATTTTTGAGCATATGTGAGCTATTGATAATGGTGAGCTGCAATAGCCCATGGCTAGACATTTCAGTGAAATGTACTACTGTGTTAAAGCCAAGTTCTCATACTTTGCAACAGAACAGGTCTCACATAACATCAGGGGGGACAACAGAACTCAGTTACCAAAAATAAAATAGTCATAATACATTACAGACCTTGAGACTAAAGGTCCACTAGATCAGAACACTGAGGAAGAGCTGAGAGTACACCTGAGTGATGAGTGATGCATGTTCATACATTTTCAAATGCCTATAAAGGATTATCTTTTTTTATTTTCTTGTGGGTGGTTCCCAGTGTTATTTTTAATCTATAAATAAAATATGTTTCATTTTGTTACAGGAGAAAAGGAAGGGAATTTTGTGTCAGATGTGATGAAGCCTTTTGGCAGGATCACTCTACCGTTTTCTTATGACTTGCACCTGAGTGCTCGAAAATCAGTTACAGATAAGATGTTCACTTTCTGAAGTTGTTTTTAGTATGTCTACAGCTTATTATCAGGATAATGTCTTTTTATTTATGTTTTTCCATATATTTGTTCTATTCAGTATACATTTTAACTGCACATTTAGCCCTTTTAATACTGTTATTTTTCACTGGACTTGACGCCCACTTGGGCCTTATTTGGCTAGATTCTTCTGGCTAAGTCTCTGACAACTAATGTGTTGTCCATCATTATGACCCACCTAAGATTGATGAGTCATTGATTAAGTGCAGGATTTGACTTAGGAAATTTGTGATCAACGATATCTAGACTCATTCATAGGAGTAGTAGGAACTATGAGAATTATTGGAAGATTTGTGAACATTCATTGATTCGGACCCTGCAATATTTTTCACCAGGGTCCATTAGACATGTGATAGCAGACTTATGTACAGGCAACCTGTAATTTGCACTTTGACTGTACGTTCTTATGTTTCCCAGTGGTACTAGTAATTGTCAAGTTGATTCTATTGAGCATGCATCGTAAACTACGGACATATATATATATATATATATATATAAATTGATAATATATATTAAATGAGGAAACGTCTGCAATTGGGAACCCCTGCTATGTGATTAATTCACATGCATTGGGATTATTACTTTGGTCATGTGCTGTAAGGTCATAGGACTGTATCTATTAAGTTCTTGTTTATGCTCTCTAAGTTTTGATATCATATTATATCTGAACTACTCTAAGATGGCATCAGTTTAATATCACCTACACTGCTTTCCATGTCACTAGTGGTATATTTCGGGAAGGAACACATGCTTATCATGTGTACAAACTTCATGTTGTGCACTGCAGCTGGCCCTGAGAGTGGGTTTTATTTTGGAATTGTATTTATATAAATATTACCCAGTGGTGATTACAACTGAGTAGTTAATAGTTATGATAGTTAATATTTAGGGTCGTGCTTCTATAGGAAAAG
The DNA here is from genome assembly GCF_964204655.1 of Triturus cristatus. NCBI lineage: Eukaryota > Metazoa > Chordata > Amphibia > Caudata > Salamandridae > Triturus > Triturus cristatus. The sequence continues at coordinate 646,511,000 of NC_140585.1, forward strand.
CATTTTTTGTTTCTCTAATAACTTTGATGCTGTTTGACTAATCTTCACTAAAAATAAAAATCCAATTCAGTTCCATCCAGGAAAGTTTTGAGGCGATCCATGAAGTAAAAAGGGGGGTCCCAAAAGCCATTATCCCTATTGATTTTCCTTAGGAAATTTAGACACAGCTCAGCCCGAACTGCTGATAAGATTTACATTAAATTTGGGAGAAAAGTAGATTTTGATCAAGAAAGCATGCTTTTTGTGATTTGGTGTAAATCCCTTCAATAGTTTTTGAGCAATTAAGGCTATAAACTTTGTATATTTCATGCCGCAGAAGATTAGAGGGCCGACAGATCTCCAGAGGATGTGGCAGTAGCCATATTAGGAAAAATGTAAACGATAGATATAGGGGGGCAAGGTAGGGATACCCTGCACCCCTAGGCCTGGTGGGGGGGGCAGTCCCCTGGGTCTGTAAAGTTTGTCAAATCAACAGCAAAATAAAAAAAAACACAGGCTCCCGCATTACAAAAATGAGTAGTCCCCAGAGGGGGCCACGTCCAGGGGTGGCTGAATTCATTATTGGGGGGGCACATGGTCCCCTCGCTGAGCCTCAAAAGGCCCCAGGGACCCATCCACTGGGGCCAATTTTGAAAGAAAGGTGAGAGGGTGCATGGCCCCTCTCCCTGAGCCTAAAATGGTCTAAGGGACCCCATCCCCCGAGGCTGGATCACTCACTGTGTCCTAGAGAGCCCACCCCGGGCACAGTCATTTTCCTGCCTGCTAGAGAGTGGGGAAGGAACACTTGATGTTCCCACCCGACAGGAGGTTTAAAATGCTCCTGCCAGATGGGAGCATTCACAAACAGCTGTTCCTGCCAGGTGGGAGAAAATACAGCTCTCAATGAGCCCAGGATTAGGGCAGTAGCCGGTGAGGCTGCATGGGATGTAAATATGGGATGTATATATATATATATATATATATATATATATATATATATATATATATATATATATATATATATATATATATATATATATATATATATATATATATATACATATATATATATATATATATATTAGAAAAAAGAAGAAATTGGGTTACAGGTAAATTGCCCGGCGCTCAAAACAGTCTCAGACACTGGTCCCCACCAGTGTAGTACGGTATATTGAACACAAACACATCTGAGAACAATACAAATCCACAGATTCAAAAAAGCACAGATGATTAGTCTTCTTGTTCATTCATTTTTATTCTTGTTCCTTGAGAAGTCAAAGTTCACAAAAAGTAACACACAAAGTGCCAACACGTGTTTCGCGCCAACTGCGCTTCTTCAGGGCTGTCACATAAACAAAAATAATATAGTTTAGAACTCATATATACATACTTGTTTCTTTACAAAAATACATACATTTGTGAGTGTTTGTAACCAAATTTGGGAGAACTCTATTAGTATACTTCCCAACAATAACCCAACAACTTTAATGCAAATTTAAATAAAAAGAGGGAGTGAAAAAGGAAACTCATATAGGGCTAGCATGTTGTTAAGCTATCCTGAACCTTAGATTTGTCAATATATAAATTTAATAACCATAATGATTAATAGTAGGGTTAGTGTACGAGAAGAGTGTACCTTTTTGTTCCTTTAGTGGTTTCTCTTCAGAAAGGCTTGAAAAATACTTCAAAATGATTCAGGCTCCCTATTTTTGAAGCAGTTCCTAAGGTACAAATTTATTGTTATTATTATAATTTTTTAAATGTTATTAACTCATCAATTTAGGCCCAAATGTTTTAAATCTATCATCTTAATTTGTACAACCATGCTTCAAAACAATATAATCTCACCTTATTCATGTATATGTTCCACATAGGAGTCTTTGTCAGTTAGAATCTTGTGAGTTTGAAAAGTTATATTTAGCGTTCCATGATACGATCTAGAAGTAATAATGAACAGTCTATTAAGTCCCACTATACTTGAAAAATTATTTATAAAGCATTTATAAAATATCTTGAAGAGTTCATTTCAGCACTGTACTATCCTAAGAATTAAGACACTGAAAATAGTGTAAGTTGCGATGTTCAAGAATCTGCTAGAGTCCATTAACTCCCATTTCGCTCACAACGATATTCAAAGTAAGGCAAGGAAAAGGATTTAATATATTTAAAGCACAAAGTGTTCAGATCTACTATCATTCGCTCAATCGACTAGTATCTAGTTATAATGCGTACGGTTCCCTTCTTACCACTAAGTTGATAAGCGTCCAATACTCGGTCCGTCAATTCCGCGAGTGAACTGACGATGTTGCCCTTCCGCTATTTATGCTCCTCCCTTAATTAGTGAATTAAAAACACGGCGGGAGAATTTTTTAAAGCGCCAACTCTCTCATAAAAGCTATCTATGTTTGCTGCTTCAACCATAAATTTATTGAGATTGAAAGTCACAATAATTCTAGATAGAAACTACCCATTTCTTAGTTAGTTAGATATAGAATATATTCTAATGTGCTCACTATTAGTGGGCAAAAAAATATTTGTTAGCATCTATAAGTTAGATTCGAACCCCTAAAGCGATGTTCATGTAAATATTCTGTTTTAACAGAGTGAGCTATCCTATTAACTAAAGACAAGGTGTGTGATTATAAAGAATAGATTGCTCGAGCAGTTACCATCATTGCTACTTAATGATTTTAATACAAAATAAACACACAGATATTCTCAAGTTTAGATATTTGAATGTAGAAAATGACACGTCGATATTGAAATAAACCGTTCCCAAGTCTTGAGGTTGGACTCGAACCCCCGACTTGCTATACATGATAGTATAGGCTTTTAATCAGGTAAGCTATCTAATTAGTTATTTTAAAGTCTTAGACTTATAAGCATTTAAGGCCAACCTCACAATCAACAAAGTAAGATAGGACTGATCCACATAGCAAAAGATCACAAGATCTGTTTTTGTATTTATTTGTAAGTAGAAGTTGAAAAGTGGATATTAAAATAACCCGTTCCCAAGTCTTGAGATTAGTCTCGAACCCCCGACTTGCTGTACATGATAGTATAGGGTTTTGATCAGGTAAGCTTTCTAGAACAACCTCACAGTTAATAAAGTAAGGTAGGATTGATCCACCATTATGCTCAAGTTGCATAGTTGATAGAGTAAACCTAACAAAAAGTAGTCATTATTTCTCTTGCACAAGAGGTAAGGGATCTATAAACAGTTTCTAAATCAAAGACCTGTAGTATATATTGTTAAGTCAAGAGACATTAAGAGTCAGTATTATCTCAGCAGGGTATAAATCTCTCTATCTACGTTTAGTCCAAACTGTACCGCTTGTAATTAATTGATCCAGAACGTTTCCCTAGATCTCAGTTTCGCTTCTAGATCGCCCCCTCTCCTATCAATAGTGACTTGTTCAATACACATAAACTCAATATCACTTAATTCATTTCGTCTATGTTGTTCTTTAAAATGAACTGCCATTGGATATTTCGGGTCACAATTTTTTATTGCTCTAAGATGTTCCATCCATCTTGTTTTAAGCTTTCTCATTGACGATCCTACATATATCTTTTTGCATACACAAGTCATTATGTATATGCAGTAGCTAGTATTACAATTTATGAAGGACTTGATTTTAAACGTGTTCCTGTTAGTATGGTCACTGAAAGTTGTTGTTTTGTTTATGACATGTTTGCAACAGATACATTGACTGCATCTATATGATCCTGGTGTGGATAGACTCTTAGTCCGTAACTGTTGGTCATGATCATTATTGTGTATAGGATATGATCGTGTATCACTCGGACTGAGAATATTCCTCAGTGTGGGGGCTTTTTTGTACACCATATTGGGTTTGTACCCCAGAAAGTCAGAGATATCTTTGTCGATGGTTAGCACTTCCCAATGTTTACAGAGGGATCTAAATACTCTATTGTTACCTTCACTTTAGGTCGTGATATATCTAATTACTTCTTTCTTGTCCGTTTCTAGTCTAGGTCTGTCATATAGTAATGTGTCTCTTTTCACTTTTAGTGCTTTACTTCTAGCTCTATCTACAATCTTTTTCTCATATCCTCTTTTGAGGAATCTTTCAGTTATATCATTACTAATGTTTTGATACTCACTCTTATCACTGCAGTTTCTTTTGGCTCTCAAAAATTCCCCATATGGGATATTATCGATCTGCCTTTTAAGATGTCCTGACCTGGCATGCAGTATAGAATTTGTAGAAGTGGGTTTCCGATAGAGTCTCGACTCTAAATGTCCCTGACTAACATACATTTCGACATCTAAGAAAACTATTCTTTCTGTGTTGTATTCAAGAGTAACAGTTATGTTGTGATTGTTGGTATTCAAATGACTATGGAAAAGTTTCAATTTCTCTTCACTTCCTTTCCAAGTCATAAAAATATCGTCTATAAATCTGCCCCAATAGACAATGTTGTCATCAAAAGTTACACTAGATTTCCAAGCATAAACAGATTAGCATACGAAGGTGCAAATTTAGCACCCATCGCGGTACCCGTTTTCTGATTAAACAAATCATCCCTATAGTAAAAAAAGTTGTTAGATAGGACTAGATTCAGAAGATCAAGTATCATGTTAGAATGTTGTAGGTAACTAGCAGATTTTGTGTATAGGAAATATTTAACAGCTTCAATTCCTTTTTCATGTTTGATGCTTGTGTAAAGACTATTCACATCCATAGTCACAAGAATCATTCCCCTCTCCCAGTTAATATTCCCTATTTGACGCAAAAAATCTTTGGTGTCTTTTATGTAAGATACTAAAGTTTTAACAAAAGGCATCAAAAACATATCAATGTACTCTGATATATGTTCTGTCATGCTATCTATGCCCGATATTATGGGTCGTCCTGGTGGCGTTTTTCCTCCTTTATGTTTTTTCGGGAGAAAGTAGATAATAGGTATCTTGGCTTTATCTACTAGCAAATAATTGAATTCATCTCTATCTAGCAGTTTTTTTATCCAGATAGGTACTAAGAGGCACATGCATCATCATAGGGTTTTGCGATTCCTTAATAGCGATTATTAAGGAATCGCAATTAAGGAATAGCAAAACCCTATGCATGTAGGAATCGCTAAAGAAATAGCGATTCCCACAAATTCCTTAATTGCGACTAGCAAATTGCGAGTCGCAATTAAGGAATGTCTTCCCATTCATTCCTATCGGCCTCCAGGCCCATAGGAATGAATTAGAGATTGCGGGAGCAATTTGCGAGTACCAGTAGGTACTCGCAAATTGCTCCCGCAATTTCGATGGTGCAAGGGTGTCAAAATGACACCCTATTGCACCCATGTATGTTCACTCTGCACAAATGTTGCATACACACATGCTCTAAGGGCATGTGTGTGGGCAACATGAAACTTAGAAAAATGCAAATAAGTGCATTTTTCTAAGTTTTCGCAAATTACCATGAGGTCCAGCCTCATGGTAATTTGCTCACGCTAATAGCGAAATCGCTATTTTTTAAACTGTAATGCATTGCATTTAAGGAATCTCAATTAGGGATTCCTTAAATGCAATCGCTATTTAAGGAATCCCAATTTTGAGATTCCTTAAATAGCGATTTTTGCATTTGGGATGATGCATCCCAAATGCAAAAATACCGGGAGCAAAGGGTCAGATTCTGAGAATCTGCCCGTTTGCGACCGGTATTTTGCTTGATGCATGTGCCTGTAAGTGTATTTTTAATAGTCTCTTTAGCATTAGTAATTTGTACCAATTTTGCTTTACCATAGCTTTGACAGTCTCTAAGTTGTTTTAATGCTTCCTTATGATAATCACTGTGGTCTAAAACCACAACATTCCCACCTTTGTCTGCCTGTCGGATAATAATACTTTTGTCATTACACAGGTTTTGCAATGCTTTGAATTCATCTTTATTCAAATTGTATTTGCTTTTACTGTATATTTCTTTATCAAAATCCTTCATGACAAGATTGGTAAATACATCAATAACATTCTCTCCTTTTGTAGGAGGTACAAACTTAGATTTTGGTTTCAGATTACTAGGTATACTATAATTTGTTGTTATATTCAAATCTAATGCAATGTCCTCTATATCACAATTAGTCTCATCATCCAAATTTACAAGACAACCAATATCATTGAGTTCTCTAATAGACATTTCACTAATAGTGTTCTCTATACAAACAGTTCGTTTTAAATCTGGTTTGCTCTGAAAATATTTTTTCAATTTCAAAGTTCTAGCAAACCTATTCACATCTACTTTCGCTTGTAAATCGTCCCATTTATGCGTAGGTGCAAAACTTAAACCTTTGTTAAGAACACTTATTTCATTTTCAGTGAGAACTTTATGTGATAAATTAACAATAAGATTTTCTACTTTCTCATCACTGTTTCTCTCTGTAATATATATATAATCTCAAATTCTGGCATACAAAAAAATCTAACTGTGTAGGTAATAGTTACATAATTGTATATAACAACCCAAAAACCGAGTTGAAATAAGAATTGCAATATGTATGTATTAACCGACATTTGCTATTTTTTACGGTTTTTAAGGATTCATGAGCAAATGTATTTATCCAGAAATGGTTTTATGTGCAGTTTGCACAATGATTATGAATTTGGCCAGTGATTCAAATGTGATTTTGCTGCTATGTGTAATGAAATGCAAGGATTTGTTGGAAGTCTGTCACTTTAAAATGAGAAGGGTTTGAAGACGTGTCATGTTATCAAGGCCTGCAAAGCCCGAAACGCGTCATGGTGGCGAGCTGAATCTTAAATAAACACAATTGCACTAAGGAAGTGGAGTCCGTTCCTGTTTTGTTCTGCATGCTGAATGGAACTTTAAAAACAAGGTTGTGAGCTTGTGTCTTCCAATTTGGTCCCAGATGCAAATATCAAGTAAAACATTCAGCGGCTCCAGTCTTTATGAAGCGTGTCTATTTTTTGTGCAACAACGCTTCCCAACGCCTTTCGGACCTCAAGGCTCCTTGATCACGGCTCAAGAATTAACTTCACTTTCTGATTCTTATCACATCACATGTGCTCATTGTGCTTTAACAAATATCGAAGTCCCCTTGGATGCTTAAGGTTGTTGGGGTCCAAGAACCCCTCCTGTTACCACCAGTTAAGTCCCACACAGAGGGATTGCTGAGAGCTCTTTGGAGGCCTGACCCTTTCTCAACCACTGCAAACACGCCTCTTGGTGCACTATTGATTGGGGAATGAAGTCTCCTTGGATGCTGAGGGCCCCTGGGGGTCAAGAACCCCTCATGTTACCACCAGAAAGCCCCACACAGCAGGGATTGCTGAGAGTGTTTCGGAGGCCTGCCCCCTTTGTCTGCTGCTTTGCAAACGCACCTCCTAGGGCCCTCCTCCTTCTGGAATCAATTTCCCGTGAATGCTGAGGGTCGTTGAGGGCCAATAACCGCTCCTGTTACCTCCAGCAAGATTGCTGAGAGCTGGTCAGAGGTCCCTCCCCCTTCCTCAACCGCTCTGAAAACACGCCTCCTGGCACACTACTCCTTGGAGGATGAAATCCTCTTGGCTGTTGAGGGTATTTAGGGGCCAAGAACACCTCCAGTTACCACCAGTAAGTCCCACACAGCGGGATTGCTGAGGGATCTCCATAGACCCCACCCCCTTTGTCCACCGCACTACAAACACACCTCCAGGTTCACTGCTCATTAGGGAATTTAGTCCCCTTGGATGCCACGGGTTATAAGGGACCAAGAACCAATCCTGTAAACACCAGTAAGTTCCACACATCAGGATTGCTGTGAACTTAGAAGCCCCACCCCTTTCTCAACCACTCTGCAAATGCACCTCCTGGCACACTGCTCCTTGGAGGATGCAGTCCTCTTGGCTGCTGAGGGATGTTGGGGGCCAAGAACCCCTCCTGTTACCACCAGTAAGTCCCACACAGTAGGATTTCCCAGAGCTCTTCGGAGGCCCGCCCCCTTTTTCCACCACTCTGCAAACGCATCTCCTGGTGCACTGCTCATTTGGGAATTTAGTCGTTGAGGGCCAAGAACCAGTCCAGTTACCACCAGTAAGTCCCACACAGCAGGATTGCTGAGAGCTCAGAGGGACCCCCTCTTTCTCAACCACTCTGCAAACACATCTCCTGGCACACTACTCCTTGGGGGATGAAGTCCTCTTGGATGTTGAGGGTCGTTGAGAGCCAAGAATCGCTCCTGTTACCACCAGTAAGTTCCTCACAGTGACATTTGTTGAGAGCTTTTCACAGGCCTGCCTCTTTTCTCAACCACTCGGCAAACACGCCTCCTGGCGCACTACTCATTCGGAGATGAAGTCCCCGTGGATGCTGAGGATCTTTGGGGGCTAAGTAACCATCCTGTTACCACCAAGAAGTTACACACAGCAGGATTGCTGAGAGCCCGTCGGAAGCCCTGCCTGCTTTCTCCACCCACTGTACAGACCCATACAGCCACTCAAAGATCTATACATCCACTCCCAAACCTACTCACACACCCACACAGCTACTCACACACCGACTCACATACCCATACAGGCACTCACACATCCACTGACAAACCCAAACAGCCACTCACAAACCAACTCACACAGCTACTCACAAACCCACTCACATACCCACATAACCACTCACCAACCTATCTCGCCACTCACATACCAGTTTTTAAAGGTTACAGGTTACAGCTAGGAAATGAAATTAGAAACACTTTGGAAAATCACCGAAAAAAACTAAGATTACAAGGGTAGTCGTAGTTAGGCTCAGGTTGCAGTTATAGTTACCTCAGCTAACTATAACTCATGCCCCTGCAATGTACAGCTCATGACCTTACATATTACATCACTCATGACATGATCAGTGACATCCCTGATGACATCTCAAATGACATCACTCAGTATCCACAGAATCATTCACACAACCACTCACATCCCGTAAAACCTCATATGCCCACTCACACGCTCACATAATCACTCACATACCAATTCACAGACTTATACAACTACTGATACACAGCCACTTACTCACTCATACAGCCACTCACACAGCCACTCACCCACCCATACAGCTCCAGAGGTACTCACTCACTCACAAATACAGCCACTCACACATACATTCACTCTTTCACAAAAACACTCACAAACTCATTCACACATCGAAACAAGCACTGAGGCCAATTCACTCACTTATACAACCACTCATACTGATACTGACATAACAATATAGCTACTCCTACACCCACTCACTTACCCATACACCCACCCAAACTGCACTCACTCATCCATATACCCACTTACATGCCCACTCACTCACCCATAGAGCTACTCATACATCCACTCACATAACCACTCACCCACCCATACAGCCTCACACAGCCCCTCACTCACCCATACAGCCACTCACACACTCACCCATCCATACATCCACTCACATATAACCACCCACATATCCACACACCCACCAATACAGCCACTCAAACAGTCACTCACTCACCCATACAGCTATTCACACAGCCACTTATTTACACATACAGCCACTTGCCCACCCGTACAGCCATTCACACAGCCACTCCCACATTGATACAGTCCCTCAGAAGTCATATGTTAGAAACAGTATCACTCAGTAGTACAATAAGAATAATAATTTAACTCATGCAGTAGCTTAGTATATATCTTTTAGTCTTAGATACATTTTTTAAACATGTCATCAGTGATGTCATCTGTAATGTTATTTGAGATGTCATCAATGATGTCATCAGTGATGTCACTGACCAAGTCAGAAGAGATGAAATATATGAGGTCATAAGCAGTGCATCTGAGGTCACAAGCAGTACATTGCGGGGACATAAGCTATAGTTAGCTCAGATAGCTATAACTTTTGAATTTCAATGGTTTTGTACGAGTGAAATCAGAGCTTAACTATAACGTCCCATTAACCTTTGTTTTTTCAGTGAATGTATGTTTGTTTTTGTTTTTGTACTAGTTTCTTGAGATAAATATAACTATAACTGCTGAATTGCTATGGGTTTTGTGTGTGTAAATTCTGAGCCTAACTATAACATCCCTGTTGCCTTTTTTTGTGAATATATATATGAATATATATATTCACTAGAAAAACTAAGTTTACAGAGATGTTACAGTTAGGCTCAGATTTCACACACACAAAAACCATAGACATTCAGCAGTTATAGTTATATTTATCTCAAGAAACTATAAGTGCCCTAAGTTAACCTTAACTCATAGCCCCATGCACAGTTTTCTCATCGATAATTTTAATGCAAATGTAGCTGTGATATTATCAATGATGTCATAGAAGATATCATCACTGATGTGATAAGTGTGGTAATTAGCAGTGCATGGCGAGTGTTAGAAATGGGGGTCTCTAGTTGGCAAGGGTGGGCACCTTTGTCCAAGTAGGGACCCTTCTTCCTAGTCAGGTTAAGGGGGATACACTTATAAAATAACCCCTGCTCACCCCCTTGGTAGCTTGGCATGAGCAGACAGGCTTATCTCAGAGGCATTGTGTGAAGCATTTGTGAACACATACAGCAATAGAGTGAAAACACTACAAATGGACACCACTCCAGTTTAGAAAAATAGGTAATCTTTATCTAAACCCAACAAGATCAAAATTACAAGAATCTACAATACCGTAATAAAAATATGACTTTCAAAAAGTAAAAATAGTTCAGTTCCAAGCAAATTGCAGATGCGACACTTTTGACACAAAGAATGTGTCACGCACATCAGCAAAAACTGTTGAAGGGAAGGTGATGCATCGGTTCCTTAAGCCCAGCGAAGGTGATGCGTCCGTTCCTTACTTCAGGGGAGGTGATGCGTCGGTGCCTTATTGCCTCGCAGGGGCGGTGATGCGTTGGTTCCTTACTGAAGGGGAGGTGATGCGCAGGTTTCTTACTGTGCAGGAGGTGATGCACCATTTTCTTACTGTAACCACAGTGCCATCGTTGTGCCCAGATGCGATGCCTGAGGTTCGTGGATGCATCAGTTCTCAATGCATTGGCTGCAGTGGCCCTTGCATTGATTTCTTCAGCTGCAGTCCCATGATACATTGTTTCATGCAGCCGCACAGCAGGGCCTGCTTCGGAATCGGTGCGGTGATCTCAACCTTTGTAGATCGGTGCACTCGATGAGGCATGCAGCAATTTCTCGAGTCACAAGCAGGCGCTGCATCAGTTTCTTCGGCAATGCATCTGAAACAGGTACGGATGCGTTGTGCTTGTCAAAGTTGCGTTACTTATCCATCTTTCAGCGGCAAACAGCCTCCAGAGGTCCAGAACTGCAGCAGGCACCTCCTAGCAGGTCAGAACTCCCAGCAAGGAATGTCAGGGGAGCTGGTGGTGAAGTCTTTGTATCCCTGAGACTTCAAAACAGCCCTTGGAGAGCTTCTTTAAGCAGGGGACACAGCACACAGCAATGACAGAAACAGCCACTGCAGGCCAACTTCAGACAGCACAAAGCAAAGGGGCTGTAGTTCTCTTCAGTTTCTCCAGCTCTTCTCCTTGGCAAAGGATCCTCTTGATTCCCAGAATGATATAAAAGTCTGGGATCTGGGCCCCTCTTTTTTATAATACAAAATCCTTTGTTCTCTGGTGGCAGAGAGTGTGTTTGCCCAACCAGAAGCAGTTCTGTCCTCTCCAGTGCAGCTTCCTGGCAGGAGTTCGAGACAGCATTGTCCTTGGCAGACCAGGCCCATTCAGGTGTGAAAGAAATCTCACCCCTACTCTGACTGCAGCCAAGGTCTATTCAACCCAGCCCTGACTCACCCTGGAAAGGCAGGAAACACCTTAACCCCCAAGTGGCTGTCTGAACAGAATGTACATACCCAGCCTCTGTCACTCCAAAGCCAGACAGTCAAAACACAACCTACCAGAGGCACACTGGATGATTAGGCAAGAAAATACCTACTTTCTAAAAGTGGTCTTTTCAAACCCAGAATGTAAAAATCACCCTCACTAAAAGATGCATCTTAACATTCTGAGTTCCGGAATATCAAATTTTAATTTCCTATCTTGTTTCCATGGGCAGTAATACTCATAAAATGAGATGTGCAAACTCCCCATTCTAAACTATGGGGACAGATAGCCTTACAATAGTGAAAAATGAAATTGGCAGTATTTCACTATCGGGACATGCCACACACATCAGGGCATTTCCTACCTTTCACATATACTGCACCCTGCCCACAGGGGTACCTTGGGCCTACCTTAGTGGTGACTAAGATGTAAGAAAAGGGAAGGTTAGGGCCTGGCAAATGGGTGCACTTGCCAGTTCGACATCGCAGTACCAAACTGCGCGCAGATGCTGCAGTGGCAGCTCTGAGTTACATTTACAGGTTGCTTATGTTGGTGGCACAATCAGTGCTGCAGGCCCACTATCAGCATTTGATTTACAGGCCCTAGGCACACACAGTGCACTGTACTAGGGACTAACTAGTAAATCAAATATGCCAATCATGGAATCACCAATCCATAACAACAATTGACAAAGAGAGCACTTGCACTTTGGCACTGAACAGCACTGGAAGAGGTCCCGAAGCATCTAGACCAGCAAAATGAAGTCCAACACATGGCAAAAACACAGGAGGCAAAGGCAAAAATACAGGGGAAACCCACGCCAATGATGCCAGGTCTAACAGCAAGGGTGAGAGTTATAGTTACCGTAGGGCACGAGTCTTCAAGAAACTTTAACAAAAAAGTTCAACCACCTCAGCTCCTTCCTGGAAGTGATCCGTCAAGCGAGGGCTGAGAAAAAAGGGCAGTCCTAAAACGTAAAATCACCATGCATTTTCCATAGACTTCTTTACCACAGGTTACAGCAAAAACTGGGGAGGGGGGCACGTGGCCACCCTCCCCTTTCATAAAAAAAGACATGGGGTCCCCAAGGCCTAATGAGGCTCTGGGAGGGCGCCACACCACACCCTTACCTTTATTTTTTTTTTAAATGTCCCTGGGATTTGGAGTCCCCAGGGCCTAATAAGGCTTGGAGAAGGGGGTCATGTGGCCCCCTCCCCTTTAAAACTAAAAAGTCCAGGGGATGTGGTCCACAGAGCCTAATAACGAGACCTCTGACCTTCTGGCCAGAGACCCGCTCTTTCCCCCCGCAGTTCCGCTGCAACTGCCCGGTGTGAGCAGGGCTCATACCGCTCTCGGCCTGCCCCTGGTTCTTTTCCTGCTGCCGGTACTGTTGCCTTATTTGTATTGCTTTATTTGTATTGCCTTATTTTTACTGCCCTTATTTGCTTTTCTGATTTGTATTGCCTGCTTACATCTACTTTTGTAGTCGTATTTGCTTTGTTTTCCTTTTCCTATTTTCTGTCGCACCACCACTACTGCCCCCGCGGCCCCTCCCCTGCTGCGTTCCCGCCTCCCAGCTGCACTCTCCCTTCCCTATTTAATGGTGGCCGCTGTGTGGCCACGCCCAGTGGGCGTGCCCAAAGGCTTGCCTGTCTGCGTTCATCCATGACCGGACAATAACCAGCACCAGGACCCTTGGCCCTCCAGCCCGACAGCGCTACAGCCCCTTGGCTCTCCACAAACTCCACGCTGGCAAGAACAACAACTGCAAGCTCGCCTCACCTCTCAACACACACAGACCTTTCACTTGCCGTCAATGCTGCAAATCCTTCACCTTTGCCGAGACCCAGGACACTCCACCTCCCTCCAGCAACAACACCTCCGCTCCCCAAACCCTGCGATGTATTCTCCTCAACATTTGTTCCCTCCTCAGACATGCAACAGAAATCTGGGACCTCCTCGACCGCACCTCACCGGACATCACCTTCCTCCAAAAACCTGGACGAACGCCATCTCTGGACCAGACATCGCAATTGCCATCCTGGAAGGATCCAAGGTCACCCATACGGATCGCCCCAACCACCCCGGGGGAAGCATCGCCATCGCCATCGCCCACAAGGCCAACCTTTGTCTGAGCACCTACACCAACGGGCCACAGACCTGATAGAACACCTACACTTCAAGATACAGACCAACCCGTCCTTCCCCCTCTGAGGCACCCTCATATACAGACCTCCCGGACTCTGCGCTCCATTCACCGACTCCATCACCAACATCATCACACCGCATGCCATCACCTCCACTGACTTCACCCTGCTAGGAGACCTCAACTTCCACCTCGACAACCGCCAGGACCCCAACTCCGCCTCCCTCCTGGACAACCTCCACATCATAGGACTCAAGCAGATCATACCAGAACCAACGCACTCAGCTTGGCACATCCTCGACCCTGTCTTCACTGCAGGGAACTCCATCTCCTTCAGCCACACCATTGAACTCCCATGGATGGACCACTGCTGTGTTCACTTCACCTTCAAAACCAACATTTCCTGCAAACATCGGCACCAGCTTCAGTGCAGGAATTGGAACAAGATCTCCGACGACCAGCTCACTGCCACCCTCAGCAGCTCCGCTCCCACCGCCACAGAAACGACCCCACCACCGCCGCACACGCTCTACAGAATTGGGTCACCGACTGCACCAACACCATCTCCCCTCTCAAGAAAGCCTCCAAACCTCACACCAAGAAAGCCAGCTGGTGGTCCCCCGAACTCCTAGACTTCAGAAGGATCTGCAGATGACTCGAGAAACTGTGGAGGAGCTCCAAAACCCCGACAGACCTCGAAAACTTCAAAACAGCTACCGCCCCCCACCACAAACTCATAAGACTCTCCAGGAAGAAAGCCCTTCAGGACAGAATCTCCACCAATGCACACAACAGCAAAGAACTCCTCAGCATCATCAAAGAGCTTGCCCAGCTCAACAGCGAGTCTACAGACAGCCCAATCTCCCAGGACCTCTGTGACAGACAGCGCCTTCAACAACCCCATGAGGAACCCCCTCCCACAACTTCCAGTACCATGCAACCTACACTAGACAGCTGGATCACCCTCAGCATTGAAGACACTCTGACGATGATGAAGACCATCCACCCCAGGGCCCCCATGGACCTCTGCCCTAACCACGTCTACTACAGAGCCACAGACATCATCGCCCCCAAGCTACAACAAATCATCAACCAATCCCTCGAGACTGCCTCTTTCCACGACGACTCAAAACACGCTGTGATCAACCCTCTCCTGAAAAAACTTTCAGCGGACCCCCACCAACCTCAAAAACTTCACACCGATCTCCCTGCTCCCTTATCCGGACAAAGTTATTGAAAAAGTCGTCAATAGCCAACTGCCTACCTTCATAGAAGAAAACAACATCCTCGAAAACAACATCCTCGACTCCCAATCAGGAAGAACCACTGCAAAAGAAACAATTGATGGACGGAATGCTAGACAATGCAAACATTCACCCCCATTCACAATAATCTTGGTTTAATTTGGAATGACATGGTGAGCAAAAAAACAATGAATTTAGGCCCAGATCTCTGTACTGGGGTGAATGTATGACATTGATCTGCATTCTGTCCATCAATTGTTCTTTTTGCATTGGTCGCACCGAGTGGGCGGTATGCCCAGATATGGGTCCCTTGATCTCCATGCCACTGGAGTCAAGCTATCCTGGCTGATGAGGGGTGCAACCCTGAAACCGGTCCTAAGGATGCTTGTTTCCAGTCCAGGGAGGACCTGGCCTAGCAGTTCTGGCTGGACTGCTCCCATTGGGCACAGGGTCAAGACTGATTTGCATAGGGTTGGGTTCAAACTGGAATGGCACAGTGAGCAAAAAAAGGATGGATTTAGGCTCAGATCTCTGTACTGGGTTGAATGTATGACATTTGTTCTGCATTCTGTCCATCAATTGTTCTTTTTGCTCAGGAAGAACCACAGCACCGAAACCACACTCCTTGCAGCAACAGACGACATCTGCTCCCTACCTGAAAGGGGAGAGATGGTGGCTCTCATCCTCCTGGACCTCTCCGCGGCCTTCAAAACTGTCTCTTACCACACCCTAGCCTGCAGACTTTACGAAGAGGATATCCGGAACAAGGCCCTCAACTGGATCCTCTTAGTCCTCTCCGGCAGAGCACAACGAGTCAGACTCCCTCCATTTCTCTCAGAACCCACTCTAACCACCTGCGAAGTCCCACAAGGATCCTCCATCAGCCCGATCCTGATGGCCCCGCTCACATCCATCATCAGAGCACACAGACTTAACATCACATCACACGCAGACGACACCCAACTCATCCTCTCCCTCTCCAATGAACCCAACATCACCAGACACAACTTTCAAGACGGGATGGAAGCCGTCGCCAGATGGATGAAGAACAGCTGTCTACAACTCAACATGGACAAAACCGAAGTGCTCATCATGGGCCCACACCCCGATGCCTGGAACAACACCTGGTGGCCCCCTGCCCTTGGGATCCCCCCACACCCAAGGAGCACGCACGCAACCTTGGAATCATCCTAGACTCCGAACTCAAAATGGACCACCAGGTCAATGCCATCACCTCCTCTTGCTACCACACCCTCTGCCTACTCCTAAAGACCTTCAACTTGATACCCCCAAACACAGGAAAACTGTCACATATGCCCTCATCAGTAGCAGACTGGACTACGGCAATGCACTCTACACCAGGATCAACAAGAACCTCACCCGCAAACTCCAGACCATGCAGAACGCTGCCACCAGACTAGTCCTCAAACCTACCATGCCACTGCCACATCAGCCAACACCTACGGACCCTACACCGGCTCCCTGTCGAGAAGAGAATCACATTCAAGCTTCTCACCCATGCACACAAGGCCCTCCACAACACAGGATCTGCCAACCTAAAGCACCGCCTCACGTTCCACGCTCCTCAACATTCTCTACGCTCGGCCAAGCTCTCCCTTTCGACGGTACCTTGGATCAATAAAACCAGAGCAGGAGGACGCTCCCTCTCCCTCCTCGCGGCCAACGCATGGAACTCCATTCCTCTCCACCTCCGACAGACCACATCATTCTCTAAGTTCATAAAGGACCTCAAGACCTGGCTCTTCGATGGAACTCATTGACCCTCCAGATTGCTGCGGATCCCCCTCCCTCTTCCCCCCTATTCCCCAGCGCCTTGAGACCCATTTCTGGGTGAGTAGCCCTTGATTGATTGATTGATTGATTGAGTGATTGATAATAAGGCTTGGGGAGGAGACCATGCAGGCCCCCTTCCCTGTAATCAAAAAAGCAGCATTGGGCTCCCAGACCCTAGTAAGGCTCGAAGGGGGGGCATGCAGCGCACCTTACCTTTCATAAAAAAGGCCCAGGGGATATGGTTCCAAGACCTAATAAGGCTTGGGGAAGGCAGATCAACACAGGCCTCCTCCCCTTTCATAAACAAGGTCTGAGGATGGGGTCCCTCGGGGCTTTATAAGTCTCATGGGCCCCATCCTCTTTAAATATAAAATAAATGCCCTTAGGAATGTGGTCACCAGGGCTTAATGACTCGGTGCATGGACCCCTCCCCTTTAATTTTAATAATGTCCCTGGGGGACGGGGTCCTCAGAGCCTCAAATGCTCATGGAGGGGCTACACGGCCCGCTCCCCTTGCATAAAAAAGATCCTGGGGATGTGGTGCTTCAGAGTCTTATAAGCCACATAGGCCCTCTCCCCTTTCATAACAAAATGCCCTGGGGGATCAGATCCCCAGGGCCTAATAAGGCTCAGGGAGGAAGAACCCCATGGGGCCTCTTCCCTTTAATTAAAAAGTGTCCCAGGGTGATGAGGACCACGGGGCCTAGCAGGACTCAGGGAAGGGGGCCACGTGCCCCCTCCCCTTTAACAATAATAAAGGTCCTGGGGATGAGGTTCCCAGAGCCTAATAAGGCTAGGAAAGGAGATTGTGTGGCCCTCCTCCCATTTAATAAAAAAATGGGGTTCCCATGACCAATAAGGCTTGAAGAGGGACCACGCAGCCACCTGCCCTTTCATAAAAAATCCACGGGGGATGGGGTTCCCAGGCCAAATAAGTCTCGGGGAGGTGATCCATAAGGCCCTCCTCCCCTTTAATAAACAAGCATTGGCATAGCCAATAGGTCTCGCCTTTGGGACCTTATAATGTATGTATGTATATGTGTTTAGTTATCCAGCACAATATCCTCGGTGCAACAACATCAAGTGTTGCATGGCTAAACACTTATAAGGTCCCAAAGGCAAGACCTATTGGCTATGCCAATGCTTGTTAAAGATTATATGGGCTCTGATTAGAGTCAGCGGAAGCCTTATTTATAGCTCCTGTTTCTCAGAAGTATATTCCTTGGCAGAGGGAAAAGTGTGTCTGACATCTCATAATTCATAAAGTTACTTTGCACAAAACTCAGCTTCGCTGTGATTCTTGAAGGGCTAGTGCTGAAGACCGAATGGTCTTTCCAGGCGCTTGAAATCAGTGCAGTAAGGTACAGTGAGTGCTCTTCTTGGCAATGGTGCGTGTGCAGGGCAGTATCACAATGGTGGCTTATCTCTGTTCTCAGGTTTTAGGTTTGACTCCCCTTTTATTGCCTAATGGCTTTTTGATAGTATTCATTACTTTGAAAGTTAATAGAGAAAAGCCTTGTTTACATTTGTATTATCAATTTGTGATCACAGAGAAGGACACAATAGAATTTTTTTGGCAACCGTAGCATTTTTGGCTTGTATAGTTCAATCTTCCTAGCTGTCTTCTATGGAAAGATTTCAGTATGCATGGCATAGTGCGGCCTTCAACATGAGACGGAAAAAAAATGTCATACACATGTGGAAGTGTTCCAGTTGGGGGTACACTAAAATATGATAGTGTAGAAAATGTTTGTCTCTGTAAGTCTTTTAATGGTGTGTGCCAGCAAGAAACTCCATAATAGAAAATATAATAAGAATGTAAACCTCATCTCCGTAGCATCTTCGCCCAAGATCTTCTCATGTCTGTGAAACATACACACGCAGAATGACGAACTGGCAACGGCGAAGTGTGCCTGTAAAAGTGAGATTGGATTTTAAACAATGTAACCAGCAACCTCACATGGCTATTACTTTGGTGGCTGAACTGTCTGTAGTAGACTTGTATAAAGATGTAAATTGTGGGTTAGAGCTAACCCCGTGTTCTGAAAAGTGGGGTCAGCGTTGAAAGGTGTGCTTTGTACCGGAGTAGAAGCCAGCACAGACCAAAGTTTGTCTTTTGGGGTCACCACTAGGGGTGGGCGGAATTTGCGAAATTAACTTTCGCAAATTATCGAGAAAATGTTTAAAATGATCGCAAACAAGCGGAAATATCGCGAAGATGCGGAAGTTTTTTTCCGGCATGTTCGCGAGATTTTCTGCATGGTTGCGGGTCGCCAACTTACCCATGTGGTTGCTTGCGGGCGCGGCCATCTTGTTTTGAGTTTTCTCGCTGTGCATGATCGCGAGAAGAAAGACGTGATCGCGCGACGCATGACGTCACTGCGGGCGCGAACTGTCGCGAGACAGCGCAAATGGCTAAAAACAATACAACATCTCATGGAGAACGCGACCGGATCAAGAAAACTTGTCGGCGAACGCAGGGATTCAGGTAAGGCGATCGCGCGCGCGCGAGAATGTATTATTTTATAGCGCGAACAAGAAACTAATTATCGCCAAGCTGCGGAAACCAGAATTTTTGACATTTTCGCGCTCTCCGCGGAACGCGAAAATGTCAAATTATCGCAATTTCCGCGAACGGAACGAAATTTTCGCCCAGGCCTAGTCACCACAGAGCAAATGCTTCCCCTTGGAAGAGGCACAAGTCACACGTGGGTGCCTTCACGGGATTTGGAATGGGGGCTGTTTGAGAGGGCTCATAGCTGCTGCGCACCTTCTTTCCTCCCGCTTGGCCACCCATATACCGTCCCAACTTTGAGAGCAAGAAATTATTACTTAATAATTCCGTTTTTCAGTGTCACAAGCAGAGTTGCAGGGCTTACCTAAAGTAATAAGTACAGTATGCTGCAAAAAATGGAGTAGGGGCCGCAAACTTGATAGCCTTAGGCCAAAGGGGACCCTGAGAGGAGAGCTAGGCAGCCCATTTATCCATTTAAGGACAGTTGGTACCGTGACAAATGGGGTCGGCTTTTAATCTCTTCTGGTCTCACGGCCGCAGCAAATGCCAGCTGCCCGGGGTCCACGAAGGAGACCTGCTAAGAGGGCGGCCGCCCTAGTGCCACAAGAGGGCACAGGAGACAGCCTCTCAGTGTTTGGGACCCTCAGGGGTCCGGTGTGCTGCGTCACTTCTGGGTAGAGGGGGCGGGGTGAGGTACTTATACCTCTCCCCACCCTCTGGGTGCCCTCTTTGCCCACTACCCTGATGCCGTTTCAGACGTGTCCCTGGGAGCTGCAATTTGTCACGGTGAGTGCGGTTATCCCCCACCCCTCCCCGCCCCACGAGGCTAGCGGCTAGGCCTGGCTGCGGCCGTCCGCCAATAGGGGGGGAACAGCTCCCAGGGGGCTAGGGCTGCGGCACCCCTCCCCTGGTCGAGGCCAGCACTGTGATAACCGGGGAAGGGGCCCAGAGGGGAGGCAGATGAAGCACCACTTAGCGGGGCGCGGGCCGGGACCCAGCCCGACTTGGGCCATGCGAGGTTTCTGGGTGCGTGGCCCTGGTGGGCCTGTTGCCTGCTGGCCCGCCTGCTTTGGCGTGGGTGCTGCTTACACTCGGCAGAGCAGGGAGAGCAAGCCATACCAGTTGGGCGCCTTCCTCTTCCGGTCAGCCTGCATGGTTTGCGGGGGCTCGCCCGTGGACCTGGACACTCAGGGAAATGGCAGCATTTGTCAGGGCGGAGGGCTTGTATAGATCCACTTGCTGTGGGAGCATTCCCATTAGGAGGAGGGCTGCCTGCACAGCCCCTTCAAGTTAGTCACAAGGGGCCGCGTGGGCAAGCGGTGAGGTGCTGGCCGGGCAGGCTCCTCCCGCTTGTGCCCGGTGTCGCTTGGGCTCCGTCCTGCGGGGGCCAGTTGTGAGGTGCAGGCTAGTTAGGCTCCTCCCGCGTTTGCCTGGTGTTTCTCCTTTGGGAGGGCCGGCGGCAGGTCCTCTGCCCGTGGGGGAGATAGCATGGTAAGTTGCGGGGGGGAGCCTATGGAATAGCTCTTCCAGATGTGGAATAGTACTTCCATGCAGCTCATGTCAGTTTTTTGCTCAACACTGGAGCCATAATTTATTTCGTAGGTTCGCGGGTCAACTGGTTGCAGTGTAAGGTCCCAGACTGCATGGCAGCCGCGTGGGGGGGGGGCAAATGTCACCGAGGCCTTTTAATTAGCAATTATCCCTGCTGGGGCAAGACACAAGGTTGTGGGGCACCCGGTTGCGCTAGAAGGCACCAGACCACACGGCAGCCGCGGGGGGCACGCATGAGTGCCTGGGTCCTCCTGTTTGGCCACACATTGCAGCAGCGCACCGCCCCAGCAAACCGGCAATGCTGGGGTGGCATATTAGATCGACGGGGTGCTTAGAAAGGCACACTGCGGGGGCGCTCAAGATGGATAAGTCCATGCATGAACTCCAAGTGGCGCGATCGCAAACCGCAGCGTTTGTGGCAATATTATTACGGTGTCATAAACACGGGTCCATATGCTACCCTTGCGGACAAGTATTTGGTTGAGTTGGCGCTTCATCATGGTGGGTGCTGGTGTGGGACGGCATAGATATAAGGGGCTACGGAAAACCCTTTAAGCACACGGTGCACCGCTACCCACGTTTTGCAACACGGCCATGAACTTTTAGAGGGGGAATACTGAGTGGGCCACAGGCAGCCACGTTTCCGTGCTCTTGGGACACACAGTTATGCAATGTATAAGGCGGGGTGGCTGGATTACGCATGGGTAAAGAGCCGTTGCAGGTTTGCAAGAAGGCAAGCTTACAAGACAGTTTAAATATTGTTTTTTTTACTTAAATGATTTCACACCTTGGTCCTATTGAAAGCTTCAAACGCCAGTTTGCCAGGTGGTGCGCCAACTGCAAGCTGGGATGTGGGGGCGGCATATGATGATGATTTATTGACGCCAATTTGCGCTGCGAGGCATCACCAATGGCAGCACATGACTGATTTTATTTCCATGCTTCCGCCCCCACTAGATGGTGATGCCTCCATGCAAGCTTGTATCATACAGCGGGGGCCTATTCTTGTTACCATTGCACTATTCACAGGATTTTCCGGTAGGTGCCCAATTAGGTGGTACACTGCAATTCATACCGAACCCATCCTACCGCCAACCAGGGTGATACTGTACAGTTGCTTAGTGCATTCTCCATGCTGCTCTACTTTTACTTTCTCGTTTTCAGTGATCCTATGCCTGCATCAGCGGTCTCCTCTTGTTTTGGTTATTTGATCTAAGGCACAGGTTCTCACGTTTGTTACAGCTGGTCATGGGATTAATGCGGTTTAAGTACGGCGTTACATTTGTGCTTCCTCCGTTTCAAATCTATACACGCCAAAAAACAGTGGTTTTTAGTTTTCGCTCATTCCTTTGCAAAAGAAAAAACAAAGTTTCGAGTTAGGTTTGCACTTTTAGAATCCGTGCAAAGTTTATGTAAAACTGTACTATGATTTAAGTGAGTGTACGTTAATGACTACGTTAGTACGTTAGTGACTCATTGTAGTTCTTGCACAGCCACATCATTGGCCTATGAGCCAGAATTGAAGCACTTCAAGTCAGTTACATCGAAGCCATAATAGTTGCTTATTTACCTCATGCTTTACCGCCATAATAGTTGCTCATTTACCTCATGCATTACCGACCAGTCGCAAAGTCAAGAGTCCTGGCTTGCGGTAGGTGTAATTGTACGGGTAGATTATATAACTGGTTGCAATGACTGAAGAGGCAGGACTATGCTAATCAAATATTTCATCTTGTTTTGGCCAGTCAAATGGGGAGGATCTGCTCAATAGATAAACATGCTTATTTTAATGAGGTATTTGTTGCAAGTAGAAGGGGCAATCAACATGGTAGGTGAGGGTTCTAGAGATGACACATGGGACTAGCACAGCCCAGGTATGGCAGGACAAGCAGTCAGGCAGGGGGACAGGTTGAGGCTTGACTTTCGGAGGTGAGGTGAGAGCTCAGATCTTGAGTTAAACACCAGAACAGCGGTGCAAGGGCTGTTGAGTCCTATGATGAAATGTGGCTAGAGTTACATCTATGCATGTTGCAAATTGACTAAAGGATAATTTACTCTGAAAGGGCTTGGGAAGGTAAAACGTTGGTAAGTTTGGCTAGTAGTGTTTGGTGACAGCCTCACCATGCCAGAATGGAAGCATTCTCAAGATGCGAAGCTTGTTAGCCACAACTGTGGCTCATTTATCTTATGCAACAAACAGGCACGGTCAAAGCTAATAGTACCAGCTTGTTGTAGTTGCAGTGTTGCAGGAGTACAGACAGCTTGCATGTTTGCAGCCACGCCCATAATTCATTGAACCCGCTGACTGTTGACTAATATTAGGCCAGAGGTGAACAGGACAGCCAATGCCATTTAGCGGGACGGCTGTCCACCAGCTCTTGCTTCAACGACTTATTATTATGATGCCTCTCCTTTCAATCCAAAGGGAGGATTGGCCACCTCTGACATGCCTTACCTCAGACATGCCCTTGACTATTATCCTTTGACTTGAAATCAGGTCGGGTCCAGCTGGTCTAAGCTAGGTGGGAAAGTCGCACAGCAGCTTGGGGATTTCATTGACAGTTGTAGGGCTTGGGGAGTGATGAATGCTTCGTCTGCGCGCACGGGCAGACAATTTCTGCATGGGGGCTTAGCTTTGCATGCTAGTCTGAATTGGTTTTACTGACTAGGGTGATGCAGTGGTAAGTGTTGCAAGCATGCGCCGAGAGATGGGTCCCTCGATACCATACATAATCTTCACCTGGTTAGTAGTCAGGTCAAGGAGTGGCTGCATGGCCCCCGGGTGCTGGAGATGGTTTGTTGGTTGGCATGCTTTTGCAGTTGTTTGTTGCAAGCTCGCATAAGTTGTTATTGCCGCAGAGTTTAGAGCAGGTTAGCATACCTTATCTTGTCTCTGCGGGTCGGATGTGTCTTCCGGGTCATTGTGACCGAGTAGAGCCATTATCGCTTTGTATCTGGGCAAAAAGTGATCCAGCCAAGAATCAAGGGGATAATAGAGCAAGTGTTCCCTTTTCGGAGCCTAGTATATGCAGGCGTGAGTAGCATTTATTTTATTTTATTTTTATTTTGAAGGTTTTATATAGCGCTGGCTAGACCCAGAGGTATCAGAGCGCTTTACAAGATAAGGATAGTATAAGGCACATAGGGTATAAAAGCATATGAAAGGTAGTGCAACAAAAATTTACAAAGTACAGACAACATGAGCATTATACAAAACCAGATAAATAAAACAGGGGCAGGAGCTATACATTTAAGTAATTTGGTAAATGGTGAAACAGGTGAACAGGGTATAAAATTACTGAACAAATATCGTGTGATAGATAAGAAATCAGGAGTAGGACAGAGGTTAGGAACCCCAATAATAATTGAGGAGGTGGGTTTTGAAACTAGAATAGGAGGGATTACAGCGCAGGTTTTTTGGGAGGGCATTCCAGATAATAGGGGCATTGCCAGAGAAGGAGCGTGATTGTGTAGCTTTCTTTTTATGCAGAGGTGGGATTAGGAGTAAGGTGTTGGTGCTTCTCAGAGGTCGAGTGGAGCCCGCAGTGTGGAGTTTCTTTGAGAGGTAATGCGGAGTGTTTTGGTGGAGGACTTTATGAGTAATGCAGGGGGGTTTGTAGGCAGATCTGCCTTCGATAGGGAGCCATTTAAGAGATTTGAGAGCCGGTGAGATATGATCGAAGCGTTTGCAGTCCGCGATGAGCCTGGCAGCAAGGTTGAGCACAGCTTTGATTGGAGCTAGGTGTACTTTGGGGATTCCATTAAGGATGGCATTACCATAATCAATATGTGACAGAACAAGCGACTGAACTACGAGTTTGAAATCATCGGTGGGTATGAATGGTTTAATTTTCTTGAGGTGACGGAGAGTGTAGAGGGCTCCTTTGGCAGAGTTTTTGATGTGAACATTAAGGGTTAAGGTGTTGTCGATAGTGATGCCAAGAGATTTGACGGAGTTGGACAGGGTGAGTGAGCAGTTGAGTGCATTGAGGTCAGGGATCCATGATTGAACGGGTAGAGGGTTATTTTTGGGGGATAAGAGAATGATTTCGGTTTTGTTAGGGTTGAGTTTGAGATGATTGGAATGGAACCAGGTTTGGATCTTGGTAAGGGTGTTGTTCTGGTGCACGATGTCAGCATGAGTTTTAATCTTGTAATAGATTTGGGTGTCATCGGCGTAGAGGTGGTAATTTATGCCTGCTTGGTTAAGAATGAGTGTGAGGGGTTCCATAAAGAGGTTAAAGAGGGAGGGAGAGAGAATAGATCCTTGGGGGACTCCAAGGGAGACAGGAGTGGGGGTAGAGAGACAGTTTTGAATTTTGATTTGCTGAGTACGGTGTTGTAGATAAGAGATGAACCATTTGTAGGCGGTGCCATTAAGGCCGAAACGGTTCCTAAGCACATTAAGTAGGGCTGAATGGTTGACTGTATCGAATGCTGCGGAGAGATCAAGAAGGATAAGAAGGCAGGTCACGCCATTGTCAAGTGATTGATGAATGTCATCTATGACATTGAGCATTGCCGTTTCGGTGCTGCAGCCTTTTCTGAAGCCAGATTGAAAGGGGTCGAGAAGATTGAAGTGTTCTATGTGTTTGTCTAGTTGTAGTAGGACACATTTTTCAAATACCTTTGAGAGAAGGGGAGGTTAGTGATGGAGCGGAGATTATTTAGGTAATTAGGGTCGGCATTGGGGTTTTTGATTATGGGTGTGATTTGACCAAGCTGAAGGGAGGAGGGGACACAGCCCGTGGAGAGAGAGGTGTTGATGATTTTGGTCCAGAATGGGGTGATGATGTGCTTAAGGGCAGGGACAAGGTTGGAGGGTATTGGGTCTTTTGTGTGGGAGGACATTTTAGATTGCCAATTATATTGAGGACTTCAAGCTCAGTGACGGGGAGAAAGTTGAGCAAGGAGGCATTGTTCTTAAGTTGAGATTTAGGGGAGTTGGTTACTGGAGATCTGGAAGGTGAGAGGCCTGTGGAGTGGTGGGGGGGTATGGAAATGGGCGGGTGAGGAGGCTCGCTGGGGAGCGGTAGGATAGAGGGCAGAGGAGAGTGTGTGTTGTCTGGAAGGGGGGATGTGGAGTAGGTATTGGAGGTGAGGACCGGATTGGATTGGGAGTTGGAGGATAGTTGTGTGGGAAGGAAGGATTGGTCAATTTTGGCAATTTTTTCAGAGAAGAAGTAGGCAATTTTTTCACATCTGTCTGATGAGGCTGTCATATTTGGAGGTGCGGGGGAAGTTTGGTTTCGGATGATTTTGAAGAGTTCCCTGGGTCTGTTTTTGGCACAGTCATTAGTTGCTGCCAGTGCAATCAGGCATCATTCTCCTTCAAGAGAGTAGGCATTGCTTTAAGTGTGAAGGAGGCCCCATACAGGACGCCAAGGGAACAATCACCTAGGCTAACCTAGACAGTGCAAACAATTATGACTTGGGAGGAATTGAATGCTGCAAATGTGGGCTGTCCTTGCTTTAGAACTTTGGGAGTATTGCACACCCGGTAGGAGACTGCTTTTAAACATGGTCACGGGTGCTGCTCCAAGCAGGGTCACCAAACCTTTCAGCCCCCTGAGGTCGATAATATGCCTACCATTAAGTCAAGTATCAACAGACATCTGTTATTTCAGAGCCATCAGACCTTTCGGGGACGGCGCGCTCAAATACGCGTCAAGTTTGGCTCTTACATACAGGTTTCTTAGGTATAGCCACAAGTTCATGCTTCAATGGGATAGTCAGAGATCTGAAGAAACAGTTTCAGCAGCAGGTCTACCATAATTGGTTAAAACAATAAGTCTGGTACTGCAAAGGCAGCTATTAGTACCCCCATCCACCTTTCACTAATGCTATATTCGGTCACCTGGCCGCTCACAGGGGAGCAAGAAGCAGCCTGGGGGCAGGACATGGGAGCGTATCCCACAGACTGTTCCCCCTTTTAGAAAGGGCGGGCACAGGGGAATCACATAGGAGCATCCATTTTCTAAATCTACCCCATCAGATAGGGTGCAGCTCTCCCAGCCTTTCACCCTCTTAAGGTCGAAAACTGCAGACCACCAATTTGGGTGGCAATTGGCACCTGGTAATCAGTGCCAGGATACCCACTGGGGAGAAGGGGCGCAAACACACCCTGTTCTCTTGTATTTTCTATGCATCACAGTGGGCCAGCTTACTTGATCATGCAGCAGGGACGTGAAACTAACACTGTGGAGCCAATGGTTTTGGATCGGGCACATCAGTAATATTGGTTTATTTTACTGTCGTCAGGCCCGAGGCATAACAGTTGTAAGGTATTTTAGCCGTGGCTGCAGCCAGCTGATTCCAGGCATGTCTTACGAACCGGAACACCTTTAGAGGACTAAGGCTGATCGCGGCCTGGGTGCTACTTGTGGCCATTACCTTCTTCCAGTTGCTGCATAAGGTCATGCCATATGCCTGGGAGTGACAGGCAAGGGCAGTAGCAAGCAGGTATTTAGTTATGAGGTAACTTGCAGGGGGCATAGGGATCTTCGGACCCACAGATGGTGGGGTGTGAAAGCATAAATCTGGGTACCCTAGATTCCGACACTTTCATGGGTTTTAGAGACTCAAGATGCTTTGAAAGACAACAGACCACACTCAGACGGCAGCAAAATTATTGGCCGGTCACATAATCGGCCCCCTATAAACTCACAGGAAGTATGGTCAAGGTCCTATCTAGGGGGGCAGGCGCAGTAGGGGCAATGCGACGCGTAGCAGATGACCCGGCCAGCAGTGGGTTCCACAGGGCGTTTTCTCTTGGTTATGAGACTGCCTGCCCCATAGCTGGCTTAGCCAGATGGGTAGGAGTGGTTGCCCTTAGAGGAGGGCAGGGTCCTCCGGGTATGGCAGTGGTTCCCAAAGTGTGCGCCGCGGCACCCCGGTGTGCCGCGATTAGAAGCCAGGGGCGCCGCGCCGCCTCGCAGGATGTGGGAGATTGCAGCCGCAGCTCAGATACCCAGCAGCATTGGAGAGGCACAGCGGGATGGCAACACTCACACCTTCAGCCCCGTCATGAGCTGTTAAGTTGTGTTTGAAGGTGACTGAGAGGGAGGGGCTGCAGCTTCGGTCGCAGGGGCATCTTTTCAGATGCAAACAACCCTGAATGCGTCGTGTCATGTCTCTGCAATTTAGAGGGGCCTCACACATTCCCTTCCTGCCCAGGGCCATAAAAATCGTAGAACAGGCCCTGATTACACCGAGGCAGCACGTGGTTCTCTCCACAGAGTTTAATTAATGTTACTAAATTGTAAGAAAACCTCGGTTCTTCAAACATGCAGTCTAAAATGTAATAAAATAAAGACATGGCACAATCGCACCCACACTGATTAACAAAGTATGGAGGACAATCCGTTAAATCAGTGGATGGCTGGATGAATTAGTGAAAGGGTGAATGGATGAATGAAAGATTGAATAGATGGAGAATGAGAGGATGGATGGATGGATGAGTGGGTGGAAGGATGGATGAGAGAAAAGGTAAATAGCTGGATGTATGGGTCGAAGGGTTGCTGGATGGGTAAAAGGGTGGATGGATGAGTGAAAGGATGGATGAGTGAAAGGATGGATGTGTGAAAAGGTGGATGATGAGTGAGTAAGTGGGAGGATGGAGGTGTGAAATTATGGATGGATTGATGAATTTATAAGTGCAAGGGTGAATGGATGGATGGATGAGTGAAAGGGTGGATGGATGGATGGGTGAGTGAAAGGGAGGGTAGGCGGACAAAAGGATGAATAGATGAGTGAAGGAGTGAAAGGATAAATGGATGAGAGAAAGGATGGATGAGTGATCGGATCAATGGATGGATTAATGAGTGGATGAGTAGATGGGTGGGTGGGTGGATGGATGGAAGGATGGCTAAGTGAAAGGGTCGATGGAGAGAGAATGGGAGGATGGATGGATGACTGAAAGGGTGGATGGGTGGAAGGATGAGTGACTGGGTGGATGGATGAGTAAGTGAAAGGATGGCTGGATGGGTGAAAGGGTAAATGGCTGGATGGATGAGTGAATGGATGGATGGGTAGAAGAGTGGATGGATGCGTATACAGATGGATAGGGTGAAAGGGTGGATGGATTGATAATGGATGGATGAGTGAAAGGATGGATGAAGGGATGGATGAGTGAAATGATAGCTGGAAGGATACATGATGGATAGGTTTGCAAATGGTTGAATATGGCTGGGCTTACTTATATACTACTGCGCGACCTCCTCTGATGTGTCTGTAAAACTTACCTATTGTCCTGACACCTGCCTTTTAGAACTGCACCAGCAGGACCCAGCACACTTGAAACACTGGGTAGAGGGGATCTGGTGAGCCATCTTGGGTTCATCAGAGCCCACCCCATGTAAACTTCTTGTAACGCCACAGAGCTCCTTGAGCCTTTCTCTAGCAATTGAGATGTACTTTATAAGATCTTTTTGATTGCAAATAAAGTTTTATGATGGTGATGGCTACTCTCTGAATCCTTCATCACGTCTAGGCTTGATTCTTCATGTAGACCAGTGGTTCCCAAACTGTGCGCCGCGGCACCCCGGTGCGCCGGTAAAAAAATGGTGGGGAGCCACGGCCAACTGCCAAGTGGGTCAAGGGAGCCATGGGTCAAAAAGTTTGGGAACCACTGGGGTATGGGGTACACTTGTTGGAGGACTCTGGTTGATAACGTGTATTGGAGCTCCTACATGTCCTCTCCTGCATCCCAGTAACATCCCAATCTGGGGGTTGGGTAAGCCACACCAGGGCGGGTACACCAGGACGGCTACACAACATCCATAAAAATCTGCCGTCAGACTGTGGGGGGATTTGTTTCAAACTGTCCTCCCGTTCTCACCATCCACTTGTCTGCTTCCAGGTTACAATAGCAGAAGTTCGGCACGGGGCCACTCACGCTAGGGTGGGGACAATAGCATGGTGACTCAGCATCTTTAGATCGCTTACAGATGGTTAGGGATGTGCAGGCAATAGGAAAAGACAGGGCAGGCAAGTTATGCGCATGACTTACCACAGGGCTCCTCTAGCCAAGAACACTGGCCCTGTGTACAGATTTTTCTCTCTTGGGGAAGAGGGATCTGTTGCAAGAGATGAAGTCTTCCAGGTGTAAGTTAGGCAACAATGGGGGGCATGTGCGTTATGCTTTTGCTTGCCTAGTCCACAGGGTGTTTTTGTAGAAGAGGGCGGCTTCACCTGCTAAAAGTGGCCTTGGACTTGTTTGCCGGACCAGGGAGAGGCCCGGGTATCAGCTGTATGTAGGTAAAGATGCCTACCCTTGTCCAGAGTGGGCATGTTTGCTGGACCTGGAGAGGGGCGCGAACAAGCTGGATGTAGGTAAAGATGCTTGGGTGCAACTTGGAGTGTATTAGAAAGGTGTGCAGTGCTCAATTAAGGGTGTTAAGCAACCCAGCATTTCTTTATTTTGCCAGGATCAATAGTTGGGTATATGGCCTTTCGTGCATCTTGAGGGTGGCATGAGGGGCGGAATGCAGGAAACCGAGGCATGGGTTTTTTCCACCACTGAGTTAATTCGGTTTGGGGGCCGAGGCTAGCGCTGGGACAGCTTGCTGAAGATAGCTGCGACACAGACCGGGGGGGGTGTCTTGATGAAGATGGGGTACAACTGTCCAGAGTGGGTACAGACCTATTCTTACTTGATCTGGGGGAGGCCTTGGAGACAGCAGGGTAGGAAAGGAGGCTATCTTGGTGGGGGGCTCTGGGGTGACGGTGGCCACACCCAGAGCTGTGGCGGAGTTACAGGGCAATCCAGAGGCTGTAAGGTACATACGGGTACCCTCTGCAGGAGCACAACAAGGGTGCAAAGGCCAAATATCCACAGGGAGGTCTTCGCGTTGGACCATGGAGGAGCGACGGCGCCCCATTAGTCCTATGGGCGGTTGTGGACCTGAGCAACTAGGGGTTGCCTGGCAGGCTCCGCCCCCTTTTGGGGCATGAGCATGGGGGTGAACTGGCGGTCCACCGGTGGGAGTTTCCCCTCCCCCAAATCTGGCAAACACCGATTGGCTAGGGCCACAGTGTAGTTTGGCCCATCAGGTGGCAGGCAGCGAGGGGCTGCCTGCTGTGGAAATTTAGTTCGTATCTGAACATTATCTGCGCCATCTTGTCTTTCCCCAGCACCACACGCAAAAACACACGGCAGCCATTTTAGGCACCATGGCCTCTCTCCCTGCTCATTGTCGATCGCCAGCGCGTCCCCCTGGCGCTGCGAACATCCCCCCACGCGCTGACCACCCCCGCTCTCTCATACACGGGCCATAAACCCTCTCCTTCTGCGCGACCCTGCCATGGAACCACATCCCACGCCTGACCGACATCCCATACATGGTCATACATCTCTTTGATAACCCCCTTCCTCTGTGCCCGATTGTCCAGACCGATCCCAGGCCATCACCTAGCCCTGCGGATGCAGTTTATTGCCCCTACTGTAAGGGAAACACCCCACATCAAAGGGATTACAGTAGATCAAGGCCCCCCCACCCCCTGAGACCCGACCAGTCACACACACCCCCGGGAATTGGCGGAATGTCCAGCTGTGTGATAGCCATCTCCTACTGTGAGTGGGGTGGGGACTTCCACTGTAGATATGTGTGGGAACGAGCTTGAAGTAGGGATTCTGAGGATGTTCTTTCATGTATCAAAGCGATCTCAAGAATGTGCCATGTATGATAAACCTGCAATAAAGTCATAAACCTGTGTATAAGAGGCCAGGCCTCAGAGATGTGGTTAGAGCACCTCGTGACGATACCTTGCTGTCTGATCTGATGTGTTCTACTCCGACGGAATAAAACTTTGTTTCCTGCCTTCCAGTCTCCGGCGCCTGCCTCTTTTGTTGGTTAAATCACCGAATGGTATAAGAGGCGATTACCGCCGGGCAAAT
Source organism: Triturus cristatus (assembly GCF_964204655.1). NCBI lineage: Eukaryota > Metazoa > Chordata > Amphibia > Caudata > Salamandridae > Triturus > Triturus cristatus. The sequence continues at coordinate 646,542,928 of NC_140585.1, forward strand.
CTTGAAAGGTTATCGACTGCAACTGCTGCTACCGTTTAACAATTGGCGCCCAATGTCGGGCCCATCAGCGACACGTGGATCCAGTGGGAGAGGTCCCGACGACAGAGTGAACAACTGCAACGATCGGGAGAGCTCCTGCCCGATAGACCCTCGTCTGGCAGCCGATCATCCGAACTTCACTGGTTCTGAATAGACCTCTCTCGAGTGTTCTACGGTCCTGACTGGGAACCATCAGGCGTGCCGGGGCAATAACGGAGAGTAGAGGACGATCGGGCGCTGGAGGCGGAAGACGAGAAACTGTCCATGCGGTCCGGGTAAGGTCGTGAAACACGACAAATTGCGACACGATTGATTGATTGATTGAAAATACTAGTATTACTTATTGATTGTTCTCCTTGAGATATTCGCTGTCTACAAACGGGGAAGAGTAGAAATACTCTCTCTTCCTTTGCAGATAGTGAAGGGTAGGTAACGCAGACTTTTGTCCCGATTGTAAACCCGGTCGTGCCTATTTTTATCTCCCCACTGATTGATTGTCCGAACATTGATTGTTTTGAAGAATAGTGCTCTTTGAGATATTCTCTGTTTGCAAATAACGTAGAATAGAAATATTCTGTCTAGCTTTGCAAATAGTGAAGGGTAGGTAACGCAGACTTTTGTCCCCATTGTAACCCGTCGTGCCTATCTCTTTCTCACCATTGATTGATTGATTGTCTGAACACTAGTTGTTCGATATTGGTTCTTTGGGGGTATTCTCTGCTTACAAATAACGTGGAACAGAGATATTCTGTCTAGTCTTTGCAAGCAGTGAAAAGATAGGTAGTGCAGACTTTTGTCCCCGTTGTAACCCGTCATGCCTATCTTCTCCCCACTGATTGGTAGTTGGTTCTGCCCGGACCGCCTATTAGAGGTGAACCATCCGGCTCCACTGGAGGGCACCCCTAATAAGGACATGTTCACTAAATATGGACTAGTCGCCGTAGCTTATAGCAAGCTATGGCATAAATATACAAAGAAGGACCCCGAGAGTCAGTGGCCACTGATGGGATCCTTCGATGACCATAAAATAGAAACGCTAGACATAGCTCTACGTGGTAATAAAACGACGCCTACTATGCTTGACAGTGTCGGCATGTGGCGCAAAGAAGCAACGCAACGGAAAAAGAGGGAAGAAGTAAAAGCAGAAAAGGAATTACGAAAGGCAGCTCACCTTGCCGCTAGAAAGTTAGAGGAAGAAATAAAGGAGAGAAGGGAAGCTAAACTAAAACAAGAACCTGAAACATCAGGCCAGTACCCTGTTAGGACCCCCTCTATGCTCTACCCTGAGTTGCCTCCCAAGCAACGAACGAATGACGAACTGCTATTAGGTCCCCCGATCATCTACATGCCCCCTCCATATGCACCCTCCCAACCGGTAGTGCAACACCCACAACCCCAAACACAAGCGAAAGCAGTACCAGGGCCTCGGTCCTCACGGCCTCCATGCCTGCCGAGCCTCTTGTACTGAACACAACGTTGGCGATAACGTTAGACGACCCTGAGATGAGAAAGAAAGATTCCACCAGAATGAATCAACTAACAAAGGATGAACGAGCCGGAATCGATAAGATAGTAAGGACACTGGTAGAGCGAAAGGAAAGTGAGGAGTATATAACAGACGTGTATAACTCGTATGCTGACAACCGCAGACAACACTTTGTCGTACGACTTTGTTATCACGCCCTGAATACATATGAGGATAGGTACCACGATAAAGGTCCCGAAGGCTTAGCGGCCCTATATAGGAAGGTAGACATTGGGGAAGAAGGAGAGGGCGATGTGACGGACCTCTGCACTCGTACACTCGAGGTCCTCCGGCACCTTAAAGAGCACGGACAGACAACCAAAGCAGAGACCCCCATAGCGACTGAACCCCAGACAGGAAGGGCTGATACCATGATGCCCATCAAAGAAGCCGCCCCCTACTGGGTCCCCCCACGAAGTCAGGGAACGCATGACGACATCAACCACCAAGATGCGAAGGGAAGGGTTGTATATAACTGGGTCTACCAGCCATGGGACCGACAAGACATTTTGACCTTTAGAAAAACCCTACCCGACTTAAGAAAGAACCCGACTGCCTTCTACACCGAACTAGGTACAGCCTTAGGTTCGACAATAATGACCTTAGCAGATATCGACTTGTTCTTCGGGTTATGTCTGCCGGCTGATGTGTGGAAGCAAATCCGGAAAGTCGACCACGCTGAGCCGTTCGGATATACCTGGGTACAACTCGATACCATAGACAAACAGCGAGAACCGGGACAGAAACCCCCGAAAGCCATATTGGAGCTCCCAGACAAGATTGTACAGAAATTAAAGACTCTAATCCCAGAAAGAAAGGTAGACTGGTCGATAGTGACGGCTTGTCGCCAGAAACCCCAGGAGGATGTGTCTGAATACTTCTCTCGATTCGAGACCGTGTTTTCCGATTATAGTGGCCAGGACATGACCACTGCAACCGGACATCACCTCTTTGTCCAGAATTATGTGAAGGGTCTGTCATAAGAAGTCTCCCAGAAGCTACAGACCAGCGAGAGTAGTTAGGCAGCCTCCAAACCCGCAGCAATCCTCCAGATGGCCCAATACTACGAACACCAAAAGAATGAGAACGATAGGGCGTCCGAGAGAAAGAAAAGGAACTGAAGGAGAGGGTAATGATAGCACAGTTGCAAGGGGTGACCATAGGAAGGGAGCCCCCTAAAGGGAATTACCAACCGACCGCCTCTAGAAAGCTACCCCCTAGAGACCATACACCTGCACCCTACACCGGATGAAGAGATTTAGATGGGAACCAATGTGCGTTCTGTAGAGGGTTCGGACACTGGAAATCCCAGTGCCCGGTCCTTCTGGAAATGAACAAAAATAGGGACACCAGAGACATGGCATATGACCCCAGAAGTAGAGGACAGGGACGAGGGTACACGAACGACACCATCAACGACAGGCCAGGCAGACCAAACACCTTTGATCGCCCCCGACAAAACCAGTGTCAGCAGTCCGACTACGAAAGCACCCATGACTTTGCATAGGACCGCCAGGGGCAAGGGAGGGATCCAGTCGAACTCCGTGTTGACCAGCAAGGTCCTTACGTCACTGCTAAGGTCTTGGGCACAAAGTCTCCATTTCTGGTAGATACTGGGGCGACACATAGTGCGTTATCTAAACGACTGATTCCTAGGGCACCCTTGTCTGGCTCACACGTAACCTCAATAGGCTTCGATGGAACGCCCTCCACTAACCCCTTGTCAGCACCAATCTCCTTTGACTTAGAAGATAACACCACTGACACGACCTTTCTGCTCTCCTCCAACACCCCCGATGCTATTATGGGACTCGATTTGCTAAAACATTTCCGAGCTACCATCAGATGTTCCCCAGACGGAGTTCGAGTCATCCTGCACGATAACCCAGATCTTTTCAGACCTTGTCGCACACGACGTATGCTCTCTATAACCGATGCTGACCTGTCCCTACTCGACACGTTACCCTCACACCTATGGGCTAAAACCGACTCAGATGTAGGGCGCATGGTGATCGACCCAGTACACATAACTGTCCGACCGGACGCAGTGCTCCCAAAGCTTCCACAGTATCGGATATCTCCCGAAGGCGAGATGGCATTGGTGGAAATCATCCAGTCCCTAGTCGATGCAGGAGTAGTAGAAGCAGTAGTCAGTAATGTTTGCAACAGCCCTATCCTACCCATTGTAAAGAAGCAAGGCGAGGGAGATGAGAAAGCATACCGCTTCATTGTTGACTTATGAGAAGTTAACAAAGTAGTCATACCTCAGTACCCCGTGGTCTCAGACATCACCACCATCCTCACCCTGATTCCGTCCACTGCCACCACCTTTACTGTTATCGATCTCAAGAACGCATTCTTTTCCATCCCCATCCACCCAGACAGCCGCTACCTGTTCGGCTTCACTTTAAAAGCCCGCTCGTACAGATTCTGTAGGGCACCCCAAGGCTACACTGAGAGTCCCAGCATTTATAGCCAAGCCCTCAAGAGACAACTAGATGCAGTCCAATTACCCGATGGAGTGGTGTTAATACAGTACGTCGATGACATTCTTTTGGCGGCCGACACCACTCCACTTGCTGTCACAGCCACCATTCACCTCCTCCACTTCCTTGCGGAGAACGGTCACAAGGTCTCCAGGAAGAAGTTACAGTTCTGCCAACCCCAAGTGACATACCTAGGCCACCTCCTATCCAAGGACGGGAGGAAACTTACACCTGACCGAATTCAGACCATCCTAGAAACCCCTGTTCCCAAAACTCAGAAGCAAGTGCGGTCTCTAGTAGGCCTCACCTCCTTCTGTCGACAGTGGTTGCCAAACTTCAGTCTTATTGTGAAACCTCTGCTTTCCCTGTTGGCTAAAGATGCCCCCTTCCCTCTCCCCTGGACACCCGAATGCCAATCCTCCTTCAAAGAATTACGAGATGCCCTTTGCTCAGCACCAGTCCTAGGAACCCCAGACTACACTAAACCTTTCTCCCTCTACACCCACGAAAGGGAGGGATGCGCGTTGTCTGTCCTAACCCAGTCCATAGGTCCTAAACAACGCCCTTGTGCCTACTTCTCTGCCACTCTTGACCCTGTAGCCAGAGCTTTGCCCGCCTGCCTTCGAGCAGTAGCCGCCGCTGCTGTCTCTATCCGGCAAAGTGAGGGGATCGTGCTCTCGAACCCCCTCACTGTATTGGTACCCCATGCGGTTGACACCCTCCTGAACCAGACCAAGACTCAACACCTGACTAGCGCACGACTGACTGGTTACGAACTGACTCTGCTTGCACCCCACATCACATTAAAACGATGCACAACTCTGAATCCAGCTACTCTACTACCTCTCCCTGACACTGACCCCAATGCGTCCCCTATACATGACTGCGTGACCCTCACCGACGAACAGACCAAGAGTAGGGTTGACCTTTGAGATACTGCCTTCCGGGACCCTGACGGAGAACTGTGGGTAGATGGCTCATGCATCAAGCTCCCCGATGGCATCACCTCAGCTGCCTATGCAGTCACCACAGCCCGAACAGTTGTAGAGACAGCCCGCATCACACAGCGATCCGCGCAGGCGGCTGAACTGATCGCTCTCACACGAGCATGCATCCTAGCAACAGGGACTACCGCAAACATTTACACAGACAGTCAGTACGCCTTCGGGGTAGTTCACCACTTTGGGCTCCTATGGAAAGAGAGGGGATTCCTGACTTCACATGGCACACCCATTTTACATGGAGATCTGCCCTGACCGAAGCAGTCCTCCTCCCCACACGGCTGGCTGTGATCAAATGCCAGGCACACAAGAAGGTGACAGACATTATAGGACAGGGAAATGCACTAGCTGACATTACTGCCCGAACCACAGCCGAGAATAGGTCCACGACCCGTATGTACGTGACCAGGTCACAAACTGAGAAATGGAAGGATGCTAGGGAAACGATTAGGGACATCCAATTAGCTAGCTCACCACACGAATTAACTGAATGGGCACGGGTGGGATTGAAGGACGATGACGGTTGCTGGCGAACTAAAGACTCGAACAAATGGTTGCTACCTGACTCATACTTGATCCCCATACTGACCATGGCACACTCCCCCGCACACATAGGGTCCGCCCCCATGATCGAACTCATCTCCAAAGTCTGGCACAATGACAAAATCCCAGACTCAGCCAAACGTCTGGTCCAACAATGCCTGGTATGCCTCCAACACAACCCTGGGAAAGGAACTGCTGTACCCCGGGGAGGGTTTGGGGTTCCCAATCACCCCTTTGAAGTCCCACAAATGGACTACATCCAGTTAGAAAGGTGCCAAGGTTTGAAGTACGTACTTGTCGTTGTGTGTGCCTTCAGCAAGTGGGAGGAAGCCTACCCAACCCGCGACAACACCGCTATGACTACCGCAAAAGTACTACTGAAAGAATTCTTCCCCCGGTACGGCCTTTGTCGAATTTTGTGGAGCGACAACGGCCCCCACTTTGTAGCCGAGGTTATCCAACTCATCTTAAAGGGGCTGGGTGTAAAACAGAAGTTCCATGCGGTCTTCCATCCCCAATCTGCAGGCTTGGTCGAGCGACATAATGCCACGTTGAAGCTTAAGATAGCCAAAATAGTTGCCACCACAGGACTGAAATGGCCAGACGCTCTCCCGCTAGCATTGCTATCAATGCGTTACACCCCCACCAAACACCACTTAACCCCCTACGAGGTCGTCTTCGGGCGGCCCATGAACCTTTGGACTGCACCGAAACCAACATCCATCCACGACGTCCCGGACGTCCTCATGTCCGACTATTGTACAACCTAACTAAAACGTTGTCTGTTATCCATCAGCAGGTGCTGCAAGCCATTCCCGATGTTTCCAGGGGCCCCGGGCACGACATCCAACCCGGTGACTTTGTCTTAGTGCGTAACTTCCAGCGCACCAAGAGTCTAGAGCCCCGGTGGACGGGCCCCCTACAAGTCCTGATCACCACCCGAACAGCTCTTCGAGTGGAGGGGAAGAGCAATTGGCTGCATGCACACCACTGCAAGAAGGTATCATCGACCCTGACGACCACGGACAACATCACCGCCCAAGAGGAACTTCTGGACCGACCATCTCTGAGCCGCTGCCCGGATACAGAGACACTTGAATTAATGAAATATCCCGATCCCACTGTGCCATCCAAAGAAGGGTATAACCTACGACGAAAGGAGGGAACTTCGGCTAAGCAGACCACAAACTAAGTTGAAATCTCAGAGCGGTTGCCTAGCCACCTCAAAGGCCGCCAGGAGAGAAACTAAACAAAGTCTGTGGCTCTGCCCGCTACCAAGTCCCTTGAAGGTGATGGAAGCACCCGACATGGAGATGATGGAAGCAACCGGACGTCCGAAGATCCACTACAAAAATCCAAAGACTGACAAAATGCACAGCTCAAAGACTATTGCACTTTTCATTACCCTTCTCTTTTGCCTTCTCCTCGTGGTCACCTTCTGGATCGTAGAGGAGAGCGCACCTGCTCATAGGACATTACTGACCACCGTTCAACCTACCACCATGAAAGAACACCATCTGATCTCACTTTCACCCCAACTCCGAGAAAGGCGTAAGGAGTTCTGGAATAACTCTTTTGTGCAGTTGCTCCACCAACACAATCTTGCCGCCAATGCCACAAATTGCTGGATCTGTGGATTACTACCACATGCCACCGGACACTCTATCCCTTTCATCCCTTCACCTTTTTCGGTCCATGGCTCCTGCCTCGCTTGGCTAATCCTCCTGCAAGAAAGCTACAAGGAAATGCCACTTCCGGAAAAACTGTGTCACACTTCTACCATGGGTTCTGGCTGAACAAAACTGGAAAAACGTCTGCTCCCTTTTGTCCTCTGAGATCAAACACTTCCTTTCACATGGACATCCCTGCCAAAGAACGAGTTGAAATGCAGGTGTTCAACAACCCAGCCAGACCCACCTTCTCTTACCTCCGGAAACGGACGGCCGCCACCCTAACAGTGGCCCTATCCGTCATCAACATCACTGGACTCGTGTGCCTCGAAGGCCTGGGGGCGCAGCTGGTGGGCCACAGCTCCTGCCTCATCACCCGAACATTGGACTCAGTTGATCCACCCTCCTTTGTTACCTCCCCAAATATGTACTTTGTCTGTGGTACTAAGGCCTACACCTGGCTTCCGAAAGGTTGGGGAGGCACCTGCTACATCGCTTTTGTCCTTCCTCCGACATATGTGGCTCCAGCAAACCATCACCGACAGAAACGTGCCAAAGACATTGTACAAGTCGACTCCACCGGAGCACAGTTCCTGGATGCAGTAAAGGGACTTGTTCCACTCTGGGGTCCAATGGCAAACAGCCGTGCCATCCGCCACTTAACCCAGGCAGTCGAAACGGCGATGAACATTACGGCTGGCATCCTCGCCAACAACACCGCCGAGCTTCAAGCCGTCCGCCTGGTGGCTCTTCAGAACCGCCTCGTTCTAGATGTGGTTCTGGCTGATCGTGGAGGAGCATGCCGCATCATTGGGTCCAGCTGTTGTACCTACGTACCGGATAACTCACCCTCAGTCTACAAAGCAATTGAACACCTCCACAGACTTTCCGCAGAAGTTCATCAGGAGCAAGGAGGATGGTCACTTGGAAGTTGGTTTTGGGACACTATTAAAAGTTGGGGATGGAGGCTGTTTTCATTTATCCTAATACCGATTGTGATACTATGTGGATGTTGCTTGGGGATTCAGTGTCTGCCACCTTTATGTTCGCTTTTTATGAACTGTATCTGTCCTAAGACTCTGGACTTTGAAGCCGAACGTATGAAAGCTTTGTATGAGGTAGAAATGCGTAATATTATGGGGATAGATCCGAACTAAGCAAGCTGGCGAGATATGTTAAAAGGGAGGACTGTGGAAATTTAGTTTGTATCTGAACATTATCTGCGCCATCTTGTCTTTCCCCAGCACCACACGCAAAAACAAACGGCAGCCATTTTAGGCACCATGGCCTCTCTCCCTGCTCATTGACGATCGCCAGCGCGTCCCCCTGGCGCTGCGAACATCCCCCCACGCCCTGACCACCCCCGCTCTCTCATACACGGGCCATAAACCCTCTCTTTCTGCGCGACCCTGCCATGGAACCACATCCCACGCCTGACCGACATCCCATACATGGTCATACATCTCTTTGATAACCCCCTTCCTCTGTGCCCGATTGTCCGGACCGATCCCAGGCCATCACCTAGCCCTGCGGATGCAGTTTATTGCCCCTACTGTAAGGGAAACACCCCACATCAAAGGGATTACAGTAGATCAAGGCCCCCCCACCCCCTGAGACCCGACCAGTCACACACACCCCCGGGAATTGGCGGAATGTCCAGCTGTGTGATAGCCATCTCCTACTGTGAGTGGGGTGGGGACTTCCACTGTAGATATGTGTGGGAACGAGCTTGAAGTAGGGATTCTGAGGATGTTCTTTCATGTATCAAAGCGATCTCAAGAATGTGCCATGTATGATAAACCTGCAATAAAGTCATAAACCTGTGTATAAGAGGCCAGGCCTCAGAGATGTGGTTAGAGCACCTCGTGACGATACCTTGCTGTCTGATCTGATGTGTTCTACACCGACGGAATAAAACTTTGTTTCCTGCCTTCCAGTCTCCGGCGCCTGCCTCTTTTGTTGGTAAAATCACCGAATGGTATAAGAGGCGATTACCGCCGGGCAAATCTTGAAAGGTTATCGACTGCAACTGCCGCTACCGTTTAACACTGCCTTGGGATCGCCCGTAAGATAACCCACCATGTTGGCATATTTCTAATGCTAATAAACCTGCAGAAATTTTCTCCACAAAGAATGTGTCTTGTCTGGTTATTCTCTAGGAGAATGCTGTATGGGTGGATGGTGAGTGTTGCCGATATTGGCACTAAGAAGATTTGCAAGGGGGCTGCAGCCTCTCTTGAGAACAACGAGCACCGGGTGTCGGTGTACTACGGAAAGTATTGCATTCCCGGCTCTCTGGCTTGGTATCCGATGCAGTGTCAGCGATTGTATTTTGACACAGCGCTGAATACTTAGAAGACGGGTAAACAAATCTTACCTGAGTCCCAGTAAGTTTAATAACCATGCAACTCTTTCGCTTAACCAAAAACTGTGTGGTTTATTTTTATGTTGCATGTAGCATCATTATTGATTGGGCTGCAATAACCGAGGCTTGGTGTAGAAATGCAAGGAGTTGATATCAGAGGTGAGGATGACATTTTTTTAGAACGTTCTAGCATTCCAAGATCAGGCCATAGTTTCCTAGATTGCAGGGAAAACCCATGTACTCAGCTGTTATCTCGTTTAAAGGTTTCTTAAAGAGGCATTCTACAAACCGGTGTTTACTCGTTGGTGGGCGCTTCATGCTGTCACCTGCGCTGTTGTGTCTGGAATTGTGATCCTGCCTCGCTGCTCACCAGACCCAGGCTTTATTTACCCAAGTCCTGGCATCGTACTTTACTCCTGGGGGATTATTCGGACACCAGTACCTGCTGCTGCCTCCTTGGTTTCTTTTCAGTTTATAGGACAGGCAGCAGTGGTGGGGACTTACACAGCCGTAATGCTTGTGCAATAATTTAGTATTCCCACACAGTACTGCATAATTAGAACTAGGGTTGGCGAGCCACTTGTGCCGGGCAATGAACGTGGATCCCGCGTGGCGAGCTCCACGTAAATCCCGACCCTGCTCCACAGACAACATCCCTTAGTATCGAGGGTGCAGCCCCGGGTGTGAGGTAGCTGCCAGAGAGCATTAAAGGCATCAATGATGCGATCCCGTGGTGACGATGCACCGGCTTCACAGACTTGCACACAACCAACTTTACGATCTGATAGGCCGGACGCTATATTTTTCACACCTTTCATCCATCAGTGATAAGGAACCAGCTCGGGTGTCTTGGAATCAAATATCCAAGCTTTAAATTTCCACATGATGCTGCCAGGTACTTACTCTAAAATATCTCTTTCTTCCGAGAAGTGGCTCCTCGGAAAGGTGCAGCTGTGCGTGGGTCTCATCTTGCACTTCTGTGCCCTGCTGGCAGCACTTCAATGTCAGATATGCTGTGGCCTCCACACGCCGCCGTTGCTGTGGTGCCGCGCGGTCCTGTAGATTGGCAGGAGCCAGGCGCCCCCGACCTGCCCATTGGGCGCCTCTGACGGGGTGAAAATAGAGCGGCAGGGAGGCTGCTTGCCTGCCTGCTGCGTGGCGAGCCACCATTCACGCCTCTCTCTTGCAGGCTCACAGACCGTGGCCAGTGCGAGGCCTCCGCTTCTTTGAGACAATGATCACTTTAGGCGATAAACTGATCCTAGATTGTGGTAAAGGAATCTGTACAATGTCCAAGATTCTGAAAGGTGGACTCTCTGCTTCAAAACTGTGCACCGCCGTGCAGCATTGACCAAAGCAACGAGCACGCACCTCGTGCTGAAAGCAAAAAAAAACAAGTTTGGCAGGACAGGAGGCGGCAGGAGGGGGAGGTGAGGGAGGAGGGGGCCTGCGCCTGTTTCCCTTGTGGGAGCGAGCTTTGAAATCATCTGTGAAGCTCGCTCCCGCAAGGGAATCACCAAACGTGCATGCGTTGCCATTCAAAGCAATGCAATGCATGCACATTTTTGGCTGAAAAGGCGAATCGATTACAAAAGGTCCTTTTCCTAGGCAGCGCATGCACGCTGCGTAGGCGAGACCTAAAAATGGGCCCTAAGGATGGGGTCCATCAGGGCCTTATAAGCCACATGGGCCCCTTACCTTTTCATTAAAAAAATGCCCTGGGGATGTGGTCCCCGGGGCCTTAAAAGGTTTGGGATGCAGGCCATGTGGAACCCCTCCCTTTTAATTAAAAAAAACGGGCTTGGGGATTGGGGACCACCGGCCTAATAAGGCTTGAGAATGGGTCATGCGCCCCTCCTCCCTTTGAATTTAAAAAAGGCCCTGAGGAATTGGGTCCCCAGGGCCTAATAATGCTTGGGATGCAGGCCACGCAGCCCCTCTCTTCTTTAATGAAAAAAATAGCCCTAGGGGATGGAGGAGTAAAAAAATAAATTAAACACTTACCTTGAGGCGCAACGCAACCTCCTCTCTACCGGCCTTCCCCCTTCCAGGTAGGGTCCGACACAGGATCCGGAAACTGCACTAACCAATCCTTGTGCTGCTCTCAGAGCATGAGAGCAGTGCCAGGATTGGTTGGAGGAGCCTCTCTCAGGGCTCCTAACAGTGCTGGAGGCCTGCGTTTCATCTAACTCATCTGTCTAAGACAGCTAGTGCAAAAAGGTCCAGGATGGGGGCCTCGTGGACCCCTCCCCTTTAATTTTAATAATGGCATGGGGAAGGGGTTCATGTGGCGCACCTCCCCTTCAATGAAAAAAAATGGCCCTGGGCATGGGGTCCCCAGGGCCTAGTAAGGCTCAGGCAGGGACCACGTAGCCCCATGCCCTTTAATTTAAAGAAATGGCACTACGAGATGGGATTCCCAGGATCAAATATGGCTTGGGGGCACGCGCCTCTCCTGCACTTTCATTTAAAAAAAGGCACTGATGGATGGGGTCCCCAGGACCTAAGAAAGCTTGGGGAGTGGGGTCACGCCCTCCCTTTTAATGAATAAAATGGCCCTGGGCGTGGGGTCCTCAGGGCCTAATGAGGCTCAGGGATGGGGGCCAAGCAGCCCTTGAAAATAAAAGGCTTGGGGAATGAGGTTCATAGGACCTAATAAAGGTATGTGGCCCCCTGCTCCTTGAATGTAAATGGCCTTGGGGGATGAGGTTCCCAGAGCCTAATAAGGCTCAGGAAGAGGGGGTCAAGTCCCCTTTTATAAACATAAGGCCCTGGAGTCCCAAGGGCGTAATGGCCTCAACGAAGTTTGGGGAGGGGGTCCACGTGGCCCCCCTTTCCTTTAAAAAACATAAAGATCTGTGGCCAGCTCCCCACCAGGGAATTGGCTTCACATATGATAATAAAATATTACTTTACATGAACAAAACTAAAAATTCTGTGAAAAAAACAAAGGTTAAAGTAACATTATAGCTAGGTTTGATGAAAAGATCTGTTTTTATTTTTCAAAATCTTCACTGAAAAAAACTGAGGTTAAAGTAATATTATAGTTAGGTGAATTTTTCAGTGGCAACATTAATGTATTGCACTAAAAAACACAGAAATTTGACAGTTATAGTTAGCAAAGCTAACCATGTCTTGTAGCCCCTGCCATGCACTGCTTGTGAACTCACATTGGACATCACTCATTCTATGTTCTACGACATAATTTATGACATCTCTGATGACACCTCAAATGACATAATTGATGATATCACTATGGGACTATCATACTGTAGTAATCTTCTATATGTATATTGACTATTGTACTACCTGCATGTGCTTCTCCCTAACTATAACATTAATTTAACCTTTGATTTTTCCATGAATATATCAGTGATGTCATCAGTGATGTCACTGATCATGTCATGAATGATGTAATATGTGACATCATCCGTAGTGCATTGCGGGTGCGCGAGTAATAGTTATCTGAACTAACTATAACGGGGGAATTTCTATGGTTTTGTCCGAGAGAAATGTCCAACTAACTATAACTTCCCTGAAACCTATGGTTTTTACAGTGAACTTCTAAGGTTTTTTAAGTGCTAATTTCTAACTATAACGTGCCTGAAACCTATGTTTTTTTCTTTGAATTTCAATAGTTTTTTAAAATGCTATTTCCTAACTATAACGTCCCTGAAACCTATGGTTTTGTCAGTGAATTTCAAAGGTTTTCTAAATGTTAATTTCTAATTATAACATAGCAGTTGCGTTTGCAGAGTGGTGGAGAAAGGTGAGGGTGGCCTTCATACACATTTTAGCAATACCACTGTAGCGTAAGAAACAGGAGGGATAGTTAGCCCCCAACATCAACCTTGGGGGCCAACTACCCCTTTTATTACCTCCAGTAAGTCCCACACAGCAGGAGGGGGCTGTATTTGCACACTTGACATATCAGGCTCCGCCCCCTCCCTGTACCACTGTGCAAACACGCCCCCTGGCGTGTTTTAAATTGGGGGATTAATTCCCCTTGAATATTGAGGGTCCCTGGGGGCCAACTAGCCCACCATGTACCTCCGGTAAGCGCCACAGAGCTGCGTTGCAGAGTGGTGTAAAAAGGGGGCGTGGCCTTAGACCACCTCTCTGCAACGCAGCTCCCTGGCGCATACTGGAGGTACTTTGCGGGCTAGTTGGCCCCCAGGGACCCTCAGGATTCAAGGGGAATTAATTCCCCAACTTACAACGCTCCAGGGGGCACGTTTGCAGAGCGCTGCAGGAAGGGGGCAGGGCCTCCGGCGCAATGCCGGCCTTTTTTGCTGTTCTTTTAGAAGGGGGGCTGTGTGGTCCCCCTTCTTTTACTATTTTTGGGGCCCTGGGGACCCCATCACCCAGGGCCTGACCCCTGTTTTTGAAAAAAAAAATGGGAGGGGGTCTGCGTGGCCCCCCTCCACAGGCTAATTATGGCCCTGGGGAACCCTTCCCCGGGGGATGGCCAGAATTTTCTTTTCTTTTTTTTAATTTGGAGGGGTGCTGCGTGGCTCCCCTCCTAAGGCCTATTATGGCCCTGGGGACACCATCCCCTGGGGCCAGCCTTTCCTTTTTTGTATTACTATTGGGGGAGGGAGCCATGTGGGCCCCCTCTCAGTCCACTTCTGGCCCTCGGGGACCCCATCCCCTGGGGCCTGCCTTTTTTTTTTCTTTTCAGGGGAGGGGGGCCGCGTGGCCCCCCTCCCAGGCCACTTCTGGCCCCGGGGCTCCTATACCCCGGGGCCGGCCCTCATCGATGGATTCAAGCTATCCTGGCTGATGAGGGGTGAAACCCCTAACCGGTCCTAGGATGCTTGTTTCTGGTCCAGGGAGGACCTGGCTTGGCAGCTTGGGTAGGACTGTTCCCGTGAGGCACATTGTCAAGACTGATTTGCATATGGCCATGTCTAAACTGGGGTGGCATGGTAAGAAAAAGAAAGATGGATTTAACCCAGATCTCTTGACTGTGGGGAGAATGTTTTGATTTGTTCTACATTCCCTCCATCTCTTGAATGTCTTTTGCTTTCTCACCCAAAGTGTGCCCGATATGCCCAGACGTGGGACTCAGGCTCACTGTGCCGCTGGATTCAAGCTTTGCTGGCTGTGGAGGGGTGAAACACCAAAACCGGTCCTGGGATGCTTGTTTCCGGTCCATGGAGGACCTAGCTTGGCAGTTCAGGTTGGACTATTCCCATGAGGCACAGGGTGAAGATTGATTTGCATATGGCCAGTTCTAAACTGGGGTGGCATGGTGATCAAAAGAATGATGGATTCAACCCAGATCTCTTGACTGGGAGTGAATGATTTGATTTGTTCTGCAGGGCATCCATCACTTGTAAGTATTGTGCTTTCTCATGCTGTTTTCAGCATTAGAGATGCAGCATGATTGGTTTAAGCAGGCTAACCCAGCATTTCTTTTGAGGCTAGTGGCTTGTGCCTGCATTCCCCTGACAGTTTAACACCACTAGGATTGGTGCGGTCTGAAGTGTGCATGTCTGGCTGGCTGTCACAAGACAGCTGGCCACTCCGACGTATGCACTCTTCACCGTCACGTTCAACAAGTCATCCTGCTGTTAGCACCAATAAGCAGGAATCCGACCCGCCCTGCCCTCACACTCACACTAGAACAGCACGGTCTGGAGGCACATCATAAATAAAATGGTAATGACCATTTTATCAATTTACATTTATCTGCAGAGCTCTCACCAGGAGAGGTGATACTATGTCTCCATCTAGGAGGAACCGCCACTGCACGTGAGCCATATATATAAGTAATAGAGAACACATATTTGGATAAGCATTGAGGCCCAGAACTTGAGCTGCAAAGCTGCCTGACATACTTATCTGAGATTTTCAGAAGCAAATGGGAAGGCACTGAAGTGTGGATCAATAAGCACCTCTGCATTTGTCCTGTCTTATGGAAAAAAACGGGTCATTACTGAAGGCAGTGCTCAGTAAATGATGGTAGGGCCAGAGAACAGTGGGAGGAGTAGTACAAGAGGAAAAAAAACTAAACATGTGCAATCAACCAACATCCATCGATGTGTCAAGCAAGTCAAGCGGAACAAGGTCATTCAAGTACAAACAAGTGTTGAGCCAAACAACTTTAGACAGGTAGCAAACAAGACACTGCTAGTAGAGAAATGAAACCATAAATAATAATAAAGTTATATACAAGAGGACGGAATTTCATACAAGAAACAACATGTATAGGTCGGTCTGGCTGATATAGCAAGACAATAAATCAGAATGTAGGGTAGTATATCTAAAAGGTACATATAATTTGTGAAAAATCCAGGGTGCAAAATTGAAAATACACGTTTCCGCCAGAATAGAGCCCTAAGGCTAATAGAGGAGGAGATGAATGTAATTTACCTTGAATGCTATTTTAGCATGGATGAGAGGAGGAATATTAAACTTATTTCAAGGGTCATTGTAAAACACACAACACTCAACAGAGTCCATTGAAAAAGAGACTAAATTATTGCAAAGATGTACAACTATGGAAACAAGCATTTGCAATGCAATCGGTCTCGGCTTTGGAACCTTGTAAGTGTTTAGCCAGAGTTTTTGGTTCTGCCAATGTGTTTAAATTATGTTAGAAAAAATACTTAATTTAAAAACTATCAGCGGTAGCCAAGACAACAGTCCTATTTGTGTAAGAGTTCTCCTGTTATTTGCCAAAACTCCTTCAAACTTAAAAAAAAGTTGGGACACAAAAGGTTATGTAGTGTTGTATAACAACACCATTTCTAGCTAGAACGCTCTAATCTTTTCAAAACACGAGCCAAAGGGCATTCACGGATTGTGTCGAAAAGGTCAGTGCATTTCTGGAGGGGAATACAAGGGATAAATGCTTTAAATCAGAACAAGTAAATATGTGTGCACCGGATCACCTGTGAAAACAAGTAAATACAACAAATCTCATCAATGGGAAACTCACCAGGCACTATTAACGGATGAATAATACGGCTCTAAAAAACAAAACAAAAAAGAAATGATGCACACCAGGCAGGCAACGACCACTAAAAAACAAAACAAAAAAGAAATGATGCAAACCAGGCAGCCAACGACCACTGAATTCCTCTGATAAAACGTTTCAATGCGTTTTCTTGCTGTATGCCTGTCCAGGTCACCTCTGAATGTATCAATCAAGAAAAACTTTAGTACTAAGTAAGCTACACAACATGATATTACATCACCAATAAAATAATTATACATTAATAATAATTTCTTGTTAGTGGAGTGATGATATTTGCATAGCGCTAATGCCATATAGCCACAGACACCTGAACTGAATCATGAAGCCCACAACAGCGTCTGGTGCACTGTGCTTGTTGCAATTGTGAACACTTTGGGTTTCAACAATCACAATCAATGATTTTATATTTTTAAACTGAAATCAGAGTGTCCCTGGTTATTAACACGGACAATAGTAGGCGGGATAAGGTGGGTAGAGGAGCCTGAAGGAGAACCAGGTTACAGGCTGGGGTCCGTGATGTGGGAGGTGGAGTGGAAATAACGTGCAGAAGGTTGAGGCCACAGGAGCAGTAAAGAAGTATGGGAGGGTGGGAGAACATAAGGGTACAGGGTCAGGTGAAGGAGCCTCGGATGCAGAAGGAACAGACACGGAACTAGCCTCCCACAGGCGGGTATGTTGCAAGGACTGGTGTCAGGAGGAGACAGGGAGGAGGGGTGGCAGGAGGAGGACGGCAGGCAGGGAGGGAGGGAGACAAGAGGGGGCCTGGCAGCTCCCGCTGGTTAGGATTATAGCGGGGCCTGAGGCAGCGCAGGCCCAGGGCAATCTGCACAGGAGGCGCCTCCTCTCAGGAGCTAGATCCAGTCTCATGTCTGGGGCTGGTCTCTCAGGACACACGTGATCTTTACATGTGAAAGCATCACCTTATACTTGATAGGTAGAGCGTGCACCTCCCATAGTGACCACACCGTCATCCGCTCCACTCAACACGCATGCACAGACGTCACCCAAGGATTACACTGACAGTTTCATTGTGGGTGAAGAACTGCTGCAGGTTTATTTCATACAACATAAGTATGACGATAAATGGGTTATCTTACGGGCGATCCAGGGCAAGCAGCCCCTCGCTGCTCCGCCCACCTGGTGAGCCAGCACGCACGGTGGGTCGATACCCGGCAGTGCGGCACATATTTATTTTCAGATCATCCACTGGGTCACGTGATCTGTCTCCTACTCTCGCCCCTTTTGACAGGGGCGGAGCGTGTTGTGGCACACCCCCGGTTGGTCAGGCCCCCCAACCGCCCGAAGGACTAACGGGGCGCCGTCGCGGTCTTCCCAGAACCTCCTTCGGCTCCCGGACCTTGGCTCGGGCACCCTCACTGTGCCGGACAGGGGTACCCTTACTGTACCGCCTGTCGCAGAGTTACCCTTACTGTACCCTTCTGCCTCCAGATCGCCCTGTAACTCCGCCTGCAACGCAAAAAGAAACATTAAAACATTCCAATAACGCGCTGCCTCCGCCGCGCAGGGTAAGCGGAAAGGGTGGGAATACGCATGGCCAGGTAGGAGCGGCGCGCAGGAAACAGAGGAGGATCTGGGGGAGAGAGACGCCTAAGTAGGGGGTCTAGCCTCGCCCCCCCCCTATCGGCACGCCTCCTAAAGGCAAACTCATTGGGAGCTCCCCTCCCTGGGCGCGGCCTCGCTAGCGAGGCGGAGCAGGGGGGGGGAGGCTGCGACGGGCGGCCACTAGAAGGCTGCCCTGCTGATGTCCCTCTGCGTGGGACGCGGGCAGCGGCATTCTCTTTCTCTCTATGGTGCAGATGTGCCCAGTCCTGCCTTTTGTTCAACACACCGGTGCATTCTGGGAGTTGTGGTTCTGACTTTCCAAGCAGCTTAACACACTTCATACCAAGGACTTGTAGAGAGTGTCTGTGGTTTACACACATGAACTTCATGTATGTTCACACTAACCCAAGCTATGCCCTGGGTATGTCCGCGGACTTTTGCACCCTGCTGCACCTGGTGGCCTCATGGCATGTCTGGTAGCCTCCTCGAGTCCTAACCTTTGGACTGGCAGGCGCTGGCTGCCTCTTGGCGCTTGTCCTTCTGTTTGTGCTGCTATGCTGTATGTATGCTTTTGTGAAACAGAGGATAAACCCATTCATAATAATGACCGTGCCAATTGATACATGTAAACTTCCGAAAACATGCATCTCTCATTTGCCTGACTTCATTTTATACGGAGTTTGCAGTGATTACTTCAAAAATAGGCAACAAAGGGAGAAAAGAAATGTGATCATTTGCTGTAGAGAGTTGCCTCAGAGAAATCGTGTTAGGAAATTCGACGGTTCAAGCTCGCCCATGTACTGCGGCCACAGTGTACCCCTGATGCGTGACATACTGGAACAAGCATTTGGAATGGAATTGCGGCACTCGTGCTTTAGCTGTAAACATCTTAAGCTTAAGATGTTTACAGCCAAAGCATGAGTGCTGCAATTGAAACCAAACTAAATAAAGCGAAAAAAATGGTCGACGCAACTTTTTTTTCTCTTTATTTACTTTGGTTACACTCGGGGCACTCGTGCTTTAACGGTAAATATCTGAAGGTAAAGTTTGGTGCCGCAAATTGTTCAAAAGTAAAGAAATTGAGAAAAAAAGTTTTTTTCTATTTGTTCACTTTTGAAGCAATCGTGGCACCAAGCTTTAGCTTCTGCC
This sequence comes from Triturus cristatus, assembly GCF_964204655.1. Taxonomy (NCBI): domain Eukaryota; kingdom Metazoa; phylum Chordata; class Amphibia; order Caudata; family Salamandridae; genus Triturus; species Triturus cristatus. The sequence goes on from NC_140585.1 coordinate 646,562,254, forward strand.
TAGTCAGGTAGGTGATCGAGGTCCTCCTCCACCCGCAGGCTCCTGCTTGTGCCTCATCCCTGGTGGTCCAGTGGGAGAGTCTCGCTCTTCTGCTGGCCGCTGCTGTCTGTCTGTGTTTGTGCTGTTTTTCTGTCTTTCTGTGCCCGTTTTTTAGGTCTCGCCTGACCCAGCGCATGCGCTGGTCTGGCGAGACTTATTGAGAGGGCTCCAAAAAGTGCTACCAGGCCAGCCTAGAGCTACAGTGCATGTGCGCGGGCGCGCTTTACCGCGATTACTTTCATTTTCGTGGCCGCACGGCCGCTTTGATGTTTGATCGTGATCGCGATCACTTTCACTTTCGCGGCCGCAGGGCCGCTTTGCATGGCCAATAGGTCTCGCTTTTGGGACCTTCTAAGTATTTAGTTATGCAACTGTTGCATGGCTAAACACTCATAAGGTCCCAAAGGAGAGACCTATTGGCTATGCCAATGCTTGTCTGTCTTCTTTCTAGCCTCTTCTCTGCATGTTCTATTGAGCCAGTCTGGTCTTTTCAGTGCCTGTTTTTCTGTCTTCCGTCCTGCCTCTTCACTGTATTTTCTATTGAGCCTGTCTTGTCTTTTGTGTGCCTGTTTTTCTGTCTTCCTTCCTGCCTCTTCAATGTATTTTCTATTGCGCCTGTCTTGTCTTTTCTGTGTTCTGTGCCCATTTGCTCTCTGCACCCTTCCCGCCGCTGCCCCTGCGGCCCTCCCGCCCTGCTGGTTCCTGCTCTGTCCTCCCCTACTTAATGGCAGCCGCTGAGTGGCCGCATGCAGTGGGTGCACCGCTGGTGCAACGAAGGCGTGCCAATGGCAAGCCCGTCTGCGCCCATCAGTGACCTGACCACCAGCGACAGGAACCCTGGATCTGCAACCTCCCTCCGCTACAATGCTGCTGCCCTCCTTGCACTCAATCCCGGAAGGAACAACTGCCAGTGGTCGATGCCGAACACCACTCACGGGCAGTTCTTCTGCCATCACTGCCGCCAATCCTTCACCTCCGACTGCACCCCACGGCCCCCGCACCGAATGCCAACAACACCAAAACCCTGAAGGGCATCCTCCACAACGTGCGCCTCCTGCACAGACACGCCACAGAAATCTGGAACCTCCGTGACACCCTCTTGCTAGACGTGGCCTTCTTTACAGAAACCTGGACCAATGCCTCCTTCGCCCCCGACAACGCCACTGCCATCCCCTATGGAGACAGGATCCAGAGGGAGGACCGCCCCAACCGCCCAGGAGGAGGACTCACCACCATACACAAGAGCTCCCTCCGACTCTCCACCTCCGCCACGAAGTACTCCTTCCCCACCACCGAACACCTTCACTTCCAGATCCAGACCAGCCCCAGAACCACTCTCCGTGGCACCCTCACCTACAGAACCCCCGGACCCCGTTCTTCGTTCACCACTACCGTCGCTGACCTCATCGCAACTCACGCCATCGCCTCCATGGACTAAATACTCATCGGAGACCTGAACTTCCACCTTGACAACCCCAGCGACCCCAACTCTGCCACCCTCCTGGACAACCTCCCCAACATCGGACTGAAACAGCTCATCACCACGCCCACCCAATAGACAGGACACACCCTCAACCCCATCTTCGCAGGAGGAAACAACATTGACTTCAGCCACACTACACAACCCCCATGGACAGACCACCACTGCGTACACTTCCACGTCAGCAAACCCACGTCGCCCAAACCGCACCATGCCCCCAACGAAGGAACTGGAACAAAGTCACTGAGGAACAACTCAACTCCACCCCACACCGACTGATGCCAACTTCGCAGCCAAAGGACTCCACAGATGGATCTCCAGCTGCGCAGACAGGCTTGTACCACTACGCAACCCCGACAGATAACACACCAGGAAAGCCACCTGGTTCACCGCCGAGCGGCAAGAATCCAGACGCACTTGCAGATGTCTTGAGAAGAACTGGAGAAACAGCAAAACGGCAGAAGACCACACCACCTACAAAACCGCCATGACGGAATACCACCAACTCATCAGATACACCAAAAGGACCTTCAGCCAAAACAAGATCCTCGCCAACACCAGCAACTCCAAGCTACTCTTCAGCGTCATCCAGGAATTCACCAAGCCCCCCAGTGAAACCACGGACATCACCCCTTCCTAGGACCTCTGCGTTAAGCTTGTATCATACTGCCATCTGAAAATCAATGCACTCTACAACAACTTCAACGACCAGACATGTCACTCCAAAACCATTTCTAGCTCCAGCAATGCCATCCAGCCCACCATCTCCTCCTGAACCCCAGCCACCACCAAAGACACCACTTCATCCATGAAAGGCATCCACTCAGGAGCCCCCATGGATCCCTGCTCGCCGCACATCTTCCACAGAGCTGCCACCGCCATCGCTCCAGAACTACGACACACCATCAACATCACCTTCAAGACCGGCATCTTTCCCGATGACTGGGAATGCGCAGAAGTCAGACTCCTGCTCAAGAAGCCCTCGGCAGTCCCCACCGACCGCAAGAACAACCGACCCATCTCCCTCCTCCCCTTCACAGCCAAAGTCACAGAGAAGACCGTCAATGCACAACTAACCAAATTCATCGAAGAAAACTCCATCCTCGACCCCTCCCAATCTGGATTCCGCAAGCAACCACAGCACCAAAACCCCTCTACTCACCGCCACAAATGACATCCGCACCTTCCTCGACCAAGGACACACCTCTCTGCAGCGTTCGACACCCTCTCCCACAGCACACTCACCGCTAGACTACACAACACCGGCATACAAGGAACCGCCCTCGACTGGATCCACTCGTTCCTCACCGGCAGAACCCAAAGAATTCCGAACCCACGGAAATCAACTGCGGAGTGCCCCAAGGATCATCACTCAGCCCCACGCTCTTCAACCTCTACATGGCCCCCCTCGCCGCCACTGTCAGACAGGACTGACTCAGCATAGTATCATATGCCAACAACACCCAGCTCATCCTCTCCCTCACCAAGGTCCCAATCACCACCAGACTCAACTTCCAGGAGAGAATGAAGGACGTTGTAGCCTAGATGAGCAGAAACTGCCTGAAGCTCAACTCGGAGAAGACAGAAGTCCTCGTCCTCTCGTCCTCTGCATAGGACAACACCTGGTGGCCTACGGCCCTCGGCAGTCCTCCCACACCCACGAACCACGCTCGAAACCTCAGCATCGTACTCAGCTCCTCCCTCTCCATGACACGACAGGTCAACGCCGTCGCCTCCAGCTCAACACCCTCCAAATCCTCCGAAAGACCTTCAAGTGGATCCCCCCCGAATCAAGAAAGGCCGTCACCCACGCACTCATAACCAGCAGACTGGACTACGGAAACGCTCTCTACGTCGGGATCAACAAGTCTCTGCTCTGCAAGCTCCAGACCATACAGAACACCGTAGCCAGAATCGTCCTTGGCATTCCTCGACATGAACGCACCACCCAACACCTATGGAGCCTCCACTGGCTCCCTGTTGAGAAGAGAGTCACTTTCAAGATACTCACCCACACCTACAAATGTCTCCACAACACCAGACCCCAATACCTCAATGAGAGAACCCCCTTACACGTAATCAAGAGAAACCTCCGATCCGCCGACCTTGCCCTTGCCGAAACCCAGCGTAGCCGCAGAGCCAGAACAGGTGGAAGAACCTTCTCCTACATCGCAGCCAAGACCTGTAACGAGCTCCCGCTCAACATCAGATGCGCCCCCTCCCTGAACATCTTCAGGAAGACACTCAAGACCTGGCTTTTTGGCTGATAGGGTGCGGATCACCGCCCCCAGCGCCTTGTGACCCTCACTGGTGAGTAGTGTGCTTACAATTCCCCTGATTGATTGATTAATTGTGAAGCGCTTCCACTATCACTGCCTCTTTGACCAGAATTAAGCCCTTCTATGATTTACAGAGTCTGCATTTTTTCAGTGTGATGACTTTCTTCAAGAGGGAGGGTTTCTGTCCTCTACTGCCCCCTTGACTCTTACCAGGGCAGTCCTCTTTGTCTATTCCCCTGAGATTGACTTGCATTGTAGTCTGGATTCTACTTTCTAAGTAGTGAAGCTCGTTTAATTCTTTGTTTTATTTTTTGCTTTGTTTGGGATGTGACCTGGGGCACTATTCGTAAAAGTAAATATTAATTGTAATTGCATTAATATAGCACCTAATACCCCTGACTATGCGTCTAAGTGCTTTTTGGCGAGTAGCACATATGTGTAGATTTTCTCATGTTCTTAATTATTACTGCATCTACTAGCTACTTTAAACTTTTTCAAAACCCACCATTTCCAAAGGGTAAAGTACTTGTCTCCACTACCAGGGGAGCCTCCTGCATCAGGAATTTGGAGTGCTGGTTTACTACTGTGGACTATTCACACAAGTGATCTGATTGGCTGGCTACAACATGAAGAGAAATGTTGTGGCCGCCATTACAGGACATGGGGACTACCATTTTAGGGCGGCAGGGTAGGAGTATTCTGATCCCCTAACACTTCTATGGGGGAAAAAGAATGACACCCCGAAGCCAAAATGAGAAAAGAAATGTGTGCATCAGGTACAGTGGTACTTCCGTGGGACTCAGTGTGGACCCCATGTGGTACTGCAGGAATACTGTTGAAGACACAATACTGAAAGACCAAAGCAAGCTCCACACTGAAGCTTGCCTGGTCTTGCAGTACAGGGAGTTGATGCTTGGTGTCAGTAACTCAGGAGTACTGCAATACTTAAACAATGAATGCCCCAGGTGGCATGTGGCTGAAGGACATGCGTGGCAGGGGTTGGCCACCCACGAGGGTGTTGGACCCAGGGCGTGGCTGCAGATCAACCCCACGTGTCCCAGGTGTTTGGCCACCGGTGGCAGGGGTTGGCGCAGTACCTACCTATCTATACATGAAACTAATGATACTAGCCCATAAGATTCTGTTTTGCTGTTTTTACAGGTATCACAGTACTTCTTTTATGTACCATAGTGCAGCAACACCTAAAAATGCCCAAATTCCACCAAAACGTGCAAGACACCTTTGTTATTTAGGGCTGTGAGGAATCCTATGGCCTCAAAGCTTAAATAGAACTACTCATTCTTAGTGAACACAGCTTTTATTAAGTAGTTCCAGGTCCCCCATTACTCCTGTGCAACATGGAACAGGGAGTAAACCCCACAATGGACTTCTGTGAGACCCTCTCATTTAAACTATGGATCCCCAGGAGTACTGTGGTACCTATGAGAGTTAACAAAAAATGAAAGCAGCCATTTGAATGACTACTCAGGGGACACTACTCAAAAAAAGTCCACATCCTTTAGAAACCACCTCAAATGATTTTTCTAACCACCATTACTAGATTGATGTTTGACAGAGACAGTTTGCAGTACATACAGGTTGAAGCCATCATGGCCTGAGACAGAACAGGAGACCAGCAAACACTATGGGCCCAATTAGAATGCGGTTATGAAATCTTTCCGTTAGTATCGGTTTGGAAATGGTTTGCGACCGACTCAGATCGGGAGAGCCCGACCGACCAAGAATGATGCATCCAGATGCTTCCAGATATGATTTGGTTGGACTCCTATTGACTTCTATGGGAGCCTATGTTCCTAACCGCATTGTAATTTGGCCCTCAGTCTGGAAGACACGTTCCCGACCCGATTCGGAAGGAGCAAATGCTGTTAGGAGGCCTTCCTAACCGCATCGTAATCGGGCCCTAGGTGGGAATGCTTTCCGAACCACATCGTAATCGGGCCCTGAGTGCATCATCCACCACACCTATTTAAGGTTCAACATCTGAAGAATTTGCCATCATTGTGCTCCCGAGCACTTCTGTAGCACTATAAGAAATAACATCATTGATTAAACCACTGATGTGGCAGTTTGTTTCCACTTGGCAAAAATAATAATTATGTATAGGAAGTGACATTCACTTTGTGCTAGAAGGAGCTCCTAACAGGGAAGACTGGCCAGTAATGGATAGGAGCCACTGGAATGTAGAAGCATTTGAGGGCTATGCACCCAAACACCATAGTGCATGCAGAGGTACAAAATAAATGAGTGGTCGAAAGACAACCAACTGCTCTGATGGAATTGTTGCAACAAGAAGAGGAAGAAAATGATGACAACATGCAGCATTTTAGGATATACTGCAGGCACTGCTATATGGTTGTAACCAGTGAAGAAGTAAACAGAAGAATATATGTAAGGGCCAAGGAACAGCACCTGCAAAAAGAGCACAAAACCTTTTGTTAAAAATAACCGAACTAATTAAAAAAACTAAAAATAAGTTAAACAGAATATGAAAATCAATTTCCCCCAAAAATAGTTACAAAATGTATAAAAAATTAAGATTTATTTCAATTAAAATGATATAAAAACACAATAGGTCAAAACTGCGAAAAATCCGAACCAAAAAATATTTTAAAAAAACAAAAAACATACACAAAAAATACCCATTCTTTTCTACAGATGAAGTTGAGCAGTCGCAGAGAGCTGGGTGCAGGGCCATGGCCACATCCATGTGTGTTGAAGGGTTCGTATGCAGAACCCTGCCTGTGCCGAAACTCCCTGCTGCATACAGCCAAATGCTTTGCTCAATAGAAAAGTTGAATGAATATGATAAAAGATACCCAGAAATGTGCTGAGGAAAACAAAGGTTAAGGAGGTATGATAATTAGCTATGGGAATAAGATCTTACCCCTAATAAAAAAGACCTAGATATTAACCAAAAAAACAAAGGTTAAAGTGACAGGATAGTTAGGTAAGGTAAGAAGATTATAGCTTATTTTGAATAACCCTAGAAATTTACTGAAAAAAGGTTAAAGTGTTGTTTTAGTTAGGCATTGTAATAATATAAAAACTAATGTTTAAAAACAAAAAAACTGAAATGCACCATTTACACTTCAACTGAGGTGACTATAACTTGTGCCCCCACCATGCCCTGCTAATGAACTCATACATTACATTACACATAACACTTTAAAAGACACAATTGATGACATCGTTGATGTCAGCTCAAATTATATCATTGATAACATCACTGATTTCATTATCCAATGGGTATGACAGTTTTCTGTAAGTTTGTCCTATTGGAAGGTATTCAGCAAGGTACAGGAACAAAATTCCATAACATCTGCAGTATCTTTTTGCAATAAGCTGATCATGAAGCATATTAATGAAATCACCCACAATAAGTGGATATTATACTCTTTCTATGCTAGCATTGAGGTTCATAAGAAATGTAAGACATTAATGAGATCAGCAACTTAATAAACCTTGAATACCATAAAAAAAAGACTTTGCTTATTATTGACCTTAATGAGATGGGTCAATTAAATACGTCATCTGGCATGGAATTTTAAGTCAACAACTTCACTTCTAGACAGTAGCAAACTAAAGGGCATGCACTAGCTGGCCTTATGGACAACCCTCCATATTATGTAAAAATACCTTATGTATATTGATAAAATGAACAAATTGGTGTACGCCATTTTAAGACCGGGTATAATTATACTGGGATGGGGAGACGCGCAAGCGCGCAAACAAAATGGCCGCCTCCAGGTGAGCTTTACTCGTTTCCCCCCGTTTTTATATCAATAACGACGATTTTTCTGTCAGAATTTTATTCAACATGAGGTTGCTGTGTTTGTGAAGCCCTTACCTGTTGCAGTGAGGTTTTTTCACCGTATTTCTTCAGCAGAAGTGGTGTTTTCCTCCTTCCTGCTCCAGCCCCCAGCTCTGCATCAAGGTATTGCCCAGCTTGTCTGTCAGGGGGGCGGAGTAAGTACTCAAGAGAGGGCCTGGCTTTGGCCTAACCACTCTCACAGTCTGTTTTAGCTGCTGCACCAGTCATTTTCAAGCTTTTTCCCCATCAATACTCTACTTCTTCCTTAATTATACATTGCTCTACAATTATAATTCCTTATTTAAGAAAATGGAAAATAAAAATGCGCATTCTCTTCATAATAAAAGGAGACAGCAAGTTTCTCCACCTCCAGTCAAATCTAACGTAGTAGAGTCAACTGAACCTTCTTTGACATTAATTCTTCATGAAATTCAGGCACTCCGTTCTAATACAGATACAATTACATCAGAGATTAAAAATTTGCGCAGAGACATGGCTAGTATGTCAATGAAAATCTCTGATAATTCAATTAAAATACAAGACAATAAAGTTTAAATTGACGCTTTCTCTCCAATTGTGGCAAAAATATCTCCTATGTCATCTCTCCTTTTAGACATGGAAAATCATATCAAACAATATAACTTGCGCATTTTCAATTTACCAGAAGATCTCGAATGTTCCAATTGCAGATTGTGTCTAGAAAATCTGATTTCTGGCCTTCTAAACATCAAATTTCCACAAAAATTTGAAATTGATAAGGCTCATAGAATTCCATCTCATCGTAACCCTCATCACGCAAAGCCTCGACAAATGATCTTTAAAGTTCTCCGCCACCATCATTTGGTCTTGATACGAAAGGCAGCATGAGAAATTCCTTCATTGAGGGTTAATGGAAATATCATTATACACCAAGATTTTGCTAAAGAGACTGTTTCAATTTGCAAGGAATTCACTGCTTTTCGTCCTCAGCTCAGAAGTCTCGGATTCAAATATGGTCTTTTTGACCCATCCACAATGCGCATTTGAAAAGATAATTTCTCTAAATCCTTTCATCGTCCTGAAGAACTAAAACTGTTCCTGGATCAGCATTCACAGCACTCAATGGATACTCATGACTCTGCTACTTGAATTTTACTGTTACGTATATTTCTGACAAACTTATGGTTTATTTTCACAGAGGAATCCAACGGTTCCGGTCATGCTTGTAAAGCGTGTGTGCATTTAATTCCTGTTATTAATGTTTCTTGTTTGTTGTTTTTCCATGTTTTGCTAGTTTTCTTTTTTACCTATTCTCTCCTTTTCACTTGATTCTGGAGCTACTATTTTTCACACTCTTTCTTTACTTTTCTCTCCTCTTCTTGATGTTCTTTTTCCTTCTTTTTATTACGGCTAATGTTCATAATAGGGGGTTACACCATCCAGTTAAATACAAATTTCAGACTATTTTGGCAGTTGTAAAGCAGATATTTGTTTTATACAAGAAACTCATGTTGATGACAAAATCTTGTATTATATTAAAAAAAGATAGTGGGTTGATAGTATTGTCTCTTCTCCTGCAAATGGCAAAACAAATGGTGTTGCTATCCTTTTTGCAAAAAGACTACATTGCCAAATATTGAGTACAATTTCTGATACGGATGGCAGATATGTTCTAGCTAAAATTGAAATTCATGATTCAGTCGTGTTTTCATTAAATGTTTATGGTACAACTGCTGATGATCCCTTTTTTTGGTCCACTATAACAACAGAGGTTCTTAAATTGGGTAAAGTTCCTTTTATCGTTGGAGGAGATTTCAATATTATATCTGATCCCTTATTAGATAGATTATCTCTTACTAAATTTAGACCTCCTAAAGTTTTTTTTGCTTTCAAATAATTTCTTCAAACTACAAAGCTAGTTGATATTTGGCGATTACACTTTCCTACAGAAAAAATGTTTGCATTTTTATCTAAACCACACAACTCTTACTCTAGGCTAGATTATCTTTTAATTTCCAGACAACTAATTAATTCTGTAGTCACTCCTATTATTGGTAATATTGATATATTGGACCATGCCTTCATTTCATTTGTTTTGAAATTGAATTCAAATTTTACAAAGCAATCCAGATGGAGAATGACTATTAGTATTTTTTTAAATGCACAAAATAAACCTAAACTGTTAGTTGCTATTCATGATTATTTTCTTTTTAATCAAGAAGACTCTACTTCCATGGTGAACAGATGGGATGCTTTCAAAGCCTATATTAGATGTGCTTCTATTTCTCTCATGGCCCATGAAAAGAAATCTTTTAATGCACATATTAAAAATTTAGATAAACAAATTGCAAAATATGAAAGACTTTTTATTACATCTAATGACCCTCAATATAGATTCAACTTGCAAAAACTTAGATATGAGTTTAATTCAATCCTTAGCAAAAGAGCTGGCATTCAACTATCAAATTCTAATGCTAAATTTGGTTTTAATGCTAACAGATCTGGAAGACTGATAGCCAATTATTTACGCATTAAAAAAGATAAAACACAAATTAATTCAATTCATGGCTCTTACGGTAAAATTGCTTTATCCCAAAATGATATTGTAAATACATTTTTAGATTTTTATATAATAAACCTTATTTTGATGATACCTCTTTAATTGATTCTTTTTTAGCTTGAGGTGGATTACCCAAGATTTCCCAATCTGATAAAATTGAACTTGACTCACCCATTACTCAAGATGAAATGTTATTAGCCATAACATCTCTTAAAACAAATAAATCCACTGGACCAGATGGTATTGCCACTGAGTTTTATAATGAATTTCAGCTACAGCTTATTTCTCATTTATTTCAACTTTTTAACTTTTTTGGTTCCATGGGAATTACTACTGGTTCTTTTACTGAGTTTTTAATTATTGTTTTACCTAAGCCTAATAAAGACCCTACTCATGTGTCTAATTATCGTCCGATCTCTTTAATTAACCAAGATTGTAAGTTGTATGCTAAAATACTTGCTACTAGATTATCCTCGGTGTTGGATTTAGTTATACATCCGGATCAATCTGGTTGTATGAAGAATAGATATTCTGCCAATAATACAAGAACTTTGCTTCATGTTATTGAACAAGGATCCACTTTATCTTCACCATCAGGAATTCTTACATTAGATGATAATATTCACTGGCAGTTTTTATTTCGTACTTTATTATCATTTAATTTTAGTGACATGTTTATCCATATGATTTCTGCTTTATATTCTTCTCCTATTGCTAATTTATTTATTAATGGCCAAATTTCAAACCAATTTTCTCTTTTCAGAGGTACAAGACAAGGTTGTCCCCTTTACCCGCTTTTGTTTCTTCTCGGTTTTGAACCCTTACTTGTTTCCATTAGAAAATATGACAAAATTACTGGAATTAATATCAAAGAAGTTATTATTAAAACTTTAGCTTATGCAGATGATATACTATTATTTGTTAGTGATCCTTTATCCTCTTTTCCTTCCCTAATGGAAATTATTTCGTGTTATTCCACTGTTTCTGGCTACAAATCAAATACCAATAAAACGGAATTCTTTCCTTTAAATATTTACTGTACTCCTGTTATGCTACCGATAGATGAAATTATTTGGCAAAAAGATGAATTTAAATACCTTGTATTATGTTTTCTTCAGCTATGAAATCAACAATATTGATGAATTATGACTCCATCTTAAATAATATTAAAGATAAAATCTCCAAATGGTCCTCTCTTCATCTTTCATGGTAGGGCAGAATGAACTCTATAAAAATGACTTTAGCACCAAAAAATGTTTATACCCTTGCTGTGATTCCTACTCAATTTCCTTTAAAGTTTTATAAAACTGTAGACAGACTCCTCTCCAAATTTCTTGGGAACAACAAATCATCTCGTAGCAATCATAAAAAAATGAAATTGTCCAAATGTAATGGAGGTTTTGGAGTACCAGACTTTTTTTATCACAATGCTTTTATTTTAAAACAAAGCTCTCTTTGGTTTAATCACTCTTTTCTGAGTAATTGCCCTATTTGGGTTCTTATCGAAAAAACTTTAGTAGAACCTTTCCTCTACCCACTTTGCTAAATATGTCTAATACATCTAAATTTTTTAGAAATCTGTTATTTTAAAGTCCGCTAAACTAATTTTAAATGATTTAGATTCAATTTTTCAATCGCCCAAATCCACTACTGAAGATATGTCATTGTGGTATAACCCAATCAAAGAATTTAATAGGAATGTTAGATTATGGTGTTCTTGGATTACAGCTGGTATTTATTACCTTAAAGATGTTTATTTCAATAATGCTTTTATTTCATTTGAAGCTTTACAAACAAAATTTCTTTTACCTCCTTCTGATTTTATCAAATATGAATCTTTATGTAATTCCGTTTTAGATTCATTTCCTCATAATATTCCTTCTAATGTTAAATCAGATTTATCAATTTATATTCAAACTGTTTCTACTTTCTCTCATGGCATTTCTATATTATATAAAAAAATGTCTATCTCTCAAGGAACCAACATTGATGTGATCTCAACATTCTGGAATAACGAACTTTCAATGTCTTTATCTATTGATACATGGAAAGTTATTTGGCTTAATAGAATTTCTGGTTGGTTACCTGTTTCGCTCTATCAAACTAATTCTTATATTTTATATAATTGTTTATGGACTCCACTACGTTTATTTCAAGCAAAACTTCTTCCATCTTCAATTTGTTGGCACTGTAATTTACATACTGGTTTGTTACAACATATGCTTTATGATTGTCCTATTGTTTTTAAATTTTGGACCGATGTTTGGGATATTATAAAAAAGGTACTTAATATTCATGATGATGTTTCATTCAAACTGTTAATCTGTAAATCTGTTGTTCTTTCACAAAAATTCAATGACTTAGAAGGTAAACTTTTCAATGTTCTGTTATCAGCAGCTTATAAATCCATTACAACATGTTGGAATGATGTTTCATTATTATATGTTCATGTTTGGTGGTCATGGGTTATTTTTACCGGAAGAGGAGCTCAATTATCTTTGAATGGAATTAATCATAATTGTAACTCTTATAATTCTTTTTGGAAACTTGTTGATATATATTTATCTTCTTAAATATGTTTTTATTGCCAGTTGTTTATTGATATTTCAATAGTCTAATCTTCATGTTATAGTAGCTCTATTTTATTAGCATCATTATATAGATTTATCTTTGCTCCTTCTCTGCCTTTAGTTTTTTCTAAGAATATTATATTTACTATCTTTACCTATTGCAATTTAATGGCTGTTTTTCATTATCTTTCAATTGTAATTGGGTACATTTTCGGTACTATTTTATGTATTGTCTCTTGTTTAGTGTTTCATATGAAAACTCAATTAACTATTTTGCACACAAATAATTATACTGGGATCTGAAGTGTCTATAGATGAGGCAGTCATACATTATACATTCTACAACAATGAGGTGCCGATTAGGATCCTGGAAAAAAATTCCCCGTACGACTCGTATCCGGTCTTTTTGCCGTACGAATCGTACAAGTGCCCTACAAACTGCCAAGTACAATTCGCATGGGAAAAAGTCCAAATGAATCGCATTGGGAATAATTCCCCACATGTCCTCGGGTCGGAAAATGTGTCCGACACGTCCCCGGACGATTTACCATACAAATGTGAAAAGTGAAGTCCGACCGCGCAAGTACGATCCATCCCGTGCTTCCGATGTTACAACCGTATGGAAAAAACACCATCCGCACCGAACTCCCATAGCAACCATGGAGACATGTGCCTGCATACGCGCCGAACACCCCCCCCAGCCCCCGTATGTACGCGCCCAACCACCCCCCCAGCCCTCGTATGTACGCGCCGAACCCCCACCCGTGCATGTACACCCCCGTACGTACGGACCGTACACCAACCCGTGTATATACACCCGTGTACGTACGGCCCGTACCCCCACCCGTGTATGTATGGAGCGTACCCCCACCCCAACAGTGGATGTACGGACCGTACCCTCACCCACGTATGTACACCAGTGTATGTACGAACCATACCCCCACCCGCGTATGTATGGAGCGTACCCCCACCCCAACAGTGTATGTACGGACCGTACCCTCATCCGCGTATGTATGGAGCGTACCCCCACCCCAACAGTGTATGTACGGACCGTACCCTCAACCGCGTATGTATGGAGGGTACCCCCACCCCAACAGTGAATGTACGGACCGTACCCCCACCCGCGTATGTATGGAGCGCACCCCCACCCCAACAGTGTATGTATGGACCGTACCCTCACCCGCGTATGTATGGAGCGTACCCCCACCCCAACAGTGTATGTACGGACCATACCCTCACCCGCGTATGTATGGAGCGTACCCCCACCCCAACAGTGTATGTACAGACCGTACCCTCACCCGCGTATGTATGGAGCGTACCCCCACCCCAACAGTGTATGTACGGACCGTACCCCCACCCACGTATGTATGGAGCGTACCCCCACCCCAACCATGTATGTACGGACCGTACCCTCACCCGCGTATGTACACCAGTGTATGTACGAACCATACCCCTACCCGCGTATGTATGGAGCGTACCCCCACCCCAACAGTGTATGTACGGACCGTACCCTCACCCGCGTATGTATGGAGCATACCCCCACCCTGTTAGACCCGGCCTCGTAGCATGGCTCTTCCTGTCCTCGCACTACCTAACCTGGTACCTGGGACCCCAAGCACACGGCCCAGCCGATCCTCCCCACCAGAACACACACACGCGACCCGGGCATCCCCGTCCATGGCCTCTCTCCTTTCGGCCACCCCGGGCACGCGTGCCCACTTCATGCACCAAGATGGCGGCCCGGCGGCCCAGCACAACCCGGGCCTAGAGGCGCCACTCCGGCTGGAGGACATCACGCTTCCAGGGGGAGAGAGGGAGGAGCAGTTTCTATCGCACCTCTGAACTCCCCTGGGACGATGGGTTTCGATCGGCCCTCCGGCCTCCCTGAGGGCTGGCTCCACGCCTGCTGGGTGTCTGGGACTCCTCCCGACCCGGCCCTGAAAGGATCAAAAGACAATGGCAGGAAACCTCGACAAGCGACCCCCAGGTGACAAGACCCCTGCCTGCACAGACTCCGGACATCAAAGAGGGGTCGACCTATAACAAGGGGTGCTCTGGGACTGTCCGGCAGATTCGCCTTGGAACATCTGAGCCCTGCTGAGTGACTCGCGGCTCCCTGAAGATCGTAAGACCTCCGAACTTGTGCTTGAGCCCTGCTGAGTGACTCGCGGCTCCCCGAAGATCGTAAGACCTCCGAACTTGTGCTTGAGCCCTGCTGAGTGACTCGCGGCTCCCCGAAGATCGTAAGACCTCCGAACTTGTGCTTGAGCCCTGCTGAGTGACTCGCGGCTCCCCGAAGATCGTAAGACCTCCGAACTTGTGCTTGAGCCCTGCTGAGTGACTCGCGGCTCCCTGAAGATCGTAAGACCTCCGAACTTGTGCTTGAGCCTGCTGAGTGACTCGCGGCTCCCCCAGACTCTCTTTGGTCCCGCCGGACCCCACGACGACAAGCGTGTCCCCCAGCTCGAGGATTGTGAGCTGTGCGCCGGGTACGCTCCTGCATTTGATCCATATCTCCCCAAAGACTGTCCCGCTACCTCCTACCCCCGCCAAGACTCTGTGAGCCCAGGCTCTGCTTGTAAATATCTGCCTTGCTGATCATAAAGATCCTACCACTTCGATTTGATAAAGCTTGAATCCTAAGAACCCTCGGTGTGGTGTCTCTTTGTCGTGTGGTGCCGAGTGTACGATCCTAGATACGAGATTCCTCCCCTGCGGAGTCTCCCGCCAGTGCCCGGCTACGATACTTTGAGGGTGGGTCTCAGGACAGTCAGGGCCCCCTCCGGGCCCCACTGAGGTCGCCTTCTAACACACCCCAACAGTGTATGTACGGACCGTACCCTCACCCGTGTATGTACAGAGCGAACACACACCCCACCAGTCTAAGTACGGAGCGCACCCCAGGCCCCAACACCAGCACCCTCACCCAACATCACGCATGTACGAGTCGTACCAAGCCAGAGACAAGGACAGCACTGTACAACAAAATGGGCGATGTACGCACCGTACAGACGCTAAAAACACACGTACACAACCAGGACAAAGCAAAACAACACAAGAAGACTCCATTCGAATCTCACAAAGCCACAAAACATGTCCAACAAGCACAAATACAACCTATTCACTGACCTGCAACTGCCAAACTCCCAAACAGAGGCCCAAAACACAACCACTCCTTATAACACACCCACCCAAAGTTCAAACACAGCCACACCCACCAATGGACCAATAAAAAGGCCCAACACACACAAACAATGATCCTTTGCAACAGACCCACTGCTGCCAGACCACACAGAGAAACAACTGCACCATACTACAACCTCCACTACACCTTACACCTGCACACCTTCACACAACCACCTTCACAAACACCCCCTCATCACATTCACACACACACCTACACAACCACACCCACACACCCACAACCATCCACACCCACACCCCCCACAACCATCCACACCCCCCACAACCATCCACACCCACACCCCTCACCATGCCCACTAACAAGAATCCAAAGTTCACTAGCCAAGAGTTGGAGGTCCTTGTCGACGAAATCATCAGAGTCGAGCCACACCTCTTTGGAACATTGGTCAGACAGACCAGCATTTCCGAAAAAACAGCCATGTGGCAGGCGATTGTCGATGCTGTGAATGCTGTTGCATCCACCAGAAGGACCAGGCATGAATGCCAAGCCAGGTGGTACAATCTGCGGAGGACGGTCCGCCGCAAAATGACCGACGACCGCAACCAGGCAAACATCACTGGAGGAGGGCCGGTCCGCAGACGCGTACAATACCATCCCTGGGAGGAGATGGTGATGGCCTTACTGCCGGTGTTGGCAGTGGAGGGACTAGAAGGACTCCGAGAGCCTGGTGAGTACACAAACAACTCACCTCACATGGGGGGAACGTCATCCACAACCAAACTCACAATCATGCACGCAACCACCCCAAAGCTATCGCATGACTCAACCACACTCCATAAACACGCACATGCCACTAGCGCCACCATGCCCCATGCACCCAGCTAGACAATGCCAAGTCACAGGCCACAGAAAACACCAACACAAGACACGGTAACCCGGATGGCGGGAGTGTGTGCCTCAAAAATCACATAGTGCAACTCAGAAGCAGACAACAATGCCCTCTGCCCATATGGCCTAGGTCACAGCCAGACAAACAGTGTGTCCCCACACAGGAAAGACTTGCCTGCAAATGGCGGACGCCTTGCATGAAGACATGGGGGTGAAGGCACTTTTTGCACATGACAGCAGCCAATGAACAGCCAACACTGTGAAAGAGTGGCAGCACACACCACCACAGCAGCAGCGCAGACACAGACACTACACCCAATGGGTGCCTGGAGATCAGAAACAAACTCACATGAACAAGCCAAGGGCCATTCAAAGATCTGCAAAAAGTGTGTGCCTAGGAAGCTGGACTGAGGTGACAGAGGGTGACACACAGAGGGAGGGAGAGGGGGAGAGAGAGGGAGAAACAGGGAGACGGGCAGAGGGAGGAGGCTGACACAGGGAGGGAGGGAGGGAGAGGGGGACAGAGAGGGAGTGAGAAAGGGATACACAGGGAGACCAATTCAGCCTTGGGTGGTGGGGGAATGTCTGCTCGTCAGCAGGTGGACTGCGTGCATGTAGACAAGGGTGGCCAGTGCCTGAATCCCCCTCTCTTCTCCATCGCAACACACTGGGCCATGTCTCAACCTGTGCACGAGCACAACGCCAGCTACCTGCATTATATAAGTGTGTGGAACAACTCCATGTGCCCACTTACAGTGCAACACGGAAGGCGCCAATGCATGGCTCGCCACACCTGCTCACTCCACTGCTGACTGCAGTCACAATTGACGCAGCAAGTAAGACTGTGTCACACATAGGTAAAGTCTCAAAAGCTGTGGCCAAGGGACATACCCATGCACAAGTGCACTGTGAGTGGAATTCAAGATATATCCAAATACCCAGAGGAAATGTGCCAACTTTTAAACGAATGAAACATGGATGTTGCATGTAACAAAAATAACATTGTCTCTCTCACACACAGGTCAACGTCATGGATCACCCCCAACACTGGGGGGGAAGACTCACAGGACCTGGCTCTGCGGGATGACGATCCCACTGGCAGCGACGACTCTCACCACTCTGTGGACGACCCCGACCAACCTGGCCCCTCTGGTGTCCAACCACCTGCAGCACCTGTGTCAGGTACAACTGGGCCAACCACCACCCCCACTCCTGCCACATCCCAGGAAACACCCAGGATCCCTGCCCCACCACCACAACGCAGCCAGGCTGACCAGGAGGAACACGGTGTACCGGGCACCCAGGAGGAGGCAGGCGACAACGCAACTGCCACCCCTCAGGGGTCCCGGAGACCCGATGTGCCCACAAGGGCAGGCCAGGTGCAAGTGGGCAGGGGTGGTGGGAGTGTAGGACGGCGGAGGCGCGAGCCTGACCAGTTGGCTGCGGAACCGGTATATTCCCATCTAAGAAACATCCTGGACACATACCGGCAGGACACCACGGGCATGAGCCAGGTTGTGTCCACCCTCAACGAGATGAAGGGGACCCTCGAGGAGATCAAGACCCAGCAGGCCCAGCAACATGCGGAGCAACATGCCTGTCAACAGCGACACCAAGGACGGATGGAGGACAGACAGGCTGAGCTCGTGACAGTGCTCACGGGAATTAACCGTTCACTCCGTCGGATAGCCAACAACATGGGCAACCCTCCCTGTGCCACCAGGCGAAGAACATCACCACCCACAGGGAGGGATCAGGAGGAGGAGGATACATCCGACGGAGCATCCCAAACATCGTCACGGCCTGCTTCTGAGGGTTCCCGCAGGAGGGCGGGTCGTCCACGGAAAAGACCGTGAGGGTCGGCGCAACAGCACCATCTCCCAGGACACCTGGCCTGGCACCTAGCCCACTGGCCCAACAGCAGCACATCAGCAAATGACATTCTCTGCCACATGGACTTGCTGGTCACTGTCTGACCAATGTTGACAAAGACTGTGGCATGGACTCTGATGATTACCAATGGCAAGGATACCAACTCCCCCAGTGAACTTTGGATTCCACACACCCGGAAAGCCCCTCTTGTCATACCCACCCCCCCAACACGTACCCCAACACAAATAAAAACTTACACGATCAAGAGATGATGCCTACATTTTGCAATATTACCTTACTTGTGTCTTGTAAAGTCTAACCATGCCTGAGTTCTCATATGACTTCAACCATCCATACCCTGGGGCCTGAGTCTGGCACAGGACACACATGGGTCACAATGTATTAGGCAAGACAGACATGGAGCACCATACACACCCGTGATGGGCCCAACCAGCTGAGGGGGTGGCCGCACAACCGTGCCGACAGACATATTGAGTACAGCAACAGTCATGCGCAGAGGTCAGGGATCATGTGGAGTGTCCTGGGGGGCACCCAGGTATGTATAGACAGGTGGCAGAACCATGTCCTGCAAGCTTGAGTCAGGTGGATGCAGAGAATGGTGGCTTGGCCAACGTTGGATGCATGGGGATGGCACATGTCACAATACCCACACAGTCATGGACATCATGCACAATACAGAGTCTAATCCCAGACAAACAGCTTGCATCTTGCTACTCTACACATAGACACATAGCCACTGTTGGACCCGGCCTCGTAGCATGGCTCTACTTGTCCCCGGTCCCCGAGTTAGGCGATCTACCCGAATTGGCCCAATGGCGCCACGAGGGCGGGCCCACCCGGGAGGAATTTTGCCGAGAGCAAGCCACTTGTCCTTCCCTGGTCGGACTGCGGCGCCAGGCCGAGGGCCAAGCCGCAGGCGACCAAACTGGAACGCACCGAATTTATTGGGAAAATAACATTTTGTACAGTGAGCAGAAGTCGGTGGAGCTGGGATCCGGACGGGTGCTGGTGGTACCCCTCCGCTTCCAAGACTTCCTCCTGGGCTTAGCCCATGACGTCCCCCTCGCCGGCCACCTGGGTCAAGACAAGACCTACAGCCGTCTCGTGACCCATTTTTACTGGCCTAGAATGAGAGCAGCTGTAGAAGCCCACTGCAAGTCCTGTCCCACGTGCCAAGCTAGTGGGAAGAGTGGGGGGAAGCGCAAGGCTCCCCTCCAACCCTTCCCGGTCGTCAGTACCCCCTTCGAACGAGTCGGGATCGACATCGTGGGGCCCCTGGACCCCCCCACCTCCCAAGGTCACCGTTTCATCCTGGTCCTAGTGGATCACGCCACCCGATACCCTGAGGCTATCCCCCTACGCACCGTCACAGCCCCCGTGGTGGGCCGGGCCCTGATGGGGATCTTTTCCCGGGTGGGTTTTCCCCGCGAGGTCGTGAGCGATCGCGGCACTAATTTTATCTCGCAGTACATGACGTCCCTGTGGCAACAATGTGGAGTGTCCTATAAGTTCACCACCCCGTACCATCCCCAAGGGAACGGCCTAGTAGAGAGGTTTAACAGGACTCTGAAAGGGATGATCACCGGCCTAGAAGTGCCCCTCCGGCGTAAGTGGGACGTCCTGCTCCCCTGCCTCTTGTTCGCTTACCGAGAAGTCCCCCAGAAGTCCCTAGGGTTCAGCCCATTTGAGTTGCTCTATGGACACCCCGTCCGAGGTCCCCTCAGTTTGGTTAAGGAAGGGTGGGAGGCGGCACCCCAGACCACCCCACGAGATGTGTTCCAATATGTTCTGACCCTCCGGAACCAGACCAGGAAGTTCCGAGCACTGGCCGAGGCCAACCTAGAGGCAAGCTAAGAAGAGATGAAGCGCTGGTACGACCAGAATGCCACTCTGGTCGAGTTCCAGCCGGGCCAACAAGTATGGGTCATGGCCCCCGTGAAGCCAGGCGCCCTCCAGGACAGGTGGACCGGGCCCTACAAAGTGATTGAGCGGAAGAGTCAAGTCACATACTTGGTGGACGTCCAGTCGCCTCGGGATCCCCTTCGGGTCCTTCACGTGAACCGCCTCAAGCCTCACTTCGTGCGGACAGAACTGAGCCTCCTGCTGGCCACCGATGACGGGGCCGAAGATGAGTCCGATCCCCTCCCGGACCTCCTGTGTGTCAAGGAGCAGGATGGCTCCGTGGAAGGAGTGAACCTCTCCCCAGCTCTCACTGCCCAGCAACAAGAGGACTGCCGCCAGCTCCTAGGACAATTTGCCGACCTCTTCTCCCTGATCCCCCGAGTCACCGACTGGTGTGTCCATGACGTGGACACCGGGGACAGCCCGCCGGTGCGACACCGAGCATACCGGGTCCCTGACCGGGTACGGTCCTGCATTCAAGCTGAAGTCTCGAAGATGTTGACCATGGGGGTAATCAAGCCTTCTGACAGTCCCAGGGCCAGCCCCGTGGTCCTGGTCCCGAAGGCAGCGGCCCCCGGTGTCGCCCCCGAGCTCCAATTCTGTGTGGACTACCGGGGGCTCAATGACGTCACCCGAGCCGATGCCCACCCCATTCCACGGGCCGACGAGCTCATTGACCGACTCGGGGCAGCCCGGTTCCTCAGCACATTCGACCTCACCTGCGGATACTGGCAGATTGCGCTCACCGAGGGAGCCAAGGAGCGGTCCGCCTTCTCCACCCCAGATGGGCATTACCGCTTCCGCGTAATGCCCTTCGGAATGAAAAATGCCCCGGCCACCTTCCAGCGACTGGTGAATAGAGTCCTGGCCGGGCTGGAACAGTTCAGCGCGGCTTATCTAGACGACATCGCCGTTTTCAGTTCCGAATGGAGTGAGCACCTCCAGCACCTCCGGAGGGTGCTAACCGCCCTGCGCCAGGCAGGCCTCACAGTAAAAGCCAGCAAGTGCCAAATTGGGCAAGGATCAGTAGTCTACCTGGGGCACCAGGTCGGGAGTGGCCAGGTCGCCCCTCTACAGCCGAAGATCGACGCCATCTTGGCCTGGGAACCCCCCACCACCCAAACGGAGGTCCGAGCCTTTCTGGGCCTCACTGGCTACTACCGAAGATTCATCCGGGGGTATGGCAGTCTTGTCGGCCCCCTCACAGAACTCACATCCAAAAAACAGCCAAAGAAGGTGCAGTGGACGACTGCCTGCCAGGAGGCGTTCGATGCCCTAAAGAAGGCCATGTGTACTGCCCCCGTCCTCCAGGCTCCCGACTACTCCAAGGAGTTTGTAGTCCAAACCGATGCCTCCGAGCATGGCATTGGGGCCGTCCTGTCCCAGGTGAATGACCAAGGCCTAGACCAGCCCATCGCCTTCCTCAGCCGGCGGCTGTTGCCCAGAGAACAGAGATGGAGCACCATTGAGCGCGAAGCCTTTGCCGTGGTCTGGGCACTCAAGAAACTACGCCCCTACCTGTTCGGCACCCATTTCAAAGTCCAAACCGACCATCGGCCCTTGCGATGGCTCATGCAGATGCGAGGAGAAAACCCCAAGCTACTGCGGTGGTCGATCTCCCTCCAGGGGATGGATTTCACCGTAGAACATCGCCCTGGTACGGACCACGCCAACGCTGACGGCCTCTCCCGGTTCTTCCGCCTCAGCGAAGAGAACCCCCCAAGATGATGGGCAGTTTTCTCCGGCTTTCAGCTGGGGGGGATGCGTGTTGGACCCGGCCTCGTAGCATGGCTCTACTTGTCCCCGCACCACCTAACCTGGTACATACAGCCCCGAGCCCACGGCCTAGCCGATCCTTTCCACCAGAACACACGCACCCGACCCGGACATCCTCGTCCATGGCCTCTCTCCCTTCGGCCAGCCCGGGCCCGCATGCCCACTTCATGCACCAAGATGGCCGCCCGGCCCCAGCGCGACCCGGGCCTAGCGGCGCCACTCCGGCTGGAGGACACCACGCTTGCCAGGGGATGAGAGAGGGAGGAGCAGTTCTATCGCACCTCTGAACTCCCCTGGGACGATGAGTTTCGATCAGCCCTCCGGCCTCCCTGAGAGCTGGCTCCACGCCTGCTGGGTGTCTGGGACTCCTCCCGACCCGGCCCTGAAAGGATCAAAAGACGATGGCAGGAAACCCCGACAAACGACCCCCAGGTGACAAGACCCCTGCCTGCACAGCCTCCGGACATCAAAGAGGGGTCGACCTATAACAAGGGGTGCTCTGAGACTGTCCGGGAGATTCGACGCTGGAACAACGAGAGCCTGCTGACGCGGTCGCGGCTCCTGGAACTTGGAACCCCTGAGCCCTGCTGAGTGACTCGCGGCTCCCTGAAGATCGTAAGACCTCCGAACTGTACCTGAGCCCTGCTGAGTGACTCGCGGCTCCCTGAAGATCGTAAGACCTCCGAACTTGTACCTGAGCCCTGCTGAGTGACTCGCGGCTCCCCGAAGATCGTAAGACCTCCGAACTTGTACTTGAGCCCTGCTGAGTGACTCGCGGCTCCCTGAAGATCGTAAGACCTCCGAACTGTACCTGAGCCCGCTGAGTGACTCGCGGCTTCCACCGACTCCACTGGTCCCGCCGGACCCCAACGACAACAAGCCTACCCCCCAGCTCGAGGATTGTGAGCTGTGCGCCGGGTACGTCCTTGCCTTGAACCTTACCAGAGACTGTCCCGCTACCCCCTATCCCTTCCGAGACTCATTGAGCCCGCGCTCTCCTTGTACAGATTTGCAGTGCTAACCTGTTTGATAAAGAGTGATTCCTAAGAACGCACGGTGTGGTGTTTCTGTGTCGTGTGGTGCCAGAAGTACGATCCTCGATACGGGATTCCTCCTCCTGAGGAGTCTCCCGCCAGTGCCCGGCTACGATACTTTGAGGGTGGGTCTCAGGGTAGCCAGGACCCCCTTTCCGGGCTCCTCTGAGGTCACCGTCTAACAGCCACTATCACTGAAAACCATGCCAGACATGCCGTATGCACCGTGGCAACACACCAGCATTGACTGAGAAGAGGCACCTTGGAGGCATAGGGACACCTTTATTAGTCATGTATTCCGGAATGCAGAGGCAACTCGGAGTACACATACACATGTCATGTGGAGTAACATGTGGGTCCAACACTGGCACCCCCCTTCTGCACCACAAATGCTTGATATCCATGGAACTGGCACACAAGTGTCGGGTAACAGCTAAACACCCCCTGCTGCTCACGGAGAGGCTGCCATACACCATTGATCCTCTGATGTGGAAGTCCCACACCATGTCAAGCCAATGCAAACCGTATGTGTCCGAGGGCAGTGTTACACACATTGATGCCATCATCACAATCCACTATCCCATTACAGATGACTGTCAACAAGTCTGACCATCTATTCAGGTGTATCCAGCTACATGTCATGTGTCCCATGGTGATGCGACATGTCTGCAGAGGAACCAAACATCGACAGGGGCAGTGTGCACACATCGTAAACAACTGCCACACCCAATACACCCCTGATGCATCCCTTACCCTAAGGAGACTTCCAAACTTGTCCGTGCGTGTAACGCTGAGTCAGCACACGATGACGTGTCCATGAGGAATAGCAGTGCCACAACAATGCAACCAGCAGACGGCATGCGCAAGTACCTGGGGATGAGAGACACACAAGAAGTCAGCCACAAAAAGCACATCCACTTGCATGTGCATGTACTTGACACATGTAAGGATGACAACATGCTAGGTCACAATTATGCCTGTGGAAATACACTCATCACTGGCACCATCACTCGAGTGACACATCCACACACACCTCTGACTCACGTGGCATACATGCAGATGGACATACACATTGCAACACATGCCACACAAGGACCAATGCGTGCACACTCAGACACTGGTACTCACCACTAAGCAAAGAAGTCGCGTATGAGCCGACTCCGGATGTCCTCTTGCGGAACCACATCCTCCACATCACTAGCCCCATTGCCAAGCCCTTCGTCCTCCACGGGTGGATGGTCCTGATCATCTTGATCCAGGATGAGTGGCACAGCTTTCTCAACTGCCATGTTGTGCAGCATGCAGCAGACCATGAAGATTTTGCAGACCTTCGCCGGGGCATATGGGAGGGCGCCGCCGGTCTTGTGTAGGCACCTGAATCGGCTCTTCAGGAGGCCAAATGTCCTCTCTATCACTCGCCTTGTCCGGCCATGGGCGGTGTTGTAGCGGAGCTGGGCTGGCGTGCTGGGGTTGCGGAGAGGTGTGATCAGCCATGGCATGTTGGGATAGCCAGCGTCCCCTAAATGGAAACCACATGGACATAAGTAGGACAGGAGAAGCAGTCAGGCTGGAAGTCTACGCAAAATACAGGACAGACAGAGTGTACCCACCAACAACACATGCTCGTTCGTTGCGCAGCTGCGTCATCATTTCAGGCACCCTGCTACGCCTCATGATGTAGGCATCGTGTGCTGATCCTGGAAAACGAGCACAGACATGTGAAATCACCATGTTGGACAGACACACCACAAGGGCATTGATGGAGTGGTAGTGCTTGCGATTCCTGTACGCTACCTCCTGTGCCTGTGGTGGTACCAAAGCCACATGTGTCCCATCTATGGACCCAATGACATGGGGCATCCCTCCCAGGGCATAGAATCCACGCTTGACACCTGTCAACTGTTCAGGAGTTGGGAAATGGATGAGCTCATCCAGGTGAAGCAACATGGCCTCTAAAAAATCATGCAGCACACAGCTGAGCATGCTCTGGGACATGCCACCAACATGAGCTATGGTATATTGAAAGGTACCCGTGGCAAGAAAATGTAGGGCTGCCATTACCTTCAGCTTGGGTGTCAGTGCCGTAGGATACCTGTGCAGCGGTTGCAGGTGTGGTGCCAGCCTTGCCGTCAACTCCTTAATCAACGGTTGGGGGAAGCGGTAGCAGCGTATACAGTCATTCTCCCGCATGTCAGCCAAGTCCGGAATTGGTCGGGGAAGAGGCGGCGCTCTGCAGTAATTTGGAAGTGACAAGGAAGAGTGAGTGGACTACAACAACAATCATATGTACTGAGCACATGTTAATCTGTCAATACACATATGCTACATACGGAGTCAGGTATGTGCTACATGCCCTGGACACGTATGGCTGCCAGGTGACACTCCTACCAAGACCCAGCTACACACGGAGATTGTGAACCTCCACATCCCATGGCATGGGACTAGTTGTGTCCCAGTGTAAGTGAACAGCCAGACGCAATACAGGAGTGACATACATCAACATATCAGCAGAAGTAGGATGTTGATTGCAGAGACAGGTAGCGGAACACTAGAGCCACAGGTCACATGACATTACACTAGGACAGCCCACACACCTTGCCATGAAGGTGTACATGTCATGACTGACCACACATACATTGAGAGGATGCAGACAGGTCCTTGTTACGCTACTCCGTGTGCCATGCATACATACACACCTTACATCCGATACCACATGTGGCCTGGTGTGCGTAACAGTGTGCCATGGCCATCTACACACAGACACATGTTGGTTGCAGCAACTGCAGATGCATTTGAGGGAACACCAACATCAAGCTAATGGGAACACACCACACATACATGACATAGTCACATCGTGCAACGTGGGTAGTCACATGTCAGGTGTGGTAAACCCTGTAGCGGGCATCAGGGGACACTTGCGTGTGTTGTTGACTGTGCCATGCCAGTGACGCTCATCTCAAGTGTCCTGTACGACATGCACACATGTCAAAGGAGTGAAGGGCATGTCTGGCACATAGTGCACCATCACACATAACATCTGTACACATCTCATCATACATCTATTGCCTTCACAACTCAGGAGTAATGTGCCACATCACAGCCTTTCACACCTGTGCCCCACACATGTATTACTGCCCAGACAATGCCTTGATGTCCATCCATGGACAAGTATGTCAGCGCTATTCCTTTCTGTGTGCTGCCTGTCACCACTGTTATGTGTGAAAGGCACCGTACATTCGCTTTGAGGGCGTGTGTACATTCCCTATCACTATGGGAGTGCTGCCGTAGGCCTACCCATAGTGATAGTGAGCGTACACGCGTGTGTACGGTCCGTATCACAATGGGTACGCATACGCGAGCACACCCATAGTGATAGTGAGCGTACACGCGTGTGTACGGTCCGTATCACTATGGGTACGCATACGCGAGCACAGCCATAGTGATAGTGAGCGTACATGCGTGTGTACGGTCCGTATCACAATGGGTACGCATACGCGAGCACACCCATAGTGATAGTGAGCGTACACGCGTGTGTACGGTCCGTATCACTATGGGTACGCATACGCGAGCACACCCATAGTGATAGTGAGCGTACATGCGTGTGTACGGTCCGTATCACTATGGGTACGCATACGCGAGCACACCCATAGTGATAGTGAGCGTACACGCGTGTGTACGGTCCGTATCACTATGGGTTTGCTCGCGCATGCGTACCCATAGTGATACAGACCGTACACACGCCTGTACGGCCCGTTGCTATGCATTTGGGGTGCCCTAGGGCCCCGGAACACACCGTACCTGTGTGTGAATCTACAAATTACATAGGGGACACATGAGGGACAAGTATAAAGCCCTACGTGCATGCTGGTTGTCATGGAGACCAAGTTTAAAGTTTGAATTTTTTTCATCAGGTGCCCAGCAAAAGTCGGTTTGAAAGAATCTACTTTGTTGCAAAGTGGTTGTGGAGTTGACATCATGCTCAAGAAAAAAAAAGCAAAGCCACTGACTGTGCTAGGTTTAAAGGGATTGGAGGAAACATAGGATGCAAATGTGAGTGACCAATCACTCTGTACTCCTGTGCATGAAACAGGCCAGCAAGGCAGATATAAGGCAGCCAGGTCCCATGAGAGAGCACTTGCCTGCACATCTTTTGATTCTACAACACTGCTGCTGCTCGTGATTCCCTGGCACCATGTCAAGGCCTGTGGAGAGGGCCCAGCCTTTCACCCTGGAGGAGAATCTGGCATTGCTGTATGTGATCCTCCCACAGTACCCCATGCTGTATGGGCGACCAGGGTTTCAGGTGAGTGCAGAGTCCACTAGCACAGACTGTGTCCCTTTTTTGTGATTGGGACTTCTGGCATTGTGTCCAGGTGTGACACACATGCATTGTACTGTAGAGTGGGTCCCAGGGGGGGGAATGCCTGATGTCTCCCAGCAAGAGCATGCTGTGGTGCATGTCTGCCGTCCTCACTTGCATTGTGTTTACTGTGACAATCACTGCATGGTGCATGCCACATTCTGCCTGTCTAATCCTCCTGGGAATGTTGCTTCTACAGTCCTCATGTGATTCTGTGGTCACCCCAGTGTGACAGGTGACTGTACCCACAGATGTGTGTTTGTTCAGTGTACCTGTGCTGAGAGTGTCCACATGATGTGGGCGTACCCTGGACATCGGTGTGTGTGTAAGTCCCCTGTCATGTGGGTGGGTGCATATGTGGAGTGTAGCACCCCAGCTGCATGAGGGATGGATATACCCTGCCCATCTGATGCGAGCAGGGAGCAGTGCTGTGTGTCTGACGTGCAGAGCCAGCCCCACACCTGTGAGCCCCCCCAGTCTAGTGGCACATGTGCAGAGTGAGGTTTGTAGCTGCATTTGGCAATGGCAGGTGTATGTCATGTGCCTGTGTGTGTCTGTGTACTCTGCTGAGGTAGCTTCAGTGACCTGTGGCATGTGACTGCTTTGAGGTGCTGCATATAATCCTGGTGTACCTTCTGATGCACAGTGTGAGTCTGGATCATTGATTGTGTCGTACCCCTCATGCCACCTGTGTACTTTCTATGGCACGTGGTGCATTTGCCCTTACACAGAGAAAAAAGTCCCTATGACAAAGGTGCAATGCTTTTGCTGCATACTATGCCTTGTTGAAACCAGATAAATAGTTCTAATGTGTGTCTCTGTGACATGTGGCAGGTGTATTGATGTAGTCTCACTTTTTCAATCCCACAGGTAGGCGCCTCTGCCAAGGAGCAGATCTGGAGGGACGCCGTCAGTGCCGTGAGGAGGACGGAGGGTCGCAAGCGGCACCTGGCCCAGGTGAGAAAACGCTGGCAGGATATCCGGTGCTGGACGCGGAGGATCGCACGGGTCCTGCTGGGGGACTCACCTGTGGGCCCTAAGAACCATGGGCGTCGCCGTCTGACCCACATCCACAAGCGTGTGCTGGCGGTGGTCTTTCCAGACATGGACAGGCGCTTACGGGAGAAGCAGCAGCAGGAAGGGGGTAGGTACATGTGTGTTTGTTGTGTGTCAACAGCATTTGTAAGTGCGCAGTTGCATGGATACACTGCCAGTGTTTAA
Source organism: Triturus cristatus (assembly GCF_964204655.1). Classification (NCBI taxonomy): domain Eukaryota; kingdom Metazoa; phylum Chordata; class Amphibia; order Caudata; family Salamandridae; genus Triturus; species Triturus cristatus. The sequence continues at coordinate 646,591,212 of NC_140585.1, forward strand.
ATGTGCAGTGCAGGTCCTGTCACCCACAGTATAGCGGTGCTGTCCTTCCTCCCTTCCCCTCCTTGCCATGTGTTCCCTGGTCTGTGTGTAGTCACTCTTTCACAAGGTCATCTGGGCTGGCAGTTTATCCACGTGACCAATGCTTGCAGCATCATGTGTGGGGGTGGTGTGTAACAGGTTTTGGGACCTTGCCTGTGCCCTGTCCAGTTCAGTACTTGTGGGGTCCATGTCAATTGGAACTGCCTTACAGCAAGCATGTCCTATGTGTGGCCTGTGACATGATGTGCATGAGTGTGCGATACGCAGAGTGCAGGGATGGTGGCCTGTGTTGCAGTCATTACCATTCAGGACCATGGAATATTGTGGCTACTACTGTCCCCTGGGGCATATTTTGCTAGGTATCATGTGTGTCATCACAATATGTGGACACTCTCAGTGTCTACAGCATAGGATGTGCTCTGTGCCATTGTCCCCTGGCACCATGTATATTTACGTAACGTGTTCTACAAGTGTCCACTGTACAGCCTGACCTAATTTTCCTCGTTCATACTCACGGTGGCCAGTGCCTGTGTGTCTTGTTACAATTATCTGATGATGGCCATTTGTAAATGAGATCATTGTACAGGCGCACATGGGGTATTTTGGGTCCAATATGGGTTTCTGGCAGCCCATGTGTATTTCTCCCAGACTAAGAGATGCAAGTGCTTCCTGTGTCTCATCAAATTGTCGCATGTAGGGGGTGGTTGGTGCGGGCAAGGCCTACATGTCGACACCTGAAATCTCATTGCTCGGTCTGGCCAGTGTGTGATGTTTGTCTGGACATACACTCAAGGTGCAGTGTCCCATTCATGTTGGGCATGTTTTTAAGTATTACCTTTGCAGCATGTGCCTCAAGTTCATGGAGATGGTCCCTGCTCATCCCTAGTTACGGCAACGCTGTGTGGTGCAGATGCAGTGCTGGATTGGCCCCAGAGCCTGGCTCCTCTGTCCAAATCCATATCATGTCATTTGAAAATGTGTCATGCTCTCCATAGTTTCTCAGTGGCATGGTGGGTGAACCAACTGTGTGTTGCAGGGCCTATATATGTACCTTGTATTGTAGATGTTACTCATCTTTCATTTCAGGCTATGCACTGTAACCTATGTAGATTTGACTCATGTGACATATGTATACAGGTGTCTGATTAATTCCTGTTTATTCACCTTGCCCACAGCATCGTCGGGGGACACGGATGGAGACACCGGCACGGACCGTGCGGAGGGACCGGGCACCAGTGCCAGCAGTGACATCTTAGCTGGCACATCAAGTGGAACTGAGGCCGAGGGGAGTGAGCCGGAGGACCTGTCCACTGCCACCACAGAATATGAAGCTGACGGGTCCGAGGCTGAGCTCTCCGAGGGGGCGGAGGCTGCTCCAACAGCTGACAGCAGCACAACATCTCTCCCCGCCCCCTCCATTGCCATCACCGGCCTCCCACTTGCTCGTGTCCCTTCCTGGCATGCTAGGTCACCACGTGTCTCCTTCCTGCCAGGCACCACACCCCCTGCCCCTGTCTCCACTGCTGCCGCCAATGCCGAGTCTGTGGACATCCTGCGGCAGTTGCAGGTTGGTCAGGCTGCGATGCTTAATGTCCTCCATGGCCACAGCCGAGTGCTCAACAACATGGAGGCATACTTGGACGGCATTTCAGCATCGCAGGCTGACCAACGCAACTTGCTGCGGTCTATTGACTCGACACTGACTGCAGCAGTGGATCTCCTGCAGCACTTCGTCCCACCCCCTACCCATGCTCCATCCACACTTCCCACTCCCATGCCTGTCCCACGTACACCCAGACGTCAGCATGCACACACCCCACCAGACACAGGCACCACACCAGCAGGGAAGGCAAAGCGCACACCTCCTGGCACGCACACACAGGGTGAAGTAAGCACACCCACTGGGTCGGGGGGGAAACGGAAGACACGCAGCCAGAGTGGGAGTCCACATTCCTCACGACCACCACCCTCCAAATCCACTCCCCTCAGCTCTCCTGGCCAAGAGTCGGACACAGGGTCAGTCCTGCCCAGTCTGTCCATCAGTCCCAGTGTGGCACCACCCCGCAAGCGGTGGAGGCAGGACACCGGCAGGGGAGTTGAGTCCCCCCCTGTCCACCCCCCCCAGTAGCGCTGCGACCCATCCCTCCAACCCCCCCCTCCTTGGGGCCTGTGGTTCCTTCGGGTGCAGGGGAGACGCTGGGCGACCTGGCAGTAGTGTGCAGCGCCGTGCTCGAATCCACCTTTGGCGCTGCCCCACCCCCTGTGTTGGAGTCGTCCATCCCTGCACCCACAACACCTTCCCTTGCCCCTCCTGTCCCTGCGGTGCCTGGTCCTTCCCCCCAACATGATGCCCCCCCCCTGTGGAAGACAAAGGAGTCTGACTGTGCAGGCAAGCTAGGGGACACACGTACCACTGTGTCCCCCATCCGGATTAGAGTCATGGACTGCCCTATGGGCCTTGTATATATTGACATTTATGATGATTATTAATTACATCCTGCTGAATAAAGCCATTTGTTTTTTCCTTGGAACACTACTGTTTATCTGGTATTGCTGTTGGTGGACCAGCTCCATGATTTTGGGTGGTGATAATGTGTTGGGTGTGTGGGAAATGTAGTCTTGTGCTGGTCATAGGGTGGACCCTGGTATCTGTGTGCCATCACAAGCTGTTGGCTACATTACTTTGTTCATGTAAGCAGTTACTGCATGGTGACATCCTCCCAAGGTGTGTTCCTTCCTCTGTGTAACCTGACATCTTCCCTGCAGGGTGTTTCCACTATGTGGTGCTGAGCTGTGTCTACATCAGCTGGGTGTGTGACGGACTCCTTCAACTTTGCACATGCATGCTGAGCGATGTCTCCACCTGCATCATTCGTGGCATCCTTGGTGGTCACTGTACTTGTGTATGTAGACTGTTGACATTACTTCATGTGGACATGTTCTCTTTTAGGCGCTATGCATGTGTGTACTCCCAACTTCGCACACATGTGGTACATGTACTGCAGGGTCTCTGTGCACCTGACTGACATTTGTCGGCATTGTATCTGTGGCTACTCCACCCTTTGCGTTCCATGGGCACTGCTGGGAGGACTCTGCACCCACCCCTCCTGTGTCTGGGCACTGCTGGGGGGACTCTACACCCACCCCTCCTGCGTCTGGGCACTGCTGGGAGGACTCTGCACCCACCCCTCCTGCGTCTGGGCACTGCTGGGAGGACTCTGCACCCACCCCTCCTGTGTCTGGGCACTGCTGGGAGTGATAGGCACCCACCCCTCCTGCGTCTGGGCACTGCTGGGGGGACTCTACACCCACCCCTCCTGTGTCTGGGCACTGCTGGGAGGACTCTGCACCCACCCCTCCTGTGTCTGGGCACTGCTGGGAGTGATAGGCACCCACCCCTCCTGCGTCTGGGCACTGCTAGGAGTGATAGGCACCCACCCCTCCTGCGTCTGGGCACTGCTGGGAGGACTCTGCACCCACCCCT